>NC_141685.1:56526066-57187045 GCF_964263255.1 Lissotriton vulgaris
GGTCGGGTGAGGTACAACTGGCCTAGGTCAACTTCTTTATTGTAATTCTACTGGTCAAGCCACAGGGCTCAAGCTGTGAGATGAAGGACAATCTGGATTTTCTAAGCTCCGTGGAAAATTGAGACAGTTCTACCGCATCCACCACATACTGCAAGACTCCAAGAGCTGAAGCTAGAAATACAATTCCAAGGATTAATCCAACCACTCTTTCTGAACATCCCCTTGAAAATGGCAACTAGTGAACATATTGACTGTACCAGCACAGTGCAGAGAGCTTTTCAAGAACCTCGAGGTACATTTATTTTCTCTATCTGTTGTAACAGAATATTTTGATTCTTGGTAACATCAATGCTCTTTGGACAAGGTCATACATTTTGCAATAAGAATCGAATTAATCCTGCCCAGACATACACCCTCAAGTCAATATTGCATGAAGCTTGGTGGTCTTAGTTCTCAGCAAGCCCTCTGCAAATTGCTGAAATTTTCTTAGACCTCCTGGACAGCTGTGCCAACACACAGACCAACTAAACACCCTCCAGGAGCTACCAATCGATCTACCAACACTTAGTAGTCCAATCCAGACTCTAATCTTTAAAACCATCTACCAGCATCCAGGTTCAAATCTTTCAACGTTCTCTGTTACCATCTTTGGAACTGCCTGTCTCTGAGATTCGTGGAAGCTCCACGCTCAAAGTTAGTTCGTAAAATCCCAATAGACTGGAAGACAAGAAAAAACAATGACACACCGCACAGAACTGTATATTATTCAACCATTTTTTCATACCATGTACCATTGTCTTACTTCTGTTGTTTCAACATGGACGTTTTGCTGTGTTTATCAAAAACAGCTCAGTTATTTAAAACCTCACTTACCAGTTTGTTTTACATCATACCTACCTAGCTGTTACTATGTTGGACTTGGCTCTTTTCCTCCAAAATGTTTCGCTTTTCGCCCCCCTAATTTAAGGCTGTCTCCCCCATGGTAAAGGTTACTGTATGTGTGTGAAGTAGTGTGGCTCACTGTGAAGTAGTGTGGCTCACTGGTTAGAGGCGGCAGACCCGAGAGCAGAGGACGGCCCGGGACCAGGGTTCGATTCCCGGCGCGGCAGGTTTCTGGACCAGGGACAGCGGACTCGATAATTCTCTCGCCTCGGTGCCCACTCTGATCAGCGTTCACACTCGGCAACTCTGGGCATTAGCTTGCCTCATCTTCACTAACGGCCCCACCAGACCGCCGGGGATGCCTGGTCTCACCCTGGAGATACCCATTAAAGGACCATCTCTCAGGGAAGCCAGGAAGGGTTTCGCAGCGGTCGAAGCGCCTTGGGACCCTCCGGGTAAGTAGTGCGCTATATAAATGCCTATACATTTACATTTACATTTACATTTACTGTATAGGCCAGGTGTGGTGTGAGACGCCATGTTAATGTGATAATGTGATGCAATGGTATACGCGTATTTTCCCCCCATTGTGTAAAATGTACCCTGATGAAATGTCACATTTAAGATGGATGCCATGGCTGTGCGTTGTGCCACCTGACTGAAGTAGGTTAGCAGTCTAGTTGTTAGGTACCCAGCCATCCCTGCTTTTGGAGGGAAAGCCTGGCACCCAGGGTGCTCTACTCCTCCCCCTGAGCCAGTTTAAACCAGTTTGCCTGAGAATTCTAGAAGGTTCTGACATTGTCTGGTAGGTAGGGTGAGGGGGTTATAAATAAGGGGGATGTGCCACCCTGTACAGAGACAGAGCTGGGACAGGAACGTGAGGGGACCTGCTGCCAGGGGAGACCGCCACTTGGGCCTGTGTGCTGGACCCTGTAACCATCTATCACCCCTCTACTGTCCCCAGTGCTAGTGGAAGCCCCACTTCAGGAGTTCAGGCTGCTGTTCAGGAGGAGGGCCCCCCTGCAGTGGAGGATGGTGTCAGCCTACCGCCCTGTTTAGATGAAGCCCCCACTGGCTGTTGACCTGGCCCAGTAGTGCCTACTGCTCTGTCCTCCAGCCCCCTGAAGAAGGAGGGCCCTCCTAGGTCCCTGAAGTGCTGGGACCCTGCACCACAAAAGCGCTGCGCCCAGAAGCGCCTAGAATGGAAGGAGCATCTTAGGCCCCCCAGGAGGTGAGGAGTGTTACCCTGGGGTTTGCTGCTGGGACTGTCTGCCCCCCTTGCGCTACAATCCTAAAGCGCTATGCCTAGAAGAAGCGTTGTGGGCCGGGAGAGTTGCTGCCTGTGGTGCACCTGTCAAGCGCTATACTGCCTGGGACTGCAAGAAGCATTGAGCCTCCTAGTGCTGGAGCTGGAGTAGCTGTCTGCCCCCTAAGCGCCACAATCCTAAGCGGTGTGTGTGTGAAAACGCTATTTCCCGGAGCGCCATGACCGGGACTGCCTTGCTGCCCTTCTAAGCGATGTTGCCCCCTTCATAGCTCTGTGCCTAAGTCGCGCTGCAGGCCCTACTCACCGCCGCAGCCCGGGGTCAGGAAGAACTGTGGGCTCAACAGCGCAGCAGGTGACTACCCCGCGTGTGGCGCGATCAACTACCCCCGCTTCATAAATAATTAATCAGCGGGTGCCTACCCCGCACTGGCGCCACAGTTGAACTCACCACCGCGGGCCCTTGGGCCGTCTGAAGAAGAGCCGTGCCTGGGATCACCGCCGCGACCTCGGGGTCGCTAATCAAGGAAGTTCCGCTAGTGACTGGACCCTCGCGGCGGCCCCTGGAGCCAGGAGAGGGCCGCCGCAGCATTGAGGAAGCCGCGCTGGGCTTCGCAGAAGCTGGGACGGGTGGCATCACGTGGCTGGGGGCGCTGGTGATGTCACCGGCCACGCCCCCCAGCCGCCGCACACAGATTGGCAGGTCCCCGTGATGGAGGGGGAATCCGAGTGAAGCCGGAAGGGAGCGGAGACGTTGCAGGGCTCCCGGAGTGTCGAGGGAGCCCGTTGGAGAGCGACCCCGCCGGTCTGTGTCCCACAAGAGGAAACCGCTGGAAGAAGCCGAAGTGCTGTCGGGGCCCCAGCGGTGGATAGAGAGCCCTGAGTGCTGCCGCGAGTCCAGCGCTGTGCTGCGGGGGCCTGAGTGAGGCCTCGCGGGCCCCGTGTAGCCCACATAGATCCCTGGAGCTGCCCCGGGGCCCTCATGCTCTGAGGAGAGCCCAGCAAAACCCCGCAAGGACATCAGGAGCCCGGTGAGTGGGGGCTCCATTAGACTGTTGTGTGGGGGGGGTCTGGGCACAGGGCCGGTGCCTGCCCCCGGGGACCATTGTGTATTCAGGGAGCCCCAAAAGAGGGACTCCCTCATGCCCACACAGGACTACCTTCGCACCACTGCCCCGCTGGACAGAGGGTAATGGCAGCGATTGGGGACATTAATAGTTTAAGTGTCACCCCATGTAGGACACCTGACCTGTTAGGAAGGGGGCTATGTTGGAAATGCCTCAATGCTTTACGCCCCGGGATAGGGTCGTGCCTGCAGTAAAGAGTTTGCCTGATCCCATGCCGAAAGTGGAGGTCAGGCTATGAAGTTTATTTGCAGAAGGTCCTGCCTAAGGTTTTGATGCCTAGGGTTTACCTGTTACCACTGATGTACCTAATGTGCTTTTCTTAAGGGTGATGCCAGATGTTAAGTTGATGCCCCATGTTAAAGGTGATTCTGCCTGCCTAGGCCTGATGGTAGTATTGCGTGCCTGTTGTTCCCTTTTGCAGGAGGTGAAGTCAAGCTGTATTTAATCCTAATGTTTTATTTTATATTTACAGCCTACTGCTAGGTGATGACAAGGATTAATGCCTGTGTTTTCCCTGCAATACTGACCCTATGTTTCATGCCAATTGATAGCGTTCTTTTTATTTCAGCCTGGAAACTAATGGACTCACCCTTTTCTTGCTTTGCCCATTTTCCCTGTAAATAATCCCCCTGATATCCATTGCCCTGGCGCCCGTTGGCGCCCTATTGTGATTACTGTGCATTACTGAGTTTTACCTTTGCAGGTTGGACCTAATAAAAAAGTTATTCCTTTTCCAACCAGAAGCGGTGTTGTGTCTCTTTTGTGGTGTGCCTGGTGTGTCATCTGTGCATACTGTGTGGATGCTTCACACATGTCCTCAGGAGTTTGGCCTGCCTGCTCTGCTCCATGCTACCCCCCGTAGAATTGGTAACCCCATTTCTAACATACTATTTCTGACCTAAAGAAATCTCCGGTAGACATGTTGTGCTGCCTGTTTCTACATAAATAGTTAATGGACTACTACGGCAGGAACTGTGCAGTATTCTTGCAGTAAGATACACTTTATTGGGAGCGGGTCGAGCAGATTTGGCTCCCCCCTATTTCCTCCTCCCCTCAGCTGGTCACCATTGGAGTCCCGCAGGGTTCCTCCCTTAGCCCGCTCCTCTTTAAAATTTATGTTACGCCACTGATATATCTGGCAGAGGAAATTGGGGCTAAGGTGATGGCCTATGCGGGCGATACGCAGCTGTTGTTTACCTGGGACAAAACATCGGGCACCGTTTCAGCAGCGCAACAGTGCCTAGTTTCCACCTTTAAATGGCCGACCGATGCACAGCTTAAGGGTAACGAACAAAAATCTGAGATCTTGCTTTATGGCAAGTTTCCTGCTGACTTCCGCGAGCAGCTGTGGCCACCTGACTCCCCGCTTCCCCTCTCATCGGGCCAGCCCGCCAAAAATCTGGGAGTGTGGTTTGACGAGAGTCTTTCTTTTACAACTCACATCAAGAAACTGGCAGGATGTTGTTTCGGCCTCCTTAAGACTCTGAGGACTTTCTTTCCGCTTCTCCCTCAAGAGGCAAGAGAAACTGTTACATGTGCCCTGATTTTATCTCGCTTGGATTACGCCAATGCCCTCTATGCTGGCACCCCTGGCTACCTGCTTAAAAAGCTCCAGGTGGTCCAGAATGCGGCCGCCAGACTACTATTGGGCATTTTGGTGAGGAACAGTGTGAGTCTCCAATTACGATCTCTTTACTGGCTTCCTGTCGCTGACAGGGTCAGGTTCAAATCTTTGGTTTTGGCCCACCTTGCTCTCCATGGCTTTGGCCCCCTGATAACCTCGGAAGCGGACGCTCCCCTTCGCTCCCCTGGTCCCACCTGGATATCGTATCTCACTGCACTCTGCTGACGTTTTTACCCTGATTATTACGATTTGTGCTGGTGCCTACGCTGCACGCTGCACTCTGGGACGATTTATTTAGTGCTGTAACCTAATTTAATTTCTCGTGGAACCTGCGCTGCTCGCATTCCCTCCTCAGCTGCATCCTCCATAGCTTAATTAACTCTCAGCTACTGTGGTGTGGTGCTCGCTTTGTGTGCCCTCATTGACTACTCGCATTGCCTCCGCATTAATTACTTTCGTGCACAGCCTGTCCCGGTTTGGAATCGCCAGCCATCTTTGTTGTTGTTGTGATTAGGATCCCGGCCCCTCCATGGATCCCGCCTCCCAGCTGATCCCCCCTCCGACTAAGTGCCTTGCCTCGCTCCATCCTTTGTTTGCGCTGTGTCCGCCCTGATAACCTCGGAAGCGGACGCTCCCCTACGCTCCCATGGTCCCACCTGGATATCGTATGTCACTGCACTCTGCTGACGTTTTTACCCTGATTATTACGATTTGCGCTGGTGCCTGCGCTGCACGCTGCACTCTGGGACCGATTTATTTAGTGCTGTAACCTAATTTAATTTCTCCTGGAACCTGCGATCCCGCCTCCCAGCTGATCCCCCCTCGCCCCTCCCCCTCTACTATCCATATATGACAGATGCATTTGCGCGCAGCGTTCACGCTCAGCGTTCACACGCAGCGGTCGCGCCCCATGCGCGCCGAGAGTGCGCCAAAGGTAAGCCCGTCTGTGCCCGTCTGCGCTTGGACCGCGCCCAGCGCCTGTCCCCCTGGTCCCCGCCGCACCCAGCCCACTAGAATCACATACGATGCCGCTACTCTCCTCGCCCTCAACCCCAGACGCGCTCCACAATGCAGCAATGCTGCCCCAGGACGTACTCACGGCCCTTTCGCTTGGCTCTCCTGCAAGTTCAACTGCTCCAGGACCCTCACCAAACCCACTTCCTCCATGCACAGCTCTGACTCTAACCGCATGAAGTGCATCCTTCTTAACACCCGTTCGGTCCACAGACACGCCACGGAACTCTGGGACCTACTCGACACTGCATCACCGGACATTGCCTTCCTTACAGAAACATGGATGAACACATCATCAGCACCCGACATTGCCATAGCCATACTGGATGCTTACAAGATTACCCGTAAAGACCGCACCAATCAAACAGGAGGTGGCATCGCCATCATTCATAAGAACACCATCAAAATCACGACCAGCTCCGACGACAATCTTGCAACCGCTGAACATCTCCACTTTCAGATTCACACCGACCCTAGGACCACACTTAGAGGCACCCTCATCTACAGGCCTCCAGGTACCCGCACTCAATTCAGCGATGACATCACGGACTTCATCAGCCCACACGCCCTCGCCTCCGAGAACTACATTCTTTTAGGAGACTTCAACTACCACCTTGAAAACAAACATGACAGCAACACTACCACCCTTCTGGACAACCTGGCCAATCTTGGCCTCAAACAACTTGTTGACACCCCCACCCATGTAGCCGGACACACGCTCGACCCCCATCTTCACCTCCAGCAAGCACATCTCCTTTGATCGCACCACAGCTCTCCACTGGACGGACCACAGCTGTGTCCACTTCAGCTACAAAACCACCCTGACCCACAACCGCCCACAACCTATTCCTCGAAGAAACTGGAACAAAATCACCTCCGATCAACTCCTCACATCACTCAACCAAAACCCTCCTACCCTCTCATCGGACCCAAACCAAGCGGCCACCAATCTCAAGCAATGGATCGCCCTCTGTGCAGACGAATTAGCGCCCTTGAAAAAGCACCAGATCAAATCAGCCAGCAAAAAGGCTCCCTGGTTCAATGATGACCTTAAAAAATCCAAGAAGCTATGCCGCGCCCTGGAGAAAACATGGAGAAAAAACCCCACCACCGATAACATGGCCACCCTCAAAGCAGCCACCTGCAAACACCACCAACTGATTCGATCCGCCAAGAAATCAGCATTCAAGGACCATCTCGACAACAACAATCACAACAGCAAGGAACTTTTCAACATCGTCAAAGAATTCACCAACCCCATCGCAGCATCTAACGACATCACTCCCTCCCAAAACCTCTGCGATGCGTTATCCTCCTTCTTCTACAACAAAATTGCCGACATTCACAACAGCTTCGAGAATACTCCCAGCATTCAACCCTCCCCACCCACCTCAGATCCTACTCCGCCAACTAACAACCTTAGCGCCTGGAACACAATCACCACCGAAAACACCATCCGCCTAATGAACTCCATCCACTCTGGCTCGCCAACCGACCCCTGCCCCCACCACATCTTCAACAAAGCGGACTCCATCATCGCACCCCATCTCCGAGAGGTCATCAATTGCTCGTTCAACTCTGCCACCTTTCCAGAAAGCTGGAAACACGCCGGACTCAGCGCCCTTCTGAAGAAACCGACAGCAGACCGCTCGGAACTCAAAAACTACCGACCCATATCCCTCCTCCCATTCCCGGCCAAAGTCATCGAGAAAGCCGTCAACAACCAGCTCGCCGCCTTCCTTGAATCCAACAACTCCCTCGATCCATCTCAATCCGGGTTTCGTGCCAAACACAGCACCGAAACCGCCCTCATTGCAGCAACTGACGACATCCGAACACTACTGGACAACGGTGAAACAGTAGCCCTCATTCTACTCGACCTCTCCGCCGCCTTCGACACAGTCTGCCACAGCACCCTTATACAACGCCTCAGCAGCATCGGCATACAAGGAAAAGCCTTGGACTGGATCACCACATTCCTCGCTGGGAGAACTCAAAGAGCCCGACTTCCCCCATTCAACTCCGAGGCCACTGAAGTCATCTGTGGCGTACCACAAGGATCTTCACTCAGTCCCACCCTCTTCAATGTTTACATGAGTCCACTCGCCTCCATCGCACGTCATCACAACCTCAACATCATCTCCTACGCCGACGACACCCAGCTAATCCTTTCCCTCACCAAAGGCCCTAACACCGCCAAGAACAATCTCCACGAAGGCATGAAATAAGTAGCCGAATGGATGAAACATAGCCGCCTAAAACTCAACTCAGACAAAACGGAGGTGCTCATCCTAGGATCCTCTGCCTCTGCCTGGGACGACTCTTGGTGGCCTTCCACCCTGGGCACAGCACCCACACCCACAGATCATGCACGTAACCTTGGCTTTATCCTAGACTCATCTCTCTCGATGTCCAGACAAGTCAACGCAGTCTCATCCTCCTGCTTCAACGTACTTCGCATTCTCAAAAAGATCTTCCGTTGGATCCCCCTCGAAACAAGAAAACCTGTCACCCACGCACTGGTCACGAGTCGGCTGGATTATGGTAACACACTATACGCCGGAATCACAGCAAAATTACAGAAAAAACTACAACGCATCCAAAACGCATCAGCGAGACTCATATTGGACATTCCTCGCCAAGACCACATCACCGGACACCTAAAAGACCTCCACTGGCTTCCCGTCAACAAAAGAATCACATTCCGCCTTCTCACCCACACACACAAGGCCCTTTACAATCTAGGACCCGAATGCCTCAACACTCGACTGTCCTTCTACAAACCCACCCGACAACTAAGATCGTCCAATCAAGCCCTCGCCGCCGTCCCGCGCATCCGAAAATCCACCATGGGTGGCAGATCCTTCTCCTTCCTTGCTGCCAAGACCTGGAACTCACTCCCCACTCACCTCCGACTTTCTCAAAACCACATCTCCTTCAGAAAAGAACTTAAAACCTGGCTATTCGACAAATAATGTACCCCTTCCCCAAGCGCCTTGAGACCCTCTGGGTGAGCAGTGCGCTATACAAATGCCCGAACTTGAACTTGAACTATCTTCAGAGGCGCTTCTCCTTCTACTTTCCGTCGCGTGCGCTCCGATCAATGTCCCTGTGCCTGGCTCGGGTTCCATGCTTTAAGCTTCAGAGGGTGGGCGGTAGCTCTTTTGTGGTGAAGGCTAGCGCAGCCTGGAATGCCCTCCTCCTTGCTTTGCGGTCCATTCAGAACACAGCTGTGTTCAAAAGGAAACTTAAGACTCACTTCTTTGTTTGTTAGCCTCTCCTTATACCCCTCTGGCATCGCGCCGGGACACTCACGAGTATCCCTGCGTGCTACATGTGGATATAACATAACATAACATAACATAAAAGGTACTTTGTTAGAATAGCTGCAACTACTAGAATAATAACATAACAAATGCAGAGCATACAGTGCAACAACACAAACCAGGTACTAGGAGAATCTGATGCGATAATACAGGTCACACATTAGGAGAATCTGATGTAAACAAGGCAATAACACAGGCCAGGCACTGGGGAATGTGACACAAACAATGCAATAACACAGACCAGGCACTAGAAGAATGTGACACAAACAATGCAATAATACAGGCTGTGTACTAGAAGAATCTGATGTATACCATGCAATAACACAGGCCAGGCACTAGGAGAATGTGACACAAACAATGCAATAACACAGGCTGTGTACAAGAAGAATCTGATGTATACAATGCAATAACACAGGCCAGGCACTAAGGGAATCTGATGCGAACAATGCAACAACAAGGACCAGGCACTAGGAGAATGTGACGCAAACAATGCAATAACAAGAGCCAGGCACTCGGAGAATGTGACACAAAAAATGCAATACACAGGCTGTGTACAAGAAGAATCTGATGTATACTGTGCAATAATACAGGCCAGGCACTAGGGAAATCTGAAGCAAACAATGCAATAACAAGGGCCAGGCACTAGGAGAATGTGAAACAAACCATGCAAAAACACACAATGTGTACTAGAAGAATCTGATGTATACCATGCAATAACACAGGCCACAGGTCATGCACTAGGAGAATCTGATGCAAACAATGCAATAACAAGGGTCAGGCACTAGGAGAATGTTATGCAAACAATGCAATAACACAGGCCAGGCACTAGGAGAATCTGATGGACACAATGCAATAACACAGACCAGGCACTAGGAAATTTGAATTTGAATTTAAAAATGTTTATATAGCGCTCTACTACCAAGCGGTTTCTTGGCGCTTTTGGACTGCAAGGAGTGACAGGAGCAGGGGGGATCAAACCTTGTAAGCTTGGGAAAAGAGCAGAGTTTTGAGGCCCTTCCGGAACTCAGTGTAGGAGGATGTCATCCGGAGTTCCGTCGGGAGGGAGTTCCAGAAAGCAGGAGCGAGAACTGCAAATTTCGTTCCTCCGGCCTTTTTCTTTCGGAAACGGGGGGTAGTTAGCAGGGCCAAGTTGGTAGATCGAAGCTCTCTGCTAGGTATGTAAGGTTTGATGGCGGTGCCCATTTTGGCCTGGAAGGTGGTACAGCCAAGTTTAAACAAGGCTCGCTCTTTTACCGGCAGCCAGTGCAATGCCTGCATTAAGGGGGTAACCCGATGGAATTTGGGCAGACCGTGGAAGAGGCGGGCTGCCTGATTCTGCACTAGCTGCAAACGGTGAATAGCGTAGGCTGGAGCGCCATTGTAAATGATGTTGCCGTAGTCAAGGCGCGAGAGCACCATGGCCATCACTATAATTTTTAATGCAGGCAGAGAGAAGAAACAAGAAATCTTCCTAATGGTTCTCAGGGAAAAGAAACAGGACGAAACAACCGAGGAGATCTGTGAATGAACAGAAAGTGAGGAATGGAGAAGAATACCAAGGGTTTTGACCTTGGGAACTGGGAGCGGGGGGGCACCAAGTGAGGAGGGCCAATGGGAGGGGGACCAGGGGCTGCAACCACCTCCAGTCAAGACTAACTCAGTCTTGTCTGGATTGAGTTTGAGGTGGTTGCAGTTCATCCAGTCCTGGATGAACAACATGACGGACTGGACGTTCTGGGAGGAGGAAGAGGAATGGGAAAGGTTGAAAATGAGCTGGAGGTCATCGGCGTAATTGAACACCGTGACCTCGAGCTGCTGTAACATAAAAATGAGAGGGTAGATGTATAAATTAAAAAGAAGAGGGGAAAGTGAGGAACCTTGGGGGACTCCGCATACGACCTTACGAGGGGCAGCAGTGAAGCCAGCTAGATGAACCGCCTGAGCCCTGTCGCTCAGAAAGGACTCAAGCCAGGCGAGGGCCAGGCCCTCGATGCCCGCCGGCTTGACACGGGTGAGAAGGATGGAATGGTCCACTGTGTCAAAGGCGGCGGACAGATCTAAAAGAATGAGGGCCTGTGGACAATTAGTGTCAATGCCCTCGCGTAGGCTGTCCATCACTGAGGACACCACCCTCTCGGTGGAGTGGAGAGGGCGGAAGCCGGCCTGCCTGGAAGAGAGGCAGTGGTTGGTCTCCACATAGGTGCTCAAGGTACTGGTCACGTGGGTTTCTAGAACCTTGCCCAGGTAAGGCAGGAGGGAGATGGGACGGTAATTGGAAGGGGAGGAAGGGTCAGCACCGGGTTTTTTGAGAATGGGAATGATAGCCGCAAATTTGTGAGCAGCAGGGACCGCTCCATTACTGAGCGAGTCGTTCAAGAGTGTGAGGGAGGGAGTAGGGCAGTTTAGGAAGATATCTCTTAAGATGTGAGCGGGGGCAAAGTCAAGGGGAGAACCTGACTTTACCTTTTGGAGCAGAGGGAAAAGCGTGGCCTTAGTTAAGGGAGGAATGGAAGTAAGTTTGGACGTGACAACAGGCGGGAGAGGGTTGGTAAATGTGGGGGAGGGAAGAGGAATATTAGCTTTGATCTTTGCGACCTTGTCAATGAAGAAATCGTTGAGTGAGTCGCAAAGCGGTTGGGAAGGGGGAATTGAAGCCGCAGCTCTATTGGAAGAAGCAAGCTCATGTACTGTGGCGAAGATCTCCTTAGTTTGGAAATCCGCTGCCATTATCCTGTTTGAGTAGAACAGGGTCTTAGCATCAAGAATACCTTGCTTGTATGTCTTGAGCACGGAGAGATAAGTAGTTTTTTTTAAGGGGCAATATTCTCTTCTCCATGCACGCTCTGCTCTGCGGGCAGCCAGTTTCATTACCTTGAGGTCAGGAGTGAACCAGCGGTTAGCGGCATGAGCTCGCTTAACCGTGATCCGCCTCAAGGGGGCGAAGTCTTCGCCAGCCTGGGTCAACCACCCATCGATA
The DNA here is from genome assembly GCF_964263255.1 of Lissotriton vulgaris. Taxonomy (NCBI): domain Eukaryota; kingdom Metazoa; phylum Chordata; class Amphibia; order Caudata; family Salamandridae; genus Lissotriton; species Lissotriton vulgaris. The sequence continues at coordinate 56,538,281 of NC_141685.1, forward strand.
GTGGCCAACTGGTCCGAGGCGGCGAGGCCAGAGAGATCAGGGCAGGAGTTAGCTAGGGATGAGTGGAAAGATGGCATATCTGCCTTACCCCATTTCCTAACCCAGGTGTTCTTGGGAAGGGGAAGTTTAACCACTGGGGCTAAGGCAAGGCAAAAAGAAATTAGAAAATGGTCCGACCAAGGACAAGGGGAAATGGTAGGGGGGGAGGTAGGGATGTTCAGAGTCCAGACCTGGTCGAGTGAATGGCCGTGCACGTGGGTAGAGCTGTGAACATGGGGGGTGAAGTTGAGGCTGGTCATGAGATCCGTGAACTCTTTAGATTGGGAACTTTCAGCGGGATCGTTAGGCCAGAAGTTGAGGTCGCCCAGGACCAACACTGATGAGTTATTAACGACCAGGGTTGCGAGGATGTCTTGGAGATCAGAAACAAAAGTGGGTGTGGGGTGAGAGGGACGGTAAATAAGAGCAACAGTTAGGGGGGTCGCATGGGAGGTAGCGCGAACTATTAGACAGTCAACTTCGGGAATGAGGGGACAGGGAAGAGTCTTAAAATGGAAATCAGTGTGAGCTATTAGGGCCACCCCACCGCCTCTTCTACCCTCCGGTCGATCTGCTCGAACGATGGAATATGAGGGAGGGAGTGCGGCTAAGACGTTAGGTAGGGAGTCAGCCTTGAGCCAGGTCTCTGTTAGAAACAGAAGATCTGGGTTGTGGGTGTCAAGGTAGTCATGTAGCTCGTACTGGTGGCTGACAGCTGATCTGGTGTTGAGGAGCGCTGCTGTTGTGTTGAAAATCGGCTTGTGAGGGACAGAAGGAGGGGGAAGAGCAGGGGAAGTGGTACGGCGCAGAGGAGTGGAGCTTAATATGGCAGTGGGATCAATAGATGGAGGGGAGGAGAGAAGGTTTAAGTTTTGCAACAGGCATGATAAGTGTGGGCTGATGGTACCTGGAGTCCAGTGGGATAGGAGATCAAGGGTAGAGTAGGTCAACGAGTGGGCATAAGGAAGTGCCCCTTGCCCCGGCCTGCCGCGGACGGGCGCAGACGGGCTGGACTCTGGCGCGACTCCGGCGAGCCTACGGCGCGCCCGCTGCGCTCGTCCGCTGCGCTGACACATGGGGGACGTTTAACTAGAGGAGCAGCGTGGGGGGAGTGGCGTGGGTGGGGTTGGGCGAGCCAGCCCGATATTAGATGGCGGCCACTACCGCTAGGCGCCTGGAATGTTATCAGCTGCCAGCCAGCCCCGCTGAGCCCCTAGAAGATAAGGTAGGATGTTAGAGGTACCTGTTGATTTTCAGGTGCAGGTTAGATAAAATAAACGCAATTTTAAAAATCAATGCGTGTCGCCGCTTTTGGTCAGGGAGACAACGCGCTAAAAATAGAATACTCAGTCGCAGCCCTCAGCTCCTGCCAGCAAGCCCACTGCCACCGGGCTGCTCGCAATCGCTGGGGAGACTGGGAATCACTCCTAAGTAGAGGAGCAGCGTGGCGGGAGTGGCGTGGGTGGGGTTGGGCGAGCCAGCCCGATCCAAGATGGCGGCCACTACCGCTAGGCGCCTGGAATGTTATCAGCTGCCAGCCAGCCCCGCTGAGCCCCTAGAAGATAAGGTAGGATGTTAGAGGTACCTGTTGATTTTCAGGTGCAGGTTAGATAAAATAAACGCAATTTTAAAAATCAATGCGTGTCGCCGCTTTTGGTCAGGGAGACAACGCGCTAAAAATAGAATACTCAGTCGCAGCCCTCAGCTCCTGCCAGCAAGCCCACTGCCACCGGGCTGCTCGCAATCGCTGGGGAGACTGGGAATCACTCCTAAGTAGAGGAGCAGCGTGGGGGGAGTGGCGTGGGTGGGGTTGGGCGAGCCAGCCCGATCCAAGATGGCGGCCACTACCGCTAGGCGCCTGGAATGTTATCAGCTGCCAGCCAGCCCCGCTGAGCCCCTAGAAGATAAGGTAGGATGTTAGAGGTACCTGTTGATTTTCAGGTGCAGGTTAGATAAAATAAACGCAATTTTAAAAATCAATGCCTGCCGCCGCTTTTGGTCAGGGAGACAACGCGCTAAAAATAGAATACTCAGTCGCAGCCCTCAGCTCCTGCCAGCAAGCCCACTGCCACTGGGATGCTCGCAATCGAAAACCTGATGCAAACAAAGCCATAACACATGCCAGGCATTAAGAGAATCTGATGCAAACAATACAATAACAACCGCCAGGCACTAGGAGAATCTGATGCAAACAATGCAATAACAGAGGCCAGGCACTAGGAGAAACTGATACAAACAATGCAATAACACTGGTCAGGCACTAGGAGAATCTGCCGCAAACAAGTCAATAACACAGGCCAGGCACTAGGTGAATCTGACGCAAACAATGCAATAACACTAGTCAGGCACTAGGAGAATCTGACACAAACAATGCAATAACACAGACCAGGGACTAGGAGTAACTGATACAAGCAATGAAATAACACTGGTCAGGCACTAGGAGAATCTGACGCAAACAATGCAATAACAAAGGCCAAGAACTAGGAGAATCTGACGCAAACAATCCAATAACACAGGCCAAGAACTAGGAGAATCTGACGCAAACAATGCAATAACACAGGCAGGCACTAGGAAAAACTGATACAAACAATGCAATAACACTGGTCAGGCACTGGGAGAATCTGATGCAAACAATGCAATAACGCAGACCAGGCACTAGGAGAAACTGATACAAACAATGCAATAACACTGGTCAGGCACTAGGAGAATCTGATGCAAACAATGCAATAACACAGGCCAAGAACTAGGAGAATCTGACGCAAACAATGCAATAACACAGGCCAAGAACTAGGAGAATCTGACGCAAACATTGCAATAACACAGGCAAACACTAGGAAAAACTGATACAAACAATGCAATAACACTGGTCAGGTACTAGGAGAATCTGACGCAAACAATGCAATAACGCAGACCAGGCACTAGGAGAAACTGATACAAACAATGCAATAACACTGGTCAGGCACTAAGAGAATCTGATGCAAACAATGCAATAACACAGCCAAGAACTAGGAGAATCTGACGCAAACAATGCAATAACACAGGCCAAGAACTAGGAGAATCTGATGCAAACAATGCAATAACACAGGCCAGGCACTAGGAGAAACTGATACAAACAATGCAATAACACTGGTCAGGCACTAGGAGAATCTGACGCAAACAATGCGATAGCAAAGGCCAAGAACTAGGAGAATCTGACGCAAACAATGCAATAACACAGGCCAGGCACTAGGAGAAACTGATACAAACAATGCAATAACACTGGTCAGGCACTAGAAGAATCTGACGCAAACAATGCAATAGCACAGGCCAAGAACTAGGAGAATCTGGCGCAAACAATTCAATATCACAGGCCAGGCACTAGGAGAAACTGATACAAACAATCCTATAACACAGGCAAGGTACTAGGAGAAACTGATACAAACAATCCTATAACACAGGCCAGGCACTAGGAGGATCTGACACAAACAATGCAATAGCACAGGCCAAGAACTAGGAGAATCTGGCGCAAACAATTCAATATCACAGGCCAGGCACTAGGAGAAACTGATACAAACAATGCAATAACACATGCCAGGCAGTAGGAGAATCTGATACAAACAATCCTATAACACAGGCAAGGTACTAGGAGAAACTGATACAAACAATCCTATAACACAGGCCAGGCCCTAAAAGGATCTGACGTAAACAATGTAATTTCAGGTGCAGAGGCTAGCTCTGTATACTATAGGTACAGATTTAAACCAAGTCATGGTCTCTTTACATTATTTAAGCCAACACGTGTTCTGCCCCACGACTGTTGGTCTTACGGACTCTATTGTGACAGGCATTAGGTGGGACATGGCTCTAGTTCACTGGGTCACAAAGGAGCCTCTGCTCAGGGCTCAAATGGGTTCTTCAGATACCAAGCACTGGAATTGCTGATCTGAGCTCTTCTGTGAAATGACGTCTGTCACACCCTCTTCCATCGTCACACGAGGTGCAACAGGCAGGATTCTACAATAAGCCAAACCAGAGGCCCTTTCTTGAATGTGCCTTTTAACCAGTCTCCAATCAGCAAGGGAGCTTTTTTATAATTTGCAGCAAGAATAGAGGATCTTTTTGTTTCACCTCTGCCAGGCTTCCTGCTCTGACGTGGAGACAAATGGGTTGGAACAGTCTACAGGAGGCCGGATTTGTATTCCACCCCTATGCCAGACATCCAGTGAACAACAAGGGGTTCCTCGGGGAAGCTACCAGGGGCTGCTTTCTGAAGCAGGCCATGTGCACAGAGACTGACCCTCATGTAGGGACTAATCAAGACTGGATATCAGAATGAATCTAGATCTAACCGAGATTATTCATGTCCTTATTTCCCTTCCACTGTCAGTAAAAAGCAGCGCCAGGTGCAGAGGTTACTTCTGTAAACGCCTCCTCAAAGTGAAGTAAAGTCAAAAGTAGTGCAGAGTAGCAATGTTGACCTCTGCAATCCTTACAGTGGCAGTAAAACGCAGAGCAATGTGCACAGATTCCCTTGTTTAATTAAAACCCATGGGTGTCAGTAATAAGTGGTGCAGTTTATAAATATTCCCACATTAAATGCCCCTCGTAGTGTGAGTAAAAAGCAGCACACATATATTCTGTACTTTAAACACTTCTCAAAGTGTACGGAAACATCCATGCACCTTACAGATCGATAGGTACCCCTTATAATATAGTGAAAAGCAGTGCTTTGTACACAGATTTCCTCCTTTGTAAACACCCCTCATTGTGTTTCCTCTGTAAATGTCCCTGGTAGTGTAATACACAGCAGTGCACTGCACACAGCTTTCCTCGTGTTACTGCCGCTCACAGTACAGGTAAAAGCAGTGCAGTACTGACAGATTCTCTCTGTAAAGACGCCTCAAAGTGTCAGTGAACTGCAGTACAGAGTGGACAGATCTACTCTTTTGTAACCTCCCCTCACTCTGGTGTAAAATAGATTTCCTCCTGTGGTTATAACACTGCTTCGAGTGCAGGGCTCAGACTTCCTAACCTGTAAACGAGCCTCGTGATGTAGTAAAGAACAAAGCAACGCGCACAGGTCATCACTTCTGAAAATACCACACTTAGGGGCCGCCCTTGAGCCACACAATGCAGTGCAAGAGCGACGCAACTCTTAACTTATATTTATCAAGCCACGCAAGGCCACCTTGCATGGCCATGCGCGGGCTATGCAATGGAACGCAAGAGAGACACAACTCCTAAATTAGCTTTATCAAGCCAGGCAAGGCCACCTTGCATGGCCCTGCGCGGCCCATGCAATGGACCGCAAGAGCGACGCAACTCTTAAGTTATATTCATCAAGCCACGCAAGGCCACCTTGCATGGCCCTGCGCGGCCCATGCAATGGAACGCAAGAGAGACACAACTCTTAAGTTAGATTTATCAAGACACGCAAGCCCGTCTTGCGCGGCCCTGTGTGGCGTCATATGCAGCGCAAATCCCTGCTTTGCGTTGCTCTGCCCCAGTGACGGGTTCCATGGGTGGAGCGTGGGCGTTCCCACGCATCGCCTCATAGATTTTGCCGCATTCCCAGATTCACCAACACTGGCAGACCTGGGAGTGCAGCAAAATGCCGCGCCTCCCATGTGAGGTGGAACGAGGATGAATATCTTTATTTCTCCTTGTTCCTTGCTTCCATGTGTGCTGGATTCTGCAGCACACATGGAAAGAGGGAAATGATTCAGAGGATTGCTTTTGTGCAGGAAGGTGCCCCTCTCTGCACAAAAACAATCCGGTTTACAACGCACGCACGCTTGCACCATGGTGCAGGGGCGCCTGCTTTGGCGTTAGGTAGAACATTGTGCGTCAGCGCAGGGAAAAACAGGAATGTGCTGCATGATTTTTTTGAATAAATATGCCCCTACGTGTAGTAAAAGGAAGTGCAGTATGGACAGTTTTTTCCCAGTGAAGAGTGAAGAGTAAAGAGCGGTGCAGCATAGATGTATGTTTCCCAGTGAAGAGTGAAGAGCGGTGCAGCGTGCCCAGGTTTTCTCTTCTTTAAATGCCCCTCGAGCTGCTGTAAAACTGGTCCGTTTGCAGACCACAGATGGGCTCCGAACACCCTTCACAGAATAGTCAAGGGCAGAGGAGTCTGCACAGATTTCCTCTTTTATTTTAAACCCCTCACAGTGTAATAAAAAGCAGTGCAGTGAGTGCACATCAGCTTTCCTGTCAACAGCCCTCATAAAGCAGGGAAAAGCAATGCAATATACAGATTTTATCGGTTCACAGAGATTAGTAATATAGCAGAGCACACATTTTTCACAAGGTACAAAAAGCAGTGCCATTTTCACAGACACCCTCTTCTGTCAATCTAAGACACAAAGTGTAGTAAAAAAAAATGACCAATGTGTGCAGATTCCTCATCATGAGGTACGATGCTTGGCAGGGTTCACAGATTTCTCATTATGCAGAACGATGCAGGGTAGCGTGAACAGATTCCACATAGTGCAGTAATTTGCAGCGCAGTGTGCAGATTTTTTACAGTCTTAAATACAAATGATGACCACAAAGACCACCAGGCCAGAAAGAAAGCCCCCTCCCCTCTCTCTAAGAGGTCCCAATATAGATGAGCCCAGCTGAGCCCCACAGGCCCCCGGATAGAAGCGTCCAGCTCAGCCCCAGGGCCCCCCAGATAGAAGAGCCCAGCACAGCCCCAGGGGCCCCCAGATAGGAGAGCCCAGCTCAGCCCCAGGGCCCCCAGATAGAAGAGCCCAGCTCAGCCACAGGGCCCCGGATAGAAGAGCCCAACTCAGCCCCAGGGCCCCCCAGATAGAAGAGCCCAGCACAGCCCCAGGGCCCCCCAGATAGGAGAGCCCAGCTCAGCCCCAGGGCCCCCAGATAGAGGAGCCCAGCTCAGTCACAGAGGCCCCAGATAGAAGAGCCCAGCTCAGCCCCAGGGGCCCCCAGATAGAAGAGCCCAGCTCAGTCACAGGGGCCCCGGATAGAAGAGCCCAGATCAGCCCCAGGGGCCCCCAGATAGAAGAGCCCAGTTCAGACCCAGGGGCCCCTGATAGAAGAGCCCAGCTCAGCCCCAGGGCCCCCTGATAGAAGAGCCCAGCTTAGCCACAGGGGCCCCCATATAGAAGAGCCCAGCTCAGCCCCAGGGCCCCCAGAAGAGAAGAGCCCAGCTCAGCCCCAGGCCCCCCGGATAGAAGAACCCAGCTCAGCCCCAGGAGCCCCTGGATAGAAGAGCCCAGCTCAGCCCCCCAGGGCACCCGGATAGAAGAGCTCAGCTCAGCCCCAGGGGGCCCTGGATAGAAGAGCACAGCTCAGGGGCCCCTGGATAAAAGAGCCCAGCTCCGCCCCACGGACCCCCGGATAGAAGAGCCCAGCTCAGCCCCAAAGCCCCCGAATAGAAGAGCCCAGCTCAGCCCCAGGGCCCCCCGGATAGAAGAGCCCAGCTCAGTCCCAGTGGCCCACGGATAGAAGAGCCCAGACCAGCCCCAGGGGCCCCGGATAGAAGAGCCCTGCTCAGCCCCAGGGGCCCCAGATGGAAGAGCCCAGCTCAGCACCAGGGACCCCCGGATAGAAGAGCCCTGCTCAGCCCCAAGGGCCCCGGATAGAAGAGCCCAGCCCCAGGGGCCCCGAATAGAAAAGCCCTGCTCAGCCCCAGGGGCCCCCGGATAGAAGAGCCCAGCTCAACCCCAGGAGCCCAGGATAGAAGAGCCCAGCTCAGCCCCAGGGCCCCCAAATGGAAAAGCCCAGCTCAGCCCCACGGACCCCTGGATAGAAGAGCCCAGCTCAGCCCTAGGGGCCCCCGAATGGAAGAGCCCTGCTCTGCCCCAGGGCCCCGCGGATAGAAGAGCCAAGCTCAGCCCCAGTGGCCCCCGGATAGAAGAGCCCAGATCAGCCCCAGGGCCCCGGATAGAAGAGCCCAGCTCTGCCCCAAGGCCCCCGAAAGAGGAGACCAGATCAGCCCGGCTCCTGCTGAGATTCCTTCCAGGATTATTCAGTCTATTTCTACAAACACTGCAGAAGGTGCTGACAATCTCCTACCTGACCAGAGACCTGAGCAGACGTGTCCAGGCTCTCTCCTCCCCCTGGGGACCTCTGGGGGGGGGCAGCTCTGGGTTCTGTGAGGGTCTGAAGATCAAGGTAGCTGTCCACCAGACAGGGCTCCTTCCTCCTCTGCAGAGGCCGGAAGTGATGTCACCGTAGCTACTGGTGCTGTCTCTGCCGCTGCTGACCCGGAAGAGGAAACCCTTCTCCCTTTCATCCAATGTGCAGCTCTGTGTTTCGTCAGCAGGCGAGGAGCGCCCTCTGGTGGACAAAGATGGAACCGCCGCCTCCAGTCTCTAGGACTGAATTTGAAATGACAGCCTGAATTTCATTAAATAGATGAAAATGTGTATGCAACTCACTGCTAGAATAAATCCAGACAGCGTTTTTCTAATTTCCCTGTTTCTTTGGGTAAATCTTTATATTTGTTAGGGCTGTGTATACTCAAACAGCATTTCAACGGTTTGCCCCAAATTTAGTTTTGCATTTGTCTGCGTTGTTTACCACCTCACTCCCTTCAAAGTTTCACTTATAAAATAAAGAAAGATTAAGAAGATTGTAGTCACAATAACTTCATAATACAGAAAATCAGGTTTGACTCTCACAGATTTCTCCCTCAGTGGATGGTCCCATGGCAATGAGTGAACGGTGCCGGGTCTGAGGATGAGAGGGTATTCCAGCATTAACTAATGCCAGACTCCTTCATACAGGCTCTTATTAGAGTTACCACCTCTTGGTCATGTTTTAAGAGTTTGCAAAGGCTCGGATATTATTCTTCAATAAGACTTTGTTTAAAATTGTTTGTATTATTTATTAACATGGCTCTGCTGTCTTTGTTTACTTTAACTATGAGTCATGATTCATTAAGGCAGTTCTAGAACACATTGAACAAGTGATTTTTACTTATATTTGATATTTTAACTTTGCACTTATTGAAGAAAACAATACCAGCGTTAGGTTATTTTCCTACTTTTTGTACTGGCCGGAGCATTAAAATACTGGCCATGCCACGCCTATAATATACCAGCCAGGTGGTAACCCTCTTTCCTAGCATAAGTCACTCCTCGACCACGCACCATCAATGTGCGGTTGCAGGAGGGCTTCGTAGCACTGTCAGGCAAGTTGCATTTGTTGCCTCCACAATGACATCAGATCCGACAGGCACACATCAGAGCATTCAAGTCTCACTCATCATGAGTGACACTCACACATTTAGAGGTTGTGCTGAAGTCTCACTCACACCTTGCTGAATCTTATCACTGGGAGACGGGCCTAGTACTCCATATGTTACTTTGCTGGTACTTCCACTGTGTGCGGAGTAGCCGCTTAGAACTAAAGAGGGAGACACTATTCACTTCAGCAAACCCACTGTCCTACATTTTGATATCACTACTTTTTCAATATTTCACCTTGACGGCTGCACAGATTATACATTCTGTGTAATGTTAATTTTGGTGTCTGTATTAATGATTAGGATTTTACCTGTGTACTCATCATTCCTATAATTTCACTAATATCTCTTCCTCTGACATTATCATAGTCAAATGTTATGTGACATCAATTCATGTGAGGTCATCAGTAGGATAGTTTATTTCGGCTCCTAAGAATGTAAAAGATTCGAGCTCTGTGAAGCACATACATGAGCGCTCATTTGGAGTAAGGGCAGGCACACAACGCCCATAGGGCTCAAAGGGCTTCAGCCTCCCTCTCACCCCCCTCCCCCCCCCCCCCACCCCCCCGTCGTGGGTGTCAGCCCAGGCTGAGACAGCTTCCCGTGCACTCACACAGACAGTTTTTAAGCTGCTGTAGCCCGGCAGGTCTAGCGTCAGTCTTATTGCCGCCGCACATGAGTACTTCACAGGTCTTTAAAAGGCCATTTACTTGTTAGCGATGCTGTGTTGCTTTTTCACCCCAACCTAGAGCTCCTGCAACTCCACTCTGCCTATTGCTGGAAGAATTAGTCCCCCCCCCCCGAAAATATTTGTAGTCCCCCCTCCCCCCTCGAAATTTGGCTCTAGTTGCGCCTCTGAGTAAGGGGGAGGAGCATGGTCTTTGCTGACAGATGAACACATCTGGAAGCAGTAAAGGCGCTCCCCTGACACGTTCCTGCCAAGCTATGCTACCAGCATTCAGACCAGAAGAGTGCTGATCTCTGCAAAAAGATATGAAATGTGTGTTTCAGTTTAATTACACCTTATGTCAGTGTTGTTGAACTTTAAAATGGTCACAAAGTGGTTCCTCACTTGCTTTCCTACGAGTACCTTCAGTCTCCTAATTTTCACGCTGTGCTGTTTCTCCAACTAAATTGCCCTCCAAAAGACCATACAGTCTTTTCTGAGAGAGAAGTAACAGTTATGTTTCCTGGAGAAAGTTGTTAAAGGCGCTGTCTATGTTTCTGCTGATTCTTGGATTTGACTAAAGTGAGTCAAATTCTGTGCCGAGGTGGGTTCACTAAGAGAAGCCCTTCAAAATGTACATTGACGCTGTATGAATCTGGCTTTGTATATGGTATGCCTACTAGGTGGTCATTCCATGCACAAAGATCAGGGGTTCCCCAAAAGTGTACAGGCCTCAATGTAAATCCCAAAGTGCTCTGTTAGTGGGAGTGTGGGCGAGCAGCCTTAGGCCTCACACAGAGAGTGGAAGACATTTATTGCACAACACTGACCAATAATGGACACACGGCTCAATGACGAGATCCACACCACTTTTGGAAAAATATACTTTGTTTGTATTTTATTTTAAGACCAAGATCTTCGCAAAAAGGTAAGTACGTTTTTAAATAAAAATACTTTTCGCTTTTAAAAGTTGGCATTTAGAATATGTTTGAAGCAGTTCAATGTTCCCTATGGTGAAAACAATAATGCAGTTTAACAGGTAAGTTCCACACTTACAAATCCAGTATTCAGGCCCAAAGGTCAGCAAGGAGCACGGGTTAGGTGAGTACCAACATTGCACCACTAGCAGCACAGGGGCGGCTGAGTGCAGAGGTCAGAGTCAGAGTTCTGCCTAATGCTTTTCAATCAATCAATCAATCAGAACAATTTGTGAAGCGCGCTACTCACCAGGAAGGGTCTCAAGGCGCTGGTGGAGTGTGTGTGGGGGGTCCGTTACTGCTCGAAAAGCCAGGTCTTGAGTTGCTTCCTGAAGGAGAGATGGTCCTGGGTCAGCCGTAGGTGGATGGGGAGGGAGTTCCATGTCTTGGCCGCCAGTTAGGAGAAGGATCTTCCTCCGGCGGTGGCTCTGCGGATGCGTGGTACGGTGGCGAGGGCGAGGCTGGTCGATCGCAGCTGGCGGGTGGGCGTGTAGAAAGTGAGGCGGTTGTTGAAGTATTTGAGGCCCAGGTCGTGGAGAGCTTTGTGTGCGTGGGTGAGGAGTCTGAACGTGATCCTCCTGCTGACGGGGAGCCAGTGCAGGTCTCTCAGGTAGGCGGAGATGTGGTTGTGGCGGGGGATGTCCAGGACGAGTCGTGCGGAGGCGTTCTGTATGCGTTGAAGTCTTTTCTGTAGATTGGCTGTGGTTCCCACAGTCCATTCAGCTGGTGACGAGTGCCTGGGTGACCGTCTTTCTGGTTTCGGTGGGGATCCATCGGAAGATCTTACGGAGCATCCGCAGGGTGTTGAAGCAGGATGACGATACGGCGTTGACTTGTCTGGTCCAGAATGAAACCCAGGTTTCGTGTGTGGTCCGTTGGCTTGGGGGTGGTGCCCAGGGCAGGGGGCCACCAGGAGTCGTCCCAGGCGGAGGGGGATGATCCCAGGTTGAGGACTTCCGTCTTGTCTGAGTTCAGCTTCAGGCAGCTGTTCTTCATCCATTCGGCGACGTCCTTCATTCCCTCGTGTAGGCTGGCTCTGGCGTTGGCCTGGTCGTTGGTGAGGGAGAGGATCAGCTGGGTGTCGTCGGCGTTTGAGATGATGTTACGGTTCTGTTGGCGTGCGATGGCTGCGAGGGGGCTCATGTAGATGTTGAAGATGGTGGGGCTGAGCGAGGATCCTTGAGGTACGCCGCAGATGACTTCAGTGACCGTGGATCGGATTGGGGGGAGGCGGACTCTCTGGGTTCTTCCGGCGAGGAATGAGGTGTTCCACTCCAGTGCTTTCCCTTGGATTCCAATGTTGCTGAGGCGCTGTATTAGGGTGCGGTGGCAGACTGTGCTGCAGAGAGGTTCAGGAGGATGAGAGCAGCTGTTTCCCCATTGTCGAGCAGGGATCTGATGTCGTTGGTGGCTGCGATGAGGGCGGTCTTGGTGCTGTGGTTGGCTTGGAAACCGGACTGTGAGGGGTCCAGGGATCCGTTTGTCTCGAGGAAGGCGGTGAGCTGTATGTTGATGGTCTTCTCGATGACTTTGGCCGGAAAAGGGAGGAGCGAGATGGGGCGGAAGTTCTTGAGGTCGGTGGGGACCGCTGTCGGTTTCTTCAGGAAAGCGCTGAGCTCGGCATGCTTCCAGCTCTCCGGGAAGGTGGCAGTGTTGAAGGAGATGTTGATGATGTTCCAGAGTTGCGGTGCGATGATGGAGCCAGCCTTGTTGAAGACGTGGTGGGGGCAGGGGTCGGTAGGGGATCCGGAGTGGATAGTGTTCATCGTACGGGTGGTGTCTTCGGCGCTGACCGGGGTCCAGTTGCAGAGAGTGGTGGTGGGGGCGTTGTTTCGGTGGTTGGGTGCCTGGTTGGTGCGTCGAAGCTGTTGTGTATGTCGGCGATCTTGCGGTGGAAGAAGGAGGCGAGTGAGTCGCAGAGGTCTTGCGAGGGTGTGATGTCGTTGTTTCCCGCGCTGGGGTTGGAGAGCTCTTTGACGATGCTGAAGAGTTCCTTGCTGTTGTGGGTGTTGTTGTCCAGGCGTTCTTTGAATGATGTCCTTTTGGTGGTGCAGATCAGCTGGTGGTGTGTGCGGGTGGCGTTCTTGAGGGCGGTCATGTTTTCTGTGGTCTGGTCATGGCGCCAGGCTTATTCGAGGGTGCAGCAGTTTTTCTTGGATGTTTTGAGTTTGTTGGTGAACCACAAGGCGTTTTTGCTGCCGTGTCTGCTGGGAGGGTTCTTCAGTGGTGCGAGGTCGTCGGCGCAGTTGATGAGCCACTGTGTGAAGATGCGGGCTGCTTCATTGGGGTCCGTCGTGTTGGTGGGAGGGTTCTGGCTGAGGGAGGTGGTGAGCTGGTCGGCGGTGATCTTGCTCCAGCTCCTGCGGGGAACCTGTTGCGGGTGGTGGTGGGTCGTGGTTCTCTTGGTGCTGAAGTGGACACAGCTGTGATCGGTCCAGTGAAGTCAGGTGGATTGGCTGAAGGCGATGTGCTTGCTGGAGGAGAAGACGGGGTCAAGCGTGTGGCCGGCTTAGTGGGTGGGGGTGTTCACCAGTTGCTTGAGTCCGAGGTTGGCGAGGTTGTCCAGCAGGGTAGTGGTGTTGTTGTCGTTGTTGTTCTCCAGGTGGAAGTTGAGGTCCCCTAGGAGGATGTAGTCAGAGGAGGCAAGGGCGTGTGGGCTGATGAAGTCTGAGATGGCTTCGCTGAATTGTGTGCGTGGTCCCGGGGGTCTGTAGATGAGAGTGCCTCTGAGGGTGGCCTTGGGGTCGGTGTGTATTTGGAAGTGGAGGTGCTCGGCGGCGGTGAGGGTGTTGTCGGAGTTGGTCGTGATGCGAATGGTGCTCCTGTGGACTGGCGATGCCTCCTCTGGTCTGGTTGACGCGGTCCTTCCGGGTGATCTTGTATCCGTCCGGGATGGTTATGGCGATGTCGGGTGCTGAGGTGGCGTTCATCCATGTTTCCGCGAGGAAGGCGATGTCTGGAGATGTTGAGTCGAGCAGGTTCCAGAGTTCGATGGCGATTAAATGGTAACTTGATGGTTCAGCAATAAATAACAGTGTTATATAAGCCAAACAAGGCAAGTTATCATGAGAAAGTAGTTATTTTGGGTGCAGCCTGGCAACATGAGATTTGATTTTAGCGATAATAAAGCATTTTTGAAAATGTGTTCATTTGTTTTGTACTACTCTTAGTCACCGCCTCTTCAGAGGTCATAGAGGCTGTTGATGCCGGTGTAGGATGGGAGAGGTGAGCAGGAGCCTGCTGCCGGTACTGAAGCATTCATGGCACAGGGCTGTACGACGCAGACCGAGATAAAAGCAGCGCAAAGCCAGCATTCCGTCATTTTCAGCTCCCCCTCTACCCCCTTTCTTGCATGTGTGCAGAACACCAAAATCCAACGCCCTTGCACTTCAGGTACAGTAACACACACGCAATGTACCATGCAAACACTAGTAATCTGTACACGCGCTTTCTTGCACAGAGTTGCCTATTTAGTGCCACACACAACCATGCAGTCATTCATACCCAGGCCTCTCTCATACAAATCATCACATGTGTCCTTTTACCCTCCCACCACCATAGCAGCTAAAATTGTGGCCACAAAACAACACAAGAGAAACAGCGGAGGTGGTTTCACATGATAGAGCGACATGCCTGGGGGTAGGGGGAAAGGGGATGGGGGAGGGAGAGGGGTTTGTTCACTTATTAGTTGTTTAGATAGATATGTGTGTAGATGAGAACAGACAACCGAGAAGCTGATCTCCGATATAAAGACATTGAATGTAAAGTTGCGGGAGTTGTTCGGAATTTGGAGGGTGGTTGCCATTGCGGTGACAGCTATAAGGGGCGAGAAGCGGGAAGCAGGGCTGAATAGATGCAACCAAGCTTGTTGACACCCGCTGCTTAAGTTAAGATGAGACACTCTTGTTGAAATGTACTGCTACTAATTGACAAGATGAAAATGAATAAAATCTGTTTACAAAAAAAAAAAGAAACAGCGGAGGTGGTTGTGCATGCAATTGCTTCCTGAATAACAACTGGCTTCTCATCACCACTGTAGTGGCCGTGGTGCTTCGTATGTGCTCCTCCATTCCTCATTTCTCCACCCAAATCCCATCAACACCCATGGTGAGTAACCGTCCCTACTTTTCACGGATTCTCCATAAGAATGACTTTATACAAAGCCACGTCCATAATTTTCATTATTTTGGGTGACAGCCAATGAAGCGGTGTGTTTCACCCTCTAATGGTCGCCCCAGACTTTTTGTGGAGAGCTACTATGATTGTCTTGAAAGACATCAGCCACTCCTAGTGCTTGCTGATCCACTGCAGGAATTATATGGACCAATGATAACAACTTTGGTTACCCAGCCTTGGGTTGCTTTAGCTCCCGCAAATCACGCTTTCAGTGTTATTCTAAATTGTTTACAGTGTCCTGCACTTTTGAAACAGCAGCTCCGTTTGAAACCGGTGTCCAAGTCAGCCATGGGCTTCATTACCCCTTCAATCAACTTCTCCAAGGTAAGTGGAATAATTATGCTTTTCATGTTTTGAAGTTTTACATTTGCATTCAGTTTCAGTATAGTTAAATTAAATGTATCTATGGTCACAGTGTTTTAACTCTTTCTCTCTGTCTCCACATGCGTACTCGTTCCTTCGCTCCTTCCATCTTTCTCTTTCCCTATATCTCTCTGCTGGTTCCCATTCCCAGTGCACTAGGTCTCGCATTTACGAGAGTTTGTGTTATTGGCATTGCACATGATAATCCCTTTTATTTACATTTTGTTTATTAAAACATAAATAAAAGGCAACATCATTTACAATGCTTATAGCTGAAACTCTCACAGATAGGAAACCTATTGCATTGCAAATACTCATTTAATTAATTTAGTATGTCCCTGAGTCTGGTAAAGGCTGCCAAAACATATTGTTCAGGTTGAAACCAACCAATCAGGATTGACTACTTCCTCCTAATTTGGTTAATCAGAGCACATCTGCACACCAACTGCCAAAATATACAATTATTTTTGACACTTAATTTCTCAAAAACTACTAATCGGATTTACGCCAAATAACAAAAAGCTAAATCTGTGGGCCAAGATCTAGCTTCATGACAAAGTTAGTGCAATGCTGTTCAGCAGTTTTTGCTACAGCACTGTTTAAAGAAGTCTATGGAAAATACTAGGTGGGACCCCTGTTTTTCTCGGCCCGCATGATGAATCACCTCAAAACTTTCCAGGAAGGAGCTGAAATGAGAGGCCTACTTCTTTTTTATAATGCCCCCGGGTGGGCCTGATCCTGTGGGACAATTAGCTTCAGAATTAGGAGAGAGGGGGTGCACGTGGCCCCACTTCCCCAGACCAGTTATGGCCCTGGAGACCACTATTCCCCAGCCATCCAAACTTAAGGGGAGGGGGCACATGGCCCCTCTCCCGGGCTGATTTCATCCCCGGGGACCACAATACCACCGGGGCCTAGCTATCCAAATCAGGGGAGGGGGGCAGATGCCCCCATCCTGGGCCAATTTCAGACCTGGGAACCCCATTACTTGGGGCCCAGCCGTAATTGTAATGAGGGGAGCCATGCAGCTCACCTCCCTGGGCCGATTTCGGATCTAAATGGGGGCATCCCCAGACACAAAGCAAAAATCATGAGGGAGGGGGACACGCAGCCCCCTCCCTAAAGTCAATTTCAGCCCCAGGGACCCCATCCTGGGGGCAGGCTGTAAAAGCAAATGGGAATGGGGCAACATGCAACCCTCCCAGAAATATAAATAAGCCTGGGGACCCCATACTCCATTGCCGGCTTGGCTATGCACTGGGGAGCCCACACCCAGAGCATAGCAGTTTCCCTGCCCGCACTGGTCCGGACACGGAAACCTGTGTTTGCTCTCGCTTCGTGGGAGCAATTTTTAAGCTCCTGCAAAGCGAGAACAAACACTACGTCTGCGCCCAGCAGGCAGGAGCATTAAAAAATACACCTGGCTGCTGGGAGCAGACTTTACAATTGTTTCCCTGCCCGCTGTGAAGTGAGCAGAGAAACAGATGAAAAAATTGTTCTCGCATGCAGGGAGCAGCATTTTTAGCTTCTCCCTGTGAGCGGGAGCAATGCTTTTTCATGCCAGAGGCGAGGTGCATCTGGGGTAGTGCCCTAAGGTAACTACAACTCGCACACTGGCTGTGCACTGCTAATTACCCCACATATTACATCACTCATGAGAACTTTCATGCCATCATTGATGATATAATTTGTAAGCATAGGCGGAAAATCCGTTCCGCTCGCGGATTTTGCGGATTTTCGGTAAATTCGCAATCCACGAGATTCGGGAATTTCCAGCAAAATCCGCGAGCGGAACGCATTGGGTCAAGAGTTCAAGCTGACTTTTGTAACTCTTTTAGAATAGCGCCGGCAAGCTGCCAGAGCCATTCTAAAATAGTTACAAAAGTCAGCTTCAACAGGAAGCTCTAATAGATAAAGTAAAGCAGGTACTGCTCAAATTCAGTTACACAATCATTAATCACCCCAAACTTGGGGTGATTAATGATTGTGTAACTTAATTTGACCTTCAACTGGAGCACCTGCTTTACTTTATCTATTAGTGCTTCCTGTTGAAGCTATTTCTAGCTATTTTAGAATGGCGCTGGCAGCTTGCCGGCGCCATTCTAAGTGGGTATGAGGGCAGAAGGGCACAAAAGTGGGGCAGAGGGCAGAAGGGCACAGAAACGAGTGGTACAGAGGGCAGATGGGCATAAAAAATGAGAGGGTGGCAGTGATTAACCAGGCAAACCCCCCCCGCGAAAACTCAAAGCGCCTCGCGAACACCCGCGAACACGCAAAGCGCCTCGCGAACACCCACGAACACGCAAAAATAAAAAGATCCGCAAGTTCGCAAATTTTGCGGATTGCGAATTCGCAAATCCGCAAAATTCGCCCATGCTTAATAATTTGCAGTAAAATTATTGATAAGAAAACTGCATGGTGGGCGCGCAAGTTATAGTTACCCGAGGGCATGTGTTATAGTTTCTTGAGATAACTCTAACCATTACTGCTGAATTTCTATGGTTTTGTGTTTAAATTGTTAACCAAACTATACCGTCCCTGTAACCTTTGTTTTTTTAGCTAATTTCTCAGGTTTTTTAAATTCTATTTCCTAACTAGAACGTCCCAGTAAACTTTCTTTTTTTTGTGGATAAATTTATAAATATATATATAATATTTATAGTTAAGCACCCATAGAACTATGGAATTACTAGCCCCTAGACAACCTCATAAAATTCTCTTTTACAGGTAGCTTGGCAAAGGTGAAAGACGATCTTACTCAGTAATCACAGTGAAGTAGCTCCATAGATAGCCTTTGTTGGGACTTTATCATTGAAAGAACAAAAGGGGCTCAGAAAAAGAGCCTCTCATACTATGAGAAAAAGTATAAAACGATGAGTTAGTCCGAGACCTAGAAGGAGCAACATTCTGGATTATGACCTTTGCAGGAGTGTTTCAACAAAAAACAAAAAATCAAATAACCATTACTTTATAACTGCTGACCCTTCACCCTTACTTGGTGCTCATAGGTTTATGAGAAGCTTTTTGTACTGAGCTCCTCCATTTCACAATAATCCCGATCAATAATTGTGCCGTCATGCATTGATTCTGTCCTAAACCAGTTAGAATTTGGTTGAATCAGTCTCTGCAAATAAGAAACTCATAACATATATTTATACAATGAATCTAACTGGGGCTCATTTACACAGCCAGCTGTGACCAAGATCCAGCTCGATGATAAACACCTCTGTTATATATTATTCATCTAACCCCGTCTCATTACACAGCCAGTGGTGAGCCAAGATCAAGCTCAATTATAAACACCTCTGTTGTATACAATCCATCTAACCATGAATCAGTTACATAATCAGCGCTGGGTGAGTTAAGATCCAGCTCGATGATAAACACCTCTGTTATATACAATTCATCTGACCGTGACTCATTTACACAGCCAGTGGTGAGCCAATATCCAGCTCGATGATAAACACTTCTGTTATATACATTTCAACTCACCGTGACATATATACATACCCAGCGGTGAGCCAAGATCCATCTCGAAGATAAACACCTTTGTTATATACAATTCATCTGACCGTGAGTCATTTACACAGCCAGTGGTGAGCCAAGATCCAGCTCAATGAGAGAAGGAAGCAGCCTGAGTAGGAATCTTCTGTTAATTTGTTTTTAGCATTATATGTTTCAGATGTGACATTTGTTTTAACCTAGAACTGCCTTTCATCTAAACTGCCTCTTACCTGATTACGTTTCGTGCATTGTTTGGACTGCTCTCCGGTCCACCGCAATCGGATTTCTGATTAATTGAGTGGAGAGAGCACGCCCATAGTCTTTCATACCTGCGGGGAACCACTCTAGGAGTTAGCGCTCTAGTAGACAGCCCACCCAGGTATAAAATCAATGCATTTCCTGCTGTGCGCAGCGGGCGCCCAGCGGGCGCGCCACCGGCGCACCGAAGGTGCTCCTAAGGCAAGCCCGTCTTCCCCGTCCATTCCTGTATGCTGCCTGCTGCCAGGGGATGCTGCCCATTTTTCCACTGGGACCTCAGGCTCCCAGGCTGGTGTACCCTAAGGAGAGGTTGGTAGACTATGGGCTTGCCTAAGCTTGTGCAGGGGGGAGAATTAACCAGCAAGTAGTAGATGCTGTCACCTTAGAGAAGTGTCCCGATTGTGGATGGACATTAAGCATGGGCCAAAAATCTGATCCGCTAACGAAATTTGCGGATTTTCAGCAATTTCGCGATCCGCGAACCTCGCAAAATTGCCCCAAAATTCGCAAATTCGCAAATTTGCTCGCCGGTGGATTTTTTTTTTTTGAAGGCCAGCTCACTCAAGGGACCAAAGTTACAGGCACACACGGTCACTGGAGGCAAATCTTCTGGCCTTTTACGCAGCTGCAGTGTAGGAAAAGCACTATACATTTACCCAACGAGGTAGCACTTATTGATTAGCCAGTAGAAAGTACTCCAGTTCAGTCGAGGTATTGCACAAAACGGAGGCAACTTCGTGGATAACTATGCAGGGCAGGATTCATTCTGGCACGAGGCTCCTGTCACAAAAATTAAACCTCAACAGGAAGCACTTACAGATATAAATAAAGCAGGTGCCCGTGTTGAAGCTCAAATTCAGTAACGTTTTAATCAGCCCCAAACATTAGTGAGCACGGTCGAGACTGGCCAAGTGTGCTTTAACCCCATATCGAAAATTAGCTGTAATACTCGAGGGAGGTCTTTGCATCCATGGGTTTCTCGAGCACAATCCCCGTGTAGTTCCTGTGACCAGGAGGCTGCTTTCTCCTCACCTGCTGCCCTGCTCGCTCTCTGACCCTTTATACACAAGAGGCATGTTGACACACATAGAAGTCCCGTTCGTTTGGCTCCGCATCACACACTAGCGGTATTAAATCAAGTCAAGTCAAAAAGGCTTTATTTCGATAAAAGCATATCATAAAAGCTTCACATTAAAAACTCAATTTTAAAATAAAAACATGAAATAATCTATTTACGCCAATTTTTGAATTCATTATTTACAAAAAGACATTTCAGGCAAATAATTAAAATCTAATTAAACATTTCATTTAAGCCTTTTGGTTCTAATTTGCCATGCCCATGCTAAAAATTTGGACAGGCCACAAGCATACAGTGGCTGTGGGTCTGATATGAAGATGCGCAACGCCTCCCTCATTATGGGACCTGGTGCCTAACAGCCGACACAGTGGCTTCAGCCATCTATCTCTTGGGTGCGCGTACTCCAGACACATAAAATGCGCTATAGTTTCTGGCCTGGTTAGGCAGATGGGGCAAAATTCTGCTGTCTGGGCCGGGGGTTTCCAGCGAGCTGTAAAGGCTCGCACAGGAAGTGCCCCGTCCCTGAATCTAAAGTAAAGGGCCCTGTCGAATGGTTTGGAGATGATATCCAAATAAAGTTCGCGGATCGGTAGATCCTTAAACTTCAGGAAATCATCCGCAAGTCTGCCCAGATCGTGGTTTTTGCGAGTTTGAAATGCAACCCAATTCCAATACAGACTCTTTAGAGTTGCTTTCGGGGGAGCAGACCACCATCCCAAGCCTCGCCTAAACCCAGATTGCCAAGCAAGACTTTAAGGTCTTTTAACCACTTTATTTTGTACCATCCAGGCAAAGACATGACTTCTGATAGCCCTTTGGCGTATTTAGCCAATTCCGGTACTTGCCACAGCCAAGCCCATAAGAGCAACGGCCGCAGTTTTGCCAGATCACTAATAGGACAACAACCTAGATCAAGGATAAGTGGTGTCATGGGAGTGCTCTGGGGAAGTGACATAAGGGCCCTATAGAATTTATTTTCGGACCTTGTTAATTCATTTACGCTATTTGTACCCCTAACTCTGCCCCATAGAGTGCAGCACTAACAGCCTTAGCTTTATAAATATCGATTACAGGGGCTATTGGTCTTGTTGAGCAGGAATGCTGCTCCTTGAGCAAAGCTCCAGCTACCCTCTTATGGGTTAGCAGCATTTTGCTAAGGTGTGGAGTCCACTGCATGGTATGTGATATTCGTAACCCAGGTAGCCAAACACAGTGACCCTTTCCAAGGGGGCAAGATTCCGAGTAGGGACTCAGACAAGATTTTTAGGGGGGTTCATCCCTAGGTATTTTGTTTTATCGGTGTTAATTACTAGGCCCAGCTCCGAGCATAAGGTCTGGAAGTTGTCGAGGAGTTTTTGCAAGCCCATGGGAGATTTGGACAAGAGGAGCGTATCGTCCGCAAATAGGAGTGTAGGTATTCGGTCGCTCTCCAGGGATGGTTCATCTGAAGGATCTTTTAAAAGGTGCTCAACCACACCATTAACATACAGAGAAAAAAGCGTGGGAGCAAGAACACATCCCTGGCGCACCCCTCTCTCTACCGGGATTCTGTTGGTTTTTTCGCCCTCTGTACCCCAACTTATCTTGGCAAAGTTGCCTTCATGGAGCCTGACCAGCTTGGAGAGAATATAAGAAGGTAGTCCCATGTCGGCAAGTACTCCCCAAAGGACCTCCCTCGGCACAAGGTCAAAGGCAGTCTTTAGGTTGATAAAAGCGAGATAAAGACTGCCCTTGCCTATAACCACCACCTTCCAATAGATTAGAATTAACCTGAACGCTTGCTCTATTGCTCTATTGTGCCTGTTCCTGCCCTGAACCCCGCTTGGAAGTCGGAGAGAATTTCATTTTCTTCCATCCATTGTATTATTCTCTCCAACAACACCTTGGCAATAACCTTCTGAGTTGTGTCTAGCAAGCTTATGGGCCGATAATTAGAGGGGTCATCCCTCATCCCCTTTTTAAAAATCGGGACTAACTCGGCCCCTTCCCAAGACTGGGGAATAGCAGCACCTTTATCAATTGCAGTAAGCAGAGAGTGAATGAACTTCCCCCATTTCAACTTGTCCGAACGGAGCAGATCCCCTGGGATGCCATTTAAGCCTGGTGCTTTTTGGGGCACAATAGTGCTAATTGCATATTCCACCTCCTTAATTGTAAAGGGAAGCTCATTTGGGTCACCTATCGAGGCATCAGATTTGGATATAGTTAAGACACTAGTCTGGTGCTGATCGGAATACAAAGCTTGGCTAGTGATGCTACACGTAATAAGATCACTATCTGGTCTGTTTCTAGCTCTTATGGTGTCCCAGAAGCGCCTGGTATCCTTACTAGAGCTAGCCTCGTTTAGTGTTTGCCAATACTCATGTTCCCACTCCTTCTTGGCATTAACTAACGCCTGTTTATATTCTTTCCTGGCGTATTGTATCAAGGGCTGTGACTTGTCTTTAATGGCCTTAATCAGGGCAGATTTCTTATGACGACAAGTAGGGGTGAACCAATCATGCTGGCCCTTGGGTTTCTGAGTCCTAATGGGCTTACCCCCAGACACTTGCTTCAGGAATAATTTCCCTACTGTATTAATAGTTTCCTCGAACACAAGTGTTGCCCTGGCCGGGACTAGGTGGGCTTGGAAGATAGTATCCATCTCCCTCTGTGAGGTTGTCATTGCTATGTCAATAGCTTTTATCTTAGGTTCATCTAAAGCAACTTTACACCATTTAAGGCGTCTCACACAATTAGATGGAAAATCTTTGGCGACAGGCTCCAACTTATTAGATGATTTTCCATTAGTTTTACTTGACCACAAACTTTTAAGATTTAGTGAAAGGAGATTGTGGTCTCTATCTATAGTAGGTAAGACAACCATATCCTTAACAAACTGCCATAGCATAAAGTCAAGGAGGATATAATCAATCCTTGACGTACAGTTCGTTCTGTTGAAAGTAAATGTAAATTGATATATGTAAATTGATACTTGTATAGCGCACTACTCACCCGCAAGGGTCTCAAGGCGCTTGTACGAATGCCGCTGTGGAACCCATCCTGGCTTTCCCTGTGAGGCGTCCACTCCTGGGCACCCCCAAGGTGGAGGCCAGGCATCCTTAGCGTTGTGGGGGCCGTTGTGGAGATTAAGCAAGCTATTGCCCAGAGTTGCAGAGTGGGACTCCATGATTGGAATAGGCACCGAGGCGAGAATTATCAGGTCCGTGGAATTTTTTGAGCCCAAGACCCGCCGAGGCGGGGAATTGAACCCTGGTCCCGGGCTAGACCTCTGCATCAGGGTTGCCACTCTAATCATTGAGCCACACTTCTCCAAGTGTCGGCGCCCGAAGGGTCCGAAATAGTTTGGCCATTTACAGCTCTTAATCCGTACTCCATAGTCAGTGCGTTTAGTTGGATCACTCTTTCAGACCATCTTTTGATTGGTTCGATGGATAACATGGGTATGCCCCTCCTTATGTCATCTTCACCTAGATCTAAGATGTCCTCAGTCGCAAGAGGCTCATGTGTACAATTGAAATCTCCAGCGACCAGAACTTGGCTGCCTTCATTGCATCTATTGAGTTCGCTTTCAAGAATGGTTACAGTCGGGGACATAGAACCATTTTTAGTTCCCCTGGCATAGACGTTGAATAACTCGATGAATTGCCACCTATTAGGGCCCCTCAGCAAAATTCTTAGAATGTCTGGGGAGTTAGTCTGTTTTTGTATAATATGACAACCCAGGGAGATGCTTACCCATATGAGAAGGCCACCCGAAGGGCGGCCCTTCCCTGAAATTGGAAGTGTAGCAGGCAAGGAAAAAGTGACATAGCCATTTCTGTGGAGGGGTTTCAGGCTCCATGTCTCTTGGAAAATACAAATCTGGTGCGCTTCTACCATGGTATTCCAGTCTGGTAAGCCTAATTTTCTATGAATACCAGCTACATTCCAGCTAATAACCTTGAGTAGTTTACTGTTATCTAGATCGGATTTTATTAATGAGTCCGGTCGTGCTCTAAGGGAATGAATTTCGGTTTTAATTGGCTCTATGGCTGTAGTCAACCCGGGGGATATGGCCGAGTTTAGGGCATCTTTCTGGTTGGTTAAATGTGTTCCTGAGGTCAAAGGATCACTGGTAAGATTCCCTTGTAGGTGGAATAACAAGGAATCGGTATGTCAATGCCCTAAGCCAGGGCCATAATATTCACGCCTGTTGCCAAAGTTAGGGGTTGGCTCAGTACAGTGATCATTAAATGGCCCTCCCCAGGAAAGGAAACCATGATTCCACCATTGGGGAGGAAACGCTTGGATTTGCGGGTAGAAATACCCCAAGCCAACTACGCTTATTGTGCTATTGTCTGGCCCGTTATAATGATTGCAAATAGTCTTTACGGCGCATGTATTCCGAAAATTAACCAAGATGCAGTCGCCTGAGACATCTTTTGCTCTTTTGCCCACCCAGCTAATTCTTCTAACAAATAGAACCTTTCCATCAATATGCCTCGATAGAGGCCGATTGTTATTCAGCCAATATATAGTTTTGTTTTTTAATTCAGTATATGATTCTGTTTTACCAGGCAGTAGCTCCGGAACTCCTGTTAAAACAACCACATAGGGCAGGCTTGCAGGAGGCAAATCGATGTGGGGGGACCTGGGCCGTTCACTAACTGTGACACCCAATCTATTGGTCGGATTTGTCCTCTCATTTACAGTATTACTAGGAATATTTTTATCTTTCTGGGTTTGTGTAGATGTGACGCTATTACCTTCCTTCCTTTCTTTGGTAGCTGTCTTTCTGGGGGCATTTTTGTTATTTTGGGGTTGG
Source organism: Lissotriton vulgaris (assembly GCF_964263255.1). NCBI lineage: Eukaryota > Metazoa > Chordata > Amphibia > Caudata > Salamandridae > Lissotriton > Lissotriton vulgaris. Next base: position 56,563,343 of record NC_141685.1, read on the forward strand.
GTGGTTTCACTTTCTTTACATCCCTTATCCCTTTTTTCTACTAGAGTTTTGTTTGATTTGCTACCCTTTTTTGTAACAGAAGCTGGAGGGTTATTGCTATCTATTGTCCGAGAGGGACCTTTTTTGGTTTAGCGGAGCAATGGTCGGTGTCTGGATCAATGTTTGCAAGTTTAGCTCCTTTGAGGGAAAATTATTTTTAGAGTGTAACTTGATAAGTGCTTTTACCGAGAAAAAGTTGTCAAGAGTTCTTTGTTCAAAGCTGTCAAGTCTTCTTGACCACTCTTTTACCCTCTCGAGTACCTGTAGTATTAAGGACTTCATAGTCTTTTCAATGTGGGCAATGAGTGGAGTATCTTTGGGAGGGCTTGATAAAATTTCTACATTCGATGTTTCACAGGACAGTGGAATAGTAGTAATATTTGGAGATCCACTGCTTGTTTGGGCAGAGGGTTTTTGCAACAAAGCCTCCAGGTGTTGGAAAAAAAGTTCTGCAGGTATGGGGTGTGAGAAGTTGGCCTGATATGTAATGTTCACTATTCTAGTGAACACTTTGTATCAGTCCAAACAACCCTTATGGTGATTGATTGTAAGTCAACCTTATAGACCAGCTATCCTAGTAGCGTGGATACGAGCAGCCTTCGGGCTAAACTCTAGAGGGCGTGTTAAGCCAGCTGTTATACCATCACATATACCCCTTGAACACCAAGTGAAAGGACACCACACAAGTGTTATGAAAATAAACAGTGTATTTATTTAGATCACAACAGCCCTGTACTCTTTATGAGGACAGGGTACTAAGCACACAACAAAACTCTTACGAAAATACTTTAAGTTGCACAATTTACACAAATGCCCGAGGGACACGGAAAACCATATACTCTAAAAGTGGAATGCGAAATTACTAGCAGGTAAGTACTGTACTAATAGGCTTTGGAACCGCTAGGACTACGTTACTGAACCTTCAGATTACTAGTAGGAGGCCTAGGGGACTCGGGTGCAGAGTGTGCACTCTCACGAGGGATGCGGGACAAAGTCTATGGGAGCTAGTAAAGACAAAGTTAGTGTTCTCGGGCGAACCCGATAAGGTAGATCGAAAACGACAGTGGATCCTGACCCTTGGATAGTGAGGCTATGCTGGGGCACCGAAATGCCGAAGTTACCTAGCCCAGGGGCTGCGGCTGCATAGGTCTCAAAAGACGTCGGGAATCCTCGTAGACGAACCAGGAGCCTGAAGAAAGAAGTTGCTGGCAGGCGACCAGTGAAGATTGTTCGAGTGATCCAAGCATGGATCGAAGATGGATGACACCTGAAAGCAGAGGGGACCAAGTTCGTGACTACTAGCCAGTAGTCAGGTGGCACCAGGAGGGCACCGGATGGTAGTCACCTCGACTAGGTGAGTGGGCGACGCTGGGCTCTGCAGTCTCACGGACCAGGAGGTGTTGTCGGCGACCAGGATGGAGGTGCGAGCTGTCCCACGATGGATGATGCTGTTGACGTCGCTGGACCCAGGATTGGGGTAACAAGTCTTGACAAATTCAAGCCCACGTGGTGGACCTAAAATGGCATCTGGGGTGGACCAGGAGGGTCCGGGGTGCTCCTCTTTTGGAAGGGAGCAAGGGCCAGTCTGGAGCAACCAGACCAGCAGCAGTGATGTCGTTGGGCGTTGTTAAGAAGGCCACAAGCCAGCGGGCTAGTAGCCAAACAACGCGGTGAGCAGCAAAAAGCAGAAGGGCCCCACGCAGATCGTGGAGATGCTGGGAGGCTGGACTTCGGTGCTGGAGCTGCTCAGGGTCGGGGCTTCTCGGACCCCAAAGCACTCACCAGAGGATCCCTTGGCGGTCGTGCTGGATAGAAGTCGTGCAGTTCTGATGATGGCCGGTCCCTCGAGGTCTCGTCGCACCTACGGTTCTCAGCTTAGCTGTAGAGGTAGGTAGAGGTCAGAGGTGCCAGGGAAGCCGGGTCTCGTTGTGCTGGTCAGTCGGATTCCTGAGGAAGGACGTGCAGCAAACCGCAGAGTTCTTAGATGGTGCCTGCGGATGCAGGGTGACTACTCCTTAGCCACAAGGGAGAAATCTTGAGAAGAAGTCGAGAGTTCCTTTCGTAGAAAGTAGTTTCTTGATTCAAAGATGATCTAATTTGGAAGGGTCCCCGCTCCTGCCTTTATCCTAAAGAAAGGGGTGGGTACGCGACTAGGTCCTGCCCTAGGGGTGGGACCAGGAAGGGGGGTGGTTACACCCCTCTCCCATGCCGGACTTTCCCCAGGCCAGGGGCTGGTGTGCCCCTGGAACTGGTTCTAGCCGGCAGATGCGTAGTGAGCACCGGGGTGCCACTTGCAGTCACCTTCCTGTAAAGCCCTGACTACCCAGGATACACAAAACCCTGTCTGGGATGGTGCTAGCACCGCCCTTGACAGGAAACCCTTTGTCCAAGCTCTCCTCGCTGGAAGGACTCCCAGCAGCAGGAGGTCAGACTCGTGTCTGTGGTGGCAGCATCCATTTTGTGGAGCTGAGGCTTCAGTTAACTTTAACCGGGGTTCACAGTTACATACATGTCGTGTCCCTCTAGAAGGGTGGAATGCTAACCCCGTCGCCAGAATTGGCGAGGGGTTAGTATTCCAATTCGTATGACACCTTACTCGACATGTTTTGATAAAGAGATACCAGAGAAAGCATTTAACCGCGAGGATTATAATGCACTTAATAGTATATGGTATGCGTTATCATGGAACAGCTATTAGGACTTGGTTCCGCAAGCTGCAAACGGGCTCAGCTCATGCCAGAGCACCATTTCACACGATTCCAAGCACTCTGCCTTCAGGATTGTCAAGGCCTGCCATAGGAGTGACTGATAGGAATCTGTGTGTCCATTTTTAGGGTTAGATATAGGTATACTATATCTAAAGCAAAGGGTGATTACACCACCTTGCCCCAGCTGTCGTGCAGCCAGTTGTGTCAGATTTAGATGGCCATCCAGGGGTGGCATAATACATGCTTCAGCCCCTGGTAGGCCCTGGGTACACCTATGCCCTGAGTTACAGGGTCTGGTAAGGTGGCCCAGTACCAATTGGAAATGTACCTAGGGTACATGGAATCCATTTTAGAGAGAGAGCAGTAGGCCTGGGGTCCTGATTGGCAGGGCCCCAGGTCAACTAAGTCGGAAAACCAGCAAAACACCAGGCAAAAAGTTGGGGGCAACCATAGTCAGGTATCCACCTTCCTACATGGGGCTATCAGTTTCAGTGAAGTACGGTTGCAGAATGTGGCACATAGCTACTATTGCTCCTGTTATGTGGTGTTATCTTTTGTTTTTCGACCCTTTTATGTTTATTCTTTCTATTTTCTCCTGCACTCGCCTCTGGGCTTTGGTCAGAAGGATTATCTCCAACAGCAACTTGGGACCTTAACCTGGCCAATTGCCCTCTAGTAGTTACACGGGGCTATTTGTGCCTTGGTCATCCTCAGAAATCGAAGTAGGGCTTAGAGATATTTCGATAATCTCGCTACTTTTACTACCATCTAATTGGGATAGAGGAGTAATCGGGGTCTGAGACAGCCTATCTTGCGGGGTTAAGGGTAGTGTCGTAATAGGCACATGGCTATTAGAGGAAGATAAAGGTAAAGTATGAGCCGGTGCGACCTGGGGAATACCAGGAAGGGAAACAAAGGAAGGTGCCAAAATCGAGTCTTGAGAATTGGTGGTAAACATTGATGTATTTGAGGGGGGCATAGGTAGAGAAAAACCCACGGGCAGTGACATACGACGTTCTGTGTTTTCAATGGCGTTTGCCACCACCCTAATAGTTTGTTGCCGCATACGATCTATCGCAGTCAAACTGGGAAGCTTTTGTTTGGTAGCTGCATTTTGTTTGGGTGCTGTTGCAGATCTCAAAGTATTACGCCTTCCCATTCCTATGCAGTTATAAAAAGGGGAATAGGAACCAAAATCAAAATGCTGGGCAAGAATTCAACGCTAGTCAAAACTACCCTTTAAGCACACAGCCGCTCAGTAAGGGAGCGGAAATATTCAGTACAGTATTACCGAGTTAAATTAACCCTTTGATGATGGCTATTTACAGTGTGCTAACCAGATTTAACGGGTATTTCAATCCGTCCTATTAGGGCGCTAGGATGCGGGACTATAGGACCAGGAGGGGTGGCCCAGCTTCTCCCGGCCACTAACGGCCACAAACGGTCTCGCCCTTGTCCCGGGCTTCTCCCGGGATGCTCACGTGCAGCGGTATGCTATGCCTGCTATAAGGGATGGGAGAAGGTCAAGGGGCGGGGCAGGCAGGGAGAGCAGACCAGGTGGTGCAAATTGGTTGTGTAGGGACTCCTGGGAGATGGAGTCCCTGCGTTAGCGCTCGCAGCCCTGCTACCGATCTACCCCTCACCTCTCGGGGCCTCAGCGCCTCAAGCGCTAGTTCGAAGTCAGGCTCTTCCTCTCCTAGGTCCTCAAAGCGGGACCCGCGAAGCGAGTCCGGCGAGCAGCAGGCAGAACCCCAATGGAGCAGCAGACGGTGTTCTCAACAAACAGCTCCTCCTCCTTAGGCAAAGTCAGTATATGGCAGTATCCCACATTGAAAGGAAGCTCAGCAGTTTTAAATCCTATGTGGTCAAGGGGCGGGGCAGGCAGGGAGAGTGGACCAGGTGGTGCAAATTGGTTGTGCAGGGACTCCGGGGAGATGGAGTCCCTGCGTCAGCGCTCGCAGCCCTGCTGCCGATCTACCCCTCACCTCTCGAGACCTCAGCGCCTCAAGCGCTAGTTCGAAGTCAGGCTCTTCCCCTCCTAGGTCCGGCGAGCAGCAGGCAGAACCCCAAGGGAGAAGAACAGCAAACCGTGTTCTCAACAAACACCTCCTCCTCCTTAGGCAAAGTCAGTAAATGGCAGTATTAAATGTCTTCCCGCCCTTTCCCAACTATGATGGACAGCTCATTCAAGGGGCCTCGGCGCCTTTTGGCGCAGTGGCAAAGTTACAGGCACACATGCTCAGTGGAGACAAATCTTCTGGCCCTTTACGCAGCTGCAGTGTAGGAAAAGCACTATACATTACCCAACGAAGTAGCATTTATTGGATTAGCCAGTAGAAAGTACTCCAGTACAAATCTCAAAAAAATCAGCGAGTTCGCAGGAAAATCCGCGAATTCGCTGATTTTTTTGCGATTTCGCTCGAATTCGCGGACAGCAGATCCGCAAAATTCACCCATAGTTAATGGACATATGGGGAAGTCATGCATACTCCCCTTAGTCCACTATTATGATCCATCCCTGGTCCTACTGGCAGGGGTCAGGACACTGGAAGTGAGAGACAGACCGGGATGGGCCTAGCATTACCCTTTAAGGGGTTGTATCTGAATGCGACATCTATTCCAAAACATGTGGCGGAAATATGGGGCCTATTAGACGAGACCTGCCTTTTCACAGAAACTTGGCTGAATAATGAAGCAACGACAGCTTTGGCATTGGCTTTTCCAGAAGATTATGCTGTGGTCCATCTGGATAGATCAGGAAAACAGGGTGGAGGTTTGGCCATTGCCACTCGTCCCCCATATCATATTAAGACTCTTGATACACTATCTTCCCTCAATAAAGAGCTATTGATCTTGAGTGGTGGGGAGCTCTAGCATATCACCCCCTGGGAGGTATCAGGAAGGAGTTTTGTTCAGCACTGCTAGAACGGCTGGCCCCTTATACGTTACAGACCAACAGGTTTCTATTGGTAGGGGACTTCAATCATCCTCTGGAGGTTCTCTCCAAAACAGAATCTGTCTGTCTGGTGGCAGTGATGGAAACTCTTGAACTGACCCTTAGAGTCACTAGCCCTACACATGTGGCTGGACATGTGTTGGACATGATTTTCACCAGCATCCCTGAGTTAGTTGCCGAACCCCCCTAAAGTTAGGCTGGATTGATCACCTGGCACTAAATTTTTATTGGGCGTTGAAAAAACTGCCCGGCCCCCACACTCTCACAAGGAGTTGCGTAGATCTTGGAAAAAGGTCACTTCTGCTGCGTTTAGTCGAGTCTATATCCCTCCCATACTTGAGAACTGTGACAATTGTGATACTATATATCAAAAAAGAGAGGTACCCCTTAACACATCAAGGGTATTGAAGTTCAACAACCTAAAATGACTGTATTACCCTGAGAACCAGTTCACAATGTCAACATTCCAGCAATATCAATCTATAAAGTACAACTAGGTTAAAAACAAAGTAATTTCTTCCGTGATTTATTACACATATAAAATTATACATGAGCACTTAACACATCAAAATCTTACTGACAAAGATCTAAGATACCAAAAAAAACCTCATAAATTAAAAAAATCAATTATGACCTGCATAATTGCTATAACAGACAGAAAACAGGTGTAAAAAGATTCAATTTGTTCAATACATGGTGTACATTCAGTTGTCCTTATAATTGCTCTCTTTGTTATGCCACAATCTAATTTGTGTGTCAACCCAAAGGCCGGAAGCTTGAATTATACTTTGATGAATCACATTATAATTCAATTTTATATGTATAATAAATTACAGAAGAAATTACTTTGTTTTTAACCTAGTTGTACTTTATAGGTTGATATTGCTGTATTCTTGACATTGTGAACTGGTTCTCAGGGGAATACAGTCATTTATAATTGTGATACTGCCTTAGAAAGGTTCTAGGCCTCTACAATGGATGGCCTCGACTCTATTGCACATTTGAAGAGGGTAAATATGTTATTAAGATATTCTTAAGAGAGTAAAGGCTTCATGCAGGGTGTTAGAAAGAAAATGGAGGAAATCCAACTTGGAGCATGAGGAATCATTCTACCGAGTGACTCATAGAGCCTAACTAAACCGCTGTAACATAGCTAGGCGATCCTACCTAGGTTCCCGCATTATGGAAGCTAGGTATTCCTCTCAGGAGCTCTTTTCTATCCTAAAGGAATTCACAAACCCGAGGTCTAACAACCCACTCCCGCCATCCACCCAAGAATTATGTGAGGATCTAGGGAGCTACTTTACTAAAAAAACGAACATGATCTATTGCGCCTTTGGGCCTGAAGAGTTAGCTCTTGAAAAGGTCCCTGTGCCAGAAACCTACTGTCCTTTGAGCCTAGAATCTTTTCCCAACATCTCGGGGAAACAAGTAAGCCTGTTATTAACGCAGGTGAAATCCGGTTCCCCGCAAGACCCGGTGCCGCCTGCTGGTATGTCTGAACTAACCCCAGTCTTATCTTATGTGCTTGCTCAAGTTTGTAACATCTCAATAGGCACAGCAACGGTGCCACAAAAATGGAAATGCGCTCGTATTAAACCTTTGCTTAAAAAGGCATTAGCGGCCCCCATGGATTTACATAATTTTAGACCGATTTCCCTGCTTCCCTGTTGTTAAAAAATTATGGAGACACTAGACAAGCGGCACCTTTCCTGCTACTGGGAACAGAATAACTTACTGGACATATCCCAGTCGGGCTTCCGTGCTTCTCATAGCACGGAGGCCGCTTTGCTGGAGGTGACTGACACTTTAAGAACGTATCTGGATAAGGATATCCCTGTGATGTTAGTGCTGCTTGATCTGTCGGCGGCCTTTGCCACCATCTCTCATCGCATCCTGTTGGACAGGCTTCGAGAGATTGGTGTCAGAGCCATGGCCCTTAAATGGATTCAGAACTATCTGTTTGATAGAACACAGAGTGTCCAGTTGGACGCTTTTGTGTCAAAAACCACTTTGGTAGATAAAGGATTCCTACATGGCTCAATATTGAGCCCTACCTTGTTCAATAAATGTGTGTCCCCCTTAGCTGCCATCATTAGGAATTGTGGTTTTGAAACTATATCCTATGCAGACGACACACAGGTGATAATCCCCTTTGAGGCTAACCCTTCAGTAACCAAACTTAAATTTATAAACTGCACGATCAACATCGCAAGCTGGATGAAGAAGAATTTCCTCCAGCTCAACTCCTCGAAAACTGAGATCTTACTGTTTGGCAAGGCGGAGGAGATATGGACCCCAGATTGGTGGCCAGCAGAATTAGCAGAATCCCCTTCCCCTAGAGGATGGGCTAGGAACCTGGGTATCAAAATTGATAACAAATTATCCATGGAAGAGCAGGTGAAGACCGTGTCAGGCACGTGTTTTGGTACCATGAGGATGCTCAGAAAAATCTATCAGTGGATCCCGCTAAATGCCAGAAAGACTCTTATCCAGTCACTCCTAGTTAGTCGACTGGACTATGGCAACTCTTTGTTGGTGGGAGTAAGAGAGGACTTGGCAGCCAAACTTCAAGTGGTTCAAAATATGGCAGCCCGTCTTGCCCTCAATAAGCCTGCTCGAACCCCCTCTTTACCTCTCTTTCACCAACTGCATTGGCTCCCCATTAGAAAACGTTGTGTACTGCTAGCAATATACCCGAGAGTGACAGTTCACATTCTTCTCCTTTCACTTTGCTTTGTTTTTGGAAACTGTTCTCTGACCGCTGTCACTGAATCATTACTGTTGTAGAAAACAACCAAACACCTCAATTAGCTGTGACTATTCACCAGTGTGTGCTTGTTAAATTAGTTCTTCTTGCAGGGACTCAGTCCAAGTGTGTTGAGTTTATAGGTTTTATCACTAATCCCTAAAGTTAGCTGAAAATACCCTTCTTAGTCCAAGCATTGTTTCTAGAGCTGCTTTTGTTGCGGGGATTCTGCTCATGCGCAGAACTATGCACAGGAAACTAGGACCTTAGTGTATTGTGGTGTACCAAAAACCCACCTCAGTGCCCAGAAGCCCTATCCGACTAGCAACAGTGCCTCATTCATTCTCGGTACTACAGCGAAGCTACCAATGATTAGACAAACCAGAACAAGCGACTTTGGGACCTCTCAGGAATAGTGGGCATTAAGAACACTCTTTTGTTTTTATTCTCATAAATGTCCACAACGTGAGTAATCAGAGACACAGTATAGTTTAAAATGCTTATTTCAACTACGTGCTCTAAGATGCAGTATCTTTACCGACATAAGTAAAAAGATGCATAAAATCAATACAATCAGCATTGTTACAATTCCATAAAATTCAAAGGGAGAAATCCTATTATAATGATAGTGGAACCAGGTCTATAGCGCCTTGTGTACCACCATCCCTTGGCTAGGAGCTATGTATTATAATATTAGAAGACCTCTAGGTTAAAACGGGGAACCCCATACCTCCAAAGTCAGGTGAAGTGAATCACATCCCAGATCAGCACAGCTCTTTGTCGATTCAAAGGTTTTTTCCAAGTGCTAGTCTCATGCATGCAGTGCAATATTAAAAGCACCCGAGTTTCAGAAAGGAGCAGCTGTGTTCGTGTTGTGTTTAGAGCGTGGGCCGATCAACCTGCATCAACAGCACACATTGTTATTTTAACCTTGAACACTTTGTGCAGATTTGAGGCCGCAGTGTGAGTCTAGAGATGTGAAAAACAGACCATTCTCATGTGAAGGAAAAGCAAGCAGTTTGTCTTTATAAAAACAGAGACATGTAGTTTTATGTGCAAAAGCAGCAAAATGGCGTTTGAGCAACTAACTCACTTATGCTAACATAGCAATGTGTGCAGGCAGAACCGTATCCTCAATACACCCTCCCTTGAACGGGTCAATGCATGAAAAGAAACATAAGAAGAATGCAGAGTTCAAATTCATCCGAGACAGAAATACGTTAATTCTTGTCAAAAAATGGGTCACGAGGAAATGAAAGGGGCAAAAAGAAAAGAATGTCTAGTAAAAAAGAAACAAAAATACAAGTGAGAAAAAAAATAACATCACTGGGAGAAGCAAAAAACTTGAGTGATGCATCGCATGCTGGATCGTTGCCAATCGAATCCATCAGCGTGTATGCACAGTATGTCGCAACAGCCTCCAAAAGGAAGTCATTGTTATTGTCAGCAAAGAGTTCTGCCATTCAATTTAGTAACGGAAATTAACATACATGTTATTCAATTGCGGGAGCCTCTAGCACAATCAGAGGACAACTTGCGTTTACGTCAAGATAACTTCGTTCCAGGAAGTCATGCGCAGACGTATACATATCCCAATTCGGTAAACCTCAGTGTGCTGCTGCACAGACCATAATCCCGATTCCAGAACAGGCCAACTCATGAGCCACTAAGGGACTCAATAGATGGTCAAAATCAGGAGCAGGAGACACCGTATTTGAGAGACAGAGTTCTAATGCCCATTCGAATGGGCAATCCAGGCAATGGAACATGGGGAAGCCGCCAGAGATGCTGGAAAAAATAGAATGAAAAAATGCCAGTATCACACCAAATATAGTTTGGAATGAGGTCACAAGGCCGGAACTAACAGTTTTAAAAAAGTGGGCCAGGCCTGTAGTGGTCGAGGCATTAAAGATAGTGTGGATTAAAGCGCCAAAATGAAGTGGGAGATCGGTATTTAAAAGCGTGTGTACTTCTGTACACGTGTTAGCAACATGAAGGACAAATGTTTCATGAGAAGAAGTGAGAACGACTTCTGTTTGAGACAATAAAGCTCTTATTCTGTTCAACTTGTTGAACTCTGCTTTCAGGGTCGGAATGGAAGACCAAATCCAGATATGAAGCCTCCCATGCGGGGGCGGGAAAAGCACATTTTTACAGGAAACTACTCGCTGTGAAACAGTCACAATGTACGGAATTCCAGCCAACATCCTGCAGCAAGCGTCATTATTTAAAAGCAAATAGCTACCGTTAGCTAATAGTGCGAATGTTGGTACGATAGCTGGCACAGGGATTCCATATTACACGCATCGTGCAATTCAACATTCTTGCATACGAGTGAATGATCAGGTGTGGAAGTACACTCCTCCCTTTTTAAGTAAACCTCTTAGCCATCCCTCAGACATCTGTATGAGAAGGGCTGAGACCAAACTTCATGGAGAAAAGCGGTACCAAGTGGTTCATATCTACCCAGGGCATAGTGTTTCATACATGAACTAAACTTAAACAGAGGAAAAGGCAATGTTATTATACCATGGATGAGCCACTCAGCTGAATTAGATTTGGGCACAGAAAATGGTAATGGTTCTAATTTTTTTATATGCAATAGAGAATGTGACGCATCCTTCATAGACATGAACTGTTGATTTTCTGTTAAATTAAACGGTAAAAACACTGACGAAATATTAATGTAGTCCCAAGGCACTTTCCCAGATTTTAAAGTTTGTAAGGTCCATGCAAACTGCGTGATGGACCGCAATTGATTTTGACCATGGAACAAAACAGAAACATCATCTTGCACAATATGCACAACAGATGAAACAATATTATGCAAGGTGTAAATCCTAGAAGAGAGTGTGTTAATGCTATTATCAATGAGAGCGTGTTTTTTTTTGTAACATCTTTTTTATTGCAGTACCAAAATTTTGCATATACATTACAAGTATGGGTATTAAATCAATGCAGCGTGATGGTACACATTTGTTCGACAATCATTAGTATTCTGCTCGTGCCCCCAACCAGGAAGCCGAGCTGCGGCAAAAGTATGTCCATCTCTTGCATCCTCCCCCCGATGTCCATTTCTTGAAAGTACAGGAGGACGTGGGCCGCTTTTAAATTTTCGCACCTCCCCCTCCCTTTAACAACCACCCCCCCAAACTCTTTAACAGCCCCCCCGTGGCAGCGCTGTAGTGGAATCCTAGAAAACGTAAGGTCTGGTAAGTGCAAGAAGGAATGTAACTTTCGCTAATGGTGTGCTTCTGGTGCGTTAGTGGGGCCAACTATATCAGAGTCCGTGTCCTCACCCTCCTCCTCCCCCGTACCATCCCGGAGTGCCTGCACTATAATCTCCCACGCTGATGCCCTCCCAAAAGCTTTCTCATCCGCAGCCCTTCGAGCCAGCTGAAATCGCAAAGTACTTTCGCATGCCGCCCACTTCAAACATTCATTATACCAACGCTTGTACGTGGGCCCCACCCTCGATTTCCAATTCCTGGTGATTTCCCCCTTCACCAGTATCAATCCCATATCTATAAACCTGCTGGTCGTCTTATTTTTAGGCGTGTGGGGAAACCAGTGTAGTACTCCCACTGCTTTGGTGTATTGTATCTCTCTATCCGTGGCGTTGTTCAGTGCTTTCCCAATCTCCTGCCAATACTCCCTCAACTGGGGGCAGTCCCAGACCATATGTCCCAAGTCCGCCTCCAGTGCGCCGCACCTAGGGCAGGCCCCTTGTTCCACTCCAAAGTACTGCTTCAATTTCCCTGGGGTAAGATATGCCCTATGAAGAATATAGAAATGTATAAGCTGGAATCTGGCGTTTCTTGTGCTCTTCCGCGCCCTCCGCAGCAGTTGGCCCCAAGTGGCATCGGGAATCTCCATTTGGAGGTCCCGTTCCCATTTAGCCTTCAGGGCAGTGAGCGGCTGCAGGGTTTCTCGCAACATTCGGGAATACAGACAGGTCACTGCCTTGAAGGTTCCCGCTGCCATCATCGTGTATTGGCATGCCATAGAGGTAGCGGGTCCCTGCAGCCCGTCGCCCCAGTGCTTCTGCATGGCGCCAGTCACTGCCGCGTGCAAAAGGTAGTCTCCTCTTGGTAAGTCAAATCGCTCCTGCAGTTCCTGGAACGGAAGCAAGGTTCCGTCCTCATAGAGGTCGCCCAGCATCTGGACCCCAGCTTCCTCCCAACCCAGCAGCCTCGACCAATCCCCACCATGAGGTAGGGCCGTGATCATGCCTAGCGGAATCTCCGGAGCATACATTCGACGGATTCCCGCCCGTTTGCGCACCCGGTTCCAGCAAAGCCGAAACGTCTGTTCCTCCACAGCCAGGTCCCTGAGCAGCAGTTTCTGATGAAGGGTAATATACGCAAGCACGTGACGCGGGGTGCCCTCATCCCTGCCCTGTTCTGGGCCTCGGTACACCCTCGCGACCTCCTGGGTAAAGGTTTGCAACTGTGCAGCCAGATAATAGCACTCAAAATCAGGCACTGCCATACCTCCCTCGTCCTTGGGCCGTAAGAGGGTGTCCAGCGCTATTCGTCACCGACCCGTACCCCATATAAACGCTATAATCAGTGACCTCAGACGGCGGAAGATAGAGCCGGGGATCCATATCGGCAAGGTTCGAAAATAATACAGTAGCCTAGGGAGCGCCACCATCTTCAGCAAGGAGATCCGACCTGTCATTGAGAGTGGTAGGGTGGTCCAGAAGTCCATATTCCCTTTCAAGGCGTTAATGCAACGGGTGATGTTACCATCCAGCATATCTGCAGGTGTATGATAGATATAAACCCCCAAATAGTGCAGGCAATGAGGCTCCCATCTAAGTTCCTGTGCGGTGAGAGGGCACGGCTCACCCCGTCTCAACGGAAACAGGCAAGATTTGGCCCAATTGACCTTCAGGCCTGATAACCTCCCAAACAATTCCAGTAAACCCCTTGCGCCCACCAGTTCCTCATCGGCATTAGCCAAAAACATCAGTAGGTCGTCCGCGTACAGCGAGATAGCATGCGGCCTGGCCCTAAAGACCAGTCCCTTATTGTAGCGTCCAGATCTGGCTTCCGCTGCAAAAGGTTCCATCGCCAACGCGAACAAAAGGGGGGAAAGCGAGCATCCCTGCCTAGTGCCGTGTCGCACCGGATATGGACTCGAGATCAGCTAACCCACTCGAACCCTCGCCGTGGCTTCCGTATATAATACTTTGTCCAGCCGATGTAGCCTTCCCCTAGACCGAAGCGCCTCATTACTCCATACAGATAATCCCACTCTAGGCTATCGAAAGCTTTCTCGATATCTATGGAGAACACTAGGGGAGTAGACCCTTCCGACAACCGAGCTCCCAGTATCCGAGTCCGCCTACGGATGTTATGGGTGGTGTTCCGCTTAGGAATGAAGCTGGACTGATAATTATGTATCAGACCTGCCATGTGGGTTAACAATCTATTAGCCAAGATTTTGCTCAGAATCTTATAGTCCGTCGTGAGCATGGATAGTGGGCAATAGGAGGAGAGGTCACTACTCGCTCTACCAGGCTTCAACAGGGGAACCATAAGGGCTTCACACATGGAGTGCGGTAGTCTCCCTCTCGACTGCGCCTCATTGTAAACCGATTGCAGTTGCGGGGCTAAGTACTCCATATATTTACTGTAGAACTCAATCGGCAGGCCGTCGAGCCCCGGGGTTTTATTTCTGGCCATCTGTTTCACTGCGCACCCTATTTCTCCAATCGTTATAGCGCGGCCCAGCTCCTCGGCCTCCGTTTGTTCTAGTTGCGGCAACTGAGCCCCCCAAGAAAGGCGTCTAGGTCCTCTATCCCGCCAACCGGCCTGCTCTCATACAGGCCCTCATAGTATGTCCTGAACCTATTCAGGATCCCGGCCTGGGTGTGGCAAAGCCCGCCTCCTTCCTCCTGAATGGACACAATTGGGGTACCCCGCCGAAGCGGATTGGCAAGCCAGGCCAACATTGTCCCCGCCTTATCGCCCTCCGCATGCGCCCTAGTCAGATAGTCCTTGTGATCGAAACTGCGTAATCGTTCCAACTCCACCGCCATCGCTTCTCTGGCTTTACCAACCGCCTCCTGAAGCTCGGGATGATTCGGGCGCTCCCGTTCCAACTTCCTCAACCCTCGCTCCACACGCTCGAGGTCATCCAACAATGTCTTGCGTGCACCCGCAGTAGCCCCAATACAGTGTCCCTGAATCACCACATTAAACGCATCCCACTCCACAGCCCTGGTGGACGTGGTGCCACTGTTCTCCTCGAAGTAACGAGTCACTCGCTCCCCCAAGGCCTCCCTAAACAACAAGTCATCCAAGGTATCAGGTTGTAGTCGCCAAGTTGGGACACAAGAAACATCCACCATCCAATTCAGGGATAACAACAAGGGATTATGGTCAGACAATGTGCGGGCCAAGTATTCGGCGCTTCCTACCGCTGCAAGCACGGGTGAAGAGCATAAAAACACATCCAGCCTGACGTGTAGGTCGTGTATACTAGAATGAAAGGAATAATCCCTCGCTATGGGATGGAGCGTCCTCCAAGCATCACCCAGGTCCCAACTCTCCTGCCAATCCAATCTCCGTTTCGCTAACCTATGTACTGGTGATGAGTGTAATGGGGGGTGAGACCTATCCAATGTAATGTCCACTACCGAGTTAAAATCCGCACCCATAATCATTGGACCCGCCAAGTAGCTCGCCAATTTGCCCCAAAGCATTGTCAGGAAGGCGGGCAAATCCACATTCGGAGCATACACACTGAACAATGACACCATTCGCCCCCTAAGTCTCCCCTCCATAGCCACAAACCTGCCTTCTGGATCTATTATTTGCTTGGTGACCTGAAAGGGAACCCCAGCACGTATCCAAATCATGGCACCCCTCGCGAAGGCCGAATATGTTGTATTAAATAGTTGCCCCCTCCACCTTCTCTGCAGCGCCACTCCTTCCTGTTTCGTGAGGTGCGTCTCCTGAAGAAAAGCTATATGCACTCCCCTACGTGTCAGATAAGCATGAACCTTGTGTCTGCGCACCATGGTGTGTAGACCCCGCACATTCCAGGTCACACATTTTAAAGCCCCCGTGTTAGCCATACCCTCCTGCATCTCCGGACGTAACAATAACAATTTCCGACCATGCGCTCATGCCAACACAATACTGATCCCCCCACCCTCTCCAAACAAAGAAACCCCGCACCCTTCCAATCCCAACCTGAGCTTCCCCAATTACTCTTGGTTCCCACCCCCCCCCCAGAACAGGACCCCCCTTAATCAGAAGAGAACCCATCCAAACTGTTGCAACTAGGTAAGATTCCCCTCAAAGAAACACACTACAACTCGCAGTCTCCACTGCGATGACCTTAAGGGCCAGTAGGGCGCGGTCCGATACCGAAGGAGTTCATCAATCCAGATTAGCCCCGCATATCCCGCCCCTTGATCCCCCCATGATCACTCACGAAGCTCCACAATAATGTTAAGCTGCACCCACGGGCGCGGCACCCCAGTGTCAGACCAGCAGTTCAGTCTCCAAAGCAAGTTCCTCAGGCCTCGACGATCTCACCCGATGTTTGAGGTGTTACAATGGGGCCCTTAGCACCACCAAATTCTGAAAGTTCCGTTTCCGACCCCGTACCCTGTTCCTCTGAGTCTGTGCCCTTCCTGGACTGGCTCCGCGTCGTTCCTGAGAGATCCACCACCGCCTGCAAAGCCGCCTTCCGCTCCTCCTCTGTCTGCGACACTGAAGGTTTCCCAGTTCTACGCCGATTCTTCCGAATTCGTTGCGATTTCCTGGTCGGCTGTTTTGTTCGTGCCTCTTCTTCCCTGATTCTGGCTCCGTCTGTCCCGGCCTTATACGTGTCCTACCATGCCCAAGCGTCTGCTGAGGTGGTAAAGAAAAGCGATTTATCGTCCACCACCACCCTCAGCTTCGCTGGGAAGAGAAGGGAATATTTGATGCCCTCACCACGGAGTTCGCGCTTAAGCGACAGGAAACTGGCCCTGAGCCTCTGAGTCTCAAAAGTGTAATCTGGGAACAGGGTGACCCTATTATTGTCAACCTGGAAGGGCCCTGCTTCCCTGGCTCTCTGCAGTAACCAGTCCCGGTCCTTGTAGTGAAGCAGCTTAATCACTACCGGGCGAGGGGGCAGGCCAGGAGCCGGCGGTCGGGTTGGGACTCTGTGGGTCCGTTTTAGCGAGAAGAAGGTAGAGAGTCCCTCTGGTGCCACTTCAGTGCGTAACCAATGGTCGAGGTAGCCCACCATGTTGTCTCCCTTGATTTTTTACGGAAGGCCTACCAGACGAACGTTATTGCACCTGCTTCTATTTTCAGCATCCTCCGCTCTCCTTTCCAATACTTTCAGTCTGTCCAGGGCATCTGCCATCTGGCCCCTTAGCGTTTTATGATCCGGGGTTAATTCTTGCAGGGATATCTCCACGCTCTTGACCCTGTCTTTAAGTTTATCATGTTCCGCTTTCAGGAGACCCAGGCCTGTCGCCACCTGGGCAATGTCCTGCTGCAGAGTATCTTTTGTGGTTGTGATAGCCTCCAGTATGCAGTCCTGCATGTGCTGGAGAGCAGGGTGATCATGGTCCGCTCCGTCCAGCGCTTCTGGGTCAGCCGCTCCATCTCCCTTTCCTTTCGGTTTCCCCATCTCGGCGGTAGTAATCGCTGGCCCCGGAAGCCCAATCTGCCGCTATGTTCGACCACTGCTCAAGCACCGTGCAGCCTTTTAGCAGTTCAGGACCTCGCCTCCGGAAAGTTCCCTGAGACAATGGGGCCGGAGGTCCGGGACACATGTAGGACACTGATCAGGCCCCTCCCACAGGCCGATCCGGTTCTCAGATTTAAGCGCCGGTGATGGGGTCCCCGGAACCCTGGTCCGTACAAGAGAGTGGAGCAGTCGCCTCACAAAGCCACCGCCATTTTGGGTCTTCCTCGGCGACCTCTCCTGCACCCCAGTTCCACCGTCGTATCTTCACCAAGGCAAGAAGGAGGTCACCCGTGTCACCTCACAAGTTGAGATAAACCCTCGGGTCTAGCAAACACCACTGGCACTGGAATTCCAGAAGTATAGGGCCACTAGTCACCTCCGCACTCTGCGTCACCAGCTCAGGCCTCAGGGCGCCATCTTAGATCGAAGTTGATCGTTCCTGCGGAACTTGCTGAAGTTCGATTTTCTGGATGATAAACAACCGTAGTCCGCAAATCCAGAGCGCCGCTACCTCCGTGGCACCTTCAGCCAATGAATTTTCCAATTTTCGTTGGAATTCGCGTGGAATATCAGGATGATATCTGGGATCAGGCGTGGAGCTCCGGGCTCACGTTGCCTACCTCCTCGGCATCCAAGCCACGCCCTCTATCAATGAGAGCGTGTTAATGCTATTATCAATGAGAGCAAGCACTTTTTACAAATTAGCTTGGTCTATTAATCTTAAACGGGAAGCAGCTTCAACCTGCGACAGTTCGCAAACTTCATAGTAAATAGCACATATATATCTTTTAAATCTTCCACTCACAGGACCCTTAACAAAATCAGTTAAATCAACATTGTCGGTCAACAAAGGTAAAAGATGTTTAACAGACGAAAGGATGGAATGTTTCAGCCAATTTTGACATCATTTCCCCACTGATAGGTGGTAACTGAATGGGAAGTTTGAAAACGGGGATCAGTAGTGTCCTGTGTAAGGCCAGGGGCTAAATCCAGAAAGCCATGTCGACAAGAATCAGAACTTGTTGGCCACAACAGCCAACCCTCAGGATCCAGGGACAAAATGTTAAAGGAGGAATTTGAAATTAAAGATTGTAATTCATCAAGGGACCTATCAGTATGATTGCTCCAATTAGGGTAAGCATGCAGATTAGAACTTTTAGGGGTATTCATGTGTTTTGAAGTGGCCAAACTAAGACAAGTTGTTTGTGAGATCGTACTATTTAAAAACAACATGTGGCCCGGAATAAGACATGCTCGGTGTAAAGCTTCAGTGCCCTGCCCTTGCCAGGGTCTAGAACCCCAAACAGATTTAAGATCTATGGTATCTTTCCATAGCTTGTAGTCACCCACTGCTAACTGATCCATAAAGGATTTGGAATACAACAATTTTAAGTGAGTAAGTCTCACTTTCGAATTCGCGTTTGTAATTAAATTTAAAATAAAATGAGCTTGGGTTAGACCGATCAAAGTCAGTAAAATATGTGAATTTATTCAAAAGGGTATTTGAGCTGCCTTCTATGGGAGTAGGACAATGTTCCCATTGGGTGTAATTAACCACATTTCTAAATGTATTAGCCTTATGCAGAAAGTGATGGCCATAGTGTTGGTAACAGAACAAGTCGGCGTAGTTTGCGGAGTCTAAATATAAATCCTCAGCATGAAAGGCTGCATAATATTTCAAATCAGAAAAGAGAGCTTCAATGGCTTGGACATCCCAATCATCAGAATGTATGTTTTGTTTCAAAACAACTCCCATTGGAACACGAAGTACATTAGGAACATTAACCACTTCTGTGGGTCCATGAATTTGAAATTTTACAGCATCTCATACAATAACATCTAGCACGGGCTAGGCTGTGATGTTGACAAAAGTCTGGTCTCTTTTCATAATGTGTGATGAGGAGTGTAGGGCCAAAGTTCCATCAATTAATCAGATTTTTGATAGTTCAGTTATATAGTGTCCATTTACCAGACGAAAAAATAACATCACAAATCCAATCGACATGAACAAAAAAATGGAGATGAGAACCAACCAGATGTAAGTCCAAGGGGGAACCAAAAAAATTCTTTTAAACCAATATAATAGAAATCCTCAATGGCACACTCAATGTTATAGAGTCAGAGTCAAAGGAAAAGTGTGACTGGTCAGCTAGACTTGTTTACACACCAGGCAATGACAAATCAGTGGGCTATGTATACTCAGTATCTTCATGTGGATCGCCAGCTGGCAAATTTAATAATGGATTAGTGACTGTGGACATCTCTATAGCAAGGTCAGGCCTGTTGGTGTCAGCAGAGGCCAAAAGAGAATTTCTCAGCAGTGCTGGACAAGAGACAGCAAGAGTCATACTAAGAAGAATCGACCACTCGTTGTAGTTGACATTGTGAATGGAGTCGTACCTGTTTCCCTTGCGACCCGGAAGTGGTGGTAAAATGACTGTTCTTGTGCCCTGCATGCCAAGGACTGGAACGGGTGCATGATACGAGGGGCTGAACTCCTTCTTGTTCTCCACCTTCTCACGAACCAGGTCACTGACTCAGGTTAGCCAGCTAACTACGGAATCTACCGGAATCTGTAGAGAAGCTTCAGCTCCATATGTGGAGGGCAAGTGTTCCTTTGCAAGACTGTCTCAAGTCTCTTGTAGGTTCTGTAACACAGCAGAATGATTATCTACATCAAAGGGTATGGCTGTTGCCGCCATGTCTAGACTATCAAGGTCCGGGACAAAAATTTTTATGCCAAAAACCATTTCGTATGGGGTCTGCTCACCCAGAGATCTTCTAGGAAGATTATTTAGTGCACGTAGTACCTAAAACCCTAGCTGTCAAAGATTGCTTTAAGTCACAGTTCATTCGCTCCACAACAGAATTGCCCTCAGGCCGGTATGGAGACAAAAATTTCACCTGCACCCCCAAAGAACCCATGGCTTCCTTGTACACCTTAGAGGTGAACGCTGGACCTGATCAGAAAGAAAGGTGCCACACGCAAAAATTCCCACAAAGACATGCAAATCTCTGATGACAGTTCGAGCATCAGCACTCCTTTGTGGCCAAACCCAGAGAAAACGTGTGCATGAATCCACTGTAACGAAGATATACTTATACGCAGTATCAGCAGAAAAAGATCAGCAGTGACCTAAATAAACACAACCAAGTGGTCTATTAGATATGTACCGCTGCGTTTGTGGCAGCCGTGCAGCAGTTGAATGTTTAATCTGCTGACATGCATAACAAGAAAGGACATATACACAAGTTTATTTATACAATCCACTACCAGTAACGCTGCTGTAAGATAGAAACATATTCTGAAATGCTGGCATGAGCCGAGGCTATGCCTTCGTGAGCAACTGTTATCAAGGGTAGCCTGCGGTACGCATCGGGAATCAGCCTGTCACCAACGTTGTTAATTCTCAGATAGGGAACTTTATCAGGACTTAAATGATAAGAGTATTTAGAAGGGAAACCCTGAGGATAATTATCACCAATCTCTGTAGCAACTATAGCTGCCAAGATGTCATCATCATTCTTACTGTTGGACCTTGTAACTGCTGCTACTACATATGTTGCTACTGCGGTCTTAGCTGCTTCATCAGCAAGACTGTTGCCAACAGCGTGTACTCCTACACGATGGTGACCAAGAGTATGAATTACATTTACGAGAGGCAGACGTTCTTTATTTCTGTGACTCAAACCCATAGCATCTTGTGCTTAATTGTGCCACCTTTGGAATCACGATAGTCATTCTGAGTCCAAAAGAATACATTTTTATTGAAGGACTGAACACAGTAATAAGAGTCACTCACAATTAAAGTAGTCACACGAGGGTCAGCAAACTTCAATGCAAACACTAAAGCACAGTTTGAGAAAGGTGTGTAAGGGCAAGCTTTGTTTTTTATAGTCTATCATGGAAAAATTCCAATCACACGTTGGTCCATTTTTTTTGTTTTAATAAAGGTGTTACTATATTCGTGATAGTACGTAGGCGAACAGCCAACACTTGTTTCACCCCTTACATGGCCATCCGGCCTGGGGCTTCCTCAGGGCATTACGAATCAGGTTGAAGAAGTATATCTGGTTGTTCTTTTCTGTGGATAAATAGGGATTCCCTGATTTTGGTGTAATGCCGGTTCGAGTCGTCTCGTGCAATTGGAATTTTTCCATAATAGACTATAAAAACCAAAGCTTGCCCTGACACACCTTTCTCAAACTTTGCTATAATAGGGGGTTAGGGGTTTCCCCATGCCGAGGGCAAGCTTGACAAAAAAAGAAGGGACCATTGTTCAATAAATGGCCAGTAAGGGATTGGGACCTTTTACCCCTCATTCTCACTAACCCAAGCACTAGAGCACATAGCTCTGCCAACTGGGCGGTACAGTCACCTAAGGTCTGCATGTGCACGACATCGGACTTGAATTCTATATTCATCATGGTACCAGCCACGATTGCGCCGGCCACTGATTAAGAATGCTATAAGATCCTATCGCCGGTTGTGCCGAACCATCAGTGTAAATGATACAATGGTAATCCTCAAGCGTGCAGATGGACAGAGGAACAGGATGAACAAACTCATACTGTAAGAACTCCTGAGTTTGCAATGAGGGATCAAAGATAAATGTGACATCCGGAGATGTCAACGAAGTTGCCCATTGTATCCAATTAGGATATAAAACTTTAGAAGTTGGTACACTGGCTTTCATCACTGCTTCAAATGCAGGATAAGGTGTAACAACCAACATGTGTGTTCCTTGTGGCAGCGCTTTCTCTTTTAGAATCGCCATCTGTACAGCTGTCAAGACTTTCTCGACAGAAGAAAATCGCTTTTCAGCCGAAGTGTACAAGTGTAACTTGTAAGCGATAGGCACTGTGTCTCCTTCATTAAACGTCAAGTACCTGAAACCCACAGCACCAGGCACAATTCTTATTACCAGGTTAGTGTGGTTATCATGAGTCAATAAGTACTTAGATTCAAGATCAGACTGCAAAAATTGCAGAATAGCTGAATGTTCAGGCAGCCAGCATGACTTGGTAAAAGTTGGTCGTATCAAAGCATATAGAGGTTTGATACGCTGGGCATAATCGGGAAAATAAGTACGCCCGAAATTCAAAAATCCCAGCAAGGATTGTAGTTTTTTCAGAATTGTAGGAGACCATAAACATGCGCATTTCTCCAGGAAGTGAGGTGCAAGACCTCTACCTTCATTGTTGAGCTCATAGCCCAGGAACAACACTGTGAACTCCGCAATGTCTGACTTTGCAAAGTTAAATTTATAACCGAAATCCGCAAACATAACTATGATGCGGTCAATGCGACACAGATGCAGCCATAATTCATCGAGCATGAGATAAATATCATCAATGTACGAGTACGCATCAGGATCAATGCCATCTAAGAAAGAGACGACACGTGCGGCAAAGACACCTGGGCTGTTTTTATAGCCCATGGCCAATCTTTTAAATTGTTTTTGATTGCCGCCGCAAGTGAGCGCTGTCCATTGACTACTAACAGAGGACAGGATATGACTAAAAAAGCCATTTGAAATGTCTAGTGTGATCTTAAATCTTTTTCGCATCAGACTGTTAACAAGAGCTGAACTGTGGGTGTTCCGTACTGCACATGTACGACAATGTGATAATCCAAAACCAGGCAGTACGACCCATCAGGTTTGGTAACAGTGAAACAAGGATTATTCATGGGTGACACACATGTCTCAATGACACCTTGATATTCTAATTGTTCAAGGATATCCGCAATGGGGGCTTTAGCCAATCGCCGCATGGGATAGCGGGGTGGTGGCTGTGGCATAAACTGCAATGGAATCTCTGGTCTGGGAGACAGTTTAGCCCACCTGACTTGAGTACGGTACAACGCAGGTGCGAGCACCAGAGCACACTCTTCTGCAAAGTTCTGCGGACTGCTCCGTGGGCACGGTGTGCGGAAAACTAGGGAGGGTGACCTCCTCCCCTCTTGGAGCGGCCAAAATGAAACGCGGGGGGCCAGTCTGCCTCAGCTAACAGAATGTCATATGTAGAGGTCAGATGTTCCCAAAAAATCCCTTTTATTACATGTTGGATGTCACCTTCTATTAAAATAACTATATCATATAGTCTGTCAGGGGGGGCCACTCTAGTGTCAGTAGTTTCCATTGTGATAAAAGTGTCAGTTGCTGTCGCCTTCAGATATGGACGCAGTGCTTGCTGCACTATTGTAACCTCCGCTGCGCTGTCGAGCAGCGTTAATGCCCATGTCAGGATCCGAAGCTGTGTTCTCACTATCCGTGGCATACCTTTCGGTTAACGCAGCAACTTTCTTTTTCTGAAAATGAGGGTGTTAACGTGGGAAGTCTTCCAGCTTGCCTTCACCATCAGATGGGCGGGGCTGCTCACGTGCTTGTTGGGCACCCCAACACCTGCCGTGTTCTCCTCCACCGGCTTGCACATCCGATGTTTCCTGTGAACGTTGCTCAGGAACCTGAAATCTATCAGGAGACCTAATTCTTGCGTGGTCGCGCAAATCATAAGTGTGCTCAGTAGATGCTGGTATCGGCGACGCTAGACGGCGTGCCGAATTACTTCGCACATCCTGCTGCAAATACTTTACCCCAATTCTCACAATCTGTTACCTCTGGCAATAAGTCTTTCTGCAAACTAATTGTGAGAATCCTGTGTTTTTCCACAGGAGTGGTATTAGGAAACACTGCTTCCAGTTGGTCAAATTTCTCAGCAAGCCAATAAGGCATATCGTACTTAGTTTGAGGGTGCTTGCCCATTACCGAATAAAC
This sequence comes from Lissotriton vulgaris, assembly GCF_964263255.1. NCBI lineage: Eukaryota > Metazoa > Chordata > Amphibia > Caudata > Salamandridae > Lissotriton > Lissotriton vulgaris. The sequence continues at coordinate 56,587,280 of NC_141685.1, forward strand.
CGAAATAACCATGACTGGACTAATCGACATCCCGGCCGGTCCAACTTGTTCCGCTGCAAGAAACATATTGAACTAAAGCCCTATGTACCCCAACAAGATGTATTGAGGTTCTGTGGTTTTCGACTTCGCTCTGTATCTAGCCGCCATTTTGTGATAGCCGCCATTTTGTGTTGCCTTCACTCAGGCTGCACGGCGAACATAGTGTTTTTGCCTTTCCAGCTGCTATGCGTCTCCTCTGTTAAAAAGTAACCCTTTGTCCTTGTTTACAAAACCAATGTCAGGGTCTGGCGAGTCCATTAATCTATGTCTAGTCTGATTGATCCTTGTCTTAGTTGACTGTTTGGGTCCCACCATTCTTCGCTTACTTTATCTTATTTGACTGGCCTTCACCATTCTCTCCTTGTATTTTCCTATTACACAACTATCCTTTGAAGCACACAAATACGTCCTGTCACCTGCAAATTGAATTACATGTACTAGCATTGATTAACTTGAGGGGAGGGGAAAACACGGGGTCTGAAAGAAGGGCGTATTCGAGATACTCGATAGCTTGTTTTCAAACTTTTACTATTTGTCAGTTTTGTATGTTTGGGAGTCGATATTGTAAATATGTGTCCTATATAAGAGTGTGCGTCACGGAATTAAGTGGCAGTCTCCTGAGAACTTACCATTGGTGTACTTCTAGGACCACTGTGCTTAGCGGCAGCTAATAAACCTGATTTTCTACGCCTAACAGAGTGTCTCGTCTCTCTGTTTGACAAGGCAGGTGAACCCGGAGATTTTAGGCGTGCCCTGCGCCGCTCGGCCCATAAGGCCCAGTTCTCCAATTGGCGTCCCAACGTGTGGGCGGCTTCAGTGGTAGTGGTTCAGCCCAAGGATCGAGAGGAGCTTCGCAAGAAAATTCTGGAGGAATCGCGAACCACATCAAGCGACCCCTGTATTTTTTTTTCACAACCAAGTTTATTGGAGCATAAGAATGACATACATGTGGCACCTTCCCACACCAAGATCACCACATCAAGATCAATGTATCGATAATATACACAAGAGATAGTAATCAATCATTAATGAAGCTCAGCTTTAAAAGAAAAAGACCCCCCCCACCACCCAACCGAACCCCAACTATACCCCCACCCGCACCCACTGTCCCACCCCCCCTTCCACACATGTACAGAGGCAACATAAATACGGTGTGCATAAGAGAAGCAGGTACAATGCAACCCGGGTTGTGCCAGTAAGGCCAGAGACAGTGCTGCGATCATATGTCCTCCTCCGGTTCTGCCGGGGGCTCCAAGGATAAACCACGGTAGTCGGCCCACCGCTTCCAGATCCTGAAGTGCTTGCGCGGGCAGCCCCGCGCCTCAAAGATCGGTTTCTCAAGACCCATAAAGTAGTCCAGCCCCGCCTTCCATGCCGACAGGGGGGGGGCCCTCACAGATTTCCAGGCCCGAGCCAAGTCACGCTTGGCGACCACCAGGCCCAGCAGTAGCAGATGACGCTTATAAATGTTGCCCCCAACCCCTTCCATGATGTGCAGCAGGCCTAGCCGGTGGGTACGGGGAAGGTCCCAACCCAGAACCTCAGCCAGACAAGTCCATACGCCCCTCCAGAAGCCAGCCACGCGACCACACGACCATACTGTATGCAACAAGGTGCCAGGCACTTCTCCACACCGCAGGCACTCCGACGACGCAATCAAACCAGCCTTCCACAGTCGTTCACGCGTGTAATAGGCCCGGTGCAGATACTTGAATTGTATAAGGCGGAGCCGGACCGCGATAGCGGCGCCACGTGGGGACTCCAGGGCCTCTCTCCAGTCGTCCTCATCCAGGGTGCCCACGTCCACCTCCCAAGTTTCCCGGAGGGAGCTGAGAGTAGACGAGCAATGAATAACAAGGGTCTGATAGATCCTAGAGACCTTTTTGTCCCCCAAATCACCCATAAAGACTTTTGCCTCGATCGGACTAAACTCCGGGAGGGAGTCGAGGCCGGCTATACTAGGGGCGAGGGCATGGCGTAGCTGCAGGTAGCGGAAGAACTGGGTCGAATGCATCTGAAAGTCCACTTGGAGGTCAGCAAAGGATTTGAGAGTCGCGCCGGACATGACGTGGCCCAGTTGCGTTATTCCGATAGCCTCCCAACCCTCGAACCCAGCCAGGGCCGCTAGTTCCGGGAGCAGACCATTATGCCACAACGGCGTTTCCGCCGTTAATTTGCCCCACCATCCCATGCGACGCAACGACTGCCGCCACACTGCAAAGACGACCCTCGTTACCGAGGGCAACCCACGGCGTATACGCGCCGAGTGGAGAATGGTGTGGAGCGTACGGTCACCCATAAGGTGCCTTTCAAGAGCGTACGCCGGATCACCCCTGTCCCCGTACCACCAGTCATTAAGGACAAGGAGATGCGAAGCTTGGTAGTAGGAGAGGAGATCGGACGTGGCCAAGCCGCCGCAGTAGGTGGATAAGAAACACGTCTTCAGGGCCACCCTGGCTGCTCCACCCTCCCACAGGAAGCGGCCCAGCACGGAGTTCACCTGGCGGAACCATTCCATGCCAATAGGGTGCGGGAAATGTTGGAGTTGGTACAACAGCCTTGGCAATGCCACCATCTTGAAGATGGCCGACCTCCCAAAAATCGTAAGCGGCATCCTGGACCACGTTTTAACATCCGTCTGGACCCGTTCCCACACTGGCAGGACACTACGAGACCAGGCCACGGCCCGCGAAGTCGAGAGGTAAACACCCAGGTACTTCAGGCCATCCGTCGCTACACGCAGGTCGACCGTCCAACCATCGGTAACCGCTCCACCACGTAAAACCCATAGGGTCGATTTAGAAGGGTTAAGGGTAAGCCCAGAGACTTCGCCAAACCCCCTCATGATCTCCATGATGCGAGGGCCAGAGCGCCGCAGGTCCGTAAGGAACAGGAGGACATCATCCGCGTAGAGTGCAATTTTATCTGTAAGGGTATCGCTCCACACAAATCCTCTCACCTGGGCGTCTAGTCGCACCCGCGACGCGAGGGGCTCCATGGCCAGGGCAAATAGGTACGGGGACAACGGGCAACCCTGGCGGGTACCGCGGCCGATTGGGAAGCGACCCGAGACCGCGCCTGCCACTCGGACCGACGCCGTAACATTGGTATAAAGGAGACGGACATAGGAGAGAAAGACTGGTCCGAGGTTTAGGCGGGCCAACAATGTGAAGAGATACACCCAGCTCACCGAGTCAAAGGCTCGGTCCATGTCCGCCAGGAGAAGTGCGGCTTGTTCATCTCCAGCGCTCATGGCGTCGACCGCTGCCTGCGCCCGCCGGATATTATGTCGGGTGGCTCTGTGCGGCATGAACCCGGCCTGGTCGGGGTGGACCAGGTCGGTTATGTGGGGCAGAAGGCGATTCGCCAGAGCTTTCGCCAAGACCTTGGCCTCGATGTTGAGGAGGGAGATAGGCCTGTAGGAGTCGTGGCGGTCAGGTGCCCTACCAGGCTTCAAAAAGACCACTATCTCGGCGTGGCGCCAATCAGGAGGTAGTTCGCCGCCAGACCGCGCTGCCTCCAGCGCATTGCGGAAGTGGGGTCCCAGCTGAACGTGGAATTTTTTATAAAATTCGGCAGGATAGCCACTTGGGCCGGGAGCTTTCCCGGTGTTCAGCTGGCCAAGGGCTTCCCCTAGCTCCTCAGACGTAAGCGGGACCTCTAAGGCCAGTCTAGTCTCCTCCGGGACTGCCTGAGGGAGTAGGTCATCTAGGTACGAGGCAATCTCGCTCTCTCCCAGTGGGTCTCGGGGAGCGTATTGTGTCTCATAGTAGCGGGCAAAGCTGGCCGCCAGTAGGTCCGGATCGGTCATGACTGAGCCATCCTCCGCCGTGAGGCCGGGCAGCTCCAGGGGCTGGAGCGTCGCCTGGCATAGTCTATGCAGCATGGTGCAGGACTTATCGCCCCACTGGTACACCCTACTGCGCGTGGCGAGCCATGCTAGTCGGGCCTCCTCATGAAGGACAGAGGAGTAAGTCTGCTGTGCCTGCAGGAGCCGACGCACCACACCATCCTCACCCCCAAGTCTGCTACGCTGCTCCAACTCCTCCACATGGGCCGCGGCTGCCACAATGACCTCCCGGTGCTCCCGCCGGGCCGCCGCGCACCAAGCTATGTCAATGCCCCGAATCGTGGGCTTCAGTGCCTCCCACACTACAACTGCGCCGGCGTCCCCCACCAGATTCTCGCGCCAGAAATGGTCAATTGCCTCCCGAAGGTGCGCCACATAGTCCGGCCGCTGCAGCTGCCAGGCTGACATACGCCAGCGAAAAGGTTGTCGTTTAACGGGGAGGGTCAGAGTGGCCAGGACAGGGGAGTGATCTGAAAGGCCCCTGGGGAGTATCGTGGCGTCCCGAACGCGACTCAGGCAGGCCCCCGGTACGAACAAGTAGTCGAGCCTCGAAAAAGACCCATGCACCGCCGATACATATGTGAAGGCCTGTACCGCAGGATGAAAATGCCGCCACACATCCACCCAGCCCAGACTGCGCACCGTCGCACTCAACCGGGTGGGGGCAGCCGCGGGGGGGGGGTCAGACACCACATGCACTCGCCGCCGGCGGTCCAGGCCCACATCCATGACTTCATTCCAATCACCTCCCACCACAGTCAGGACCTCAGGGATCTCGTCCCACAATGCAAACAGCCGCTCAGACAGAGCCCATTGCAGGGGGGGAGGGGCGTAAACACTCCCAAAAACCACCGGCTCGGCACCCAGTAGGCCCTTAACAAAGACAAATCTGCCCTGGGGGTCAATCCATTGCTTCTCGTGGACATAGGCCACCCTACGATGAATCAGTATGGCCACCCCCCGTGAGCCCCTCGTAAAGCCAGCATGATAGACCTGGTGGTAGCCGAATCTCTGGAGGCTAAGGGCCTTGGAGCCCAACATGTGTGTTTCCTGAAGCAGAAGGACATCCACCATCTCCCGTTTCCCCCACCGCAACACTGCCCCACGCTTAATCTTATCCAGGACACCTCGCACATTCCATGTCACCACCCGCAGGGTCTTCAAAGGAGGCACGTTCGCAGCATTAGCCATTATCAACATACAGTCCAAAGTCCGGCCCACCCTCCCACCCAGGTGCTACCCGCAGATAGACAGAAAATCCAGCCCCCGACATGTGTGGATCCACCCCCCCAACCCACCAATGCAACAACCCCGTTCCAACCCTGAGTCCCCCCAACAACAAGCGCAACACCATAACATCCCCCCACACCCCGCACCCACCACCCCAATACCTCAGAAAACAGTGAAGTACCTGTCGCGGCATGGAGAGACCCGAGCCCAGAACAGAGGACTCAAGGCCCGCCATACCAATGGATCCCCAAACCCCCACCAAAACACACACTCACCACCCCCCAACCAACACTCACATCCGTGAGGGTCTGAGGCCCGTATAAAGTACCCTCCGAGCCACACAGTGTCCCATGTCTATAGCTGGAGTCTCCACACGGGAGCCGGCCGGCACCTCAAGAACAAGATAGAATAGTCTCACCGGCCAAAGCAGAGCACGTCCATTCGCAGCTTACAGAGTATGTGTAGGCCCAACAGTGTTCAGCTGCCCGCTTCGGAGTGTTCAGAGTCCCTAGCGTCGCCCGATTGCGACGCACAGGCGGACGCCGACCTTTTCTTGGAGCGAGACCGCCGATGTCGGCCCTTCCTGGGCTGGCGATGTGTCCGCTCCGGCGACGATCTCGGAGACCTGCCCGGATCCAGTCCTGGCTGCGCGTGGGGCCGGAGTCGCACCGCCTCGTCCGTCCAGCGAGATACCTCCTCGGGCGAGTCGAAGAAATGGGTACGGGATTGATAGATCACCCGCAGACGCGCTGGATACAGGAGCGAGTATTGGAGCTTGAGGCCCCGGAGCTTAGCCTTAGCGTCCATGAAGGATTGCCGCTGCTGTTGCACCATTTTCGTGTAGTCCGGGAAAATCATGATGGTATGATTTTCGAAGGCGAGGGAGCCCTTGTTCCTCGCCTCCCGCAGGATGACATCCCGGTCGTGATAGTTCAGCAGGCGGGCTATAACCGGCCGTGGTCGCTCACCTTCCGGCGGCCGCTGGGCCAGAGCCCTATGGGCCCTCTCGATCACAAAGCATTTAGAAAGCGCCCCTTCAGGGAGCCAGCCCTCCAGCCACTCGGTTAGGAACCTCTCCATGCTGTCCTTCTCGCACCGCTCCGGAAAGCCGATGAAGCGGAGGTTGTTGCGCCTCGCGCGCCCTTCAGCATCCTCCACGCGGGCCGCCAGTGTCCTCTGGACGCTTTCCACCTCCGCTAGGCGCTTCTTTAGGCCACTAACGTCCGCCTCAGTCTCCGTGATGCGGGTCTCGGCCCCGGCGATCCGCTCCACTGCATTGCGAAGGTCCTGGCGCAGGAGTGTGACATCCGCCCCAACCGCTCCTATCTTGGCATCAAGCATGTCCCGAGACTGGGTGATGGCCGCCAGGATAGCTGTATTGTCTGGTCCGGGGCCGCCGCTGCCACCGGTCGCCCCGGCGCCACCACTCGGCCCCGTGAATTTATCGATGGGTCCATGCTTGGGCGGGCCTCCTCCTCTGTCTCTGGTCATAGCGATCGCTGGCCAAGGCCACCCCCGCTCCCGGGCACCGTCCCAGTGGTTGGATCGGAGCGGCCCAGATGGGGTCCCAGGGAGGGACGCCGCAATCGGATGTCGCAGAAATCGAGGCCCCGGCTTCACCCCAGCAGGTCGGGCCGCACCCACACTCGACCGCACCAGCAGCCGTCCAGGGTATCAGGATGAGTCAGCAGATCCGCAGTCCATAGGTCGCCGTAACCCGCGGGCCAGGTCAGGGAAAGTAGAGCGACCGGCCCAGCCGACCACCAGCCCAGCCCCGATCTCCCCCGGGCACAAGAAGTCCGGCCACTCGACCGTCGCCGGGTTCCGCCTCACTGCCACCACTCGCCGGTCGTTGCAGGGGATGAGTCGACGGGTAAGAGTCGCTGGCTGCGCCCCAGACTCCAGGCGATCACAGGCAATGAGATGATCCAAGGGCGGCGCGGCAGATGCCACCCGCACCCGCCAGGTCACAGTGCCACCAGGCGTCGCGAAACTCGAGGACCCCGGTCTCCGGCCAGCCACCAGGCCGCACTCCGCCGCCGTCTCCCCTCGATCACAGGAAGGGAGGAATCGCAGGATCGACACACCAACGCAGACTGGAGACCCCACCGGATCGAATTCAGTCACTGGGCACCAACAGTGGGCTCGGGGGTCAGGATAAATGATCGGATTCAGTCCGGGCCGGCGGGAGCTCTACAAGGCTGCGACCGCCATCTTCGCCCGCCAAGCCACGCCCCCCCGCGACCCCTGTATTTTGAAGTGGACCGAAGGTCTTTTGTAGCGCGGCTACTCCTTTCCGACGGCTGCTGACGACTGCTGCCCTGACTGCCGCCCTGCCTTGGCGCTCTGGTGATGATTGGTATCGTGAGACGTTAGACGAACACCTGTTGGCGTACGAAAACATTTAGTTAAGTATTCGTGGGTAGCGCCCACTCTTTTGTCTTGTTTTTTGTTATTCGACAAATGCATTAGTCGAAGCCAAGGGGTAAGTACATTTGTACTGTAATCATTGCTTTTAACCCCTTGAAGTTCGTTACGAAATGCCTGGGCTTAGTAAGTTTAGGAAATTCTGCTGTTTTGACTGTACTAGGGATTCCCGGCTAGAGGATTCTTGTCCAATTCCTCCGGTTGGAACTCCCACTTATGAGCTCTATTCGAAACATGGTCTTGGTCCTATTATTTTTAATGAAACATGGATTCGATATACAAAGAAAGATGGTGTTCTACAGTGGCCACAAAATGGTAGCTTTGAGCCTGATATATTAGATAACTTAGAAACAATTTTGTTTAAGAGAAAAGCCTGGCTGGCAATGTTTGACTCTTTCCACCTATGGCGTAAGGAAGCCAAACAGAAAGAAATTAAACAGGCAAAAAGAGATAGGAAAAAGCAAGATATGACGATTTTACAGGCTGCCCAACAGTTTAAGACTAATGAGACTGATCAGATGACTGAGGTCTCGGAAAGACAGCATCGTATGGCAATAGATAGATGTTATCCTGTGTTGCCTACTTCCCCACATGTTAAAGATCTGGCGAAGATCCCTTAATGTCTCATCTGTTGAGATTACCTCCACCATATGTATTAGGTGCTAACGCACCCCTATTACAACCGATTGTTCAGCCACCTGTTGCTCAACCGGTTGCTCCGATTCTTCCACAATTTCCTCTTCCAGTCATTCCACCTCCACCTCCTTTGCTGCCGACTCTGGTACCTCAATCTCCTTTACCGTCAGTTTCTCTTCTAACTACTAGCCCTTCTCCTGCCGTGCTTAATACATTGTCTCCTGTTTTATTGTCAGATTCTCCTACAGCTCGTAAACGGCTAGTCGATACTGTTTCTGGTCTTTTATCACCTTTCTTTGGGTCTCTTAATTTTACTCCTGCCTTGTCCCGAAGGCAGTCTCTTAGTCAAATTCCAGACTCTGACGAGCAAGTTAGGTTAGACTCTCTTGCTAACAATTGGATCATGAGTGGTCCACAGTATAGTGTGCGCGATATCTTGGATACTTTTCTTCAGTGGAATGCGCCTACGCAGAGATATGTTTTTAATATTATGTGTAATATGCTTCTTAAAGGATGGGGTGATATGGATTTGGATTTACCTCCTCAGGGGTAGTTTGACATACAGGATAAATTTGATGAAGGACTTATTGTGGGTCCCGATGTTGAGGATGCTGTCCAGACACTTGTTAATTTTAGGTCTTCCTTTTTCTCTCAAGTTTCTCTTGAACCTGATCCTGCGGTTCGGCGTAAAATGAAACACTATCCTATGCGAGAAGTTCCTCCAGTATGGAGAGATGCGGTTCCACGCGTAGGCGCTGTTCCGGCTGTCCCAGCTCATTTCCAGCGTATATGGGTACATGTCCCCTGGAAAAGATCAGAAGTTTTGGCGCTTAAACAGTCTTTACCGGACCCTCGTAAGAATCTTGCTGGGTATTATAAAGAGCTGTCCCAGACAGTTGATGCGTGCATTATGAATTTAGCAGATATTGATTTGCTGATGGGAAATGTAGTCCCTCAAGCATTATGGGCTCGGATTCGTAGGGAAGATCACGTTCAAGCTTTAGGTGGTAATTGGGCTGCTATTACTGCCGCGGATGCAGCACAAGTAGGTGGTGCTAAACCTGATGCTTTGATTACAGAATTGCCTGGGAGAATCATCACTTTAATGAAAACGATGATGCCTGCCTTACGCGTTAATTGGGATAAGTTAGCTGCGTGTAAACAGAAGAAAGATGAGTGTCTTCGATTTCTTTACCCGTTTTGAGGAGACGTTTATTGACCATAGTGGTCAAGATATGAGTAATGAAGGTGGACAACGATTATTTGTGGATAAATTTGTGTTTAATTTACTTTCAGAATTATCGCATAAATTGAAAGATTCTGAGAGTGCGTGGGCCGTTTCTTCGTCTGCTCAGATATTAGCCGCTGCTCAGTACTACGAGAATAGGGATAAGGAAGAAAAGGATAGAGCGAAGAAATAGACTAAAGAGTTGAAAACTAAGGTTCTTTTACAACAAGCTTATCCCCCTCGTTCTGCTCAGCGTCAATCGCAACAGCCTCCACAGTTTCAAAGATTGTTACAGAAACCTGCACCTTTTGTTCCGCGACCTTCGTTGGGTCCTAATCAATGTGCCTATTGTAAAGAGGAAGGTCACTTTAAGAGTAGTTGTTCCATTTTATTGCAGCCTAATGGTGGATTGCCAGGACCACGAGGCCGTGGTAGTTTTCAGTCAGCACCTAGGGGTAGAGGGCGAGGTGCGTTGTCTCAGGAACAGCGTTCCTTTCGCCCTCAAAATACTATGAATTATTTCGATCAGCAAATATCTCAGTCCGCACAATATTACAATGACGATTATTGTACTGAAAACGAAAATCTTGATTTCCATACTAGCTAGGACAGCCATGGACAAAGCAAGGGAGTGGTATCAGTTCCAGTTGATCAGAATGGGCCTTATGTTAACGTTGTTGCATTGGGTGTTTCAGAGCCATTTCTTTTGGATACTGGTGCAATGAGGAGTTCTATTATTCACTCCAAACTTCCTGGGGCACCTTTGTCTGGCTTAACGAATGTTTTCGTAGGATTCTCTGGGGCCCAGTTCGCAACCCGGTTTCTTGCCCTTTGCCTATTTCCATTGGTCCTAATGATTTGGAAGCCCCGCTCATTTTAATGACTGGTTGTGGTGAGAATTTGTTGGGTTTGGATTTATTGAAACGACTATATGCCACATTGCATTATTCCCCCTCTGGTGTACAACTTACTTTGGGTGATAAATTAGTCTCTCCTATGTATTTGTCTAAGGATCAATTGCCGCTTGAATTGCGTTCACTTCCTGCTACACTTTGGGCGACAGGTCCAAATGATGTTGGTTTGCTTAAAATTCCACCTTACGTGATCATTGTCAAGCCTGATGTTAAATTGCCTTGCATTCCTCAGTATAGGATTTCTAATGATTGTGAAAGAGCTTTATTGGCTATTGTTCATGATTCAGTCCAGAAAGGGGTGGTTGAAAAAACGAGAGGAAATGTTTGCAATAGTCCTGTTTTGCCTGTTCTTAAACGTACTGATCCTTCTTAGCCTCCTGTATATCGTTTTGTGATTGATCTTCGCTAGGTCAACAAAATTGTTGTCCCTCAGTTTCCTGTTGTCCCAGATATTACTGCCTTGCTCACAATGATCCCTGCTTCAGCTGTTTGGTTTTCAGTTATTGATCTCAAAAATGCTTTCTTTAGCATTCCTATTGCTGAGGAGAGCAGAGATCTTTGGTTTCTCTCTTGGAGGCCGAAGTTTTCGATTTAAGCGTGCACCTCAAGGCTATTGTGAGAGCCTCTCCATTTATAGTCAGGCTTTGAAATATCAGCTTGACCCTTTCTCTTTGCCTCCTGGTGCTACTCTTATTCAGTATGTGGACGATCTGTTAGTGGCTGCAGATTCAGAGGATGTTTGTAAAAATGCGACTGTTTCGCTTTTGTATCATTTGCCTGATTTACATCAAAAGGTGTCACCTTCTAAATTACAATATTGCCCCCAGAACGTATTCATGCAATTGCACGGATGTCTGTCCATCCACACAAAGAGAGATGGGTGCCTTTTTGGGCATTACCTCTTATTATAGACAGTGGATTCTGAATTTTTCCTTGTTGGCTAAACCTTTGTTGGCACTTACTCTGAAAGATACACCCCAACCTCTTCCTTGGACTGATGAATGTCAGAAGAGTTTTTCAGATTTACGTACTGCTTTGTGTTCTGCTCCTGTGTTGGGTACTCCAGATTATAGTAAGCCTTTCACACTTAATGTGCATGAAAGAGAAGGTTGTGAGTTGTCAGTCTTGACACAACAATTTGGAGACAAACAAAGGCCATGTGACTATTTTTCGGCTACATTGGATCCTGAAGCCAAGGCATTGCCTAGTTGTCTCAGAGCAATAGCAGCAGCAGCAGCGATCTCTACTCGTCAATCTGCTGGATTGGTGTTGGATCACACTCTTGTTGTTATGGTACCACTTGCAGTGGATACTCTCTTGAACAGAACGAAAACGCAACATCTCACGAGTGCTCGCTTGTCTGGGTACGAGTTGCACTTTTGGCTAGCCACATACATATCAAGCGATGTAATGTTTTAAATCCAGCACCATTGTTACCTATTCCAGAAGAGAAAGATATACAAGAACATCATGATTGTTTTCTTCGTACAGAGGAGGAAACAAAAGGCAGAATAGATTTGAAAGATACACCACTCGTGGTTCGGATGGAATCCTATGGGTGGATGGATCTTGTTTTAAGCTTCCTAATGGCGAGACGACTGCAGCTTATGCTGTTACTACTTTGTATACAGTAGTAGAAACTGCACGCATTACACAGAATTCAGCGCAAGCAGCTGAGTTGATTGTACGAGCGAGTTTGTTGGCTAAGGGAAAGAGAGTGACTGTTTACACCGATAGCCAATACGCCTTTGGCGTGGCTCATAGTTTTGGTCGCTTGTGGAAGGAAAGAGGATTCTTTACTTCCCATGGGACTAAAATACAGCATGGTCAGTTGGTGACTGACCTTGTCAGCACTTGCCTTGCCTATTCAAATAGCGCTTGTAAAGTGCAGTGCACATAAAAGGATCACTGATGATGTGGGTCGTGGGAATGCTTTTGCAGACGAGTTAGCGAAAGAAACAGCGAAAGACGTTAAGAGTCGTATGTATGTTGCAGGTCCTGCAAGATGGGTCAGAGAAGTATGTATGTGTGAGGACACAGTAGAAAGTGTGAAAATTATTCAAGTAGAAGCAACAGAGAAGGAATTGAGCAAGTGGAGAGAGAGTACGGGAATGTTGGACGCAACAGGATGTTGGACGGAGTTGTCAGAACACCAGCGCTGGTTGTTACCAGATGCCTATGTACTACCTGTAGTTACTATGGCGCATGGTCCAGCTCATATCAGTGCAAAAGGAATATGCAAGCTTCTGGCTCCAGTATGGCAGAATGAAGGTATCCCCAAATGTGCGGAAAACGTAGTAAAGCACTGCATTGTTTGTTTGATGCATAATCCAGGAAAGGGAACCCCAACTCCGGCAGGTCATTTTGCTCCCCCTACGTATCCTTTTGAGGTATTACAAATTGATTATATTCATATGGAACGTTCCAACAACCTCAAGTATGTCCTGGTGGTGGTTTGTGCCTTTTCCAGATGGATAGAGGCCTACCCCCTAAAGGATAATACTGCTTTGCCCACTGCCAAAGTCCTCTTGAAGGAATTCTTCCCGAGGTTTGGTTTGCCGCGCATTGTCTGGAGTGACAATGGAAGGGAATTTGTTGGTCAAATTATGAAGAAGGTGTGTGCGGGTCTTGGTATTAGGCAGAAATTCCATGCGGCAAACCACCCTCAGTCAACGGGTTTGGTAGAGTGCTCTCAAGCTCAAATTAGCAAAGATTCAGGCCAGCATGGGCCTCGCTTGGCCCGATGCCCTACCTTTGGCACTCCTCTCTACAAGAACAACTGTACATTCTCGTTTAGGACTTAGCCCTTATGAGGTCGTTTTTGGGCATCCAGCCAATGTCTGGGGAGTCCCTCGACCTAAAAAGTATTCTGATATTCCATACCCATTGTTGATTGATTACTTGCATGACCTCACCACTAAATTACGTGTTATTCATCAACAGGTCCAAAACGCTTTGCCGGAGGCTTCCTCAGATCCAGGTCATTCCATCCAACCTCGTGATTACGTATGCTTAAGAAACTTTCAGAGGAAAAAGAACTTGGAACCTCGCTGGGGGCCGCCGCAACAAGTGCTCTTGGTGACGCGTACAGCAGTGAAGGTCGTCGGGAAGAAAAACTGGGTTCACGGTGTGCACTATAAGAGGGTTCCCTTGCCTTTACCTTACGACCAGTGGGTCCGAGAAGGCATAGCCGACAGTGAGAGTGAAAAAGTACCCCAATTTGTACCTTTCAGTAGTGCACACCTGGACTGGACAAGTTCTGAGAAAGAAGATGACGACGTGTTGCAAGAGGCTGTACCCTCACAGAAACGATTGAACACAACAAATCCAGAAACTTTGTTTCGAGATCAAACGATACCTGGCAAGACACAGTACAACCTAAGACCTAGGTTGGCTAAAGACAATTGAATTTTTTGTGATTTCCTTTTTCTTTTTGATTACTCTTGCTGAAAGACATTTCCTTTTTCCACTATCCATCAAGTTGCAGGGTCACGGTATGAGTCTTAGGCTGTGACCTGAGTAGTGACCTAGTTCAGCAGGACTTGCAGTGTCAAAGGACGGCTAATAACCACAACGAAGTGATACAGGAAGACTACCGCGAGCAACGCCTTAGAGAATGGATAATAAAAGTGGAAGGGAAGGATAAGAAAGTTTCAATGCAGCTTAAGTACAAGAAATTATTGTTCAATAGATGTGGCGTAGTCTTGTGTATTCTAGTATGTTTATGTGTTTTATTAGCTGGTGTGGGTTGGATTATCCACATTATGCAGCAAGCACCTGTTCCTACTTCTGTTTCTTTGCCTTCTTCTACTACTACCTCTCCGCATAAGTTCTATACACTCCCAGATCATGAGCAAACTAGGAGAACAGAATACTTCAACAATTCATTCATCCAGTTGTTATATCAGCATCAACTGGTAGTTAACACTACTGACTGTTGGGTTTGTGGGCTCACGCCCCATAATGCTGAGAAAGGGAAGCCATATTTAGTCCTTCCATTCTCCTATGAAGGTTCCGCTTGGGCTTATTTGGCTATGTTTTCTAATGCATACCAGAATCAACTTCGATATCCTCCTGATGGTCCATATAATGGTGGAGCAGATTTTAGTCATAGTCCTTTGATAAAGGGAATAGTGACTATGGCTAAAATTGCCGACATTGGTAAGATCCCTGTTGATGAGAAGCAAGCATATGATGGTTGGAATGTGACTCGTTACGTTACTAGCCTCACAGATAAGGCTAGACAAAGAAGATCTTTGCCAATTTGGACCGTACCCCATAAAGGTAACTTATGTCTACAAATAAATGGTCGGAATAATAAGAACAAGCAGGAAAAGAGTGTTTGTTCCACATACATACATCTATTCACCCTTGATTTCTTCACCGCTGGTACCATCTCAAGGTACATATTTTGTTTGTCATGATAGAGCCTACACATGGCTTCCCACCTATTTTTCAGGAACATGTTACGTGGCTTTTCTCCTTCGCCCGACATATACTGCTCCTTCAGGTCATCACAGAAAAAGATATGGCAGAGGGGTTATTGATTCTGGAGACACAGCTGGACAAGAGAGAGGAGACTTAATCAAAGGGTTTCTTCCCTTCAATAGCAGAAACATTAGACCGCTAGTTTGTGTTGTTGAGGCTACGATAAATGTAACTTCCGGAGCCTTGAGTAATTTGATGGCCGAACTTCAGGCGGATCGCCTTATGACTTTGCAAAACTGAAAGGTTTTAGACATTGTCCTTGCAGATAGAGGAGGAGTCTGTAAATTGATTGGGTCTAGTTGCTGCATTTACATTCCTGATAACGCCCCTACAGTATACCAAGCCATTTCTAAGTTACACTTGATTGCAGAGTCTATTCATCAGGACACAGGAGATTGGTCTGTGATGGGAGGGTTTTGGGGACTACTGTCCACTTGGGGATGGAAAGTAATAACGTTCCTTGGAATGATTTTGGCCATCATTTTCTTTTGCGGTCTTTATTTGCAGTGTGGCCCAGCCATCTGAGGTCTTTGTGCCACCTTGTGTGTCTCAAAGCCTGTGTCAAAGCAGACGGAGAACATCAAAATGATGTTGCAGCAACAGCTCAATGACCTCATGACCATTGACTTCGACTCAGACTAACTTGAGTCCTTTGTGTTTTGCCTGAGTAATGGCAAAAGGAGGGTCTGAGGTTCTGTGGTTTTCGACTTCGCTCTGTATCTAGCCGCCAGTTTGTGTTGCCTTTACTCAGGCTGCACGGCGAACATAGTGTTTTGGCCTTTTCAGCTGCTATGCATCTCCTCTGTTAAAGTAACCCTTTGTCCTTGCTTACGCAACCGATGTCAGGGTCTGGCCGAGTCCGTTAATCTATGTCTAGACTGATTGATCCTTGTCTTAGTTGACTGTTTGGGTCCCACCATTCTTCGCTTACTGTATCTTATTTGACTGGCCTTCACCATTCTCTCCTTGTATTCTCCTATTACAGAACTATCCTTTGAAGCACACAAATACGTCCTGTCACCTGCAAATTGAATTACATGCACTAGCGTTGATTAACTTGAGGGGAGGGTAAAACACGGGGTCTGGAAGAAGGGCGTATTCGAGATACTCGATAGCTTGTTTTTGAACTTTTCCTATTTGTCCGTTTTGTATGTTTTGGGAGTCGATATTGTAAATATGTGTCCTATATAAGAGTGTGCGCCACCGAATTAAGTGGCAGGCTCCTGAGAACTTACCATTGGTGTACTTCTAGGGCCACTGTGCTTAGCTGCAGCTAATAAACCTGATTTTCTACGCCTAACAGAGTGTCTTGTGTCTCTGTTTGACAAGGCAGGTGAACCTGGAGACTTTAGGCATGCCCTGCGCCGCTCGGCCCATAAGGCCCAGTTCTCCAGTATAAAGTTGACACAAGTCGTCAATCGGGGCATTGAGATAATGTGGATACGGTGTGAACCCGGTTAAGACTGGCCAAGTGGCCCCAGGAATTGACAAGGGACCTAACCGAACCGGAGTTACGTTGTGTGGGAGGGTGCCATTAAATCAAACACGATGCTGCCATGCCGAATTTGGAATCTCTTGTGTCCTATATAATAATAATAATAATACTGGATTTTATATAGCGCGAACAGCTACCTCACACGGAGGTGCTATATAGAGTATAGTTCACAGGAATCGCAGTGAGTGTATGTATGAAACGTATCCTCATCCGCATTTATTAGAGGAAACGTGACCCAAGAGTAGAAAAGCTACGGGGAACGCCGAATCAGCACTCACCACAAAGATAACAGACATACCATCGTCTGGTACTTCAAACTACGTCAGATGACGCCGGAGCGCTGCCCAACTATGCAGAGCTATGTCAGTATAACCCATGAGGACATAGAGAAGAAAAACAATTTATATAAATTGCAGTACAAAAAAGCGTAGTAATTCAAAACGTAAACCTTTTTATAAATCTCATGCTTGAATTAAAATATAACACATTCGTATAGGTAGGTTAATCCGTCACGCATGTTAACCGGAAAAGGTGTTGAGGGTATTGTGGACAGATACAAGCACTAATCAAGACTTTGGGTGCCATGTTGCGGGAATTCTGCTCATGCCCAGAACTATGCGCAGTAAACCAGGACCTCAGTGTATTGTGGTGTACCAAAAATCCACCTCAGTGCCCAGAACCCCTATCCGTCTAGCAACAGTGTCTCATTCCTTCTCCGTACTAGAGCGAAGCTACCAATGAACAAGCGACTTTGGGACCTCTCAGGAAAAGTGGGAATCAAGAACACTCTTGTTTTTATTCTCATAAATGTCCACAACGTGAGCAATCAGAGACACAGTATAGTTTAAAATGTTTATTTCAACTACGTGCTCCAAGATGCAGTATCTTTGCTGACATAAGTAAAAAGATGCATAAAATCAATACAATCAGTATTGTTACAATTCCATAAAATACAAAGGGAGAACTCATATTATAATGATTGTGGAACCAGGTCTATAGCGCCTTGTGTACCACCCTCCCCTTGCTAGGAGCTAGGTATTATAATAATAGAAGATCTCTAGGTTAAAACCAGGAACCCCATACCTCCAAAGTCAGGTGAAGTGAATCACATCCCAGATCAGCACAGCTCTTTGTCGATTGAAAGTTTTTTTCCAAGTGCTAGTCTCATGCATGCAGTGCAATAATAAAAGCACCTGAGTTTTAGAAATTAGCAGCTGTGTTCGTGTTGTGTCTAGAGCATGGGCCGATCAACCTGCATCAACAGCATACATTGCTATTTTAACATTGAACACTTTGTGCAGACTTGAGGTCGCAGTCTGAGTCTAGAGATGTGAAGGAAAAGCAAGCAGTTTGTTTTTATATAAAAACAGAGACGTAGTGTCATGTGCAAAAGCAGCAAAAATTGTGTTTGATCAACTAACTCACTTATGCTAATAAAGCAATGTGTGCAGGCAGAATCATATTCATCCCTACACTTTTACGGGTAGCATGAACAGGAACACTAGGATGTTTTTCTTTGTAACTCTTCATCGCCAAATAAAAACCACCAGTGTTTCTTTTCTTTAATTCCACATTGTGCTAGTCTACCAGTGGAGTTCCTGTTATATCACATTGTTTTTTCTATGTGTACCGAAGTGAACAATCACTGGGAACAGACACTTTTATTATTCTACAAATCTTTGGTTTTCTTCTTTTCTTCTAGTCGTGTCTTCATTCATCTGGTATTTGAATATCCCACATAATTATATATTTGTTCCTGTAATTCCTTCATCTCACAATAATGGCACTGTTCTGCTCTTGTCTATGTCCTCAGTTGAGTCAATATTATTGTTAATGTTCTTAAGTTCTTTCTGAATTCACTGCAAATCTGGGATTATTTCTAAGTGAGTTAAATGAAGGTGTGTGTTCGCTGAGGCTATGTAGGATCAGAAATTGACAAAAGCTTGTTACACTTTTAGTACACTTGTAGGGTTTACCCCAGGTGTGTTCGCAATTGACAAAATCACTTCTGACATTCATTGCAATGCTCATTTTTACTATGTGTGTGTTAGTTGATGTATTCGCAGGTTTTATAAGTGACAGAAGATGTTCACACATTCACTGCACCTGAAGGATTTTTCTCTGGGTGCATTAACTGTTGAATCCTTAATGCAAAGGATTTCCTAAAGATACTTCTACACTCACTACAGTTGTATGGTATTTACAGAGTATATGTAAGCTGATGTCTACATAGGCTTGATAATTGACTACATTTCTTCACACATTCATTGCACTTGAAAGATTTTCTTCTGCGCGTGTTCGCTGATGCCTGTTTAGGATTGATAATGGACTTCAGCTTTTCAAACATTCATGGCATTTACAAGATTTTTTTCACCTTTGTGAGCTCGCTGATGATTTCTTAATGCTGAAGAGTAAGTAAAACTACTGCCACATTCCTTGCAATGGTAGGGTTTTTCCCCTGTGTGTGTTCTCTGATGTGTGTGTAGGTTTGATAGTACCCTAAAGCTACTTCCACATTCACTGCACTGGTATGGTTTTTCCCCAGTGTGTATTCGCTGATGTCTCCGGAGGTCTGATAATTGACTAAAGCTCTTTACACATTCACTGCACTGGTATGGTTTTTCCACTGTGTGTATTTTCTGATGTGTGTTGAGCTGTGAAATTTGACTGAAGCTCTTTACACATTCATTGCAATGGTAAGGTTTTTCCCCAGTGTGTATTTGCCGATGTCTCCGAAGATCTGATAAGTGACTAAAGCTCTTGACACATTCACTGCACTTGAATGGTTTTTCCCCTGTGTGTGTTCGCTGATGTGCTTGAAGTTCATGTAACCGACCGAAGCTCTTCACACATTCACTGCAATGGTATGGTTTTTCCCCTGTGTGTATTTTCTGATGTGTGTGTAGGTGTGAAATCTGTTTGAAGCTCTTCACACATTCACTGCAATGGTATGGTTTTTCCCCTGTGTGTATTTTCTGATGTGTGTGTAGGTGTGAAATCTGTTTGAAGCTCTTCACACATTCACTGCAATGGTATGGTTTTTCCCCTGTGTGTATTTTCTGATGTGTGTTTAGTTGTGAAATCCGTTTGAAGCTCTTCACACATTCACTGCAATGGTATGGTTTTTCCCCTGTGTGTATTCGCTGATGTGTGTGGAGGTTTGAAATGTTACTGAAGCTCTTTACACATTCATTGCAATGGTATGGTTTTTCCCCTGTGTGTATTCGCTGATGTGTTTGGAGGTGTGATAACATACTGAAGCTCTGCCCACATTCCTTGCAACGGTATGGTTTTTCTCCTGTGTGTATTCGCTGATGTGTGTGGAGGTTTGAAATGTTACTGAAGCTCTTTACACATTCATTGCAATGGTATGGTTTTTCCCCTGTGTGTATTCGCTGATGTCTTTGGAGATGTGATAACTGACTGAAGCTCTTTACACATTCATTGCAATGGTATGGTTTTTCTCCTGTGTGTATTCGCTGATGTGTGTGGAGGTTTGAAATGTTACTGAAGCTCTTTACACATTTATTGCAATGGTATGGTTTTTCTCCTGTGTGTATTCGCTGATGTGTGTGGAGGTTTGAAATGTTACTGAAGCTCTTTACACATTCATTGCAATGGTATGGTTTTTCCCCTGTTTGTATTCGCTGATGCTCTTTGATGGTTTCTAATTGGCTAAAGTTCTTGATATATTCAGTGCAATTGAACAATTTTTCTCCTGACCGTGTTTCCTGAAGGGTCAGCATAGTTAATAAACCACTTGCGTTATTTTGGACGCTTGATTTCCGATTTAACAATAAAATACAAGACTCACTAAATACCTGCCGCATTCATAATATAAGTAAGGCTTCCTTGTGGGTGACTGCATCTTTAGATTGGATAACGGCTTCTCATGCTTGCGGGTAAAGCTTAATCTTCCTTCCAGTAGGTGAAAATTGGGACAATACTCTGTACTTTAGAGAGCAGAACTCCCATTTCCTTTAGCCTTCAGTTGTTAGGCTCCACTTCGTTGTGCTTTTCCCTGGTGCCTGTGGTTTGGCTAGAAAGAGTTTGCAATACACCTAGAGCACTGAATGCTGGTCTGTTGCCAGTTTCGATAGCGAAGCACTGCTCTAGCAATATCATGATAATGAAGCGACTTGTAATGTGTACAGCTACTCCAAAGAGTGTCCTGGGGCCAAGCACAGGTCAGAAAAGAAAGTAAATCAGTTTGTTTCAAACATGGACAAAAAGCCAAGTTTTCAACCCTTTTTAAACATTATCATGTTGCTAACAGCTCAAAGCTGAAGAGGGAGTTTGTTCCAAGCTATGGATCCCAAATAGACACAAGACCTTCCTCCAACTCTCATACCGGCCTCATGATCAAAGCTGGTGTTAGACGCTTGTTTATACAGCAGGTTGTTTGTCAGTTTTGTTGTCTTGGTTTTGTTGAGGTCATTTCTTCGTCTTGGGGTGTCGAGGTGCAGATCTCAGACTCGGACACTCACTGAATTGCCTTTGACTGATTCTTCCTGGATCTGTCCTCTGCCTCTGATTGCACTGATGTTTTTGGAGCTCCTTATTTTTGATAATTTTTGCAGGTTTGATGTGTTATCTTCATTATTCATAATCAATCCGTGCATTTAAGGCTTATTTTCTGTTGGATGTAAAGAAATGCAATATTACTAAAAGCAAATGTAATAGAATGTGAATACACAATATTTAACCAGCTGTAGAAGACATCTCTTCTCTACCATATTTGAAATTTAGTAAGGAACATTTTACCATACATGGACATTTCATTAAAACTGTGGTTGAACATGTCACAATGTATTTACTTCTGAAAAGGTAGTGATTTACCATTATTCACTGAGTAACTTACTAAAGAAAGGGCAGGCACAGAGCACTCGTGCTACAGGTAGAGTTTTAGGTAGATATAAATGGACAAGAGAGGAATCAGGATGCGCTGCTGTTAATTCAGTTTCAGGAAGTATCTACCAAAGGTAGCTCTTCAGGAAGTGTATAACAAAGGTAACTCTTCAGGAAGTATCTACCAAAGGTAGCTCTTCAGGAAGTGTATAACAAAGGTAACTCTTCAGGAAGTATTTAACCAAGGTAACTCTTCAGGAAGTGTACAACAAAGGTAACTCTTCAGGAAGTATTTAACCAAGGTAACTCTTCAGGAAGTGTATAACAAAGGTAACTCTTCAGGAAGTGCATAACAAAGGTAACTCTTCAGGAAGTATACATGACAAAGGTAGCTCTTTAGGAAGTATATATGACAAAGGTAACTCCAGACACCTTTTTCCACAATGCTTTCCTGTTCACACTGGATCAGTTCAAATGCCAACTCCCGCCTTTACCTTGCAGCTTATTAAGAGTCTTTCTATGAGTGTGATGGCCCTCATGATCGCCCTACTCACGGTTGCCGTCAAACTGCCACCATCCAGGCGGACTGACCGCCGTATTATGAGTGTGGTGGTGGGACCGCCCCCCGCCAGGATCAAGGATCCCGCTGTGGAGGCGGTCTGCAAACACCCTGAATATGTTGGCAGTGCCGATGCCGTCATCGCCGAGCATATTACAGTCTGCATATCCACCGCCCTTTTCATGGCGGGGACCCTACCATGAAAAGGATAAAGGACATGCAGGTAAGGGGGCCCTCACAGGGCCCCGGCCGATTCTGCTCCTGGGGTTGCTTGCGGGGGGCACGTGTTGTGCCACCCCATGGAATTGAACCTTGTTCCTGCACAGGAACATGCTGCAGGCACTCTTAAGGTGGTGGTATGCTGTTTAGGCTCTCAATTAATATGTGGTTGAAATCAGTGGCACCACAGGGGCAAAAGCAACCCTTGTCGGGTTGCAATAGCCGATCCACGGCTTGATATCTTGTTATCAATGAGCATAGTTTAAATGTAATTGCAATACAATGAAGTGTGTCATGATTGGGGAATTTCTATACCCAGTAAAATGTCATCAACACTTGGCGCTATAGCAATTTAGCGTTACTGGCCCCACTATGTAGCTTTAACCATGTTGACCTCTCACAGGAGGATCTTCGCGATCCGGCTGGGTCGCGATTGCCGATCCACGGCGATATTCTAAACTAGAGTCACAGACGATTAGGAAATGTTTGGTTGTCTGAGAATGTGTGACTTTGGAAACACTACACTTACAAATGGCGCTTTCCGCATTGAGATGGATGCGGTTGTCCCTCGTTTGTGTTTGCTTTTTGTTTGGCCAGATATCTGTTTAAAAATGGCACCGCGCACAGCGTCAATGTTTGACACCGAGGAAGGGAGTTTTCCCGAAACGCGTCTGTCGAGATAATAAATACTCATCTGTGCTGAAAATCCCGGGAGTGCTGCCTTTCTTTTCATTGAAATTGAAGAGTGTTTGAGCTTCTATACATTCCGCGGTACACCACCGCGTTGCAGCACCCGCTTTGAAGAGTTACTCCCTGTTGGTGTGGTCTGGAGCAGTCATATATATATATATATATATATATATATATATATATCTATATATATGTAAAGTCAAGATGCCCCTACGTGGTCGACACGCCCAGGATCACTCCTCCTCACAGGTAGGTAGGCAGAGCACGCTCAACAAACATTTCGCCGACGCGTTTCGGGTATTTTGAAACCCTTCTTCATAGGCAGTTATAAAAAAATGATGGCAACGGCGCTAACTGGTGAAATCCTTCTTTTATTTCCATTTCGGCATGTAAATCATCCCCAATGCATTCTGGGACCAGTAGTGCACAATCACACCCCAAGTGGGCGCCATCAATATTCCTTTGTAAAACAATCATTGGGGGCTTAGCTCTAGTCCTGCAACCTTCGTTTTAGTAAAAAAGAGGGTGTTACCCTGTCCCCCTCAAAATGTCCAATCTGCCAGCAAGTGGACCCTCGCAGCTGTAGGGGTGGGATGTCCTCGCAACAAACGTCACGTAGAAATCACTTTTCCGTATGCCAAACAATCCCAGGCACACGGACCTCTGCAGCATGCACGGTGGTACCTGACCGTGACCAAGGGCTGGTCACTAATGTATAAAGTCAAGATGTCCCTATGTGGTCGACACACCCAGGATCACTCCTCCTCACAGGTAGGTAGGCAGAGCACGCTCCCCAAACTTATTCGCCGACTCAGCACCCTGTTCCACAGAACCACTCACACCCTCATAAATTTCCTAACTATAACGACCCTGTAATGTTTGGTTCTTTAAGTGAATTTCTAAAGGTTTTTCAAATTCTATTTCCTAACTATAATGTCCCTTTTTAACTAGTAGTTGCGTTTGCAGAGTGGTGGAGAAAGGGAGCAGGGCATCAACCAGCTCTGAGGTATCCTGCTGTGTCTGGCTTGCTGGAGGTAACAGGAGGTCTTCTAGCCCCCCCAGAACCATCAGGATGCATGTTTTAGAAATGGTGGTGGAGAAAGGGGGCATAGCCGTCAAAGTCCTCCCAGCAATCACACTCTGTGGGACTTACTTGAGTTAACACAATGGCTTATTTGCCCCCAATGACCCTCAGCATCCAAGGGGACTTCATCCCCTAACCAGCAGTGCACAAGAGGCACGTTTGCAGAGTGGGGGAGAAAAGGGGCATGGCCTCCAAAGACCTCTCAGCAATACCGCTGTGTGGGACATACTGGCAGTACCAGGAGGAATTGTTGGCCCGCCAGGCTTTTTTATTTTATTTTATTTTTTTTAATCATAAGGGAAAGAGGTCTGTGGACCCACCCCCTGGCTGATTTTGGCCCCTGGGACCCAATCCTCCGGACTCTCTTCTGGGTGCCCTGTTCCCACTTACATATGTTGGTGACCATGGGAGGAGTCCCCAGGTCCCTGCAGTCCCTATCAGCTCCCCGCCTCCTGCAGGATCCAGCGGTATACACCTGTTACAACGCAATTTTTACAACGCACTACCACTACAACGCAGGCATTACAACGCATACCATTACAACGCATTGCGCTGGGGGGCGCTCTAGGATAGGGAATAAGTATAATTTACTATCCAACACCTTCCCTAGGGTCCACGGGGACTGGAGTTAGAATAGTAAATTATACTTACCACTATCCAGCACCCCAAAGCGCTATGCGTTGTAACAGTATGCGTTGTAAATACCGCGTTGTAATGGTATGCGGAGTAAAAGTATGCGTTGTAACGTCATACATCCGGATCCAGCACTGTTTTGACAGAGAGGCAATTGCTAACATGTAGCTTCCTCTCTTTGCCTCACTTTCAGCAAGCAAGAGGATCTTTTTCTGCTCTCGCTTGCTAGAAGTGGAACACAGTTTGCAGTGGCTTGGCGGGAGCGGTATAGCTCCCGCCAAGCCACAACAAACAGCTATGTCCCAGGGGTGGGCACCCCGGGACATAGCAGGAGTCTGCCCTGAAGGGTGTGGTGGTGCACAGGGCCATTATTGGCTGCAGGTTCTTCATATTTTCCCCAGGGCTGCGGGGGCCATGTGACCCCCGCAATACATTTAACAAAAAACAGGTGGCGGTCCCTGGGTTTGCAGGGGGTCTGTGTGGCCCCCCACATCAATCAAAATCAGAGCCCTGGAGAGGTGGTCCTTGGGTATCTGAGAAAAACACCCTTTCAAATTGACAAAAGGCCCAGGGAGGTGGCATTCCCTGGGGCTGCAGGGGTTCTGTGTGGCCCCCGCATTATTTAAAATTAATGCCCTGAGAAGGTGGCAGCCCCTAGGGTGGAGGAAGGGGGGTCCGTGCAACCCATGCTTGGTGTAAAGAGAAAGCCCCAGGGAGGTGGCGGTCACCGGGGCAGGAGGGGAGTCAAAGAGCCCGGCCAATTATAATTAAATAAGCACAGGGGAGGTGGGAGTTCCTGGGCAGTGGGGGAGGCTGTACGAGCCTCTCCCACTTTCATTTTCAAAGAAACCCCGGGTAGCTGATGGCCCCTGGGGTAATATTCAGCTTCATGGGGGGGGCATGTGGGCCCCTCACTCTATTATTTTAAAAAATGCTCTCAGGACCTGGCCCACCTGGGGCCAACACTGGAGACCACGCTTGGTTTAAAAAACAAAATCGTACGGGTCCGTGGATCCTGCTGAAATTGTTTTTTTTAAATGCATTTTTGGCCATGCGGGGTCCCTGTGGAACCCCACCAAGAGGGTTAGTGGGGTGAGGGTTTTTCTACCCAGACCCCTTTTCTTTTTTTAAAATGTTTTTTTCTGTGACTCGATTCAAGCAGTCACAAGATGGCTTCCAACACTTCCTGGTTTGAAGTGTTGGCAGCCAATCAGATCTCAGCACGAGATCGGGAGGGGTGCGGGTCCTCCGTGTCCCTAGGTATACAACTGGAAATTTCTTTAAATAACTCTGCAATTACTGTACAGATTTAAAGAAATCACAAAAGGCACTTCCCTGAATCAACATCCACCTTCCTGCCAAATTTGGTGTCACTCTGTAAAACAGATCAGGGCTGTAGCCATGTCTAAATTTCCTATGGAAATTAACACTGAGAAACAGCGTTTTGGGACTACCCACCCCCTTTTTTCTCAGCCCCCGCTTGACAGATCACCTCGAAAAAAGACAGCAGCTAAAGTGAGATGCAAACTACTTCAAAAAATTTCATGAGGATTCGTCAAATGACACCAAAGTAATTGGCAAATGAAAAAAACGCTCTTCCTATGGAAACTACATCCTAAATAGAACCACCTATTGGCAACCGCCAGTAGGTGATATATACAGACACACACATCTGATATATATACTTGCCATTTTGTTATAAAGGCATGCGTGGTAAATGGTGCATTGTAAATGCTATTTCCCTCTATATCCAGTTTATCAAGGCCTAGGGTTTAGTATCACATCAAGAGATAGCGCAGGATTAGACTAATTAAGACCCCAATTGGTCTCATAGCGTCATGGTACTCAATGGGACATGAACCTAAACTGAGTCAATGCCGTCTACGGAGTCCACTTCAATGGGCCTTTGTTACCAGTGTCTTGAAAGCCTCCAGTAGCACTTACGCTTCTTTTAGTGCTGAGGCACTTTTGGTATTTGGTATTTGGTTCACCACCGAACGAAAGGCTTGACCAGTCCAGTTGAAACTTTACATTTAAATTTAGAGAAGACTGTTGACTCAGTTGTCACCTTTGTACATTGACAGGGGTTCTTTTCAGAGCATAAAAATGTGGTGGACGCCCACATTCGATTTTGATGGCAATCCACGAAATGTTTACAAAGTGGGAGTTTGATTCTGAAAAACACACTGGGAGTTTTTCACGGGTAGTGAGGATCATTATTTTCTTTTCTGTCCATCGCTACCAGGTTTTACCTGGAGTTGACTAACAAAAACAAGCATTTGCAATGCAGTAGGTCTCACATTTTCAAGAGTTAGAGCCATGGGCATTGCAAATAGCAAAGTATTTTGCCTAACTATAAAATGAGAGGTTTGGTTTGATTATGTATTTTTAAAAATAATATATGTAAACTTGAGCGTATTTAACGTAAAATAAAAAGTAAATGCTAAATGAAAATAGAGTCAAAAGGTATTTAACTATTAAGCACATGTAAGAAAAGGAAAACAGACCAAAGTGGATATATTACAATATGTTATCAGATGGTCCTGTGCCAGTTACTTTGTCTTTACCGACCGCTGTTCTTCCTGCATTTGTGACCGGGTGGTAGGTGTGAAAAGCTCTTTGTGGCGAGCCCGCAGGATAAAACAAAAGCATGGCCGCTAACTTCAATATGAAGCGGTGTGTGCAGAAAAGAAAGGCGTGGCCACCTCTACAAAAGAATGTGAAAAAGTGAATTAGAGGTGTGGCACACACAAGCTGTAGGAGAGTAGGGTCTGCTTTCATATGGTCACCCCACTTTTTGCTTTTTGCTTTACTGGTTTTCGACTTAATGTGGCTGTGGGCCTGCTAATCAGACCCACAGCCCAGCTTTGCTCTCTCTAAATTAATACCATGTACTTTAGGTACATTACCAATTGGACATTGGGTCACCTTATGAGCCCCTGTACAGCTATAGGTACCCAGGGCATAGGTGCATCCAAGGCCTACCAGGGCCTGCAGTATGTATTATGCCACCCCTGGCTGGCCGCTCACATTGACACAACTGGCTGATCACTCAGCTGGGGCAAGGTCATGTAATCACCCCCTTTCCTGGTCCCACCCATAGGAGGGACCTAGCAGGTAATCCAGCCCCTCAGATTGGTATATAGGTAGGAGATGAGTCAAGAGACTTTAGATTTATCCTGAACTGAAACTTGAAATGAAACTCTGGACCTTCGACGTTCTACTTGAAGATAGAAGACTGAAGAATCTCCCTTGTGGTCAAGGAGTGACCACCCTGTGCAAGCAGGCACCATCAAGCGATCAACGGTTTGCTTTGTCGACGCTCCTGCCAGAGCCCGAGCACAGAGCCTGACAAGACCCGGACTTTCAGACTTCCTTCAGCCCGATCCACAGCCACAGCAAAGCTGAGACCCGTGGAGGCTACGAGAGACGTTTGACCGGCCATCTTTGAAAGCCTCCGAATTGCTTCCCATGCAACTTCTGAGGCACCCTCGAAGTTGTGCATTAAGGATTGAGAAGCCGGGGGGCGTGGCTTGGAGCTCGGCGAGAATGGCCGCACTGTAGTGCTGCTCCGCCAGCCGTTAAACTAAATTCGCACAGTATCCTTGCCATTATCCCAGACACTGCCGGGGGGAAGCACCGGAACGTGAGAAGAAAGCTGCGGGACAATCGGGCTGCTAGTTGGACTGATGGCGAGGCCCTAGGGATCAAAAAAGTGAGTCGAGCCTGCCGGAGCCCAGAGGCACGAAGAAGAATGGCGGCGGCACCTGAAGACCTGTAACAGCGGAGAGTGCCGGAGCTGAGTCTGCCTGCTAGAGACGGAACTGAGGTGGGCGGACCACCCGATTGGAAGCCGGACAATGCCACAGTGAGTACAGACACCTGCGACGGCTGCAGAGGCTGATTGACAAGGGACAGGAGAAGTGGCTAAGCCCGGGGCGGAGAAGCACGGGAGACAGCACGGGAGACAGCTTGCAGGTATACGAGAGTCCCCGGCTATGCGGGTCTAACCTCCGACATTCTGAGGTAAACTAAAGGCTCTGATGGTGCTCGGCCGATCTATAGCGGGGGACACAGGAAAGAGACACCGACGGCGGCTAGCTGCACTACGCGAGCCCCTGGCTGCACCAGTACTAACAGGCCGCAAGAAAGCAGGAGGAGCAGGTTGCGTGTGGCGCGTTGGGGCAAGAAGACACCAGGAAGGCCGATCTGTGGGGTCCGCTCCGACTGCTAGACGGACAAAGGCCCGCACTGCAGGGGGGCTAAAAGATACATGCAGGGGGCAAAAACCCAGGGATACAAGCACCGCTGCGCCGCACTGTGATATCGCGGGCAGGCACCCGGAGAAAGGCCGCATCACAACGAGGGACACCGGACTGAGGCTCCATGGTAGGCGCCGACACAGGGGTGTGTTGAGAAGCGACTCAGGGACAATGCGGAGGTAGACGAACAGAGGCCACAAATTGCAGCTGTAGGCCCCAGGGTGGTTAGAAAGCGCGCCATTGCAGCAGCAGGGCCCAGAACACGTGGAGAAGCACGGAGGGCAGGGGCCTGCACCGATTACCATCTACAACCATTGAACATAAGTGTTCTTGATCAGGCTGTGCGGCGAGGACTGGAGGTGAGCCACAGGGGATCAGGCTGTGCTGGGACCACGGGTTACCACAGGCTGAACTCTGCGTACTGGGGCTTATGCCAGTGACATACCAGGCAGTGAGAGCACAGTGCATACTGTGGACGGAACCGGACACGACCACCAGGGACTGCGGCACAGGGAAATAACCAAAATACACGGCTCTAGCAAGACACAACTAGGGAACACTAGCTGGCAGGAGCGAGACCAGGATAAGCCATGGGGAAGAATGACAAAACCCAACCAACATTGACATTTGAGGTGCGGAAGGGGGTCAGAAATCAGCGCACAACAGAATTGAACACTGAACAGGAACCCATACCGTCAGTAAATTTGGAAAAAACACTGGTGGCCATACAGAATAGCCTGCAAACCATCGACGGCAAGATTGAAGTGCTAACAGGTCGCATGGACCAGTTCTCCTCCAAGCTTGACAAACACTCTGCCAGGCTCAACGAGGCGGAACAACGGATATCGGACGCTGAAGATGGGATTCGGCAGATAGCAGAAAAGACTGGAGACTTTGCGAAACTGCTAGAGGTTATTCAGGCGAGGAGTGAGGACAGTGAAGCTAGGTCGCGTAGAAACAACGTTCGCTTAGTAGGTCTTCCAGAATCGACAAATGTGGGGAAAATGGAGGACTACATGGAAGCATTGCTCATGGAGATATGCAGGAAGGAGGAACTCTCCCCGCTCTTTGCTGTTGAGAGAGCGCACAGGTCTCTGGCGGCGCGACCACCCCGGGTGCACCTCGCCGACCAGTAGTGGCACGGCTACTGAACTTTAGAGACAGAGACACGATCTTGAGAATTGCTCGACAGAAAGGCACAATAAACCATCAAGGAAACACCCTGTCGTTCTATCCGGATTTTACACCTGCTGTACAAGCGGCGCGGAAGGAATATTTGAACGTTAAGAAGCTGCTGCAGAAGGAACAAATACCCTATGCAATGTTGTACCCCGCCAAGTTGCGAATAGGCTCATTTGAGAAAGGTAAAATCTGCTCGACTCCAAAACAGGCGATGGACCACGCCAAAGATCTGCTGCGTAACAAAAAGGACGCTGCAGAAGCCAGAACATCAGACATTGACGACTGACAAGTAAGGTGGTGTGAAGGGCGGAAAAGGTAATGGGACGTACATACTGGGAAAATGAAAATGATGACACACAACACGAGGGATGATGCATCACAGGTAGAAACATTTGCGGTTCAGGAGATGGCCACCCCTGGCGGGCCAAGTGGGGATATTGGAACTTGAAAAAGATTTAACGGCTCCCTTCCCTTATACAACATGGGAGGGTGGAAGCTGCCATGAGCCCCGATGGGTGTTCCCCAATCTGATGTTTACTTGTTTGACCTGTTCTTGAAGTGAGAATTATTGAGGGGCAATGTCTTTAGCAATTGGGGTATGCTGAAGTGGGAGGCGGGCGGGGGGGGGGAAAGTTAGTTTTCATGTTTGGCAAAGGGCTATCACAACACATGCTGTGTGTAATAGGGAAAGGTTCGATCGAAGGTACACACTAATAGGTCTGGCATATGGACTCACTGCTAAGGCACAATCTTCATTGAAATGGGCGAAGTTATAAGAACGGCCACATGGTATGTTAGAGGTCTCAACACCCCGCAGAAAATTAGGAGAGTACTGGCTTATTTAGATAGACACAACATTGGGATTGCTTTACTGCAGGAGACACACTTAACCAAGAAATCAGAAGAACATGTGGCACGTAGATAGGCTAGTCACAGGGTGGGGTCGTCTTACTCCTCGTATGCAAGGGGGGTGCTAATCCTAATAAAGAAGGGAGTAAAATTTACGCTGCTAGAGACAGCCACAGACACAGAGGGGCGTTGGGTTATAGCACTGGGAAAGCTGGGGCACACAACAGTGACCATCATTAATCTATATGGCCCAGTAGTAGATGACACATCGGCATACGATGGCCTATACAGGGTATTACGGACGTGGTCTGACACGCCGATTTTGTGGGGAGGAGACTTAAACACGCAACTGGATCCGACAGCAGACAGGTCTAACCCGCAAGGGGCCAGAATGACGAAAGTGGCGGCATCTATCACAAACGCCATGACAGAATTTGGGCTGGTAGACGCATGGAGGCGCAGACACCCGCAGACACGTCTGGGTACACATATAACACCAGCGACTAATGGTTGGTCCAGGCTGGATTACTGGCTTATTAGCGATGAGGTGGCCACGTGGGTGGGGGATGTACAGGTACTACCGAGAACTCTATCAGATCACAACCCGGTCATGTTAACATGCACATTGCCAATGACACAGCGGCCTCCCTTCACTTGGCGATTCAGGGCAGAGGCTTTATTGGACACATCATTTGCAGAGGCAGTGAGGCTGGCAATTGAACATTATTTTGAAGACAATGTAGGCTCTGTAGACAGCGAAGAGACACTGTGGGAGGCGTTCAAAGTTACAATTAGGGGCGTATGCATAGCTACACCGGCAGGGATATTGAAAGACATACGTAATCAAATACACACCTTGGAGCGCATACTAAGAGATCTGGAAACACAATATGATAGACTGCCTGACAGCGAGACACTGGCGCAGATACACGAAAGAATAGGCGAATATAATGAGCTGGCTGACTCCGAAATTAAATACATTTCCAAGAGACACATGGCAAGGAGGTACGGAGAAGGAGGGAGACCGGGTAGGTCACTAGCTGGCTGACTAACGACGCGGGCCATGCAGCTGCAGATAGAGCGCATAGTAGACAGCACTGGGCAGGAATACCACACAAACAAGGACATACTGGAACAGTTCCGCTCCTTCTATAGTACACTGTATGCTTCAGGGGGGGCACAGACAGCGACACACTAAACGATTATTTAGATGACATAGCATGCGCCTGGCTGTCGGACGCACATCAAGCCTATTTAAGCCGTCCGATTGATGTGGAGGAGGTAGAGGATGCCATTCGTTCACTTCCTAATGGGAAAGCACCGGGGCCGGACGGCCTGACGGCAGAATTCTACAAAGCATACGTTAAGAGACTGGCACCACATTTATTGGGAATGTATGCGGAAGCATACGAGACGGGTAGACTGCCGCCTACACTCCGACAGGCTATCATCATAACGCTCTTGAAAAAAGACAAACCCCGGAGGAATGTGAGTCATACCGGCCCCTTTCCCTCATAAATCTAGATGCTAAAATTCTGGCAAAAATCCTTGCGACAAGACTTCAGCCACTGATGCCGCTAGTGGTATTGCTAGACCAGGCTGGCTTCATTCCAGACCGTTCTACAGCCGTGAACCTGCGAACTGTATTTTCCCTGCTGCATGTCCTCAACCCTGAGCTGAAGGCAGTTGCGGTGCTACTCGACGCCGCAAAGGCGTTTGACTCTATCGAGTGGGGGTATATGGTGCACATTTTGAACCGAATGTTATTTCCTCCCATCTTTGTTAATTGGGTAAAACTGCTGTACAATGACCCATCGGCGAGAGTGCGCATAGGAGGGGAGACATCGGAACCAGTGTGCATTGGGCGTGGAACAAGACAGGGGTGCCCTTTGTCGCCACTGCTATTTGCCATAGTACTGGAACCGCTGGCATGCAAGATACGGCAATTGCACAAAACCGTAGCGTTGAAGTTCGAACTGAGACCGTTAGGAATATCCCTCTATGCGGACGATATGGTTCTGTACGTACGAGACCCTGACACCAAACTTTCCCCCATGCTTCGAGAGTATGTTCGCTTTGGTCTTTATTCCGGGCTTCACATCAACTGGAAAAAATCGGTGATTATACCACTGACGGTAGCCACTAGAGCTATACCGATGGACTACCCACTGGTGTGGTCTGAGGAGCCGGTGAAATATCTGGGAGTATGGGTGCATAGAGACCCAGCAGTAGTAATTTCCAAAAATTATGGGGCAGCATATACGGTGTTAGTCGCGCAAGTGGACAAATGGATCAACCTACCGTTATCGCTTGCAGACAGAATAGCTGTTATAAAAATGGTGATATTGCCGAAATTTCTGTATCTATTTTGTAACGTCCCGGTCCCTCTAACTAGACATTTTTTTCGAACGGTACAAACACAGCTGCTACGTATAGTGTGGGGGGCAAAACAACCCAGGATCAGTTGGCACACACTTACACTCCCATTTGAACAGGGGGGTTTAAGGCCCCAGACATGTACCTATACTACCTGTGCTGCCAGGCACAATATGCCTACTACTGGTTTAAGCCGCACGCCTACATGCCACACGTGGCGGTGGAACATGGTGATGCGGACCCTATACCACTGAAGGGGATAATTTCACATACAGCCAGACACACGCCCAGGGCGGAGATGAACACAATCGATGCCACTAAGGCGGCCTGGCAGGCGATTGGTCGCATGACGGAAAAACTCCCACTCTATGCCCCGATGCTACCTATAGAGGGTCACGCAGCTTTGTCGGTGGCACAGGATAAGGGCTCTATCAGGGCTCTTCAAGAAGTCGGCCTGACACACTTGGGGGACCTGTTTGTGGGTGGGCAATACATCACAAGGGAGGACATGGCATATATAGTGAACCCGACAATGCTATTCACATTCACATGCTACAGGCTGAGGAGAGCGATGCAGGCCCACTACTCCACATTCCCGTCAGAACCGGAGACGTCACTGCCACTGCAAACGGTTATAGCGGCCCCCACCAGAAAGAAAATGATCACTAAATTATACAGGGCGACACAAGCTGACACGCCGCGCACGGCTGACGCTAGCTTAGAGAAGTGGAACAGGGTACTAGACACTCAGATAACGGTGGTGGAATGGGAAAAGATATGCGCGACGACTGGAAGACTGACCCCCAACAGCAACCTGAGAATAATACACCTAAAGTTTTTGCACCAGACATACCACACACCTCTCAGGCTCTGCAGGATAGGGTTGAGGGGCGACGACACATGCAAAAGGTGCGGGAAGGGAGCTGCAGGATTCGTACATTTGGCATGGGAATGCGCAGCGGTACAGGAGTATTGGGCAGAAGTGTTGAAGTGCATCGGGAAAATGACCAGTATAGATTTGTTAAATGTCCCTGAACTGTGTTTGTTGGGGTATGCTCCGCAAGTGAAGGGGGTGATGGGTCGGCTGATACAAGTCGCACTGTTGTTGGCAAAGAGGCGCACATTATTCACCTGGGACAGTAAGAGACCTGGCTCAAAGATATGGTGTACTGTAGGGATCAACTAGAGTACTATGCTGAGGAGCTACCCACTAAATCTAAGCCCAGAGACATATGGGCCCCCCTGCGGGAATACCTCCTGATGTGCAGCGAGACTCAATCTGAAGCGAGATCCCCAACTACGGCGGAGGGGGTGTGAGATCATGAGATGTTGCCATAAAGGACTACAAGAGTGGTGAATGTCCACTAGTACGAGACGTTGCAATAATGGACGGCTGGTCTAGGTATGTGTGGAGATTGGTCGAACAGCCACCCTCACTGAACACTGAGCCCTTTGCCCTTTTGTTGTGCAGTTAAAGTTTTGAGTTAACAAAGTTCCGCTAATGCATACACCATTGCCCTTGGAAGTGATGGGCGGGGACCACTGGAAGAGGTCATGCAAATGTGTGGGTTACCATAAGCAAGGGTGATGGGATAAAAATGGCACCAAGTATGGTGCGCCTGCCACGGATGATACATTGTAGGCATCACACAAGGGATGAATGGGTGAGGTAAGGTAGATTTGCAGATTATGACAGCGAGTAGAGTAATCGCGGCCGGCCCGCAGCGGTTGTAGGCGGCTTGCTGT
The DNA here is from genome assembly GCF_964263255.1 of Lissotriton vulgaris. Classification (NCBI taxonomy): domain Eukaryota; kingdom Metazoa; phylum Chordata; class Amphibia; order Caudata; family Salamandridae; genus Lissotriton; species Lissotriton vulgaris. The sequence goes on from NC_141685.1 coordinate 56,622,035, forward strand.
ACACAGGTGCTGGAAAATTGCTGAGAAATGACATAGTGTGATGATACATGCATTGAAATGCTGGCCACTACGTTGGTTGTAGGCGCATGGATGTGATATCTGCATTTGTTCAATAAAGGTGTTTCAAAAAAAAAAAAAAGGATTGAGAAGCCCCAGCCTGAGCATCATCTGCACCGAAGATCAGCCCTCCACACTCCACGAGCGCCGTGTTGGGCCCTTCTGCATTTTCCTGCTCGATGCGTCTGTCCGGTCACTTGCCCGTTGGCTAGTGGCCTCTGTGATGACGAACCTACAAATTTCCACCACTGGCCTGGTTGCTCCAGGCTGGCCCTTGCTTCCCTGAAAAGGAGAAGCCCATCAGACCTTGCTGGTCTGATCCAGAAGCCATCTTTGATTACTGCGTGGGTTGCCTTTGCAAAGGCTTGTTGACTCCAATCCTGAAACCGACACCGCCAACAGCGAGATCCTTTGTGGGACAGTCCGTGCCCAGCTCCTGGTTGTTGTCGACACCTCCTGGTCCACGTGGCTGCGGACACAAGCTTCATGACATCACCTGATTGCTTCACGACATCGCCTGGTTCCTTCCTGGTTCCTTCCTGGTCACTGGCTAGTGACCCAGACTCTGTCCCCTCTGCTTTCAGGTACTCTTCATCCTCGATCCGCCCTTGGATCCAACCGGACACTTCTCTCCTGGTCGCCTGCAGCATCTTTCTTCAAGGCTCCATAGGATTCAGCAACGAAACCCGACACACTTTGAAACCTATGCACCCACTTCCTGTGGGTGAGGTAACGCGAGTACTCCGGTGCTCCTGTGGGTATTAACTATCCTAGTGTCCTAGTTTTCAGTAGCTTTGTCCTAGTCCATCCAGAAGTGTCCTAAAAGAACTAGTTTCCATTTCTTTCGTTCCCATTCTAACTCTATGGTAACTCACGTGTGTGTAAAGACACTGCACATGCCTCCCGTGGGCTTCCTGCTTCCTATCCTTTGGTAGTACAGCATAGCCCCAGCGATGCCCTAGGCCTATCCTTTGTTCGTGACGTGGTTCTTATAGCACTATTTTCGTATATGGTTTGAAGTGCCCCTAGGGCTCGACTGTATATTGTGCAACTTATTGTATGATAATTGAGTATCTTGTTATGTGCTTGTGCCTCTGACCCCATAAAGAGTTCAGAGGGGTTGTGTTAGAAATAAATACATATATATTTTATATATATAACCTGTGTGGTGTCCTTTCATTTGGTATTAAATGGGTTACATATGGTAAAACAGCTGGCTTCACATGCCCTCTTGAGTTTAGCCTAAGACTGCTTTGTCCATGCTACCACTAGGATAGCTGGTCTATAAGGTTGACTTTACAACCATCACCATAAGGGTTGTTTGGACTGATTCAGGGTGCCCACTAGAATAGTGGACATCAGATATCAGGCCAACTTCTCACACAAGCCATATCTCATAATTATTCACCACATGTTAAACATATGTACAGATGGTATATGCATGTATATATATACTCAAATGTACACAATAAATGTAAACAAATGAAAACATGTATGCACTCTACTAATCTATTATAGCATACCGGGAGGGCAAGGGTGATAAAGCGGGCAGTCCTGTTCATAACACTGCTAGCTGGTGACTACCTGTCTGCATCCTTCTGTGTACCTGCTTCTACCTGGGGGTGAGGTGCCTGCTCTGCAGCACTCCACACACACCATGTACCACACACACATCTGTGTTGAACAGTGTACTCCGCGTTCAGCATTGCGTTGTTTGGGTTTCTTGTTATATATGCTTTCATTGTTTTAAGTTTTACTGGTATTACGACCTTCTCTCCTGCACAACACTTCATTTAGCAAAGGAAATCCTAGGTGCGAGAAAGTGAACACAAGAGCGAGCCATCTCACTGGGGCAGGGGAAGTAAACAAAAGAAGACAAACATCTGCACCCCATACACTTGCTGCATCCTCAGTAGGCACATAATATGGTGTTACTTTGGCTATAAGATTAGTTTTGTACCAGTTTTTAACTGCACTGCGTTGTTCACTTTTAAGGTGCTGCCTCGCATTTAAGTCAGTCCTAAAAAAACGGCATTGTTCTGCACATATCTTATAAAAAGTTTGTTCTGCAAATTTACTGTGTAAATTGAATCTGAATTGTAGCACCTACCAGCATTAGAGGGCGGGAGGGCAGGATACCAACATGTAGCTTCAGCGGTATACCAGCAGCTACCCGCAGCAGCGTGGGGACTGAGCTACAATCCTAACCACGATACACTGCAACAAGCAGCGACGAATTGTATGCTGTCCGTTCACAAGCTGGTAAATGGAAGCAGCTGACATAAGCGTTCCATGCCCGCACACCATATGCATGCACATGTCCTGTCCGGGCGCGTGCACATCTCCTGTACACTTTCCGAAAAGAAATCGACAACAATAGATCTCGCCAAGCAATCAGCGAAAGCGTTGCGTTGCTAGGCGAGACCTAAATAGGACAGTACATCACCCACCCTAAATAAGGTGGGCAGTGTAATGCCCCTCCTTTGACTATCCCTACACTTTGGCTGTCAGAGGAAGCTTGAAACCCTTGAGGTCTGCCATCCAGGCAGTTTATTCTTTCGTGTTTGCAAAGGAGTACCCTGTCCCCCAAACTCTAAATCAGATCCTAAAAGTCTAGGGGACTATGCTCTTGTTTGGGTAACACCCAGGATTCCAGCTCTGGCACTGCACGGGCACAGTTCTTTTAGCCTTCTGGGATGAGCTTCAATGAGTCAAGATGATGACCTCCAGGCCTGCCTGAACCTTCTAGATCCGACGACCACTTTAGACACTGTTGAACAATTACTTCTCATTTTGAATGTCCAACACTGTTGTTCTTGTTCTTCTGCTCAGCAACGTTGGCAATAGTTTATGGAGGAATCCAATGGATGTGATATCTCACCCTTTCTCTTTAATCCGGATGTGGCACCTATGAGAGGTTAGTCCACTCCTTTGGTCTGTAAGTATTATCCTTTGCTGATGGCACACAGCTGTTCCTTAGGCTAAACAGGGATTCTGACAATTCCATCAGCCGTCTGAGGGTCTGCTTGACTGCCATTTACTTCCTGATGACTACTAAATGTATAAATATGAATAAAGTTCATACTGAAGTTCTTCTCATTGCTAGAGGACTTTCACAGGGAAGCCAGAGCTTTGTCCCACACCAGTTGAGCCTGACTAAGTTAAAAACATTGGAAGTACATTTGACAGCGATATCTGATTTCTTCCTCAAATACAAAAAACTTTTGGTCTTCTTGAGCTTTTCAACATTACTGGAATGATTCAACAAAACTACTACCCACTCCTAAAAGAGTTGAGGGGGTAAGAGCTTATTTTCACTCTTGGCTGGACTACCTACCTCAACTTGTGGAAGGCTGCACGGGGAAGACAGCTACACTTTCAGAATATGCTGTTCAGAATATGCTGGCAAGGATAGAGTTAGGGTGCAGAACTATCATCCTGTCCTATCACTGCCTCCTTGATGAAAAACAGGTCAACTTTAAACTCCTCTGTTTCAATCATCAGACGTCTTACAAAGTACAAAGGGGGTTTGTAAGACGTGTTAGTGCCCGCACAATACTCCTACATGAAGTCTAAGACTCATCGCCTGGGTCCTAAATGATATTCCTCATGCCCAAAGGGCTGGGTAGGGGTGGAAACCTTCAGCGAACTGAGGCATTACCTATTGTCCTCGCTTCCAGAGGGCTGGATGAGGGTGAAGGACCTTCAGTGATATGAGGTTTCAACTATTGTCCTCGCTTCCAGAGGGCTGGATGGGGGTGAAGGACCTTCAGTGACCTGAGGCATTACCTTTTGTCCTTCCTTCCAGAGAGTGGATGAGGGTGAAGGACCTTCAGTGACCTGAGGCGTCACCTATTGTCCTCGCTTCCAGAGGGCTGGATGAGGGTGAAGGACCTTCAGTGACCTGAGGCCTCACCTATTGTCCTCGCTTACAGAGGGCTGGATGGGGTGAAGGACCTTCAGTGACCTGAGGCTTCACCTATTGTCCTCGCTTCCAGAGGGTTGGATGAGGGTGAAGCACCTTCAGTGATATGAGGTTTCAACTATTGTCCTCTCTTCCAGAGGGCTGGATGGGGGTGAAGGACCTTCAGTGACCTGAGGCATTACCTTTTGTCCTTCCTTCCAGAGGGTGGATGAGGGTGAAGGACCTTCAGTGACCTGAGGCGTCACCTATTGACCTCGCTTACAGAGGGCTGGATGAGGGTGAAGGACCTTCAGTGACCTGAGGCCTCACCTATTGTCCTCGCTTACAGAGGGCTGGATGGGGTGAAGGACCTTCAGTGACCTGAGGCTTCACCTATTGTCCTCGCTTACAGAGGGCTGGATGAGGGTGAAGGACCTTCAGTGACCTGAGGCATTACCTATTGTCCTCTCTTCCAGAGGGTGGATGAGGGTGAAGGACCTTCAGTGACCTGAGGCCTCACCTATTGTCCTCGCTTACAGAGGGCTGGATGGGGTGAAGGACCTTCAGTGACCTGAGGCCTCACCTATTGTCCTCGCTTACAGAGGGCTGGATGAGGGTGAAGGACCTTCAGTGACCTGAGGCATTACCTATTGTCCTCTCTTCCAGAGGGTGGATGAGGGTGAAGGACCTTCAGTGACCTGAGGCCTCACCTACTGTCCTCGCTTCCAGGGGGCTGGATGGGGGTGGAGGACCTTCAGTGATATGAGGTTTCACCTATTGTCCTCGCTTCCAGAGGGCTGGATGGGGGTGGAGGACCTTCAGTGATATGAGGCATCACCTATTGTCCTCGCTTCCAGAGGGCTGGATGGGGGTGGAGGACCTTCAGTGATATGAGGTTTCACCTATTGTCCTCGCTTCCAGAGGGCTGGTTGAGGGTGAAGGACCTTCAGTGACCTGAGGCCTCAACTATTGTCCTGGCTTCCAGAGGGCTGGATGGGGGTGGAGGACCTTCAGTGATATGAGGTTTCACCTATTGTCCTCGCTTCCAGAGGGCTGGATGAGGGTGAAGGACCTTCAGTGACCTGAGGCGTCACCTATTGTCCTCGCTTCCAGAGGGCTGGATACAGGTGGAGGACCTTCAGTGATCTGAGGCCTCACCTATTGTCCTCTCTTCCAGAGGGTGGATGAGGGTGGAGGACCTTCAGTGACCTGAGGCTTCACCTATTGTCCTCGCTTCCAGAGGGCTGGATGGGGTGAAGGACCTTCAGTGACCTGAGGCCTCACCTATTGTCCTCGCTTCCAGAGGGCTGGATGAGGGTGGAGGACCATCAGTGACCTGAGGCTTCACCTATTGTCCTCGCTTACAGAGGGCTGGATGAGGGTGAAGGACCTTCAGTGACCTGAGGCCTCACCTATTGTCCTCACTTACAGAGGGCTGGATGAGGGTGAAGGACCTGCAGTGATATGAGGTTTCAACTATTGTCCTCGCTTCCAGAGGGCTGGATGGGGGTGAAGGACCTTCAGTGACCTGAGGCATTACCTTTTGTCCTTCCTTCCAGAGGGTGGATGAGGGTGAAGGACCTTCAGTGACCTGAGGCCTCACCTATTGTCCTCGCTTACAGAGGGCTGGATGAGGGTGAAGGACCTTCAGTGATATGAGGTTTCAACTATTGTCCTCGCTTCCAGAGGGCTGGATGGGGGTGAAGGACCTTCAGTGACCTGAGGCATTACCTATTGTCCTCTCTTCCAGAGGGTGGATGAGGGTGAAGGACCTTCAGTGACCTGAGGCCTCACCTATTGTCCTCACTTCCAGAGGGTTGGATGAGGGTGAAGGACCATCAGTGATATGAGGTTTCAACTATTGTCCTCGCTTCCAGAGGGCTGAATGAGGGTGGAGGACCTTCAGTGACCTGAGGCATCACCTATTGTCCTTGCTTCCAGAGGGCTGGATGAGGGTGGAGGACCTTCAGTGACCTGAGGCATCACCTATTGTCCTCGCTTCCAGAGGGCTGGATGGGGGTGGAGGACCTTCAGCGAGTGCAGGTATCACAAACTGAATTTCTTCTTTTTGTTCCTCAACTCAACCCTTCCCTCATTAAAGTCATAGTGGCTTCAGGAACGACTTGACAACATACTTATTCCGCTGATGTGATGTTCTGTTAGCTTGTACTTTGTCTGCCTGTTTTAATTCTGTCAGTCAATTCTTGGTCCCCCAGTGCTATGATCACTGTGTCAAACGTACGCTCTGCTGGTAACGTGTTACTACAGCTCCAGGGCCCTGGATCAAGTTTGTTGTTGCTTTGGTGACTGTGGCCAGCTGGGCTTGAAGGATCGTGTAGTTTGTGGGTCTCTCACTGCTTTGAGGCCACCGCCAGCAAGGACGTCTGTCAGCGGTGCCTTGTGCAGATCTTCCTTCCAGGCTGGGGCTTCTTTCCTCGATGATCAGTTCAAAGATCGGGTGAGGTACAACTGGTCTAGGTCACCTTCTTTATTGCAATTCTACTGGTCAAGCCTCAGGGCTCAAGCTGTGAGATGAAGGACAATCTGGATTTTCTAAGCTCCGTGGTAAATTGAGACAGTTCTACCGCATCCACCACATACTGCAAGACTCCAAGAGCTGAAGCTAGAAATACAATTCCAAGGATGAATTTAACCACTCTTTCTGAACATCCCCTTGAAAATGGCAACTAGTGAACATACCGACGGTACCAGCACAGTGCAGAGAGCTTTTCAAGAACCTCGAGGTACATTTATTTTCTCTATCTGTTGTAACAGAAGATTTTGATCCTTGGTAACATCAATGCTGTTTGGACAAGGTCATACATTTTGCAATAAGAATCAAATTAATCCTGCCCAAACACACACCCTCAAGTCAATATTGCATGAAGTTTTGCGGTCTTAGTCCTCAGCAAGCCCTCTGCAAATTGCTGAAATTTTCTTAGACCTCCTGGACCGCTGAGCCAACACACAGACCAACTAAATACCCTCCAGGAGCTACCAATCGATCTACCAGCACTTGGTAGTCCAATCCAGACTCCAATCTTTAAAACCATCTACCAGCATCCAGGCTCAAATCTTTCAACGTTCTCTGTTACCATGTTCGGAACTGCCTGTTTCTGAGATTCGTGGAAGCTCCATGCTCAAAGTTAGTTTGTAAAATCCCAATAGACTGGAAGACAAGAACAAATAGTGACACACCGCACAGAACTGTATATTATTTAACCATTTTTTCATAATATGTACCATTGTCTTACTTCTGTTTTTTCAACATGGACGTTTTGCTGTCTGTTTATCACAACAGCTCAGTTATTTAAAACCTCACTTACCAGTTTGTTTTACATCATACCTACCTAGCTGTTACTATGTTGGACTTGTTCCTTTTACCCCCAAATTTTTTTGCTTTTTACCCCCCTTATTTAAGGATGTCTCCCCCATGGTAAAGGTTAGTGTATAGGCCATGTGTGGTGTGAGACGCCATGTTAATGTGATAATGTGATGCAATGGTGTGCACGTATTTTCCCCCCATTGTGTAAAATGTACCCTGATGAAATGTCACATTTAACATGGATGCCATTGCTGTGCGTTTTGCCACCTGACTGCGGTAGGTTAGCAGTCTAGTCGTTAGGTACCCAGCCATCCCTGCTTTTGGAGGGAAAGCCTGGCACCCAGGGTGCTCTACTCCCCCCCTGAGAAAAGTTTAAACCAGTTTGCCTGAGAATTCTAGAAGGTTCTGACATTGTCTGGTAGGTAGGGTGAGGGGGTTATAAATAAGGGGGATGTGCCACCCTGTGCAGAGACAGAGCTGGGACAGGAACGTGAGGGGACCTGCTGCCAGGGGAGACCGCCACTTGGGCCTGTGTGCTGGACCCTGCACCCATCTATCACCCCTCTACTGTCCCCAGGGCTATTGGAAGCCCCACTTCAGGAGTTCAGGCTGCTGTACAGGTGGAGGGCCACGCTGCAGTGGAGAATGGTGTCAGCCTACCGCCCTGTATTGATGAAGCCCCCACTGGCTGTTGACCTGGCCCAGTAGTGCCTACTGCTCTGTCCCCCAGCCCCCTGAAGAAGGAGGGCCCTCCTAGGTCCCTGAAGTGCCTTGAACCTGCACCACACAAGCGCTGCGCCCAGAAGTGCCTAGAATGGAAGGAGCATCTTGGACCCCCCCAGGAGGTGAGGAGTGTTACCCTGGGGCTTGCTGCTGGGACTGTCTGCCCCCCCTTGCGCTACAATCCTAAAGCGCTGTGCCTAGAAGAAGCGTTGTCGGCCGGGAGAGTTGCTGCCTGTGGTGTACCTGTCAAGCGCTATACTGCCTGGTACTGCAAGAAGCATTGAGCCTCCAAGTGCTGGGGCTGGAGTAGCTGTCTGCCCCCTAAGCGCCACAATCCTAAGCGGTGTGTGTGTTGAAGCGCTATTTCCCGGAGCGCCATGACCGGGACTGCCTTGCTGCCCTTCTAAGCGATGTTGCCCCCTTCATAGCGCTGTGCCCAAGTCGCGCTGCAGGCCCTACTCACCGCCGCAGCCCGGGGCCAGGAAGAACTGTGGGCTCAAAAGCGCAGCGGGTGACTATCCCGCGTGTGGCGCGATCAACTACCCCCGCTTCATAATTAATTTATTGGCGGGTGCCTACCCTGCACTAGCGCCGAAGTTGAACTCACCACCGCGGGCCTTGGGCCGTCTGAAGAAGCGCCGTGCCTCGGATCACCGCCGCGACCTCGGGGTCGCTAATCAAGGAAGTTCCGCTAGTGACTGGACCCTCGCAGCGGCCCCCAGAGCCAGGAGAGGGCCGCCGCAGCATTGAGGAAGCCGCGCTGGACCTCGCAGAAGCTGGGACGGGCGGCATCACGTGGCTGGGGGCGCTGGTGATGTCACCGGCCACGCCCCCCAGCCACCGCACACAGATTGGCAGGTCCCCGTGATGGAGGGGGAATCAGAGTGAAGCCCAAAGTGAGCGGCGACGTTGCAGGGCTCCCGGAGTCTCGAGGGAGCCCGGTGGAGAGCGACCGGAGCGGGATCCCCCCAAACCCGTTTGTGCCCCACAAAAGGAAACCGCTGGAACAAGCCGAAGTGCTGTAGGGGCCCCCGCGGTGGATAGAGAGCCCTGAGTGCTGCCGCGAGTTCAGCGCTGTGCTGCGGGGGCCTGAGTGAGGCCTCACGGGCCCCGTGTAGCCCGCATAGATCCCAGGAGCTGCCCCGGGGCTCTCATGCTCTAAGGAGAGCCCCGCAGAACCCTGCAAGGACATCAGGAGCCTGGTGAGTGGGGGCTCCATTAGACTGTTGTGGGGGGGGTGTCGGGTCACAGGGTCGGTGCCCGCCCCCGGGGACCATTGTGCATTCAGGGAGCCCAAGAAGAAGGAATCCCTCGTGCCACCACCATAGGACTGCCTTTGCACCACTGCCCCGCTGGACAGAGGGTAAGGCCAGCGATTGGGGGCATTAATAATTTAAGGGTCACCCCATGTAGGATGCCTGACCTGTTAGGAAGGGGGCTATGTTGGAAATGCCTCACTGCTTTATGCCCCGGGATAGGGCTGTGCCTGCAGTACAGAGTTTGCCTGATCCCATGCCGAAAGTGGAGGTCAGGCTATGAAGTTTATTTGCAGAAGGTCCTGCCTAAGGTTTTGATGCCTAGGGTTTCCCTGTTACCACTGATGTACCTAATGTGCTTTTCTTAAGGGTGATGCCAGATGTTAAGTTGATGCCCCATGTTAAAGGTGATTCTGCCTGCCTAGGCCTGATGGTAGTATTGCGTGCCTGTTGTTCCCTTTTGCAGGAGGTGCTAATACAAGTCAAGCTGGGTTTATTCCTAATGTTTTATTTTTCGCTTACAGCCTACTGCTAGGTGATGACAAGGATTAATGCCTGTGTTTGCCCTGCAATACTGACCCTATGTTTCATGCCAATTGATAACGTTCTTTTTACTTCAGCCTGGAAACTAATGGACTCACCCTTTTCTTGCTTTGCCCATTTTCCCTGTAAATAATCACCCCGGTATCCATTGCCCTGGCGCCCGTTGGCGCCCTATTGCGATTACTGTGCATTACTGAGTTTTACCTTTGCAGGTTGGACCTAATACAAAAGTTATTCTTTTTCCAACCAGAAGCGGCGATGTGTCTCTTTTGTGGTGTGCCTGGTGTGTCATCTGTGCATACTGCGTGGATGCTTCACACATGTCCTCAGGAGCTTGGCCGGCCCGCTCTGCTCCATGCTACCCCCCGTAGAATTGGTAACCCCATTTCTAACCTACTATTTCTGACCTAAAGAAATCTCCGGTAGACATGTTGTGCTGCCTGTTTCTACATAAATAGTTAATGGACTACTGCTGCAGGAACTGTGCAGTATCCTTGCAGTAATATAGACTTTATTGGGAGCGGGTCGAGCAGATTTGGCTCCCCCCTTTTTCCTCCTCCCCTCAGCTGGTCACCACTGGAGTCCCGCAGGGTTCCTCCCTTAGCCCGCTCCTCTTTCAAATTTATGTTACGCCACTGATATATCTGGCAGAGGAGCTTGGGGCTAAGGTGATGGCCTATGCGGATGATACGCAGCTGCTGTTTACCTGGGACAAAACATCAGACTCCGTTTCAGCAGCGCAACAGTGCCTTGTCTCCATCTTTAAATGGCTGGCCGATGCACAGCTTAAGTGCAATGAGCAAAAATCTGAGATCTTGCTTTATGGCAAGTTTCCAGGTGACTCCCGCGAGCAGCTGTGGCCACCTGACTCCCCGCTTCTCCTCTCATCGGGACAGCCCGCCAAAAATCTGGGAGTGTGGTTTGACGAGAGTCTTTCTTTTTCAACTCACATCAAGAAACTGGAAGGATGTTGTTTCGTCCTCCTTAAGACTCTGAGGACTTTCTTTCCGCTTCTCCCTCAAGCGGCAAGAGAAACTGTTACATGTGCCCTGATTTTATCTTGCTTGGATTATGCTAGTGCCCTCTATGCTGGCACCCCTGGCTACCTGCTTAAAAACTCCAGGTGGTCCAGATTGGGGCCGCCAGACTACTATTGGGCATTTCGGTTAGGAACAATGTGAATCTCAAATTACAATCTTTTCAGTGGCTTCCTGTCGCTGACAGGGTCAGGTTCAAATCGCCCACCGTGCTCTCCATGGCTTTGGCCCCCTCTATCTTCAGAAGCGCTTCTCCTTCTTCTTTCCGTCGCGTGCGCTCCGATCTATGTCACTGTGCCAGGCTCGGGTTCCATGCTTTAAGCTTCAGAGGGTGGGCGAAAGCTCTTTTGTGGTGAAGGCTAGCGCAGACTGGAATGCCCTCCTCCTTGCTTTGCGGTCCATTCAGAACACAGCTGTGTTCAAAAGGAAACTTAAGACTCACTTCTTTGTTTGTTAGCCTCTCCTTGTACTCCTCTGGCATCGCGCCGGGACACTCACGAGTATCTGTACGTGCTACAAGTGGATATAAGATAACATAACATAACATAAAGGTACTTTATTAGAATAGCTGCAACTACTAGAATAATAACATAACAAATGCAGAGCACACAGTGCAACAACACAAACCAGGTACTAGGAGAATCTGATCCAAACAATGCTATAATACAGGTCACACATTAGGAGAATCTGTTGCAAACAAGGCAATAACACAGGCCAGGCACTGAGGAATGTGACACAAACAATGCAATAACATAGTCCAGGCACTAGGAGAATCTGATGCAAACAATGCAACAACAAGGACCAGGCACTAAGAGAATGTGACGCAAACAATGCAATAACAAGGGCCAGGCACTAGGAGATTGTGATGCAAACAATGCAATAACAAGGGTCAGGCACTAGGAGAATGTGACACAAACAATGCAATAACACAGGCCAGGCACTAAGAAAATCTGATTCAAACAATGCAATAACAACTGCCGGGCACTAGGAGAATCTGATGCAAACAATGCAATAACAAGGGTCAGGCACTAGGAGAATGTGATGCAAACAATGCAATAACACAGGCCAGGCACTAGGAGAATCTGATGCAAACAATGCAATAACACAGGCCAGGCACTAAGAAAATCTGATTCAAACAATGCAATAACAACTGCCGGGCACTAGGAGAATCTGATGCAAACAATGCAATAACACAGGCCAGGCACTAAGAGAATCTCATGCAAACAATGCAATAACACAGCCCTGGCACTAGGAGAATCTGATGAAAACAATGCAATAACAACGGCCAGGCACTAGGAGAATCTGATGCAAACTATGGAATAACAAAGGCCAGGCACTAGAAGAATCAGACGCAAACTATGGAATAACACAGGCCAGGCACTAGAAGAATCTGATGCAAACAATGCAATAACACAGGCCAGGCACTAGAGGAATCTGATGCAAACAATGCTGTTAGAACCCGGAGTCTCTAATTGGCAACAGTATTCACCTTTGTCAAGTAGGGACCCTTTGTCTACCTCAGGGCAACAGAGTTTACACGCTGTAGATAACCCCTGCTCACCCCCTTGGTAGCTTGGCACGAGCAGACAGGCTTATCTCAGAGGCAGTGTGTTAAGAATTTGTGAACACATACAGTAATATAGATCAACCACTACAAACGGACACTACACCGGGATGTATCAAAAATAGGTACGTTTTATATCATTAACACAAGACCTTAACAACTAAAATCCACAGTACGAATATGCTTTACGGTTTACTCAAAAATAGGTTCTTAGTTTCAAGTGTCTCTGGCAACAGATAATCCCAACAGGAGTTATCGTTTCAACGCACAAAAGAGTTCTCAGGGTACAGTCTGCCTGTGAGGAGCACAGCGTCGGGCCCGGAGTCACAACTTGACTGAAAGGGACAGTACCTTTAAGAAAACAAACAAAGGCTCTTCTCAGCGTCAGGGAGCTGTGATGTCGTGTGGCACGTTGGTAGAGTCGGTTTCTTGCTTTGGGGAAAGTGATATGACGGAACCCTAGCTGCGGATGCAAGCAGGGGGGGCTTCGGTCCTTACCGGAGAGGAGGTGGCATTACGGCAGCGTCGGCACAACAAGTTGTTGCTAATGTCGTTGAGTCAGTGAGTGCTTGGTCACTGTTGTCGATGATCGTCTCTGCCCAGATGGCGCTCTTGGAGCCAGTTGCAGCCCAGCGGCAGGCCTCAGTCTACGGTGCAAGTCAGAATAGCGGTCACGGTCTCGTGGCAGATGGTGGCGAAGTTAGCTGGCTTGAGTTGCAGAGTTCCTCTGAAGCAGCTGAAACAACAGTTCCAGCTTTGCTCAAACAGAAGAGGTGAAGTCATTGGTATCCCTGCGTCTTCAAACAGGAGGCTAGCTCAACTCTAGCCCTCGGGGAATCATCGGCAAGATGATGAAAGTTTCTTCCTTGGTCCTTTCTACCTCTCCTTGGCACGAGAGACACCACCACAGGCCAACCCACTATAGCGCTCTGGCATTGGGGCAGTACAACTCCTGTGGTCTCCAATGCAATAACACAGGCAGTGTACTAGGAGAATCAGATGCAAACAATTCAATAACACAGGCCAAGCACTAGAAGAATCTGACGCAAACTATGGAATAAAACAAGCCAGTTACTAGGAGAATCTGATGCAAACAAAGCAATAACACAGGCTGTGTACTAGGAGAATCTGATGCAAAGAATGCAATGACACAGGCCAAGCGCTGAAAGAATCTGATTCAAACAATGCAATAAAATAGGCCAGGCACTAGAAGAATCTGATGCAAACAATGCAATAACACGGGCCGTGTAATAGAATAATCTGATGCAAACAATGCAATAACACAGGCCAGGCACTAGGAGAATCTGATGCAAACAATGCTGTTAGAACCCGGAGTCTCTAATTGGTAACAGTATGCACCTTTGTCAAGTAGGGACCCTTTGTCTACCTCAGGGCAACAGAGTATACACGCTGTAGATAACCCCTGCTCACCCCCTTGGTAGCTTGGCACGAGCAGAGTCAGACAGTCTTATCGCAGAGGCAGTGTGTTAAGCATTTGTGAACACATACAGTAATATAGATGAACCACTACAAACGGACACCACACCAGGATGTATAAAAAAAAAGGTAAGATTTATGTAATTAACACAAGACCTTAATGGCAAAAATCCACAGTACTAATATGCTTTACGGTTTACTCAAAAATAGGTTCTTAGTTTTAAGTGTCTCTGGCAACAGATTATACCAACAGGAGTTATCGCTTCAATGCACAAAAGAGTTCTCAGGGTACAGTCTGCCTGCGAGGAGCACAGCGTCGGGCCCGGAGTCACAACTAGACTCTCACGGAACAGTACCTTTCAGAAAACAAACAAAGGCTCTTCTCGGCGTCAGGGAGCTGTGATGTTGTGTGGCACGTTGGTTGCGTCGGTTCCTTGCTTTGGGGGAAAGCGATGTGGCGCGACACTAGCTGGGGATGCAGGCAGGAGGTGGCTTCGGTCCTTATGGGAGAGGAGGTGGCGTTATGGCAGCGCTGGCACAACAGGTCATTGCTGATGTCATTGAGTCAGTGAGTGCTTGGTCACTCTTGTCGATGATCGGTTCTGCCCAGATGGCGATCTCGGAGCCGGTTGTAGCCCAGCCTCAGGCGTGGGTCTACGGTGCGAGTCGGAGCAGCGCTCGCTGTCTCGTGGCAGATGGCGGCAAAGTTAGCTGGCTTGAGTTGTAGAGTTCCTCTGTATCAGCTGAAACAGAAGATCCAGCTTTGCTCAAACAGAGGAGGTGAAGCTGTTGGTATCCCTGTGTATTCAAACAGGAGGCTAGCTCAACTCAAGCCCTCAGGGAATAATCAGCAAGATGATGAAAGTTTCTTCCTTGGTCCTTTCTACCGGTCCTTGGCACAAGAGACACCACCACAGGCCAACCCACTACAGCGCTCTGGTAGAGGGGCAGTACAACTCCTGTGGTCTCTATGTGCTCTTCCTCGGCTGACGGTCGTCTTGTTCGTTCCAGAGTGATTCCAAAGATCTGGGGTCTGTGCCCCAGTATTTATACCCATAGATCCGTTGTTCTCTGAAGGCAGAGGGTCCTTTGCCTGGTCAAACCCAGTTTCAGGTGCATTCTACCAGTGCGTGTCTTCTTCCTTTGTCGGGGTGAGGCAGGGTCTTCAGACACACCACAGGAAGTGGAGCCAACTGTAATAAAGTAGAGTTCATCCAGGATAAGGTTAACATGTAGTATTTATTCAGCCCCAACCAACAGTCAGCTAACAACTGACAAATATGGAACTTACATATTAGATGAACATTGGTGACAGATGGTTCCAAGCTCTAAGTTCTAGCATGGAACCAGACCACCACACAGAGACAGGTCATCACACTTCTCCCTCTTAAACACTAAACAGGTTTACATGTCCAGCAATAAAAAAGGCAACAGAAACATATGAAGAAACAAAAGAGAAGGTTCCTATACATAATAACGCAAGTGAACAGGAGGCCTGCGTACTCTCACACTCTTACGAGAAGAATCAGTATGCAAATCAGGAACCACAACATTGTCTTCACATTTCCCTTTTCCCCCAAAATGAGAAACACGACTATTGTTCCAGAAACGACCATCCTCCGTCTTTACAGCATTTTTGAACATTTTTACAATGGTTCTAGGAACAGAAAACTTTGACCAGTTTTGACAACCCACAGGAGCCCTGATCTTTACCACTTCCCCCACCTTGAATTTGGATTCTTTTGCAGAATTTCTCCTATCTACATACATCTTCCTTTGCCTCTGTAGTTTCAATTCCCTTTCTCTCCATGCACCAACATCATTATTTTTCACACCCTTTTCTGCAGCCATCCAGGCAGGACATAAACAAGTATTAGGCGCCCTACCCTTGAAGAGTTCAAACGGAGTCTTTCCTGTAGTTGAGTGTGGAGAGAAACGATAAGCAGAAATTCTGTTCTGTAACTCCCTTCTCCAGTCCAAATTGTTAACCCTTGCCAACTGAATGCTTTCCTTCAAAGTCTTGTTAAGTCTCTCCAAAGCACCATTTGCCTCAGGATGATACAAAGAAATCCTCTTGTGAACTATGCCACACCTACTGAGATAATCCTCAACGTTCCCAGAACAAAATTGTGGCCCATTGTCAGAAAGAATAGAGTTCGGGAAACTCTCGCGCTTAAAGACAGACTCCAAGAAAGAAATAACAGACTCACTTGTAATCTCCCTTACCAAACTAACCTCCACCCATCTTGAATACAAGTCCAATAAAACCAACATAAACGGAGTTTGATGCTCACCATTTAACGGCCCCACAATATCAACTGCAATCTCATCCCAGGGGGACCTAGGCAACCTCCTGCAAACCATTGGGGAAAACCTAGTTTTCAAGACTTTATCACTTGCCTGACAAGAAGAGCAATCCCTAACTGTACGTTCCACCAACAAATCAATACCTGGCCACCAGAAGTCCATTCGTATGCGTTCTTTCGTCTTAGAAATGCCTAAGTGTCCTTCATGAGCCATGTCCACCAGAACACTTCTGAGATTAACAGGTGGGACTAATCTAGTACCTCTCATAAGCAAACCATCCACCACTGCTAACTCATCAGCAACCAAGGACCAAGGTTTCTTTAGAGAACGAGACATACCTCCTTCCAACAATTTAATGACCTCCTTTAATTCCTCATCCTTACTCAACTCTTCTTTCCAAGCATCTTCCTTCACCGCACCCAAAGTAACGTCACACACCTTTAATTCACACTCAAAATCGTCAACCATAGCTTCATCAACATTTTCTACGACATCCACCAGCCTTGACAGACAATCAGCTGAGACATTAGTTTTTCCTGGAATATACTCAAACCTGAACACAATCTCCTGCAAAGAAATTACCCACCTCCTAATTCTCGCCTAGATTGAGTCCAACCCCTTCTTTTCAAACACCTCCTTTAGTGGCTTGTGATCAGATCTGATGGTAAAGGAGGAACCCCAAACAAACTTCCTGAATTTATTCACAGCTCAATATATTCCCAACGCCTCTTTCTCTATGACAGAGTAATTCAACTCCGCCCCTTCAAACATCTCGAAGCACAAGCTATGAGAACCTCTTTGTCTTTCCTCACCTGTAACAACAGAGCACCCAGACCCTTACTGCTAGCATCTGTTACAATAAATGTTGGATCACCTGAAACAAACACCTGCAAATTTGGTGCATTCCTCAGATCCATCTTTACCTGAGCAAACTCTCTACTACACTCCTCTGTCCAATTAAACACAGAGTTTTTACACATGATTTTCCTAAGATTAACAGTCTTATCTGCGAAATTTCTCACAAACTTATTGTAAAACTCCGCCATGCCCAAAAATGATGACACCTCTTCTTTTGAACATGGCTCCTTCAACTTTTCAATTGTATCCACAAGTTCCTTTTTTGGACATATGCCCTTCCTCGAAATATGGTGGCCCAAATAATCTAGCTCATTGACACCAAACTTACACTTGCTCCGTCGTAAAGTTAATCCAACATCCATCATCTTCTTCAACACAAGACGAACCCTTTCATCATGTTCATGTTCATTCTTACCAAAAATGAGAACATCGTCCTGATAACATCTTACCCCCGGTATTCCTTTGAACAGATCTTCCATAATTCTTTGGAATACCGAGGCTGCCGAAACAAGCCCAAAAGGCATCCTTAAAAACTTGAATGCCCCCATTGGTGTTATAAAACTAGTAAGCTCCTGACACTCTTCCTTTAGCGGGACCTGGTGATACGCCGAAGCCATGTCCAAGGTGGTGAAGTACATGCCCCATCTAATGTAGAAACCAACTCCTCTATGTTTGGCAAAGGGCACTTGTCAACTATAACCTCCTTATTTAATGCACGAAGGTCAACACACAGCCGAATCTCATTATTTGGCTTCCTCGCGACCACAATTGGTGCGAGCCATTCAGTTGCCTCTACTGGTTGTATAACCCCAGTTGACAACAACCTCTCAATCTCTTTTCCCACAGCATCCTTTACACAAATTGGAATGCGCCTTACTTTAGCAGCAACAGGCACCGCACCCAACTTCAGTTTGATGTTGTGATTGTAACCCTTTATACATCCAAGTTTTTCACTGAACAATTCCTTAAAATCCTTTATAAACTTATTCTCTTCATCATCTACAGACTGTACTTGAATAACAGGGTGAGCATTTGGATTGAGACTCACACCCAACCTTGCTTGATGAGACCAACTCAACAAGTTGTCTCCCCTGTTTGCCACATACATTTTTGCTTCCTCAAACCTCCCCTTATATTCAATGCAGTCAAAAAAGTAACCCATTATTTTTATGGGTTGTTCTTGATAACCTGTTGGTCTTATATCCGGTTTACACAAAGTCTTTTTCTTTTCAAACACCTCTTTTGAAATGAAAGTGACATGTGAGCATGAATCAAATTTCATCAACACACTTGCTTCCCCAACCAACACATAATCAGAAGGATGTTCTACAACATCATTATTAATCTGAAAACTAACCAACTTAGTCTCTGTCCTCGTATCTCTCCCAACCCTTGATCTGCAATTTCTACCAATATGCCCCTTTCTTCCACACACATTACAATTGAACTTAAGGGCAGGACACTCTCTCACATTCGCCATATGCCCATATTTCCCACATCTATAGCAATTTCCTTGAAAAGGCGTTGTGAATTTCTTACTTGTCAGTATTTTCGGATTACCTCCATCAACCTCCCCTTTCAATTTTTCTCCTTCGCACCCTTCTTTTTTTTTCTTCTCATCATCTCTCTTCACAGCCTGACACACCACTTCTTGTGCTGAACAACTACTTGGGTTTTCATCCTACTTTTCCTTGCTCAGTTCTCCAACGCATTTTAACATGTGTTCAACCCTTTTTGCAATACCTATCACTTCTTCAAGTGCAGGTTCATCCTTTAACCACAACTCCTCCCTTATTATATCGCTCACACATCTCAAAACGAACGGATCCCTTATTCTTTCTTCCACCAAACCTCATCACACCAACGTTGTGGAAGATGGCCCAGCTCTATTCAGACCCAGGTGCCTACTCCTCCCACCACTCTCAGGACAATCAATCAAGTGCTGTCGCGCCCTACCTCCTGGAGTCCCCCGGCCCTGTCACTCACAAACCCAGACACACAAATGCTAGCAGAAGCAGGCTGGATGGGGAATGTGACACAAACAATGCAATAATACAGGTTGTGTACTAGAAGAATCTGATGTATACCATGCAATAACACAGGCCAGGCACTAGGGGAATCGGATGCAAACAATGCAATAACACAGGCCAGGAGCAAGGAGAACCTGATGCAAACAAGGCAATAACACAGGCCAGGCGCTAGGGGAATCTTATGCAAACTTTGCATTAACACAGGCAGTGTACTAGGAGAATCTGATGCAAACTATGGAATAACACAGGCCAGGCACTAAGATAATGTGACACAAACAATGCAATAACACAGGCCAGACACTAGCAGAATGTGACGCAAACAATGCAATAACACGGGCCATGCACTAGGAAAATGTAATGCACACAATGCAATTACACAGGCCAGGAACTAGGAGAATCTGACACAAACTATGGAATAACACAGGCCAGGCACTAGGGGAATGTGATACAAACTATGGAATAACACAGGCCAGGCACTGGAAGAATCTGACACAAACAATGTAATAACACAGGCCAGGCACTAGAAGAATCTGATTTAAAAAATGCAATAACACATGCCAGGCACTAGTAGAATCTGTCACAAACAATGCAATTACACAGGCCAGGCACTAGGAGAATCGGATTCAAACAATGCAATAACACAGGCCAAGCACTAGAAGAATCTGATGCAAACAATGCAATAACAAGGGCCGTGTAATAGAATAATCTGATGCAAACAATGCAATAAAACAGGCCAGGCACTAGGAGAATCTGGTGCAGACAATGCTGTTAGAACCCGGAGTCTCTAATTGGCAACAGTATGCAAGTAGGGACTCTTTGTGTATGTCAGGGCAAGGGAGTTTACACACTGTAGATAACCCCTGCTCACCACCTTGGTAGCTTGGCACGAGCAGACAGGCTTATCTCAGAGGCAGTGTGTTAAGCATTTGTGAACACATACAGTAATATAGATCAACCACTACAAACGGACACCACACCAGGATAGTTAGGCAAGAAAATACCGTCTTTCTAAAAGTGGTATTTTCAAACACAGAATGGTAAAACCAACTTTACTGAAAGATGCATCTTACCATTCTGAGTTCAGGCATACTAGACTCGACTCTCCACCTGGTTCCCTGAGTCAGTTAGAATTGTAGGATGCTATAACCAAACTACTCATTCTGGCCTACGGGGAACAGGTTGCCTTACAATAGGGAAAAACGCTCTCATGGTGATTCACTACTAGGTCATGCCACACACTCCAGGGCATGACCAGCCTTCTACTTACAACGCACCCTGCCCGCAGATCTTCATTAGGTGTGACCAACATGCAGTGAAGTGAAGGTTCACAGACCATTGAGTGGTTGCACTCACCGAGTCACACAGCAGCCCCAGGCTGCGTACGGCACTCCACAGTGGCAGGTCTGAGTCATACTTTACGAGTTGCTCCGGAGGGTGGCACAATTGGTGCTGCAAGCCCACCAGCAGCATTTGATTTACAAGCCCAGGCACCCCTGTGCACGATACTAAGACCTGACAGTAAATAAAATACACCAATCATGGAATCTCGAATTAAACACCAAGATTCCAAGAAGCACTTGCACTGCGGCACTGAATGGCAGTGGCGCAGTGCCCAAAGAGTCTAAACCAGCAAACATCAAAAACAGAGGAGGCAATCCGTCAAAAAGAGAAAGGGAGACCCACGCCAATGGTACTAGGTCTAACAAATGCAATAACACAGGCCGTGTAATAGAAGAATCTGATGCAAACAATGCAATATCACAGGACAGGCACTAGGAGAATTTCATGCGAACAATGCAAAAACAGAGACCGGGTACTAGGAGAATCTGATGCAAACAATGCAGTAACTCAGGCTAGGCACTGGGAGAAACTGATACAAACAATGCAATAACACAGCCCAGGCACTAGGAGAATCTGACGGAAACAATGCAATAACACATGCCAGGCACTGGAAGAATCTGATGCAAACAATGCAATAACATGGGCCAGGCACTAGGAGAATCTGAAACAAACAACGCAATAACACAGGCCAGGCACTGGGAGAAACTGATACAGACAATGCAATAACACAGCCCAGGCACTAGGAGAATCTGACGCAAACAATGCAATAACACAGGACAGGCACTAGGAGAAACTGCTACAAACAATGCAATAACACTGGTCAGGCACTAGGAGAATCTGAAGCAAACAATGCAATAACACAGGCCAAGAACTAGGAGAATCTGACGCAAACAATGCAATAACACAGGCCAGGCACTAGGAGAAACTGATACAAACAATGCAATAGCACAGGCCAGGCACTAGGAGAGTCTGAGCAAATTATGCAATAACACTGGTCAGGCACTAGGAGAATCTGACGCAAACAATGCAATAACACTGGTCAGGCACTGGGAGAATCTGACGCAAACAATGCAATAACACAGGCCAAGAACTAGGAGAATCTGACGCAAACAATGCAATAACACAGGCCAGGCACTAGGAGAAACTGATACAAACAATGCAATAACACTGGTCAGGCACTAGGAAAATCTGACGCAAACAATGCAATAACACAGGCCAGGCACTAGGAGAATCTGACGCAAACAATGCAATAACACAGACCAGGCACTAAGAGAATCTGACGCAAACAATGCAATAACACTGGTCAGGCACTAGGAGAATCTGAAGCAAACAATGCAATAACACAGGCCAAGAAGTAGGAGAATCTGACGCAAACAATGCAATAACACAGGCCAGGCACTAGGAGAAACTGATACAAACAATGCAATAACACTGGTCAGGCACTAGGAGAATCTGACGCAAACAATGCAATAACACAGGCCAGGCACTAGGAGAATCTGACGCAAACAATGCAATAACACAGACCAGGCACTAAGAGAAACTGATACAAACAAAGCAATAACACTAGTCAGGCACTAGGAGAATCTGACGCAAACAATGCAATAACACAGGCCAAGAAGTAGGAGAATCTGACACAAACAATGCAATAACACAGGCCAGGCACTAGGAGAAACTGATACAAACAATGCAATAACACTAGTCAGGCACTACGAGAATCTGACGCAAACAATGCAATAACACAGGCCAAGAACTAGGAGAATCTGACTCAAACAATGCAATAACACAGGCCAAGAACTAGGAGAATCTGACGCAAACAATGCAATAACACAGGCCAGGCACTTGGAGAAACTGATTCAAACAATGCAATAACACTGGTCAGGCACTAAGAGAATCTGACGCAAACAATGCAATAACACAGGCCAAGAACTAGGAGAATCTGACGCAAACAATGCAATACCACAGGCCAGGCACTAGGAGAATCTGACACAAATAATGCAATAACACAGACCAGGCACTAGGAGTAACTGACACAAACAATGCAATAACACTGGTCAGGCACTAGGAGAATCTGACGCAAACAATGCAATGACACAGGCCAAGAACTAGGAGAGTCTGACCCAAACAATGCAATAACACAGGCCAAGAACTACGAGAATCCGACGCAAACACTGCAATAACACAGGCCAAGAGCGAGGAGAATCTGAGGCAAACAATGCAATAACACAGGCCAGGCACTAGGAGAAACTGATACAAACAATGCAATAACATTGGTCAGGCACTAGGAGAATCTGGCACAAACAATGCAATAACACAGGCCAGGCACTTGGAGAATCTGACGCAAACAATGCAATAACACAGACCAGGCACTAGGAGAATCTGACGCAAACAATGCAATAACACTGGTCAGGCACTAGGAGAATCCGACACAAACAATGCAATAACAAAGACCAGGCACTAGGAGAAACTGATACAAACAATGCAATAACACTGGTCAGGCACTAGGAGAATCTGATGCAAACAATGCAATAACACAGGCCAAGAACTAGGAGAATCTGACGCAAACAATGCAATAACACAGGCCAGGCACTCGGAGAAACTGATACAAACAATGCAATAACACAGGCCAGGCACTAGGAGAGTCTGAGCAAACAATGCAATAACACTGGTAAGGCACTAGGAGAATCTGACGCAAACAATGCAATAACACTGGTCAGGCACTAGGAGAAATAGATACAAACAATGCAATAACACTGGTCAGGCACTAGGAAAATATGACGCAAACAATGCAATAGCACAGGCCAAGAACTAGGAGAATCTGATGCAAACAATGCAATAACACAGGCAAAGCACTAGGAGAATCTAATGGACACAATGCAATAACACAGGCCAGGCACTAGGAGAAACTGATACAAACAATGCAATAACACTGGTCAGGCACTAGGAGAATTTGACGCAAACAATACAATAGCACAGGCCAAGAACTAGGAGAATCTGACGCAAACAATGCAATAACACAGGCCAGGCACTAGGAGAAACTGATACAAACAATGCAATAACACAGACCAGGCACTAGGAGAAACTGATACAAACAATGCAATAACATAGGCCAGGCATTAGGAGAATCTGATACAAACAATGCAATAACAAGGGCCAGGCACTAGGAGAAACTGATACAAACAATGCAATAACATAGGCCAGGCATTAGGAGAATCTGATACAAACAATCCTATTACACAGGCCAGGCACTAGGAGAAACTGATACAAACAATGCAATAACACAGCCCAGGCACTAAAAGGATGTGACGCAAATAATGTAATTTCTGGTGCAGAGGCTAGCTCTGTATATTATAGGTACAGATTTCAACCAAGTCATGGTCTCTTTACATTGTTTAAGCCAACAAGTTTTCTGCCCCACGACTGTTGGTCTTACAGACTCTATTGTGATGGGCATTAGGTGGGACGTGGCATTAGTTCACTGGGTCACAAAGGATGCCTCTGCTCAGGGCTCAAATGGGTTCTTCAGATACCAAGCACTGCAATTCTCGATCTGAGCTCTTCTGTGAAATAATGTCCGTCACACCCTCTTCCATCGCCACACGAGGTGCAACAGGCAGGTTTCTACAATAAGCCAAACTAGAGGACCTTTCTTGAATTTGCCTTTCAACCAGTCTCCAATCAGCAAGGGAGACTTTGTTCTAATTTGCATCAGTCGCCATTAAGAAAAGAGGATCTTTTTGTTTCACCTCTGCTGGCTTCCTGCTCTGATGTGGAGACAAATGGGTTGGAACAGGGTACAGGAGGCCGGATGTGTATTCCACCCCTATGCCAGACATCCAGTGAACAACAAGGGGTTCCTCGGGGAAGCTACCAGGGGCTGCTTTCTGAAGCAGGCCACGTGCACAGAGACTGACCCTCATGTAGGGACTAATCAAATGTCCTCTTCCTCTCAGACGTTCACAAGATAAACAAGGTTCTGACTCACTCAGGTTGATGCATTCAGCACCGGTGAGTCTGGAAACCTTTGGTGGGAATATAGCAAACCAGCCTAGTGTTTGTAGAAGGGAATATATGCAACGTGAATCTCCAGAAACTATCAGTTGGTAATAGTCTGTGTAACAGAAAGGCTGGATATCAGAATGAATCTAGATCTAACCGAGATTATTCATGTCCTTGTTTCCCTTCCACTGTCAGTAAAAAGCAGTGCCAGGTGCAGAGGTTACTTCTGCAAATGCCTCCTCAAAGTGAAGTAAAGTCAAAAGTAGCGCAGAGTAGCAATGCTGACCTCTGCAATCCTGATAGTGGCAGTAAAACGCAGTGCAATGTGCACAGATTTGCTTGTTTAATTAAAACCCATGGGTGTCGGTAATAAGTGGTGCAGTTTATAAATGTTCCCACATTAAATGCCTCCTCGTAGTGTGAGTAAAAAGCAGCACACAGATATTCTGTACTTTAAACACTCGAAGTATACGTAAACATCCATGCACCTTACAGATCGATAGGTACCCCTTATAATATAGTGAAAAGCAGTGCTTTGGACACAGATTTCCTCTTTTGTAAACACCCCTCATTGTGTTTCCTCTGTAAATGTCCCTGGTAGTGTAATACACAGCGGTGCACTGCACACAGCTTTCCTCCTGTTACGGCCCCTCATAGTATGGGTAAAAGCAGTGCAGTACTGACAGATTCTCTCTGTAAATGTGCCTCAAAGTGTCAGTGAACTGCAGTGCAGAGTGGACAGATCTTCTCTTTTGTAACCTCCCCTCACTCTGCTGTAAAATAGATTTCCTCTTGTGGTCCTAACACTGCTTCGAGTGCAGGGCTCAGACTTCCTCTTCTGTTAACAAGCCTCGTGATGTAGTAAAGAACAAAGCAACGCGCACAGGTCATCGCTTCTGAAAATACCACACTTAGGGGCCGCCCTTGAAGCGTTATCTGCCCCAGTGACGGGTTCCCTGGGTGGAGAGTGGGCGTTCCCACGCATCGCCCCATAGATTTTGCCGCATTCCCAGATTCACCAACACTGGCAGACCTGGGAGTGCGTCAAAATGGAAAGGTGTAACGCGGATAAATATCTTTATTTCTCCTTCTTCCTTGCTTCGATGTGTCCTGGATTCTGCAGCGCACATGAAAGAGGAAAATGCTTCAGGGGATTGCTTTTGTGCAAGAGGGTGCCCCTTTCTGCACAAAAACAATCCTGTTTGCAAGGCACGCACTCTTGCACCGAGGTGCAGGGGTGCCGGCTTTGGCGTTAGGAGCACATTGAGCGCCAGCGCAGGGAAAGACAGGACTGCGCTGTAGAGTGTTAGATGCAGCACATTCCTGCCCTTCAGTATCACGCAGTGCAGCTAGGTGACTTGCGGAGCTGCGCTGTGTGCCCCTAAGTGGAGTAGAAGGAAGTGCAGTATGGACAGATTTATCACACTGAAGAGTAAAGAGCAGTGCAGCATGCTGAAATTTTCTCCTTTTTAAACGCACCTCGGACTGTTGTAAAAAGTGATTCTGTTTGCAGACCACAGATGGGCTCTTAGCACCCTGCACAGAATAGTAAAAGGAGTCTACACAGATTTCCTCTTTTATTTTAAATACCACTCACAGTGTAATAAAAAGCAGTAGTGTGCACACCAGCTTTGCTCAAGATGCAGTGCAGTGTGCATAGATTCCCCCTTAAAAAAAAATGATGACCACAAAAACCAGCAGGGCAAGAAGGAACACCCCCTCTCGCCTCCTCCCACAACGTCCCCAGATAGATGAGCCCAGCTCAGTTGAGCTCCTGGCAGTGATTTTTCATAGTTCCCTAAGATGCAGTGCAGTGACAAAGATACCTTACAGTGTAGTAAGATAGATACAGTGTAGTGCACAAATTACTCACAGTGCAGTAAGATGCAGGACAGAGTGTAAAGATTCCTCATAGTGCAGTAAGATGCAGTGCACAGATCCCCTTTTTAACACAAATGATGCCCACAAACACACCCAGAGTTGGGAGTAATGCCCCCTAGGGACTCTCCGATAGAGGAGCACAGCCCCCCCCCCCCAGCTCAGCCCCAGGGCCCCCGGATAGAAGAGTCCAGCTCAGCCCCCAGGAGTCCCCGGATAGAAGAGCCCAGCTCAGCCCCCAGGGGTCCCCGGATAGAAGAGCCCAGCTCAGCCCCAGGGGCCCCCGGATAGAAGAGCCCAGCTCAGCCCCAGGGGCCCCGGATAGAAGAGCCCAGTTCAGCACCAGGGGCCCCGGATAGAAGAGCCCAGCTCAACCCCAGGGGCACCGGATAGAAGAGCCCAGCTCAGCCCCAGGGGCCCCCGGATAGAAGAGCCCAGCTCAGCCCGGCTCCTGCAGAGATTCCCTCCAGGATTATTCAGTCTATTTCTACAAACACAGCAGAAGGTGCTGACAATCTCCTACCTGAGCTTAGACCTGTGCAGACATGTCCGGGCTCTCTCCTCACCCTGGGGCCGGGGGGTGGGGGCGAATGGGGGGGGGACAGATCTGGGGTCCGAAGGGGGGTCTTTGAGGGTCTGAAGATGGAGGTAACTGCACAGACAGACAGAGCTCCTTCCTCCTCTGCAGCAGGCTGGAAACACAAGAAGAGGCCGGAAGTGATGTCACCGCCGCTGCTGGTGCTGTCTCTGCCGCTGCTGACCCAGAAGAGGAAACCCTTCTCACTTTCATCCAATGTGCAGCTCAGTGGTTTTCATCAGCAGAGAGGAGCTCCCTCTGGTGGCCACTGACGGAACCGCCGCCTCTAGTCAATTGAAAATTACAGTCTCTATTTCATTAAATATATGAAAATGTTGAAACTGCCAGAATTAAACTGGACAGCGTTTTTCTAATTTCCCTGTTTCTGTGGGTAATTCTTTATATTTGGTAGGGCTGTGTATATTTAAACAGCATTCCAAATGAACTTTTGCATTTCTCTGCATTGTTTATCTGCTCACTCCCTCCCTTCAAAGGTTCAATTATGAAATAAAGAAAAAAGTAGATTGCAGTCTCAATAAATTCATAAGACAGAACAATCGGGTTTGACTCTCAGAGGTTTCTCCCTCAGTGGATGGTCCCATGGCAGTGAGTGACCGGTGCCGGGTCTGAGGATGAGAGGGTATTCCAGCACTAACTAATGTCAGACTCCTACATACAGGCTCTTATTAGAGTTACCACCTTTAGTCATGTTTTAAGGTTTTACAACGGCCCGGATATTAATTTTCAATAAGACTTTGGATAAAAGTATTTGTATTGATTTTTAAAATGGCTTTTCTGTCTTTGTTTACTTTAACTATCAGTCATGATTCGTTAAGGCAGCTCTAGATCACATTTTAAAGTGATTTCTGCTTATATTTGATATTTTAAGTTTGCACTGATTAGAGGTAAACATACCAGCTTTAACTTATCTTCCTACTTTTGTACTCGCCGGATCATTAAAATACAGGCCATGCCGCTAAAAGACCGGCCAGTTGGTAACCCTCTCTCCTCTCATAAGTCACTCCTCCTCTACACATCATCAATGTGCGGGTGCAGGAGGGCTTCGTAGCACTGTCAGGCAAGTTGCATTTGTTGCCTCTGCAGTGACATCAGATCCAACACACACACTCACACATCAGAGCTTTCAAGTCTCACTCATCATGAGTGACACTCACACATTTAAAGGCTGTGCTGAAGTCTCACTCACACCTTGCTGAATCTTATAACTCAGAGAAGGGGGAGGCTAGAACTAGAATTCCATATGTGACTTTGCTCATACTTCTACTGTGTGCAGAGTAGCCGCTTAAAGTCAAAGAGGGAGATACTATTAATTCTATAGAGTTCAGCAAACCCACTGGCCTACATATTGATAACAGTATATTTTCAATATTTGTATAGTATTGTATTGTATTCCGGACTTATATAGCGCAAACCACTGCCACCCAAAGGGTATCCTGGCGCTTTGAAAGACAAACTAGCAACGGTTACAGAGATCACACTTCACTAGGAAAGAGATAAGTTTTTAAGTTTCTCTTAAAACAGAGGAATTCACTTTGGCTATTTGTTTATGTTTATGTTTATGTTTTGGCAATTTGTATCGCGCGCAATTACCCAGAGGTGTCTAAGCGCTTAAGGATTGAAAATGGACATGTAGAGCACAGTTAGTGAGTAAACAGCCAAGTTTTTAATTGCTTCCTAAAGTTAAGGAGGGTGGGACTGATTTTAATGTTGAGAGGGAGGGCATTCCATAGTCTTGCTGTGGAGATAACAATGCACCTGTCGCCCCACTTAGCTTTTTTTGTGTGCGGGACGTTAAGGAGATGTGCTGAGGCTGAGCGCAGGGTCCTAGAAGAAGCAAGTGGGCGGAAGGCATATTTGAGGAACTGCGGGATACATAATGCTTTGAACTTAGTCCGGCTTTTGATGGGTAGCCAGTGGAGCTGGCGGATGAACGGAGAGATGGAGCTGAACTTAGGGATGCCTAAGAGGATTCTTGCTGAGGCGTTCTGTATTACCTGAAGCTAGTTTAGAACTTTTTCTTGTGTGTTGAGGAGGAGGGCATTGCAGTAGTCAGTCCTAGAAAAAAAGAGGGTTGTGATTAGGGTTTTTCCCGCTGCGGTCGGGGGGTAGGGAAGGAGCTTCTTAATTTTCCTCAATGTGAAGAAGGAAGAGGATACCACAGTATTAACGTGGTGGTTGAAGAGCAATTTGTCGTCGAAGACGACCCCTAAGTTTCTGACTCTTGTTACAGGTTGAGGTGGAGGTCCCATATCACTTGGCCACCACTGTGGGGACCAACTGGGTTCTAGTTTGCTGAATGTCATGATCTCCGTTTTATGAGAGTTTAATTTTAGAGAATTAGATGCCATCCAGGAGCTGATGGCTAGCATTCCCTCTAGGAAATTGGCTGCAACTGAATCTCCATCGTGATGGACTGACAGGACCAGCTGGGTGTCATCGGCGTAAGTTTTAAGATTAATGCCTTATGACTTAATCACCCTCGCTAAGTCCAAAACATATATGTTGAATAAGGTTGGACTTAGCGAGGAACCCTGTGGTACTCCACAGGGGAGGGAAAAAATGGGAGAAGCAAATGGCCCCAATTTTACCGATTGTGTGCGATTGGCCAGGAAGGAAGCAAGAGGGTCTTTGGCCCTGTCTCTAATGCCTATTGCTGAGACACGGTCGATCAAGGTGGTATGATCGACCATGTTGAAGGCTGCAGATAGATCTAGCAATATTAGGATTGCCGCCCCGCCTTTATCCATGGTCATCCTGATCTCATCAGCAGCTTTAATGAGCGCCATCTCCGTTCCGTGTCCTTGTCTGAAACCGAATTGAGTGTCATCCAGCAAGTGGTTGGTCTCTATGAATTCGGATAATTGTCTGTTCATTATGTTTTCAAATATTTTGGAAGGGAACGGAAGACATGCAATAGGTCTGTAACTAGCTGGTAATGCGGGGTCAAGATTGGGTTTCTTTAGCAGTGGCCTAATACTGGCATTTTTCCACACAGAAGGGTAGAAACCTGTATGGAATATGGTGTTGCAAATGTTGGCAATGGCCGGGGCGATGACCTCTGGAATGAGGTTGAGAATGGAGGGAGGGCAAGGGTCCAAGGGTGAACCTGATTTAGTTGTGCAAATTAACTATGACATTTGTTCAATGGGGGCCTGACGAAATTTGAGAAAGGTAGGGGAGTGGGAGGTAGAATCGTCTAAGGAGACGTTCTTAGCAGGGCAGGAGTGAGGCGTGAAAGCAGAGAAAATGGAAGTGACTTTGTCGGAGAAGAAATTGGCCAAGGAGTCGCAGAGGGATTGGGAGGTGTCTGGAGGGGGGGTCAGGGGAATTAGAAAGATGATTGACCACCTGAAAAAGTTTTTTTGCCGAGTTGTTTGCCGAGTTGATTTGGGTGATATAATAGTTCCTTTTTTCAGAAAATATGAGTTGTTTATAGTTGGCGAGAGCATTCTTGTATGTTTGTTTATCCAGTGGGTGATAGTGCTTTCACCAATGTCTTTCGAGGTTTCGGCAGTATTGTCTTTGTAGACGAAGAGGTTCAGAGAACCAAGGGGTGGAAGGGGTTCTTCGGTTTCGAGAAGTGGACTTAGGGGGGGCCAAAGTGTTAAAGGCAGTGTCAAGGTGGGTAAGGTAATTTTTAGATGCTAGTTCCGGGTCAGACTCCGTAGTATTAAAAGAGTTTGTCAGAGTGGACATTAGAAGGGAAATGTCAATGTTTTTCCAATCTCTGGTAGTCAACACAGAGGTATGTTTAGCATAGGTCGGAGAAGGCCTTTTTGGTTTGATGTTGAAGAGGACAGCAGAGTGATCCGTCCAAGTAAGGGGAATAGCAGTGGGAGCCGTGATGTCCGGGTTGTTAGAGAATATGCCGTCAATGGTGTGGCCCGCTTTATGAGTGGGTGTAGTGACAATTTGGCGGAGTCCAGCTGCCTGGAAGTCGTTAGTAAGGAGGGATGTTTCATTATCTGTAAGGGATTCTAGATGAAAGTGGAAGTCACCTAATATCGTGTAGTGGGGGGTTCCTGCCGCGGTTTCAATGAGATTATTGAGATTTGCGAGGAAATTGGTTCGAGGACCTGGTGGTATAGTAGGGTACCGGTAAAAGACTGATTTTTGGGGAGAACAATGGAGAAGAAGAGTGATTCGCAGCCTACGTGGTTAAGGGCTATGGTTTTTATGCGGAAATGGTCTCTATGAATAATGGCTAGTCCGCCACCTTTTTTTATCATTCTGTCATGACGACTTGCACAGAAGCCGTCAGGTAAAGCGGCCCTGAAGTCCGGCCCTGAGGCATTGTCGCCCCAAGTCTCTGTGATGAAGAGTAGATCAAGGGAGTGGGCGGTGATAAACTCTAGTATCTCTATTTTGTGTTTTGGGAAGAGAGCGAGCGTTAATAAGCGCGGCTTGGAATGGTCTGGGCGGAGATTGAGGAGGGGGAGCAGTTATGCAAAAAGCGCATTTAAAAGGGCCTCCAATAGGATCTGAGCGGAGGGCATGTGGTGGACAGTGTAATACATTGGAGGGCATCCTAAAAGCTAGCAAATCCGCTGAGGTGTACGTGATCCTTGGAAGGTTAAAAGGTGGTTGAGCCTGACCAGGAGGTATGGCCCTGGGCCCGGTCCCGGCGCGGACGGGCGCAGACGGGCTTACCTCAGGCGGCGCGCCCGCTGCGCGAGACAGGAGGCATTAGCTAATATGGGAAAGCAACTAGAGAGCTGACCTTTGTGTCAGCCGGAAGTGGTGTGGGGACGCTTCCGGTTGTGGCGCCAAGTTCCCTCCACACAAACTGAACTTTCAGCGGTGGAACGGGGAACCCGCCAGGGCAATAGGTGAGTGCAGCACAGTAATGAAGTGAAAATTCAATTTAGATTAAAATAGAGTAAAATGCAATTTTTCAGTCAATTACAGTAAAAACACAAGTGCGCTTAAAATCGGCTAGGAGGCGTCTTTGATTGGCGCTGCCGTCTGTCGATAAAAGCGGGCACTGACTATCTGGAGTTAACCAAGCATGAACCTAACTCAGCATGAGCCTGAAGCAATCTCAGGGGCGAGTAATGCGAGTAGCGTGCGCTCGTATGTCAAAGAACAATCCAATTGTCTAGTGCTGCCCTTTAGTCTTATATGGGGGAGCAACTAGAGAGCTGACCTTCGTGTCAGCCGGAAGTGGTGTGGGGACGCTTCACCTTGACGACTGAACAGATTATACATTCGGTGTAATGTCCATTTGGATGTCTGTATTAATGATTTGGATGTTAGCTGTGCACTCATCATTCCTATAATTTCACTAATATCTCATCCTCTGACATTTTTTTTTTAAGTTTGAGTTTATTGAAAATGAGAGAAAACATGACCAGAAGCAGGAATGAAAAAACAATCAATATAATATTTCATAAAGTTATACAATAACGGTAAAGAATATGGAGTGGCATATAATAAATATAAATAAAGGAAACAATGAAAATATCAAAGTCATGCATATAGAGTGATAAAGTAAGCATAATAAATTACAGAAAACAGAACAAATTGAAAATAGCAGGGAAAATAGCAATAAAGGGAACATTAATAAGTATTGGTGATTTTAAAGGCAATGGGGGAAATTGAGGTGGTTTGCGTACCTCTGTAGAATTAACATCATGGGTTTTGGAGGAAGGGGCAGAGGAGGAAAGATAAGCTACTAGAGGAAGCCAAAGGTGATCTCATTTAATTGCTAAGGAAACAGGAGAAACATAATTAGTGTCTAGACGGTGGTGGAAACACGCTGCTTTCCACCATGACCTAAAAGAAACATTAGTGGCTTGTTTCCAATTAGAGGTAATGTGATGGAAAGCAATAGCTATCAAAAGATCAATGAGAGAGTAGTGTTGGTGAGAATGGGGGTGTGCAGGGGATAGAGAACCTAAAAAGATGTGAGGAATAGAAAAAGGAATCCGGAACTGAAAGATGCGTTGAATTTGAGGCCAAACTAGTTTCCAAAATCGGAGAATAGAAGGACATTCAAATAGCATGTGTTTTAAATCTGCAAGTGGACAGAAACATGACCAGCAAGTAGAGGGGGTGTCAGTGGAGAAGGTGGACAAAACAGAAGGAGTGAAAAGAGTACGGGTGTAAATAAAATATAGAGTTTGAGTTGTATTGGCAGCTCTAGAGGTCTTATGAACCTTAGACCAAATTTTTTCCCATAAGACAATTGACCATTCTAATGAGAAGTCATGTTCCCAAGCCAATTCAATTTTAGATTTGGGCCTGTCTGCAGATAATCGAGCAGAGTTATAAAGAAAGGATGCGGAGGGAGAGGAGGCAAGTGCCAGAGAAATGGGACGAAAAGCGGCAGGAATGGGGTTGGAAATCGGTAAGGAAGCAAGATAAGACGTAAGAAAGGGAAGCAGCGTGTTGTATTGAGATAGGGAGCTAGAGGCTAAGGAAAATAGAGATTGAAGATCTGGAAAAGAAATGGGAGTATGATTGTGAGAGAGAAGTTGAGAGATCCAGTGAAGGCCATGTGAGTGCCAAGATTTCCAAAAGAAAGAGCGGTTACGGATCTTGAGTTGTTTATTATGCCAGATGGGTTGATCAAAAGTGGAAGAGATAGAAGGATACGATGAGGACAAATAAGGGAGAAGGAGATTGCGAGAATGAGAGATGACAGGATTACGAAAGCAAGTCAGACAAGATGTGAAAGATAACATTTCATGAAAATCAAAAGGAGAGATAAAGGAAGACTCAATCTTTAACCAGAGAGGGGGATAAAGAGGAAGATCGGTGGAAAGCCAACGAGCTGTTGGTTTGAGAGAAAAAGCACAATGATATGCCTTGAAATCAGGGAAGCGAACTCCAGACTGAGATTTATCCTTCTTCAAAGAGGCGAGAGCAATGCTGGGTCGTTTACCATTCCACAGGAACTTTAGTAGGATAGAATCCATTTTCTTGAAATAATAATCGGGAATACGGATAGGTATCATAGAGATAGTGTATAGTAGAAGGGGCGAGAGCATAATTTTAATGGAATTCAAACGTCCCCACCAAGACAGGAAAAGTGGGTGCCAACGAGTGATGGCATCATCCAATTTCTTGGAAACATAATCAAAATTTATTTTCTGAATATCTGATAAAAGAGGAGCAAACCAAACTTCCAAATATTTAATTTTGGAGGGTTTCCACGAAAAGCCAGAAGAATCAAAAATATGTTTTTGGTAGAGAGAATTTAAAGGAAGAATTTCGCATGTGTCTACATTAAGGCGTTAGCCAGAAACAGCGGAGAAAGAAGAAACTTGTTGAAGAAAAGAGGGAAGAGAAGAGCTAGGATCCGAACAGTAAAAAAGAATATCATCTGCATAAACTGAAAGTTTAACTTGTTGAGAGTCAAAGTGGAAACCAGATATTGAATCATCCTGACGAATTTTAGTAAGAAAAGGTTCTAAAGCCAAAACAAATAATAAGGGGGAAAGAGGGCAACCTTGTTGGACGCCTCTTTGAAGGTTGAAATAATGTGAAACTACGCCGTTGACAAAAATAGACGCTTGAGGGCCAGAATAAAGTAGAGGAATAAAAGAGAGAAATTTGGGTGGAAAACCAGCCCAAGAGAGAGCGCGAAACATAAAATCCCAACAAATCCTGTCAAAGGCTTTCTCGGCGTCTAGTGAAATAGCAGCTAGGGGAAGATCAAGAGAGGGGGCTTTACTGAGAATATCAAAGAAGACTCAGGAATTGTCAGAGGACAAGCGTCCCTTAACGAAACCAGACTGCTCAGGACCAAATAAGTCGGGTAGGAAAGGGTCCATGCGAAGAGATAAAATCTTTGCTAACATTTTATAGTCGGTGTTGACTAAAGAGATGGGCCTGTAATTCTTACGGAGAGAATGATCCTTATCCTCCTTAGGAATTAGGCATATTAAGGCTTTTTGAAAAGAACCACTTGAAAGGCCAGAGACAAGAAAATATTGAAATAACGATAAAGGTTTTGCTAGAAGGAGAGAGGCAAAGTGATTTAAAATTCAATGGTAAACCCATCTGGGCCGGGGGGCTTTACCATGGTGCAATTTTGAGACAGCATGGGAGATTTCCGATAATGAGATGTCAGCATTTAAAGATCCAAAATCTACATGGGATGAAGGAGGAGGAGGGATAGATTGGAAATAAGAAAGTAGGTCGGCTGAGTCAGGAACTGATTCTGGGGTGTAAAGAGTTTTGTAGAAGGTCACAATTCATTAAGAATATCCTTATCCTTAAGTAAAGAGTCACCAGCATATGTTTTGATCATTTCAATTTTTGTTCTTTCCTTCCGAATGTTTAGATAGTTAGCAAGTAACTTCCCCATTTTATTTTGGCCACCGTAATATCGTGAATTACACTTCAGTAGTAAATTGGAAGCAGCATCAGTGGTAAATTTATTAAAGGAAATTTTGGCATCGATAATATCTTTAAGGGAGGATTCAGAATTCAAGGAGTGGTAGGTAAGCTCTAAGTGTTTGATATGAGAGAGTAATTGAGCAGACTTAGCTTCGTTGAGTTTTTTCTTTTGCGAAACAAAATTAATTATAAAACCTCTAGAGGCTGCCTTAAATGAGTCCCAAACCATGACATAAGAGGAATCGGGGGAATGATTAAGTAAAAAGAACTCAGAGGTGAACTTAGTAAATTCTGTGTAAAAAGTGGGGTCAAGGAGTAAGGAGTTGTTGAATCTCCATCTACCGGAGTGTGGGGAGAATGGAATGAGGTCAATATCAACAAGTACAGGAGCATGATCTGATATCAAGATGGAGCCAATATCAGAGTGAATGGCGTGTTGAGTCAAGGCTTTGCTAAGAAACATGTAATCAATTCGGGATTGAGAATTATGAGAAGGGGATTAAGAACTGTACTCCCTACCATCGGGGGTTGCACAACCTCCATATGTCTACTAATGCATTATTTTGAATAGTTTTGGTGAATTGGGCGTGCATCCTAGAAGGTGAGAATTTAACTTTGGAATGACGGTCAAGGATAGGGTCAACAATTTGATTGCAATCACCACCAAAAATAATATAATCATCTGTCAAAGTAGACAATTTATCTGAGATAGAAGGCCAAAAAGGCTTGTCAACGCCCGTAGGAGCATAAACATTAAAAAACACAATGGGAATGTTATCAATAAGTACTTTAAAAAATATCCAACGACCATTAGTGTCACATTCTTGAGAAATCACAGAGACATATAACTTTTTATGAAATAAAATCAGAACACCATTTTTCTTATCATTAGTAGGAGAAAAGAAAACATGTCCTACCCAACTACGTTTAACTTTGAAAGCCTCAGCCTCTGAGAGATGGGATTCCTGAATGAGAGCAACGTCTGCTTTAAGTCTGGCAAGATGTGATAATACCCGTTGCCTTTTAATCAGATTATTCAATCCCTTAACATTCCAGGTAACAACACGGAATTAAAAAACTGTGAGGAAGTATAGAGCAATAGCATGCTTACTGAAACTATAGAAAATGAGAAGTAGAAAATGAAAAAGAGTAGAAAAGAGAAAAAGTTAGGAACCAAAGAGAAGAGGAGAAGGTAAAGAGAAAGAAAAGAGGAAAAGGTTAGGAAAGGAGAAGAGAGAAAGGATAAAGAGATAAAGAGATAAAGAAGAAAAGGGCAAAGAACGTAAAGACAGTACATGTCCATAACAGACGACTGAGGAACATACTTATGGGTACAAACGAGGAGGAGAGGTGGATGACGGCATCAAAAGACGACGACGATAACAGCAAGGGCAACAACCTAACCTCCGCTATTATGGTGGCGTAAAGACAGTAGACAGAACCAGTGGGGATATGATGATTGAGGGGGAATCTGTGAGAGGTAGAAATATATAGCAATGAGAAAGATCATCAAGGACAAACCTTAAGATAAAGTAAGAGTACACATAGGGTAGTAATAAAGGGTAGAACACGCGGTTAGAAATAGACAACAAAAAATAAAAATGGGGTACACAAGACTATAGAAGTATCAGGATCAATCAGGTTTTATTGGAAGTGTCCATAACATCCGCTCCATGACAATGTAGAAATTCCTGTAGTACTGAAGGATCCTCAAATGTAGTAGTTTTTTCCTTGTAGGTGACTTTGAAAAGGCGGCATGGGTGAAGGAGACCATATCTGGCATTAAGTGCTCTCAACTGTGGACGCATATCAAGAAATTTCTTCCGGCTGTCAGCAGTAACCTTAGCAACATCTTGCGACAGATAGAGACGATTACCCTCCCAAACAATTTGTTTCTTGATCTTAGCGGCTGAAAGAACCTGTAGGAGATCAGTGTACCGTAAAAACAGCATGATGACGCCTCGAGGCTTGGAGGAGACTTTGGGACCCAGCAGATGTGCTCTCTGTATATTGATGGAAGATAAGGCAGGTGCGTCTAAAATGTTTGGAAGGAAGGATTGGAAGAAGGTGGTAGGATTAGATCCTTCTGAAAGTTCAGGAAGACCATGAAGATGTAGGTTGTTTCTACGATTCCTGTTTTTCAAATCCTCTGTCTGTCTTTTGAGCTGGAGAATTTCAGAGTCTAGAGAAGAAATCCGGGAGCAGGAGATTCTGTGGATTGCTCAAGAATTAAGACACAAGAGTCCAATGACGACCATTTGTCGTGCATGACTTGTAAAGTTTTAGTTGTCGTCTCCATAAAAGGTCTAAGAGCTCGTAGCTCCTCTAGAATAAGATCTATAGAGGAAGATGTATGATCAGGAGAGGGAGGGTCTTTCTTGAGGTGCTTAGAGGTTGCTGAATCTGTCGATAGCAGTATTGTGAGACTTAGAAATAGCACCTGAATTAATCTCAGATTTAGACATTCCGCCCTCTTCCATTTCCTGTGACTGAGAGTCAGAGTCTGAGTGAGTAGGTACTTTGGCAATTGAAGAGAGTTTCAGGTTACGAAGTTTCCCTGTATAGGAGTAACAGAGAGCTGATATTGGGCAAGGCGTTGGTCACCAAGAGTTAGAACCAGTGAAAGAAAGTCACCAGAAAAGTCATTTGATTAGTGTTGAGGTCATGAAACAATTAAAGGCACAGGCAGAGTGTCTGAGGGAAAAAAACCTCAGCTGAGAGAAAAGAAAAACAGCCACAAAATTTGGGAATGATGTGATATCATAGCGCTCATGTGAAGAATGCGCTCCACTGAGGAGAGAAAAGGAGGGAGAGTGGCGGCTGAAATGTGGAGAAAATGGAAAGCAGCTGCCAACAGTAGAAATGCAGCAAAACACTGGTACACATGAGATCGTTGGCTCACCTCACAATGAAGACAGAGAATGAGCGACTAGCAGTCCAAAAATTGAAGCACAGAAATGAGCAGACAGAGCCCAGAGGATCAAGTGCAGAAACGCTGTGGTGTCATTTAAAATGGCGGATGGGAGCCAGAGATCCGTGGCATAATCGACAAGAGCACCAAGAAAGCTGCAAAAGCAATTACAAGTCAGGGGGAGTTGGGCTCACCTCATTTCAGGAGTAGAAATGTAGCGGTGCAACAATTCAGAGAATGAGCCAGTTGGAAGGAAGTTGCAGCGTCCTAAAGCGCAATTCGCGCTTCGCAACAAACAAAATGGCGGCTGGGACTCGAGAAAACGAGTCGTGGCCGAAAATTGATTTAAAAAAAAGCAGTAGAGAGCATCTAATATGAGGGCGCTAGGCTCACCTCATGTCCAACAGCAAGCGGCAGCGTTACCGAGTCGAAAACTGCCTGGTGAGATGAGAAAAGGCGTGGAGGAGTGGAGGTCGGGAGAGGAGCTACGCCGCCATCTCGGGCGACGCCGAAGCCACGCCCCATCCTCTGACATTATTAACGTCAAATGTTAGGTGACATCACTTCCTGTAGGGTCATCAATAGTCTACTTCGGTTTAGCTCCTATGAACTTCAAAGCTCTGTGAAGCGCATACATGAGCACTCAGCTGGAATGCAGTATTTGAATGCCTGATGGCTATTGGATAATACTCTTGTGAAACATCTGTGGGATAATATCATAGATTATTTTGACATTATTGCGGGCTCTATCTCCTCAGAAGTTAAAGTTTGGGAAGCATTCAAGGTAGTGCCTAGAGGATATACCATGGCTCAGATTAGGTCTAAGCTTAAAAATGGGAAATGGGACTGTTAGAGCTGGCAGCCTTGGCATGGGTCTCCATTCCATTTTTAGTTGTTGCCTCCTGTGTTTTAATGTGTGTTGGATTTCATTTTTGCTGATCTGGATGCTGGGTACTTTGCCACTGCTGTTCAGAGCCAAAGGGCAAGTGCTCCTTCTGTAAATTATTATCATGGATTAGTGTTTCCATATTTGGTTTACTGTTAAGTCCCTAGTACAGTGCACTGTGTGTGCCCAGGGCCTGTAAACCAAATGCTGATAGTGGGCTTGCAGCACTGATTGTGCTACCCACACATGCAGCCTTGCAAAAGGGTCTCAGGCCTGCCATTGCAGTGGCTGTGTGCAGTTTAGTACTGCCATGTCGACCTGGCAGGTGCACCCACTTGCCAGGCCCTAACCTTTCCTCTTCTTACATGTGAGTCACCCCTAAGGTAGGCCCAAGGTACCCCTGTGGGCAGAGTGCAGTGTATGTGAAAGGGAGGACATGACCTGATGTGTGTGGCATGTTCGGATGGTGAAATACTGCCAATTTTGTTTTTCACTATTCAAATGCTATCTGTCCTATAGGATAGAATGGGGAGTTTACTTATAACACTCTATAAGTATAACCACCCATGGAAACAAGATTGGAAAATAGAGTTTGGTATGCCTGTACTCAGAATAAAGAGATGCATCTTTTAGTAAGAATGCTTTTTATATACTGGGTTTGAAAATATCACTTTTAGAAAGTGGATATTTTCTTGCTTAGCTATCCAGTGTGCCGCTGCTATGTTTGTGTATTGACTGTCTGGCTTTGGAGTGACAGTGGCTAGGGATGTGTATTCTGTTTAGACAGCCACTTGGAGGGGTGGGGGGGTGAGGCGTGTCCTGCCTTTCCAGGGTGAGTCAGGGCTAGGCTGAATAGACCTGGGCTCCATTCAGAGTAAAGGGAGGAGATTCCTTTCACATCTAAATGGGCCTGGTCTGCCTTGGACGATGCTGTCTCTACCTCCTGCCAAGAAGCTGAACCAGAGAGGACAGGACTGGTTTGGGCTGGGCAAAGAGTTTCTTTGCCACAAGAGAACAAGGGATTTTGTGTTATAAGAAGTGGGGCCCATATCCCAGACTTTTAGATCATTTCTGGAACTCAAGAGGAACCTCTGCCAAGGAGAAGAGCTGAGAATACTGAGGGAGAAGTACTGCCCCTTTACTGCGAGCTGTCTGGGGGAGGTCTGCAGTAGCAGTTTCTGCCAAGGCGAGGATAAAGACTTTGCTGTGTGCTGTGTCTTCTGCTTGAGGAAGATCTCCAAGCGCTTGAAGCAGAGCTTGCCTCCTGTTTTGAAGTCTCAGGGATACAAAGATTTCACCACCAGCTCCCCTGAACTTCCTTGCTGGGAGTTCTGAACTGCCAAGAGGAACCTGTGGCTGTATTAGGCCTCTGGAGGTAGTTTTGCCGATGGGAGCTGGAAAAGTAATGAAACTTCAAGAAATGTGACGCATCCGCACCTGTTTCCGATGCATCTCTAAAGAAACCAACAGAGCGTCTGCCAACGACTTGAGAAAGCACCGCACACCGAACTCCATGCACCGATCTCTGAAATCAGAGATAACCACACCGATTCCGATGCAGGCCCTGCTGGTTGCCTGCCCAAACCAAAGCATAATGGGACCGCGGCTGAAGAAAGCAACGCAGTGTTGTTGCCGCTGCCACAGCGAGAACTGATGCATCCCCGATCCTCGGGCATCGCATCTGGTCGCCACGCCTGCAATAATGCTGGGGCAGCACAGTAAGAAATTGATGCATCACCTCCCCTTCAGTAAGGAACCAACGCATCATCGCCCCTGCTTGGCAGTAAGGCAGCAGCGCATCACCTCCCCTGGAGTAAGAAACCAACTCATCACCTTCCCTGGGCATAAGGAACCGACGCTTCACCTTACCTGTAATAGTTTTTTTTTGTGCACGTGAAGCACCAAAAGTACTTTATGTGAAGAGTGTTGCATCTGCATTTGCTTTGATCTTTTTCTATCTTTTGAAAGTCATATTTTTATTACTGTATTGTGGATTTGTGTTATTTAGGTCTTGTTTGGTTTCGATAAAGATTACTTATTTTTCTAAACTGGTGTGGTGTCCATTTGTAGTATTTTCACTGTATTACTGTATGTGTGCACAAATGCTTTACACACTGACTCTGAGATAAGCCTGTCTGCTCATGCCAAACGACCAAGGGGGTGAGCAGGAATTATTTTAGAGGTTTATCCCCCTTACCCTGACCAGGAAGAAGGGTTCCTACTTGGACTAAGGTGCAAACCATTGCCAACTAGAGACCCCCATTTCTAAGAGGGAGATTACTCACCTAGACCAGATTAGTCCGCTAGGAAAGAGGAAGGTGAATGCACATCATACCGGCACCGCTCAACTGCTTCAACATCCAAGAACCACACAAACTAGAAAATACACATTTTTGGATGGACAGGTTAGTTATATTCACAAAGCAGAATATATGAACACCGCTCCTTAGATTGCCTGCTCTCTCTGCGCTGCTCGATACCGCTCCTTGGATTCCCTACTCCCTCTACGCTTCTCAATGCCACTTTTTGAATTTCCCACTTCCTCTGCGCTGCTCGATGCCGCTCCTTGGATTCCCTACTCCCTCTGCGCTGCTCGATGCCGCTCCTTGGATTCCCTACTCACTCTACGCTTCTCAATGCCACTTTTTGAATTTCCAACTCCCTCTGCGCTGCTTGATGCTGCTCCTTGGATTCCCTACTCCATCTGCGCTGCTCGATGCCGCTCCTTGGATTCCCTACTCCCTCTACGCTTCTCCATGTCACTTTTTGAATTTCCCACTCCCTCTGCGCTGCTCGATGCCGCTCCTTGGATTCCCTGCTCCCTAAGTGCTACTTGATGCCGCTCCTTGAAAATCTACTCCCTCTGCACTGTTTGATGCAGCTCCTTTGATTCCGTGCAACCTCTGCGCACTTGATGCAGCACCTTGGATTCCCTACTCCCTCTACGCTTCTCGATGCCACTTTTTGAATTTCCCACTCCCTCTGCGCTGCTCGATGCCCCTCCTTGGATTCCCTACTCTCTCTGTGCTGCTCGATGCCGCTCCTTGGATTCCCTACTCCCTCTGCGCTGCTCGATGCCGCTCCTTGGATTCCCTACTCCCTCTACGCTTCTCAATGCCACTTTTTGAATTTCCCACTCCCTCTGCGCTGCTCGATGCCGCTCCTTGGATTCCCTACTCCCTCTGCGCTGCTCGATGCCGCTCCTTGGATTCCCTACTCCCTCTGCACTGCACGATGCCGCTCCTT
The DNA here is from genome assembly GCF_964263255.1 of Lissotriton vulgaris. Classification (NCBI taxonomy): domain Eukaryota; kingdom Metazoa; phylum Chordata; class Amphibia; order Caudata; family Salamandridae; genus Lissotriton; species Lissotriton vulgaris. The sequence continues at coordinate 56,664,278 of NC_141685.1, forward strand.
GGATTCCCTACTCCCTCTGCGCTGCTCGATGCCGCTCCTTGGATTCCCTACTCCCTCTACGCTTCTGAATGCCACTTTTTGAATTTCCCACTCCCTCTGCGCTGCTCGATGCCGCTCCTTGGATTCCCTACTCCCTTTGCGCTGCTCAATGCCGCTCCTTGGATTCCCTGCTCCCTAAGTGCTACTTGATGCCGCTCCTTGAAAACCTACTCCCTCTGCACTGTTTGATGCAGTTCCTTTGATTCTGTGCACCCTCTGCGCACCTGATGCGGCACCTTGGATTCCCTACTCCCTCTACGCTTCTCATTGACACTTTTTGGATTTCCCACTCCCTCTGCACTACTCGATGCTGCTCCTTTACTACTCCTTCAATTCACCTCTACTTCTGTAACCCTTTGTAAAGCTAAAATCACTGCCTGGCTTAAATCATCGCAAGGAATGAAGGACTATTGATTGCAATGGACTGAAACCAAGCCAGTTCAGCTCACCAGTGACCTGGCCAGAGCCAAACCAAGAAAATGTCAGTGGCTTAGAGCAAAGGCCCCAGTGAGCTCCCTGTGACACAGAACTTGAGAGCAATGCATGTTTGCAACGTACAACCCTCACGTGAGGTCTCCTGACCTCTAAGTGAGTTTCTGTTAAACTGGGCTAGAAAACTTAAATCAATCAAAGAAGAATAAACACAGGCACTGGTTTATGGAGAATATTTTTTGCACTTATAACCCTAACACAAGTAAAAAACACACATCAGTGACGATTAAAACAAATATGTTAGCAAGGAAGGGTGGAGGATACCGCCCTTTATGGGTGTGAGCACATTTCCAATGACTTCTTTCGTCTATTCAAATTATTCTCTTTAAATCAACAGTTCCACACTTTCTCATGTTTTTTAAGGAGTATTATTTATTTCATAATTCCTTCTTCTTCTTTAATCATTTACATATGTGACCCTTCCTCGGGGGTCTATAAGCAGAAAGAAAAGGAAACTTAGGCTATCCTTATATACAGTGTAAGCTCTAACAGTTCCAAAAAATAAATGCATGATTCAGATATATTGGTTACACAATCTATGATGAACTATATGTTTGTTGCCACATTCTTTATAAATAGCTGTACAATCATAATAGCCAAACTGCTGCCAATGTTTCGATGAATACTATGGTGGGTAGGTCACTGCTACGTTAGCAGTGCATGAAGCAGGATACATTGAAATAAATTTTGCTTTGTCTGATTCTGCCTTTAACCATAATAACGGACCATAATAATTATATTTCATGCCAAACTTAATAAGCTGATACGATACGCGTTCACTTACGATTGTGGATGGTGAAGAAAGTCTCGATAGATTCAAAATCGGTTGTCGCCTCAATAGCCAATCAAATCATTAAGGGATTCTAGTGTGTTGGGCTATTTGAACTAACTTGTACCATTGTTTGCCGCTTTGTCACGTGATCGCGGCTTCGGGGAGTCGCGTTAATTTACAGTTTTAAAGCATTTAATGCTTCGCAGAACTTGGCATTCTAGTTGCAGAACACTCTCCTGAGGCGGAAAGCCGGGAGACGTAAAGCTGAATTTTAAACTTGTGGTAATTGTGTACTTTTAAAAATCGTTGTTTCCCCAGCTAATGCTTGTAGAACAAACACCCCGCCCAGCCGACTAAACGCTGACGTGGCCGAGTGTTGCCATAGCGACGCCGCCTTCCCTCAGAAGCGGTCACACCCACCCACGCTGACCACGCCCCCCCTGCCACGACACCACCTCTGCAGCATAAATTATGCTCCAGATCTGGAAGCGCAGCGGACGAGCGCAGCGGGCACGACGAATGCGCGCCAAAGGCGCGCATAATGCAAGCTCGTCTGCGCTCGTCCGCGCCGAGGACGGGCCCAGGGCCACTCCCCCTGTTCCACCGCTCCCTTGTCCTACACAAAACTCGTTGGTACAGACCTACACCTCCGCCCAACTCTTAAGCATTAGACCTGTAGCAGAGGCGCCTCACGCCTTACCACATTTTAACTACACAAATTCTAGCATAGGCCCACTTCATTGTCCCACATGCACCGAGGACATTTCTACCCCTCCCACAACCTCCTCCCGTCAAGTGACAGCAGCACTTATAAACGTACGGTCTCTTCCTAAACACAAAATTGAAATTGCTGAATTTATTGACTCACACAAATTGGACCTACTATTCGTCACCGAAACATGGGGGGACGACTCCTCCGGTCTAGATTTCAGAGCTGCTACTCCAACCAATTACTGTGTCTGTAAACTAGATAGACCTAAAAGAAAGGGTGGAGGTATAGCTATTATTTATAAAGATCACTTCAAAGTAACAACAACTGAGTCAAACTACTCCGAGTGCGAGGCTTTGTTCTTCACTATAGGCCTTTCCGGTAGAACGTCATTTAAAGGTATGCTAATCTACCGCCACCCCCCGGGTCCAGATCTAAATTCCTCTCAAACGTGGATAACCTAATCAAGGCTTCAGTGGGATCCCCACACTTCACCATTTTGGGTGACTTCAACTTTCATCTCGAAGCCACTGATGACCCTGATACATCAATGCTAATCAACGATCTAGCTGCTGCTGGTCTCCTGCAAATTGTTAAAGAACCCACCCATAAGGCGGGACACACCTTAGATGGACTATTTACTAACCACCCAAATATATCCATCTCTAGGGTGACCCCCCCTAGTTTGGACGGATCATGCAGCCGTATGCTTCTCCATCATAACTAACTCGAGCACTTCCCCCTCAACATCTCCTTCCCCTATCACCTTCCGAGATTGGAAAAATATCAATCTTGACCATCTTACGGAGATGATGCGGGACAGTATCATTCCAAATGAGCAGGATCCCACAACAGCATCTGCCAACTACTTGAGCAACTTAAACACAGCCTGTAACAAGTTAGCGCCTATCAAAACTTCACACCGGAGTAGAAAACTCCCTTCAGCCCCTTGGTTCACTGAACCACTTCGATTGCAGAGACAATACTGCAGTCCCCCTGATAAAATGACATATAAGAATGCTCTCTCCAAATATAAAAAACTCATAACAACGGAGAAAACGATCTATTACACCAATCAAATTAATCAGGCCAAAAATTCGGCAGGGAAATTATTTCAGGTGGTCACTCACCTATCTAATCCCCTTGCCCTGCGCTCAGAAGGATCACAATCCCTATCGGACTCTCTGGCCAAATTCTTTGAAGACAAAGTCAGAGCAATCTTTACCACTTTTTCCCCTTCTCCTCCTTCCCCATCCACTTCGACTCCCCCCTCCATTAACGCTCCAGCCTTCCTAGCTTTTGAAACTACTACGCAGGAACATATCCATATTAAGCCACTTCTAAAGAAACCTACCCTAGACCCTCTTCTTCCTGCCAGTTATAGACCCATCGCATGTCTCCCGTTCCCTGCTAAAATTTTCAAAAAAATTATGAACACACAACTTTCGACCTACATACATGACAACAACTTACTTGACGACACCCAATTTGGGTTCAGACAAGGTCACGGAACAGAGACAGCGCTCCTAAAAGCAGCAGATGAGATAAGGACCACAATGGATAACGGAGGTTCTGCAATACTAATACTTTTAGATCTCTCCGCAGCTTTCGACATGGTCGATCATGTCACTTTGATCGACCGTATCGCGGCCTTAGGAATAAAAAACAAAACCAAAGACCTCCTCGCCTCATTTTTGGCCAACCGCCCTCAGACAGTGAAGATGGGCAAATACATCTCCCAGACCTTCACTCTGCCTTGCGGAGTACCACAGGGCTCCTCGCTGAGTCCGACACTTTTCAACATTTATGTCTCGGACTTAGCGAGGGTTATAAAATCTTATGGAATTGCCCTCACTACTTACGCAGACGACACCCAACTGGTGCTATCTGTATACAACGATGGCATCTCGGTGGCAGCCAACTTCCAAGAAGGAATGAGGGCAATAAGCTCCTGGATGTCATCTAACTGTCTCAAATTAAATTCTCATAAGACAGAGGTGATGACATTCGGGAGGCTGCAACCTACATGGTCCCCCCAATGGTGGCCACCTCAGATGGGACAACCTCCCGAACCAGTGACCAAAGTACGCAACCTAGGAGACATATTTGACAATAAAATGTCCTTCCAACAGCATGCCAATTTGGTGGTCTCCTCATCCTTTTACATTTTAAAAAGGATTAAAAAGCTAACCCCATACCTACCTCCGTCTGCAGGCAAAACCCTAATCAGCACATTAGTCTTCTCAAAAACAGACTACTGCAATGCCCTTCTATTAATTGCTCAACAAAAGGTCCTCAACAAACTGCAGACGGTGCAAAATGTGGCGGCCAGGACTCTGCTAACTATCCCTAAATTCATATCTATCTCTCCTTACATCCGACAGCTACACTGGCTGCCAGTGAGGAGTCGGATTAAATTCAAGGCTTTATGCATAGCCTATAAAGCTATCCATAACCAAGGCCCACTATTCCTAAAACAAGCCTTCTGCCCGCTTGAGCACTCAAGAACATTACGCTCATCATCAGGCCATTTACTAAGGGTCCCACGCATAAGAAGAGCAAATTGGGGTGACAAACGTTTCTCCATCGCGACAGCCAAACTTTGGAACACGCTGCCTCTCCACATCAAAAGTGCTCCGACACTCCTCAATTTCAGAAAAAAACTCAAAACCTGGTTGTTCTCAGCATAAACCTCTTCCTCCATAAATGAGAGCTCTGCTACGTTAGCGCCGAGACACCCTCGGGTATTTGCGCGCTCTAAAAATCGCACAAAATAAATAAATAAATAAATAAAACCAGTCATATAGTCTGTTTTACTGTTTTAGATGTTTTAAAAATAAACTATATTGCGAATTTCCAAATATGATCGAAATATAGTTGAGAATAAAAATAACTCAAACTGTAAGATAAAAATATTGGTTGGTTTACTAGTCATACTAGGTGTTACGGAAATATTACAACAACGGCTGCACTATTACAGCTACTTAGATCTCCTTGATTAAATCCTGACATAGGATTATGGCAGAATATGTCGGCCATGTTGGATGAGGCTGACTGTATTGTCCTGATCTACCTGTTTATAAGTGTAGCAACATAGTATATGTCTTGACGTAAATATGTACATCAGATAGGAGTGTGTGTATCTCATTATATATATAATACAGTTTCTTTGTGGCATATGATTACAGTTATATTGTGGCTTAGTGCAGGAGCATAAAAACAATCTTAGGTATATTTACAAAAAACATGATAATTCAGTTCTGTCATTTAATCCATGTGGGTAAAGACTCCCCATTTTGCGAATCCAGTAGTATTCTGCTTAGTCTTTTTTTCTGTTGATCCATGTCCTTTTGTGGTTTAATGACTTCCAGTATCGTAAACCTGAGTTGTGTAATGTTATGTCCAGCTTCAGTCCAATGGGTGTCCACTGTAGATTTGTGATTTTTTTGGCGGATATTACTTTTGTGCTCAATAATTCTTATTTTTATTTTTATTTCCGTTTGTCCTACATAAAGTTTTCCACATGGACATTTTATTCCATAGATGACGTTCTTGGTGTCAAATGTGCTGGAGTGCAAAAGGGGGATTTTTTTCCCCGTCATTGGATGGGTGAATATTTAGCCGGGTATGACATTGTTACAGTGTATGCAATTTTCGCATTTTTGCATACCTTTGTGTGTCTCATTCTGATTCTTCTCTTTTTGATTCTTGAGTAATTCCTTTATGTTCTTTGGTCACAATTAATTTGACAGAAAAGAATAACTTCTCGTTTAGAAGACGTTCCTACCACCATCAACAACCAAATCCAAAAATATTTGAAACGCGGATACCCAAGATCATTATTAGAAGAATCCAAAATGAAAGTTATGAATATGAATAGAGAATCTCTACTGAAAAATCAGTGAGTGGTGGCCTCGCCACAAAGCCTGCAGTGAATGACTGCCTCTCCATACAGCCCACAGTGAGTGGCTGTCTCTCCACACAGCCCACCATGAGTGCCTGCTTCTCCAAACATCCCCCAATGAGTGACTGCCTCTCCATACAGCCCACAGTGAGTGGCTGCTTCTCCAAACAGCCCACAGTGAGTGACTGCCTCACCACAAAGCCCACAGTGAGTAGCGGCCTCTCCACAAAGCCCACAGTGAGTGACTGCCTCTCCACAAAGCATACAGTGAGTGACTGCCTCTCCACACAGCCCACAGTGAATGGTGGCCATTCCACAAAGCCCACAGTGAGTGGTGGCCTCTCCAAAAAATGCACAGTGAGTGACTGCATCTCCACACAGCCCACAGTGATGGCCACTCCACAAAGCCCACAGTGAGTGACTGCCTCTCCACAAAGCATACAGTGAGTGACTGCCTCTCCACATAGCCCACAGTGAGAGGTGGCCTCTCCACAAAGCCCACAGTAAGTGACTGCCTCTCCACATAGCGCACAGTGAGTGGTGGGCTCTCCACAAAGCCCAGAGTGAGTGACTGCCTCTACGCAAAGCATACACTGAGTGACTGCCTCTCCACACAGCCCTTAGTGAGTGGGGGCCTCTCCACAAAGCCCACAGTGAGTGACTGCCTTTCCACAAAGCATACAGTGTGTGGCGGCCTCTCCACACAGCACACAGTGAGTGGCGGCCTCTCCATGCAGCCCACAGTGAGTGGCAGCCGCTCCATACAGCCCACAGTGAGTGGCAGCCTCTCCATAAAGCCCACAGTGAGTGACTCCCTCTCCACAAAGCATACAGTGAGTGATTGCCTCTCCACAAAGCCCACAGTGAGTGGCGGCCTCTCCACAAAGCCCACAGTGAGTGACTGCTTCTCCACAAAGCCCACAGTGAGTGACTGCCTCTCCACAAAGCATACAGTGATTCACTGCCTCTCCACACAGCCCACATCGAGTGGTGGCCTCTCCACGAAGCCCACAGTGAGTTACTGCCTCTCCATACAGCCCACAGTGAGTGGCGGCCTCTCCATACAGCCCACAGTGAGCGTCGGCCTCTCCATACAGCCCACAGTGAGTGGTGGCCTCTCCATACAGCCCCCACAGTGAGTGACTGTCTCTCCACACAGCCCACCGCGAGTGCCTGATTCCCCACACAGCCCCCAATGAGTGACTGTCTCTCCACACAGCCCACTGTGAGTGGAGGCCTCTCCCAAAGCCCACAGTGAGTGACTGCCTCTCCACAAAGCCCACCGTGAGTGAGTACCTCTCCATATAGCCAACAGGGAGTGGCGGCCTCTCCATACAGCCCACAGTGAGTGGCGGCCTCTCCATAGAGCCCACAGTGAGTGGCGGCCTCTCCACACAGCCCACAGTGAGTGGCTGCCCCTTCACACAGCACACAGTGAGTGGCTGCCTCTCCATACAGCCCCCAATGAGTGACTGTCTCTCCACACAGCCCACAGTCATTGGCGGCCTCTCCATACAGCCCACAGTGAGTGACTGCCTCTCCATATAGCCCACAGGGAGTGGCGGCCTCTCCAAAGAGCCCACAGTGACTGGCGGCCTCTCCACACAGCCCACAGTGAGTGGCTGCCCCTCCACACTGCACACAGTGAGGGGCTGCCTCTCCATACAGCCCTCACAGTGAGGGACTGCCTCTCCACACAGCCCACAGTGAGTGGCTGCCTCTCCACACAGCCCCCAATGAGTGACTGTCTCTCCACACAGCCCACAGTGAGTAGCGGCTTCTCCACACAGCCCACAGTGGGCGACTACATGTCCACAAAGCATACAGTGATTTACTGCCACTCCACACAACCCACAGGGAGTTGCGACCTCTCCACAAAGCCCACAGTGAGAGACTGCCTCTCCACAAAGCATACAATGAGTGACTGCCTCTCCACACAGCACACAGTAAGTGGCGGCCTCTCCACAAAGCCTACAGTGAGTGGTTGCCTCTCCACAAAGCCTACAGTGAATGACTGCCTCTCCATACAGCCCACAGTGAGTGGCGGCGTCTCCATACAGCCCACAGTTAGTGGAGGCCTCTTCATACAGCCCACAGTGAGTGGTGGCCTCTCCATACAGCCCCGACAGTGAGTGACTGCCTCTCCACACAGCCCACAGTGAGTGGCTGTCTCTCCACACAGTCCACTGTGAGTGCCTGCCTCTCCAACCAGCCCTCAATGAGTGAATGTCTCTCCACACAGTCCACAGTGAGTGGAGGCCTCTCCACAAAGCCCACAGTGAGTGGAGGCCTCTCCACAAAGCCCCCAGTAAGAGACTGCCTCTACACATAGCACACAGTGAGTGGTGGGCTCTCCACAAAGCCCACAGTGAGTGACTGCCTCTCCACAAAGCATACAGTGAGTGACTGCCTCTCAACACAGCCCACAGTGATTTGCGGCCTCTCCACAAAGCCCACAGTGAGTGACTGCCTCTCCATAAAGCCCACAGTGAGTGGCGGCCTCTCCATACAGACCACAGTGAGTGGCGGCCTCTTCATACAGCCCACAGTGAGTGGCGGCCTCTCCATAGAGCCCACAGTGAGTGGCGGCCTCTCCACACAGCCCACAGTGAGTGGCTGCCCCTCCACACAGCACACAGTGAGTGGTTGCCTCTCCATACAGCCCCCAATGAGTGACTGTCTCTCCACATAGCCCTCAGTGAGTGGCTGTCTCTCCACATAGCCCACCGTGAGTGCCTGCTTCTCCAAACAGCCCCCAATGAGTGACTGTCTCTCCACACAGCCCACAGTGAGTTGAGGCCTCTCCACAAAGTCCACAGTGAGTGATTGCCTCTCCACAAAGCATACAGTGAGTGACTGCCTCTCCACACAGCCCACAGTGAGTGGCGGCCTCTCCACAAAGCCCACAGTGAGTGACTGCCTCTCCACAAAGCATACAGTGAAAGACTGCCTCTCCACGCAGCCCACAGTGAGTGGTGGCCTACCCTCAAAGCCCACAATGAGTGATGGCCTCTCCACAAAGCCCACAGTGAGTGACTGCCTCTCCACAAAGCATACAGTGAGTGAACGCCTCTCCACACAGCAAACAGTGAGTGGTGGCCTCTCCACACAGCACACAGTGAGTGGCTGCCTCTCCATACAGCCCCCAATTAGTGACTGTCTCTCCACAAAGCCCACAGTGAGTGACTGCCACTCCACAAAGCATACAGTGAGTGAACGCCTCTCCACACAGCAAACAGTGAGTGGTTGCTCCTCCACACAGCACACAGTGAGTGGCTGCCTCTCCATACAGCCCCCAATTAGTGACTGTCTCTCCACACAGCCCACAGTGAGTGGCGGCCTCTCCATACAGCCCACATTGAGTGGCTGCCTCTCCATACAGCCCCCACAGTGAGTGACTGCCTCTCCACACAGCCCACAGTGAGTGGCTGTCTCTCCACACAGCCCACAGTAAGTGGCTGCCTCTCCACCCAGCCCCCAATGAGTGACTGTCTCTCCACACAGCCCACAGTGAGTAGCGGCCTCTCCACACAGCCCACAGTGAGTGACTACCTGTCCACAAAGCATACAGTGATTTACTGCCGCTCCACACAACCCACAGTGAGTTGCTGCCTCTCCACAAAGCCCACATTGAGTGATGCCTCTCCACAAAGCATACAGTGAGTGATTGCCTCTCCACACAGCCTACAGTGAGTGGAGGAATCTCCACAAAACCCACAGAGAGTGACTGCCTCTCCACAAAGCATACAATGAGTGACTGCCTCTCCACACAGCACATAGTGAGTGGCGGCCTCTCCACAAAGCCCACAGTCAGTGGTGGCCTCTCCACAAAGCCTACAGTGAATGACTGCCTCTCCATACAGCCCACAGTGAGTGGCGGCCTCTCCATACAGCCCACAGTGAGTGGTGGCCTCTTCATACAGCCCACAGTGAGTGATGGCCTCTCGACAAAGCATACAGTGAGTGACTGCCTCTCCACATAGCCCACAGTGAGTGGTGGCCTCTCCACAAAGCCCACAGTGAGTGGCGGCCTCTCCACAAAGTCCACAGTGAGTGACTGATTCTACACTAAGCACACAGTGAGTGACTCCCTCTCCACACAGCCCACAGTGAGTGGCGGCATCTCCACAAGGCCCACAGTGAGTGATTGCCTCTCCACAAAGCATAAAGTGAGTGGCGGCCTCTCCATACAGCCCACAGTGAGTGGCCGCCTCTCCATACAGCCCACAGTGAGTGGCAGCCTCTCCGTGAAGCCCACAGTGAGTGACTGCCTCTCCACAAAGCATACAGTGAGTGACTGCCTCTCCACACAGCCCACAGCGAGTGGCGGCCACTCATCACAGCCCACAGTGAGTGGTTGCCCCTCCACACAGCACACAGTGAGTGGTTGCCTCTCCATACAGCACCCAATGAGTGACTGCCTCTCCACAAAACCCACAGTGAGTGCCTGCCTCTCCACACAGCCTACAGTGAGTGGAGGAATCTCCACAAAGCCCACAGAGAGTGACTGCCTCTCCACAAAGCCTACAGTGAATGACTGCCTCTCCATACAGCCCACAGTGAGTGGCGGCCTCTCCACACAGCCCACAGTGAGTGGTGGCCTCTTCATACAGCCCACAGTGAGTGGTGGCCTCTCCACAAAACCTACAGCGAATGACTGCCTCTCCATACAGCCCACAGTAAATGGTGGCCTCTTCATACAGCCCACAGTGAGTGATGGCCTCTCGACAAAGCATACAGTGAGTGACTGCCTCTCCACATAGCCCACAGTGAGTGTTGGCCTCTCCACAAAGCCCACAGTGAGTGGTGGCCTCTCCACAAAGCCCACAGTGAGTGACTGCTTCTACACTAAGCACACAGTGAGTGACTGCCTCTCCACACAGCCCAAAGTGAGTGGCGGCATCTCCACAAGGCCCACAGTGAGTGATTGCCTCTAAACAAAGCATAAAGTGAGTGGCGGCCTCTCCATACAGCCCACAGTGAGTGGCCGCCTCTCCATACAGCCCACAGTGAGTGGCAGCCTCTCCGTGAAGCCCACAGTGAGTGACTGCCTCTCCACAAAGCATACAGTGAGTGATTGCCTCTCCACAAAGCCCACCGTGAGTGGCGGCGTCTCTACAAAGCCCACAGTGAGTGACTGCCTCTCCACAAAGCATACAATGAGCGATTGCCTCTCCACACAGCACACAGTGAGTGGTGGCCTCTCCACAAATCCCACAGTGAGTGACTGCCTCTCCACAAAGCATACAGTGAGTGACTTCCTCTCCACACAGCCCACAGTGAGTAGCTGCCTCTCCACAAAGCCCACAGTGAGTGGTGGCCTCTCCACAAAGCCCACAGTGAGTGACTGCTTCTCCACAAAGCATACAGTGAGTGACTGCCTCTCCACACCGCCCACAGTGATGGCCTCTCCACAAAGCCCACAGTGAGTGACTGCCTCTCTACAAAGCATACAGTGAGTGACTGCCTCTCCACATAGCCCACAGTGAGTGGTGGCCTCTCCACAAAGCCCACAATGAGTGGTGGCCTCTCCACAAAGCCCACAGTAAGTGACGGCCTCTCCACCTAGCGCACAGTGAGTGGTGGGCTCTCCACAAAGCCCACAGTGAGTGACTGCTTCTACACAAAGCATACAGTGAGTGACTGCCTCTCCACACAGCCCACAGTGAGTGGCAGCCTCTCCACAAAGCCCACAGTGAGTGACTGCCTCTCCACAAAGCATACAAAGAGTGGCGGCCTCTCCACACAGCACACAGTGAGTGGCGGCCTCTCCATACAGCCCAAAGTGAGTGGCAGCCTCTCCATACAGCCCACAGTGAGTGGCAGCCTCTCCATAAAGCCCACAGTGAGTGACTGCCTCTCCACAAAGCATACAGTGAGTGATTGCCTCTCCACAAAGCCCACAGTGAGTGGCGGCCTCTCCACAAAGCAAACAGTGAGTGACTGCCTCTCCACAAAGCCCACAGTGAGTGACTGCCTCTCCACAAAGCATACAGTGAGTGATTGCCTCTCCACAAAGCCCACAGTGAGTGGCGGCCTCTCCACAAAGCAAACAGTGAGTGAATGCCTCTCCACAAAGCCCACAGTGAGTTACTGCCTCTCCATACAGCCCACAGTGAGCGGCGGCCTCTCCATACAGCCCACTGTGAGTGGTGGCCTCTCCATACAGCCCCCACAGTGAGTGACTGTCTCTCCACACAGCCCACCGCGAGTGCCTGATTCTCCAAACAGCCCCCAATGAGTGACTGCCTCTCCATACAGCCCACGGTGAGTGATTGCCTCTCCATATAGCCCCAGGGAGTGGCGGCCTCTCCATACAGCCCACAGTGAGTGGCGGCCTCTCCATAGAGCCCACAGTAAGTGGCGGCCTCTCCACACAGCCCACAGTGAGTGGCTGCCCCTCCACACAGCACACAGTGAGTGGCTGCCTCTACATACAGCCCCCAATGAGTGACTGTCTCTCCACACAGCCAACAGTGAGTGGCGGCCTCTCCATACAGCCCACAGTGAGTGGCAGCCTCTCCACACAGCCCACAGTGAGTGGCTGCCTCTCCACACAGCCCCCAATGAGTGACTGTCTCTCCACACAGCCCACAGTGAGTAGTGGCTTCTCCACACAGCCCACAGTGGGTGACTACCTGGTAACAAAGCATACAGTGATTTACTGCGACTCCACACAACCCACAATGAGTTGCGGACTTTCCACAAAGCCCACCGTGAGTGACTGCCTCTCCACAAAGCTTACAATGAGTGACTGCCTCTCCACACAGCACACAGTGAGTGGCGCCCTCTCCACAAAGCCCACAGTGAATGGTGGCCTCTCCACACAGCCCCCAATGAGTGACTGTCTCTCCACACAGCCCACAGTGAGTAGCGGCTTCTCCACACAGCCCACAGTGGGTGACTACCTGTTAACAAAGCATACAGTGATTTACTGCCACTCCACACAACCCACAATCAGTTGCAGCCTTTCGACAAAGCCCACCGTGAGTGACTGCCTCTCCAAAAAGCATACAGTGAGTTACTGCCTCTCCACACAGCCCACAGTGAGTGACTGCCTCTCCACAAAGCATACAGGGAGTGACTGCCGCTCCACAAAGCCCACAGTGAGTGGTGGCCTCTCCACAAAGCGCCCAGTAAGTGACTACCTCTACACATAGCACACAGTGAGTGGTGTGCTCTCCACGAAGCCCACAGTGAGTGACTGCCTCTCCACAAAGCATACAGTGAGTGACTGCCTCTCCACACAGCCCACAGTGAGTGGCAGCCTCTCCACAAATCCCACAGTGAGTGACTGCCTCTCCATACAGACCACAGTGAGTGGCGGCCTCTTCATACAGCCCACAGTGAGTGGTGGCCTCTCCATAGAGCCCACAGTGAGTGGCAGCCTCTCCACACAGCCCACAGTGAGTGGCTGCCCCTCCACACAGCACACAGTGAGTGGCTGCCTCTCCATACAGCCCCCAATGAGTGACTGTCTCTCCACACAGCCCACAGTGAGTGGCTGTCTCTCCACACAGCCCACCGTGAGTGCCTGCTTCTCCAAACAGCCCCCAATGAGTGACTGTCTCTCCACACAGCCCACAGTGAGTTGAGGCCTCTCCACAAAGCCCACAGTGAGTGACTGCCTCTCCACAAAGCATACAGTCAGTGACTGCCTCTCCACACAGCCCACAGTGAGTGGCCGCCTCTCCACAAAGCCCACAGTGAGTGACTGCCTCTCCACAAAGCATACAGTGAATGACTAGCTCTCCACACAGCCCACAGTGAGTGGTGGCCTCTCATCAAAGCCCACAGTGAGTGGTGGCCTCTCCACAAAGCCCACAGTGAGTGACTGCCTCTCCACAAAGCAAACAATTATTGAATGCCTCTCCACACAGCCCAAAGTGAGTGGGGGCCTCTCCACACAGCCCACAGTGAGTGGTTGCTCCTCCACACAGCACACAGTGAGTGGCTGCCTCTCCATAAAGCCCCCAATTAGTGACTGTGTCAACACACAGCTCACAGTGAGTGGCGGCCTCTCCATACAGCCCACAGTGAGTGGCTGCCTCTCCATACAGCCCCCACAGTGAGTGACTGCCTCTCCACACAGCCCACAGTGAGTGGCTGTCTCCCCACACAGCCCACAGTAAGTGGCTGCCTCTCCACCCAGCCCCTAATGAGTGACTGTCTCTCCACACAGCCCACAGTGAGTAGCGGCCTCTCCACACAGCCCACAGTGAGTGACTACCTGTCCACAAAGCATACAGTGATTTACTGCCGCTCCACTCAACCCAGAGTGAGTTGCGGCCTCTCCTCAAAGCCCACAGTGAGTGATGCCTCTCCACAAAGCATACAGTGAGTGATTGCCTCTCCACACAGCCCACAGTGAGTGGAGGCCTCTCCACAAAACCTACAGTGAATGACTGCCTCTCCATACAGCCCACAGTGAGTGGTGGCCTCTTCATACAGCCCACAGTGAGTGATGGCCTCTCGACAAAGCATACAGTGAGTGACTGCCTCTCCACATAGCCCACAGTGAGTGGTGGCCTCTCCACAAAGCCCACAGTGAGTGGTGGCCTCTCCACAAAGCCCACAGTGAGTGACTGCTTCTACACTAAGCACACAGTGAGTGACTCCCTCTCCACACAGCCCACAGTGAGTGGCGGCATCTCCACAAGGCCCACAGTGAGTGATTGCCTCTCCACAAAGCATAAAGTGAGTGGCGGCCTCTCCATACAGCCCACAGTGAGTGGCCGCCTCTCCACACAGCCCACAGTGAGTGGCAGCCTCTCCGTGAAGCCCACAGTGAGTGACTGCCTCTCCACAAAGCATACAGTGAGTGACTGCCTCTCCACACAGCCCAGAGCGAGTGGCGGCCACTCCACACAGCCCACAGTGAGTGGTTGCCCCTCCACACAGCACACAGTGAGTGGCTGCCTCTCCATACAGCACCCAATGAGTGACTGCCTCTCCACAAAACCCACAGTGAGTGCCTGCCTCTCCACACAGCCTACAGTGAGTGGAGGAATCTCCACAAAGCCCACAGAGAGTGACTGCCTCTCCATACAGCCCACAGTGAGTGGCGGCCTCTCCACACAGCCCACAGTGAGTGGTGGCCTCTTCATACTGCCCACAGTGAGTGGTGGCCTCTCCACAAAACCTACAGCGAATGACTGCCTCTCCATACAGCCCACAGTGAGTGGTGGGCTCTCCACAAAGCCCACAGTGAGTGACTGCTTCTACACAAAGCATACAGTGAGTGACTGCCTCTCCACACAGCCCACAGTGAGTGGCAGCCTCTCCACAAAGCCCACAGTGAGTGACTGCCTCTCCACAAAGCATACAAAGAGTGGCGGCCTCTCCACACAGCACACAGTGAGTGGCGGCCTCTCCATACAGCCCAAAGTGAGTGGCAGCCTCTCCATACAGCCCACAGTGAGTGGCAGCCTCTCCATGAAGCCCACAGTGAGTGACTGCCTCTCCACAAAGCATACAGTGAGTGATTGCCTCTCCACAAAGCCCACAGTGAGTGGCGGCCTCTCCACAAAGCAAACAGTGAGTGACTGCCTCTCCACAAAGCCCACAGTGAGTGACTGCCTCTCCACAAAGCATACAGTGAGTCACTGCCTCTCCACACAGCCCACATCGAGTGGTGGCCTCTCCACAAAGCCCACAGTGAGTTACTGCCTCTCCATACAGCCCACAGTGAGCGGCGGCCTCTCCATACAGCCCACAGTGAGCGGCGGCCTCTCCATACAGCCCACTGTGAGTGGTGGCCTCTCCATACAGCCCGCACAGTGAGTGACTGTCTCTCCACACAGCCCACCGCGAGTGCCTGATTCTCCACACAGCCCCCAATGAGTGACTGCCTCTCCATACAGCCCACGGTGAGTGATTGCCTCTCCATATAGCCCACAGGGAGTGGCGGCCTCTCCATACAGCCCACAGTGAGTGGCAGCCTCTCCGTGAAGCCCACAGTGAGTGACTGCCTCTCCACAAAGCATACAGTGAGTGATTGCCTCTCCACAAAGCCCACCGTGAGTGGCAGTGTCTCTACAAAGCCCACAGTGAGTGACTGCCTCTCCACAAAGCATACAATGAGCGATTGCCTCTCCATACAGCACACAGTGAGTGGTGGCCTCTCCACACAGCCCACAGTGAGTAGCTGCCTCTCCACAAAGCCCACAGTGAGTGGTGGCCTCTCCACAAAGCCCACAGTGAGTGACTGCTTCTCCACAAAGCATACAGTGAGTGACTGCCTCTCCACACCGCCCATAGTGATGGCCTCTCCACAAAGCCCACAGTGAGTGACTGCCTCTCTACAAAGCATACAGTGAGTGACTGCCTCTCCACATAGCCCACAGTGAGTGGTGGCCTCTCCACAAAGCCCACAATGAGTGGTGGCCTCTCCACAAAGCCCACAGTAAGTGACGGCCTCTCCACCTAGCGCACAGTGAGTGGTGGGCTCTCCACAAAGCCCACAGTGAGTGACTGCTTCTACACAAAGCATACAGTGAGTGACTGCCTCTCCACACAGCCCACAGTGAGTGGCAGCCTCTCCACAAAGCACACAGTGAGTGACTGCCTCTCCACAAAGCATACAAAGAGTGGCGGCCTCTCCACACAGCACACAGTGAGTGGCGGCCTCTCCATACAGCCCAAAGTGAGTGGCAGCCTCTCCATACAGCCCACAGTGAGTGGCAGCCTCTCCATAAAGCCCACAGTGAGTGACTGCCTCTCCACAAAGCATACAGTGAGTGATTGCCTCTCCACAAAGCCCACAGTGAGTGGCGGCCTCTCCACAAAGCAAACAGTGAGTGACTGCCTCTCCACAAAGCCCACAGTGAGTGACTGCCTCTCCACAAAGCATACAGTGAGTGATTGCCTCTCCACAAAGCCCAGAGTGAGTGGCGGCCTCTCCACAAAGCAAACAGTGAGTGAATGCCTCTCCACAAAGCCCACAGTGAGTTACTGCCTCTCCATACAGCCCACAGTGAGCGGCGGACTCTCCATACAGCCCACAGTGAGCGGCGGCCTCTCCATACAGCCCACTGTGAGTGGTGGCCTCTCCATACAGCCCCCACAGTGAGTGACTGTCTCTCCACACAGCCCACCGCGAGTGCCTGATTCTCCAAACAGCCCCCAACGAGTGACTGCCTCTCCATACAGCCCACGGTGAGTGATTGCCTCTCCATATAGCCCCAGGGAGTGGCGGCCTCTCCATACAGCCCACAGTGAGTGGCGGCCTCTCCATAGAGCCCACAGTGAGTGGCGGCCTCTCCACACAGCCCACAGTGAGTGGCTGCCCCTCCACACAGCACACAGTGAGTGGCTGCCTCTACATACAGCCCCCAATGAGTGACTGTCTCTCCACACAGCCCACAGTGAGTAGTGGCTTCTCCACACAGCCCACAGTGGGTGACTACCTGGTAACAAAGCATACAGTGATTTACTGCGACTCCACACAACCCACAATGAGTTGCGGACTTTCCACAAAGCCCACCGTGAGTGACTGCCTCTCCACAAAGCTTACAATGAGTGACTGCCTCTCCACACAGCACACAGTGAGTGGCGTCCTCTCCACAAAGCCCACAGTGAATGGTGGCCTCTCCACACAGCCCCCAATGAGTGACTGTCTCTCCACACAGCCCACAGTGAGTAGCGGCTTCTCCACACAGCCCACAGTGGGTGACTACCTGTTAACAAAGCATACAGTGATTTACTGCCACTCCACACAACCCACAATCAGTTGCAGCCTCTCGACAAAGCCCACCGTGAGTGACTGCCTCTCCAAAAAGCATACAGTGAGTTACTGCCTCTCCACACAGCCCACAGTGAGTGACTGCCTCTCCACAAAGCATACAGTGAGTGACTGCCGCTCCACAAAGCCCACAGTGAGTGGTGGCCTCTCCACAAAGCCCCCAGTAAGTGACTACCTCTACACATAGCACACAGTGAGTGGTGTGCTCTCCACGAAGCCCACAGTGAGTGACTGCCTCTCCACAAAGCATACAGTGAGTGACTGCCTCTCCACACAGCCCACAGTGAGTGGCAGCCTCTCCACAAATCCCACAGTGAGTGACTGCCTCTCCATACAGACCACAGTGAGTGGCGGCCTCTTCATACAGCCCACAGTGAGTGGTGGCCTCTCCATAGAGCCCACAGTGAGTGGCAGCCTCTCCACACAGCCCACAGTGAGTGGCTGCCCCTCCACACAGCACACAGTGAGTGGCTGCCTCTCCATACAGCCCCCAATGAGTGACTGTCTCTCCACACAGCCCACAGTGAGTGGCTGTCTCTCCACACAGCCCACCGTGAGTGCCTGCTTCTCCAAACAGCCCCCAATGAGTGACTGTCTCTCCACACAGCCCACAGTGAGTGGAGGCCTCTCCACAAAACCTACAGTGAATGACTGCCTCTCCATACAGCCCACAGTGAGTGGTGGCCTCTTCATACAGCCCACAGTGAGTGATGGCCTCTCGACAAAGCATACAGTGAGTGACTGCCTCTCCACATAGCCCACAGTGAGTGGTGGCCTCTCCACAAAGCCCACAGTGAGTGGTGGCCTCTCCACAAAGCCCACAGTGAGTGACTGCTTCTACACTAAGCACACAGTGAGTGACTCCCTCTCCACACAGCCCACAGTGAGTGGCGGCATCTCCACAAGGCCCACAGTGAGTGATTGCCTCTCCACAAAGCATAAAGTGAGTGGCGGCCTCTCCATACAGCCCACAGTGAGTGGCCGCCTCTCCACACAGCCCACAGTGAGTGGCAGCCTCTTCGTGAAGCCCACAGTGAGTGACTGCCTCTCCACAAAGCATACAGTGAGTGACTGCCTCTCCACACAGCCCAGAGCGAGTGGCGGCCACTCCACACAGCCCACAGTGAGTGGTTGCCCCTCCACACAGCACACAGTGAGTGGCTGCCTCTCCATACAGCACCCAATGAGTGACTGCCTCTCCACAAAACCCACAGTGAGTGCCTGCCTCTCCACATAGCCTACAGTGAGTGGAGGAATCTCCACAAAGCCCACAGAGAGTGACTGCCTCTCCATACAGCCCACAGTGAGTGGCGGCCTCTCCACACAGCCCACAGTGAGTGGTGGCCTCTTCATACAGCCCACAGTGAGTGGTGGCCTCTCCACAAAACCTACAGCGAATGACTGCCTCTCCATACAGCCCACAGTGAGTGGTGGGCTCTCCACAAAGCCCACAGTGAGTGACTGCTTCTACACAAAGCATACAGTGAGTGACTGCCTCTCCACACAGCCCACAGTGAGTGGCAGCCTCTCCACAAAGCCCACAGTGAGTGACTGCCTCTCCACAAAGCATACAAAGAGTGGCGGCCTCTCCACACAGCACACAGTGAGTGGCGGCCTCTCCATACAGCCCAAAGTGAGTGGCAGCCTCTCCATACAGCCCACAGTGAGTGGCAGCCTCTCCATGAAGCCCACAGTGAGTGACTGCCTCTCCACAAAGCCTACAGTGAGTGATTGCCTCTCCACAAAGCCCACAGTGAGTGGTGGCCTCTCCACAAAGCAAACAGTGAGTGACTGCCTCTCCACAAAGCCCACAGTGAGTGACTGCCTCTCCACAAAGCATACAGTGAGTCACTGCCTCTCCACACAGCCCACATCGAGTGGTGGCCTCTCCACAAAGCCCACAGTGAGTTACTGCCTCTCCATACAGCCCACAGTGAGCGGCGGCCTCTCCATACAGCCCACAGTGAGCGGCGGCCTCTCCATACAGCCCACTGTGAGTGGTGGCCTCTCCATACAGCCCCCACAGTGAGTGACTGTCTCTCCACACAGCCCACCGCGAGTGCCTGATTCTCCACACAGCCCCCAATGAGTGACTGCCTCTCCATACAGCCCACGGTGAGTGATTGCCTCTCCATATAGCCCACAGGGAGTGGCGGCCTCTCCATACAGCCCACAATGAGTGGCGGCCTCTCCATAGAGCCCACAGTGAGTGGCGGCCTCTCCACACAGCCCACAGTGAGTGGCTGCCCCTCCACACAGCACACAGTGAGTGGCTGCCTCTACATACAGCCCCCAATGAGTGACTGTCTCTCCACACAGCCCACAGTGAGTGGCGGCCTCTCCATACAGCCCACAGTGAGTGGCAGCCTCTCCACACAGCCCACAGTGAGTGGCTGCCTCTCCACACAGCCCCCAATGAGTGACTGTCTCTCCACACAGCCCACAGTGAGTAGTGGCTTCTCCACACAGCCCACAGTGGGTGACTACCTGGTAACAAAGCATACAGTGATTTACTGCGACTCCACACAACCCACAATGAGTTGCAGACTTTCCACAAAGCCCACCGTGAGTGACTGCCTCTCCACAAAGCTTACAATGAGTGACTGCCTCTCCACACAGCAAACAGTGAGTGGCGCCCTCTCCACAAAGCCCACAGTGAGTGGTGGCCTCTCCACACAGCCCCCAATGAGTGACTGTCTCTCCACACAGCCCACAGTGAGTAGCGGCTTCTCCACACAGCCCACAGTGGGTGACTACCTGTTAACAAAGCATACAGTGATTTACTGCCACTCCACACAACCCACAATGAGTTGCAGCCTCTCGACAAAGCCCACCGTGAGTGACTGCCTCTCCAAAAAGCATACAGTGAGTTACTGCCTCTCCACACAGCCCACAGTGAGTGACTGCCTCTCCACAAAGCATACAGTGAGTGACTGCCGCTCCACAAAGCCCACAGTGAGTGGTGGCCTCTCCACAAAGCCCCCAGTAAGTGACTACCTCTACACATAGCACACAGTGAGTGGTGTGCTCTCCACGAAGCCCACAGTGAGTGACTGCCTCTCCACAAAGCATACAGTGAGTGACTGCCTCTCCACACAGCCCACAGTGAGTGGCAGCCTCTCCACAAATCCCACAGTGAGTGACTGCCTCTCCATACAGACCACAGTGAGTGGCGGCCTCTTCATACAGCCCACAGTGAGTGGTGGCCTCTCCATAGAGCCCACAGTGAGTGGCAGCCTCTCCACACAGCCCACAGTGAGTGGCTGCCCCTCCACACAGCACACAGTGAGTGACTGCCTCTCCACACAGCCCAGAGCGAGTGGCGGCCACTCCACACAGCCCACAGTGAGTGGTTGCCCCTCCACACAGCACACAGTGAGTGGCTGCCTCTCCATACAGCACCCAATGAGTGACTGCCTCTCCACAAAACCCACAGTGAGTGACTGCCTCTCCACACAACCCACAGTGAGTGGCGGCCTCTCCACAAAGCCCACCGTGAGTGACTGCCTCTCCACAAAGCATAGAGTGAGTGACTACCTCTCCACACAGCCCACAGTGAGTGGTGGCCTCTTCATACTGCCCACAGTGAGTGGTGGCCTCTCCACAAAACCTACAGCGAATGACTGCCTCTCCATACAGCCCACAGTGAGTGGTGGGCTCTCCACAAAGCCCACAGTGAGTGACTGCTTCTACACAAAGCATACAGTGAGTGACTGCCTCTCCACACAGCCCACAGTGAGTGGCAGCCTCTCCACAAAGCCCACAGTGAGTGACTGCCTCTCCACAAAGCATACAAAGAGTGGCGGCCTCTCCACACAGCACACAGTGAGTGGCGGCCTCTCCATACAGCCCAAAGTGAGTGGCAGCCTCTCCATACAGCCCACAGTGAGTGGCAGCCTCTCCATGAAGCCCACAGTGAGTGACTGCCTCTCCACAAAGCATACAGTGAGTGATTGCCTCTCCACAAAGCCCACAGTGAGTGGCGGCCTCTCCACAAAGCAAACAGTGAGTGACTGCCTCTCCACAAAGCCCACAGTGAGTGACTGCCTCTCCACAAAGCATACAGTGAGTCACTGCCTCTCCACACAGCCCACATCGAGTGGTGGCCTCTCCACAAAGCCCACAGTGAGTTACTGCCTCTCCATACAGCCCACAGTGAGCGGCGGCCTCTCCATACAGCCCACAGTGAGCGGCGGCCTCTCCATACAGCCCACTGTGAGTGGTGGCCTCTCCATACAGCCCGCACAGTGAGTGACTGTCTCTCCACACAGCCCACCGCGAGTGCCTGATTCTCCACACAGCCCCCAATGAGTGACTGCCTCTCCATACAGCCCACGGTGAGTGATTGCCTCTCCATATAGCCCACAGGGAGTGGCGGCCTCTCCATACAGCCCACAGTGAGTGGCAGCCTCTCCGTGAAGCCCACAGTGAGTGACTGCCTCTCCACAAAGCATACAGTGAGTGATTGCCTCTCCACAAAGCCCACCGTGAGTGGCAGTGTCTCTACAAAGCCCACAGTGAGTGACTGCCTCTCCACAAAGCATACAATGAGCGATTGCCTCTCCACACAGCACACAGTGAGTGGTGGCCTCTCCACAAATCCCACAGTGAGTGACTGCCTCTCCACAAAGCATACAGTGAGTGACTTCCTCTCCACACAGCCCACAGTGAGTAGCTGCCTCTCCACAAAGCCCACAGTGAGTGGTGGCCTCTCCACAAAGCCCACAGTGAGTGACTGCTTCTCCACAAAGCATACAGTGAGTGACTGCCTCTCCACACCGCCCATAGTGATGGCCTCTCCACAAAGCCCACAGTGAGTGACTGCCTCTCTACAAAGCATACAGTGAGTGACTGCCTCTCCACATAGCCCACAGTGAGTGGTGGCCTCTCCACAAAGCCCACAATGAGTGGTGGCCTCTCCACAAAGCCCACAGTAAGTGACGGCCTCTCCACCTAGCGCACAGTGAGTGGTGGGCTCTCCACAAAGCCCACAGTGAGTGACTGCTTCTACACAAAGCATACAGTGAGTGACTGCCTCTCCACACAGCCCACAGTGAGTGGCAGCCTCTCCACAAAGCCCACAGTGAGTGACTGCCTCTCCACAAAGCATACAAAGAGTGGCGGCCTCTCCACACAGCACACAGTGAGTGGCGGCCTCTCCATACAGCCCAAAGTGAGTGGCAGCCTCTCCATACAGCCCACAGTGAGTGGCAGCCTCTCCATAAAGCCCACAGTGAGTGACTGCCTCTCCACAAAGCATACAGTGAGTGATTGCCTCTCCACAAAGCCCACAGTGAGTGGCGGCCTCTCCACAAAGCAAACAGTGAGTGACTGCCTCTCCACAAAGCCCACAGTGAGTGACTGCCTCTCCACAAAGCATACAGTGAGTGATTGCCTCTCCACAAAGCCCACAGTGAGTGGCGGCCTCTCCACAAAGCAAACAGTGAGTGAATGCCTCTCCACAAAGCCCACAGTGAGTTACTGCCTCTCCATACAGCCCACAGTG
This sequence comes from Lissotriton vulgaris, assembly GCF_964263255.1. Lineage (NCBI taxonomy): Eukaryota > Metazoa > Chordata > Amphibia > Caudata > Salamandridae > Lissotriton > Lissotriton vulgaris. Next base: position 56,687,443 of record NC_141685.1, read on the forward strand.
AGCGGCGGACTCTCCATACAGCCCACAGTGAGCGGCGGCCTCTCCATACAGCCCACTGTGAGTGGTGGCCTCTCCATACAGCCCCCACAGTGAGTGACTGTCTCTCCACACAGCCCACCGCGAGTGCCTGATTCTCCAAACAGCCCCCAATGAGTGACTGCCTCTCCATACAGCCCACGGTGAGTGATTGCCTCTCCATATAGCCCCAGGGAGTGGCAGCCTCTCCATACAGCCCACAGTGAGTGGCGTCCTCTCCATAGAGCCCACAGTGAGTGGCGGCCTCTCCACACAGCCCACAGTGAGTGGCTGCCCCTCCACACAGCACACAGTGAGTGGCTGCCCCTACATACAGCCCCCAATGAGTGACTGTCTCTCCACACAGCCCACAGTGAGTAGTGGCTTCTCCACACAGCCCACAGTGGGTGACTACCTGGTAACAAAGCATACAGTGATTTACTGCGACTCCACACAACCCACAATGAGTTGCGGACTTTCCACAAAGCCCACCGTGAGTGACTGCCTCTCCACAAAGCTTACAATGAGTGACTGCCTCTCCACACAGCACACAGTGAGTGGCGTCCTCTCCACAAAGCCCACAGTGAATGGTGGCCTCTCCACACAGCCCCCAATGAGTGACTGTCTCTCCACACAGCCCACAGTGAGTAGCGGCTTCTCCACACAGCCCACAGTGGGTGACTACCTGTTAACAAAGCATACAGTGATTTACTGCCACTCCACACAACCCACAATCAGTTGCAGCCTCTCGACAAAGCCCACCGTGAGTGACTGCCTCTCCAAAAAGCATACAGTGAGTTACTGCCTCTCCACACAGCCCACAGTGAGTGACTGCCTCTCCACAAAGCATACAGTGAGTGACTGCCGCTCCACAAAGCCCACAGTGAGTGGTGGCCTCTCCACAAAGCCCCCAGTAAGTGACTACCTCTACACATAGCACACAGTGAGTGGTGTGCTCTCCACGAAGCCCACAGTGAGTGACTGCCTCTCCACAAAGCATACAGTGAGTGACTGCCTCTCCACACAGCCCACAATGAGTGGCAGCCTCTCCACAAATCCCACAGTGAGTGACTGCCTCTCCATACAGACCACAGTGAGTGGCGGCCTCTTCATACAGCCCACAGTGAGTGGTGGCCTCTCCATAGAGCCCACAGTGAGTGGCAGCCTCTCCACACAGCCCACAGTGAGTGGCTGCCCCTCCACACAGCACACAGTGAGTGGCTGCCTCTCCATACAGCCCCCAATGAGTGACTGTCTCTCCACACAGCCCACAGTGAGTGGCTGTCTCTCCACACAACCCACCGTGAGTGCCTGCTTCTCCAAACAGCCCCCAATGAGTGACTGTCTCTCCACACAGCCCACAGTGAGTGGAGGCCTCTCCACAAAACCTACAGTGAATGACTGCCTCTCCATACAGCCCACAGTGAGTGGTGGCCTCTTCATACAGCCCACAGTGAGTGATGGCCTCTCGACAAAGCATACAGTGAGTGACTGCCTCTCCACATAGCCCACAGTGAGTGGTGGCCTCTCCACAAAGCCCACAGTGAGTGGTGGCCTCTCCACAAAGCCCACAGTGAGTGACTGCTTCTACACTAAGCACACAGTGAGTGACTCCCTCTCCACACAGCCCACAGTGAGTGGCGGCATCTCCACAAGGCCCACAGTGAGTGATTGCCTCTCCACAAAGCATAAAGTGAGTGGCGGCCTCTCCATACAGCCCACAGTGAGTGGCCGCCTCTCCACACAGCCCACAGTGAGTGGCAGCCTCTCCGTGAAGCCCACAGTGAGTGACTGCCTCTCCACAAAGCATACAGTGAGTGACTGCCTCTCCACACAGCCCAGAGCGAGTGGCGGCCACTCCACACAGCCCACAGTGAGTGGTTGCCCCTCCACACAGCACACAGTGAGTGGCTGCCTCTCCATACAGCACCCAATGAGTGACTGCCTCTCCACAAAACCCACAGTGAGTGCCTGCCTCTCCAAACAGCCTACAGTGAGTGGAGGAATCTCCATACAGCCCACAATGAGTGGCGGCCTCTCCATAGAGCCCACAGTGAGTGGCGGCCTCTCCACACAGCCCACAGTGAGTGGCTGCCCCTCCACACAGCACACAGTGAGTGGTGTGCTCTCCACGAAGCCCACAGTGAGTGACTGCCTCTCCACAAAGCATACAGTGAGTGACTGCCTCTCCACACAGCCCACAGTGAGTGGCAGCCTCTCCACAAATCCCACAGTGAGTGACGGCCTCTCCACACAGCCCACAGTGAGTGGCAGCCTCTCCACAAAGCCCACAGTGAGTGACTGCCTCTCCACAAAGCATACAAAGAGTGGCGGCCTCTCCACACAGCACACAGTGAGTGGCGGCCTCTCCATACAGCCCAAAGTGAGTGGCAGCCTCTCCATACAGCCCACAGTGAGTGGCAGCCTCTCCATGAAGCCCACAGGCAGTGACTGCCTCTCCACAAAGCCTACAGTGAGTGATTGCCTCTCCACAAAGCCCACAGTGAGTGGCGGCCTCTCCACAAAGCAAACAGTGAGTGACTGCCTCTCCACAAAGCCCACAGTGAGTGACTGCCTCTCCACAAAGCATACAGTGAGTCACTGCCTCTCCACACAGCCCACATCGAGTGGTGGCCTCTCCACAAAGCCCACAGTGAGTTACTGCCTCTCCATACAGCCCACAGTGAGCGGCGGCCTCTCCATACAGCCCACAGTGAGCGGCGGCCTCTCCATACAGCCCACTGTGAGTGGTGGCCTCTCCATACAGCCCCCACAGTGAGTGACTGTCTCTCCACACAGCCCACCGCGAGTGCCTGATTCTCCACACAGCCCCCAATGAGTGACTGCCTCTCCATACAGCCCACGGTGAGTGATTGCCTCTCCATATAGCCCACAGGGAGTGGCGGCCTCTCCATACAGCCCACAATGAGTGGCGGCCTCTCCATACAGCCCACAATGAGTGGCGGCCTCTCCATAGAGCCCACAGTGAGTGGCGGCCTCTCCACACAGCCCACAGTGAGTGGCTGCCCCTCCACACAGCACACAGTGAGTGGCTGCCTCTACATACAGCCCCCAATGAGTGACTGTCTCTCCACACAGCCCACAGTGAGTGGCGGCCTCTCCATACAGCCCACAGTGAGTGGCAGCCTCTCCACACAGCCCACAGTGAGTGGCTGCCTCTCCACACAGCCCCCAATGAGTGACTGTCTCTCCACACAGCCCACAGTGAGTAGTGGCTTCTCCACACAGCCCACAGTAGGTGACTACCTGGTAACAAAGCATACAGTGATTTACTGCGACTCCACACAACCCACAATGAGTTGCAGACTTTCCACAAAGCCCACCGTGAGTGACTGCCTCTCCACAAAGCTTACAATGAGTGACTGCCTCTCCACACAGCAAACAGTGAGTGGCGCCCTCTCCACAAAGCCCACAGTGAGTGGTGGCCTCTCCACACAGCCCCCAATGAGTGACTGTCTCTCCACACAGCCCACAGTGAGTAGCGGCTTCTCCACACAGCCCACAGTGGGTGACTACCTGTTAACAAAGCATACAGTGATTTACTGCCACTCCACACAACCCACAATGAGTTGCAGCCTCTCGACAAAGCCCACCGTGAGTGACTGCCTCTCCAAAAAGCATACAGTGAGTTACTGCCTCTCCACACAGCCCACAGTGAGTGACTGCCTCTCCACAAAGCATACAGTGAGTGACTGCCGCTCCACAAAGCCCACAGTGAGTGGTGGCCTCTCCACAAAGCCGACAAAATGGAGAGATTCCCTTGAACAGAACTAAATTGACTGATCTAGACAATTTAAATCATAACAAGATACACGTATATAAAAAGAATTCTACAGTTTATTGGTAATACAAACATTAAAAGAGTGGACAATGAAGGAACCACTCAACAACAAATTAAAACAAGAGATAAACAATTAAAATAAATTGACATTCAATGTTGACCAGCAAAATTGAGACACTAAGACAGAAAATAGTAAGACATTGAACTTGTGCAATACTTCAAAGATGACCTATACCTCCAAATCAAGGGGACCAGCATGGGGGCCACATGTGCCCCAGTCTGGCCTGTTTATATGTGGGAGATTTTGAACTTAAACACATATTCAATGAGGCTGCCCCCTACTTTGAGAATATTTCCTGCTGGCATCGCTACATCGATTATATTATTTTCATCTGGAGCGGTGCCAGCGAGGACTTACTCAGTTTTTTGGAATGGCTTAATCTGGGCGATCCAAACCTCAAATTCACAGGACATCATAGCAATTCCAGGGTGGAATTCCTGGACATAGTTATTAAAGAGGAGGAAGGTATCTTAAAAGTTGAGTTATTTACCAAACGGACGGATAAAAATTCACTTTTACATTATTCCAGCAATCACCCGAAGGCACAAAAGGACAATGTGCCCTTTGGTGAATTCCTAAGACTGAGGCGAAATTGTTCCAATTTGGACGATTTATATTGACATTCGGAGAATATGACAAGAAAACTCAAGGTGAGAGGCTACCCCCATAAACTCATCAAACATTCCCTGAAGCGTGCAAGATTTTATGATCGTGATAGCCTCCTCGACCAAGATAAAACCCGCAACAAAAATGACTGGGACAGAATAGTATTTGTGACTCAGTTTTCACACTTAAGCAATCAGATCAAAAATATAGTGAACAGAAATTGGCGTATACTGAATTTCAATACTGTAAACCAACTTAACAAACCCCTTTTCTCATTTCGCAGAAATAAAACTATCCGCAATTGCCTAGTACACACTTACAAGCCACCCATGGAAACCCAACGAACTTTGGCCGGCTCCAGAGCATCAGGCAACCACAAATGTGGGACCTGCTCGGTCTGCCCACATTGTATCACAGGTACTAGCCTTGAATTCAATGGAAAAATCTTGACTCCCAGGACATTTGATAACTGCAGGAGTCAAAACGTTATATACCTGCTGATCTGTCCCTGCAATTTGGGATACGTGGGTGAGACCAGCAGGGAACTTAGATCCAGAGTCCTGGAACATAAATCAGCCATACGCACAAATAAATGTAATGCACCCTTGACGGAGCATTTTAGACAGCAGAATCACACTTGTGATGATCTGCGTTGGTTCATTTTGGAGAAGATCAGAACCACTAGACAAGGTGGTGACATTGACAAACTGAGAAAAACCCGGGAGCAATGGTACTTTTGTTTCCTAAATACCATTCTCAAAGGTTTGAATACCAGGGAAGGATGGACAAAATGTATCTAGACCTTTTGCCATCAGCCCGTATTAGGAGAACTAATATCTATGGATCCCCTGCACATTTCTGTCAATGCAAGATAAGTTACCTATAGTGTTGACATTCATTCCCTCTCCGGTATGCATGTCTCTATTCTAAAAGTAGTCTACAATTCTATTTTTTAAACGCTTTTCAAAAATAAGAACTTTTCCCATAGACCGGTCGCTTGATCCTGCGTCCAGCTCTCTAATATCAAAAAGAGCGTTAACAAAATTCCCCCGCTGTCCTGTATATAACCAGGACCTTTGGCGTATACATTTGGGACAATATATTTTCCTTTATCTGCACAACTGCCGTTTTGTAATTTAGACTATCACCGCCAGCGTAATCACATGGCCTGAACACTTCTAGCAATACTCAGATTATAGGTCCGTTACCCCGGCCAATCAGTACGTAGTACCACGAGCCTGTGTATGCTAATTCTGTGGTTCTAAATAGACCCTCCTGATTGGCTCTGATTTAGACCTATCATGCGCCAGCTTAGGTATTTAAATACGGCGCCTTCTCCTCCCCGACACACTCCATGCAACCAGAGGAACAGGCAGACCATTTGCGTAACACCAGGTAAGCGGCCACATAAATACAGCAGCTTAAGTAGGCGAGGCACGAGACAAAAGCGGGTCACATTTAACAGCTGCGCTTTATTTCCCTGTCCTGATCTTTAGGGTAACAATCCCTCTACATCGCAAAGATACGATGCAAGCGCCCCTGGCCTTTTAATCAAAAGGGTTTCACGCAACCAGAGAAGCAAGCAGTCCTATGCGCTTGAATAGGTAAGCATGCACAGAAAGTTCGCAATATAGATAGCTGGCTTTCAAATCGTTCTACTTCTAATGGCTATATATATACTTGTGTTCTGAATTTTAGTGCAACATAAGTTCACACCACAAGGACATGACTCAGGTGCCTCTGGTCTTTTAACAAGATAAGAATAAAAGAAAAAAACGAAAATAACACTTTATGGGGCTCAATTATTTCGGACTGCCCGCATTTAACGCCTTATTGTTGAAGTACCAGGTATGCTAATTTTCGCTAATTTTTCTAAACCGGGTTAGATAAGCCAGCACAAGTATGTTGCTCTCATAAAGGAATATCCCCCTTTTTTTCGTACCTTAACTTCCACTATTTTGACTTGTAGGAGTATTTCACCTCTAGCCTCATTTAATCATGCAATTTTAAAGTGGATGTTCAAAGCCAGCATCTCTCCCTACATCGCATTCTGACATGATAATAATTGAAACCTCACCACGCCCAAAAACGGATTCTTAAGGTAATTAAACATCAACTAATATAAAGATTCCCTTGGCAATTTAAAAATAGAATAGCCTATATAACACCCCTAGCTTTCTGGAAATAATACCAAACCCAAACATTCGAAATCCATTTTATAATCCTTGGTTCTTTAATCTGGTATGTGTTATCAACACATCTTTGATTTTGAAGTTGTGTTTTTACAGCAATTGTCTTATTATTCTTTTTGCAATTGGGCATAAACCCAAACACGAATAGCTCCTCCCCAAATGAGAGGTATATGCAAAACTGTGATTTCTTATGAATGTGGCAAAGTAATCCTGAAAAACAAAAGGGAAACCAGGGATTGTTTGATATGCTTGTATACATCTAAATGCATTTAGACCAGTAATTTTTGAAAATATTACAGATGCACTATTTTACTGCCATTGTACTAGGGAGGTTTTTATAAATGTATTTCTGTATACTACTGTTACCTCTTCATCACATGATATTAAGATAAAAAAATGCTTGTGACAACCGCAAATCTTCATGTATTTACTATAACCTATTGTATATTCATTTTTTTAGGGTGATTACATTAACCCCTATACTACGACAGATACCAAGAGTAGTCTTAATAAAGGTGGACAATATAGTGGAAAACCACCGAAACGCGTCGACGCACCACTTAGTATAATTCATGACTCGGACATTTATGTTGATATACTGTATTGTGGTGTACACAACTTAGGTGTCAGAAATATAGTTCGAATATACACCCAGTATTGCACGAGTTCAATGTCTTACTGTTTTCTGTCTTAGTGTCTCAATTTTGCTGGTCAACTTTCTTTCCTAGCATTCACCAAGCAGATAAAAACGTAGAGGTGTTTGAAAGAGTAGTAGAGGTAGAAGTTAAGAACTTATTCTCTAAAAATGCTGTCTGTAATATCAACTTCTCAAAAGCACAGAGAGACGCCCTTACCAACATGCAAAACAGTGAGGAACTTACAATCAAACCCGCCGATAAGGGCGGGGGAGTAGTTGTGTTCGACACTGAAAAATATGACAGCAAAATGAAAGAACTCCTTAGTGTTAAGGAACATTATCAGAAATCCAAATTCCAAGAACTAAGCAAACTAAAAAGTGAAGTAGCCAATCTTTTGAGTGAAGGGAGAGACAGGGGTGCAATCAGTGAAAGTGAATACAAGTTTCTCTTCAAACAACATCCGGTCACCCCTGCTATGTATGGACTCCCAAAGATCCACAAGAACCTCATGGACCCACCCATGAGACCTATAATTAGTTGAATAGGGACCATATTAGAGCCATTGAGCAGGCACGTAGACTTTTTCCTGCAGCCGATTGTAAAAAAACAAAGGTCCTATCTCAAAGATACCTCCCATGCCATTTCTGTTTTTGAGGGTAGAGGGTTCAATAGGGTGACCCAGTTTCTGGTCACCCTTGACATTGAAGCCCTCTACAAGAACATCCCCCAAAATAATACCTTGCATGTGATTGCTTCCATACTCGAAACAGAGGACCTTAATGGCGGAGACGATACCTTCATTATGTCATGTATCCACCTGATTTTGAAGAGGAATTTCATCCTCTTCAAAGATTACCTATACCTCCAAATCAAGGGGACCAGCATGGGGGCCACATGTGCCCCAGTCTGGCCTGTTTATATGTGGGAGATTTTGAACTTAAACACATATTCAATGAGGCTGCCCCCTACTTTGAGAATATTTCCTGCTGGCATCGCTACATCGATTATATTATTTTCATCTGGAGCGGTGCCAGCGAGGACTTACTCAGTTTTTTGGAATGGCTTAATCTGGGCGATCCAAACCTCAAATTCACAGGACATCATAGCAATTCCAGGGTGGAATTCCTGGACATAGTTATTAAAGAGGAGGAAGGTATCTTAAAAGTTGAGTTATTTACCAAACGGACGGATAAAAATTCACTTTTACATTATTCCAGCAATCACCCGAAGGCACAAAAGGACAATGTGCCCTTTGGTGAATTCCTAAGACTGAGGCGAAATTGTTCCAATTTGGACGATTTATATTGACATTCGGAGAATATGACAAGAAAACTCAAGGTGAGAGGCTACCCCCATAAACTCATCAAACATTCCCTGAAGCGTGCAAGATTTTATGATCGTGATAGCCTCCTCGACCAAGATAAAACCCGCAACAAAAATGACTGGGACAGAATAGTATTTGTGACTCAGTTTTCACACTTAAGCAATCAGATCAAAAATATAGTGAACAGAAATTGGCGTATACTGAATTTCAATACTGTAAACCAACTTAACAAACCCCTTTTCTCATTTCGCAGAAATAAAACTATCCGCAATTGCCTAGTACACACTTACAAGCCACCCATGGAAACCCAACGAACTTTGGCCGGCTCCAGAGCATCAGGCAACCACAAATGTGGGACCTGCTCGGTCTGCCCACATTGTATCACAGGTACTAGCCTTGAATTCAATGGAAAAATCTTGACTCCCAGGACATTTGATAACTGCAGGAGTCAAAACGTTATATACCTGCTGATCTGTCCCTGCAATTTGGGATACGTGGGTGAGACCAGCAGGGAACTTAGATCCAGAGTCCTGGAACATAAATCAGCCATACGCACAAATAAATGTAATGCACCCTTGACGGAGCATTTTAGACAGCAGAATCACACTTGTGATGATCTGCGTTGGTTCATTTTGGAGAAGATCAGAACCACTAGACAAGGTGGTGACATTGACAAACTGAGAAAAACCCGGGAGCAATGGTACTTTTGTTTCCTAAATACCATTCTCAAAGGTTTGAATACCAGGGAAGGATGGACAAAATGTATCTAGACCTTTTGCCATCAGCCCGTATTAGGAGAACTAATATCTATGGATCCCCTGCACATTTCTGTCAATGCAAGATAAGTTACCTATAGTGTTGACATTCATTCCCTCTCCGGTATGCATGTCTCTATTCTAAAAGTAGTCTACAATTCTATTTTTTAAACGCTTTTCAAAAATAAGAACTTTTCCCATAGACCGGTCGCTTGATCCTGCGTCCAGCTCTCTAATATCAAAAAGAGCGTTAACAAAATTCCCCCGCTGTCCTGTATATAACCAGGACCTTTGGCGTATACATTTGGGACAATATATTTTCCTTTATCTGCACAACTGCCGTTTTGTAATTTAGACTATCACCGCCAGCGTAATCACATGGCCTGAACACTTCTAGCAATACTCAGATTATAGGTCCGTTACCCCGGCCAATCAGTACGTAGTACCACGAGCCTGTGTATGCTAATTCTGTGGTTCTAAATAGACCCTCCTGATTGGCTCTGATTTAGACCTATCATGCGCCAGCTTAGGTATTTAAATACGGCGCCTTCTCCTCCCCGACACACTCCATGCAACCAGAGGAACAGGCAGACCATTTGCGTAACACCAGGTAAGCGGCCACATAAATACAGCAGCTTAAGTAGGCGAGGCACGAGACAAAAGCGGGTCACATTTAACAGCTGCGCTTTATTTCCCTGTCCTGATCTTTAGGGTAACAATCCCTCTACATCGCAAAGATACGATGCAAGCGCCCCTGGCCTTTTAATCAAAAGGGTTTCACGCAACCAGAGAAGCAAGCAGTCCTATGCGCTTGAATAGTTAAGCATGCACAGAAAGTTCGCAATATAGATAGCTGGCTTTCAAATCGTTCTACTTCTAATGGCTATATATATACTTGTGTTCTGAATTTTAGTGCAACATAAGTTCACACCACAAGGACATGACTCAGGTGCCTCTGGTCTTTTAACAAGATAAGAATAAAAGAAAAAAACGAAAATAACACTTTATGGGGCTCAATTATTTCGGACTGCCCGCATTTAACGCCTTATTGTTGAAGTACCAGGTATGCTAATTTTCGCTAATTTTTCTAAACCGGGTTAGATAAGCCAGCACAAGTATGTTGCTCTCATAAAGGAATATCCCCCTTTTTTTCGTACCTTAACTTCCACTATTTTGACTTGTAGGAGTATTTCACCTCTAGCCTCATTTAATCATGCAATTTTAAAGTGGATGTTCAAAGCCAGCATCTCTCCCTACATCGCATTCTGACATGATAATAATTGAAACCTCACCACGCCCAAAAACGGATTCTTAAGGTAATTAAACATCAACTAATATAAAGATTCCCTTGGCAATTTAAAAATAGAATAGCCTATATAACACCCCTAGCTTTCTGGAAATAATACCAAACCCAAACATTCGAAATCCATTTTATAATCCTTGGTTCTTTAATCTGGTATGTGTTATCAACACATCTTTGATTTTGAAGTTGTGTTTTTACAGCAATTGTCTTATTATTCTTTTTGCAATTGGGCATAAACCCAAACACGAATAGCTCCTCCCCAAATGAGAGGTATATGCAAAACTGTGATTTCTTATGAATGTGGCAAAGTAATCCTGAAAAACAAAAGGGAAACCAGGGATTGTTTGATATGCTTGTATACATCTAAATGCATTTAGACCAGTAATTTTTGAAAATATTACAGATGCACTATTTTACTGCCATTGTACTAGGGAGGTTTTTATAAATGTATTTCTGTATACTACTGTTACCTCTTCATCACATGATATTAAGATAAAAAAATGCTTGTGACAACCGCAAATCTTCATGTATTTACTATAACCTATTGTATATTCATTTTTTTAGGGTGATTACATTAACCCCTATACTACGACAGATACCAAGAGTAGTCTTAATAAAGGTGGACAATATAGTGGAAAACCACCGAAACGCGTCGACGCACCACTTAGTATAATTCATGACTCGGACATTTATGTTGATATACTGTATTGTGGTGTACACAACTTAGGTGTCAGAAATATAGTTCGAATATACACCCAGTATTGCACGAGTTCAATGTCTTACTGTTTTCTGTCTTAGTGTCTCAATTTTGCTGGTCAACATTGAATGTCTATTTATTTTAATTGTATATCTCTTGTTTTAATTTGTTGTCGAGTGGTTCCTTCATTGTCCACTCTTAATGTTTGTATTACCAATAAACTGTAGAATTCTTTTTATATACGTGTATCTTGTTATGATTTTAATTGTCTAGCTCAGTCAATTTAGTTCTGTTCAAGGGAATCTCTCCTTTTTGTCGGTTGGTTAACCCTATTTCCCTTGACTGCTGTTAAAGGGTACTTCTCACTTTTACCTCTCTCCACAAAGCCCACAGCGATTGACTGCTTCTCCATACTGTCCACAGTGAGTGGTGGCCTCTCCATACAGCCCACAGTGAGTGGCAGGCCTCTCCATAGAGCCCACAGTGAGTGGCGGCCTCTCCACACAGCCCACAGTGAGTGGCTGCCTCTCCACACAGCACAAAGTGAGTGGCTGTCTCTCCATACATCCCCCAATGAGTGACTGTCTCTCCACAGAGCCCACAGTGAGTGGTGGCCTCTCCATACAGCCCACAGTGAGTGACTGCCTCTCCACAAAGCCCACAGTGAGTGACTGCCTCTCCACAAAGCATACAGTGAGTGACTGCCTCTCCACACAGCCCACAGCGAGTGGCGGCCACTCCACACAGCCCACAGTGAGTGGTTGCCCCTCCACACAGCACACAGTGAGTGGCTGCCTCTCCATACAGCACCCAATGAGTGACTGCCTCTCCACAAAAGCCACAGTGAGTGCCTGCCTCTCCACTAAGCATACAGTGAGTGGCGGCCTCTACATACAGCCGACAGTGAGTGGCTGCCTCTCCACACAACCCACAGCGAGTGGCGGCCACTCCACACAGCCCACAGTGAGTGGTTGCCCCTCCACACAGCACACAGTGAGTGGCTGCCTCTCCATACAGCACCCAATGAGTGACTGCCTCTCCACAAATCCCACAGTGAGTGCCTGCCTCTCCACTAAGCAAACAGTGAGTGCCGGCCTCTCCACACAGCACAAAGTGAGTGGCTGCCTCTCCATACATCCCCCAATGAGTGACTGTCTCTCCACACAGCCCACAGTGAGTGGCTGCCTCTCCATACAGCACCCAATGAGTGACTGCCTCTCCACAAAGCCCACAGTGAGTGCCTGCCTCTCCACAAAGCATACAGTGAGTGACTGCCTCTCTACATAGCACACAGTGAGTGGTGGCCTCTCCACAATGCCCACAGTGAGTGGTGGCCTCTGCACACAGCCCACAGTAAGGGACTGCCTCTCCACATAGCCCACAGTGAGTGGTGGCCTCTCCACAAAGCCCACAGTGAGTGGTGGCCTCTCCACACAGCCCACAGTAAGTGACTGCCTCTCCACATAGCGCACAGTGAGTGGTGGGATCTCCACAAAGCCCACAGTGAGTGACTGCTTCTACACAAATCACACAGTGAGTGACTGCCTCTCCACAAAGCCCACAGTGAGTTATTGCCTCTCCACAAAGCATACAGTGAGTGGCGGCCTCTCCATACAGCCCATAGCGAGTGGCAGCCTTCTCAATACAGCCCACACTGAGTGGCAGCCTCTCCATAAAGCCCACCGTGGGTGACTGCCTCTCCACACAAAGCATACAGTGAGTAATTGCCTCTCCACAAAGCCCATAGTGAGTGGCGGCCTCTCTACAAAGCCCACAGTGAGTGACTGCCTCTCCACAAAGCATACAATGAGTGATTGCCTCTCCACACAGCACACAGTGAGTGGTGGCCTCTCCACAAAGCCCACAGTGAGTGACTGCCTCTCCACAAAGCATACAGTGAGTCACTGCCTCTCCCCACAGCCTACATCGAGTGGTGGCCTCTCCACAAAGCCCACAGTGAGTGACTGCCTCTCCATACAGCCCAAAGTGAGTGGCGGCCTCTCCATACAGCCCACAGTGAGCGGCGGCCTCTCCATACAGTCGACAGTAAGTGGTGGCCTCTCCATACAGCCCCCACAGTGAGTGACTGTCTCTCCACACAGCCCACCGCGAGTGCCTGATTCTCCACACAGTCCCCAATGAGTGACTGTCTCTCCGCACAGCCCACAGTGAGTGGAGGCCTCTCCCAAAGCCCACAGTGAGTGACTGCCTCTCCACAAAGACCACAGTGAGTGACTGCCTCTCCATACAGCCCACAAGGAGTGGCGGCCTCTCCAAAAAGCATACAGTGAGTGACTGCCTCTCCACACAGCGCACAGTGAGTGGCGGCCACTCCACACAGCCCACAGTGAGTGGCTGCCCCTCCTCACAGCACGCAGTCAGTGGCTGCCTCTCCATACAGCCCCCAATGAGTGACTGTCTCTCCACACAGCCCACAGTGAGTGGCGGCCTCTCCACACAGCCCACAGTGAGTGGCTGACTCTCCACACAGCCCCCAATGAGTGACTATCTCTCCACACAGCCCACAGTGAGTAGTGGCCTCTCCACACAGCCCACAGTGGGTGACTACCTGTCCACAAAGCATACAGTGAGTGATTGCCTCTCCACACAGCCCACAGTGAGTGGAGGCCTCTCCCAAAGCCCACAGTGAGTGACTGCCTCGCCACAAAGCCCACAGTGAGTGACTGCCTCTCCACACAACCCACAGTGAGTGACTGTCTCTCCACACAGCCCACAGTGAGTGGCTGACTCTCCACACAGCCCCAATGAGTGACTGTCTCTCCACACAGCCCACAGTGAGAAGTGGCCTCTCCACACATCCCACAGTGGGTGACTACCTGTCCACAAAGCATACAGTGATTTACTGCCACTCCACACAACCCACTGTAAGTTGGGGCCTCTCCACAAAGCCCACAGTGAGTGACTGCCTCTCCACAAACCATACAGTGAGTGATTGCCTCTCCACACAGCCCACAGTGAGTCGAGGCCTCTCCCAAAGCCCACAGTGAGTGACTGCCTCTCCACAAAGCATACAGTGAGTGACTGCCTCTCCACACAGCCCACAGTGAGTGGAGGCCTCTCCACAAAGCATACAGTGAGTGACTGCCTCTCCACACAGCCCACAGTGAGTGGCGGCCTCTCCACAAAGCATACAGTCAGTTACTGCCTCTCCACACATCCCACAGTGAGTGGTGGCCTCTCCACAAAGTCCACAGTGATTGACTGCCTCTCCACAAAGCATACAGTGAGTGATTGCCTTTCCACACAGCCCACAGTGGGTGGCTGCCTCTCCACAAAGCCCACAGTGAGTGACTGCCTCTCCACAAAGCATACAGTAAGTTACTGCCTCTCCACACAGCCCACAGTGAGTGGTGCCTCTCCACAAAGCCCACAGTGAGTGACTGCCTCTCCAAAAAGCATACAGTGAGTGACTGACTCTCCACACAGCCCACAGTGAGTGGCGGCCACTCCACACAGCCCAAAGTGAGTGGCTGCCTCTCCACACAGCCCCGAATGAGTGACTGTATCTCCACACAGCCCACAGTGAGTAGCGGCCTCTCTACACAGCCCACAGTGGGTGACTACCTGTCCACAAAGCATACAGTGATTTACTGCTGCTCCACACAAGCCCACAGTGAGTGGCGGCCTCTCCACAAAGCCCACAGTTAGTGACTGCCTCTCCACAAAGCATAGAGTGAGTGATTGCCTCTCCACACAGCCCACAGTGAGTGGCGGCCTCTCCACAAAGCACACAGTGAGTGACTGCCTCTGTCACGACTCTCTTCGCCTCAGGATCAGGGTGATGCTGAAAGGGGTCCACCTCCTGATTTCCCCACACTCTGACTGTACAGAAAACACAGAGCGTAGAGGTAATCAAGCGAGGGATAAATCAGGGAAGGTAAGGAAAGGGACTGGAACGGATGGGACAGCTGAAATGACAAAAAGAGAGAATTATCATATCAGTTCTAACTACTCTCATTCAATTCTCGCTATTGAAACAATACATACCAAATAAACAGGAGGGGACCTCTGCCTCTCTATACCATAGATACTTCTCTATAAACCAGTGCTGCCTGCAAGAAAACCACTGATTACCAATAGGTCAAACATACATCAGAACACATCAATGATGATAGAATACCACACACATACCCATCTTATTCTTCCCTGGAATGGATAAAAGAACTCTCCAGTAACCCAGCGAAGTAATGTGTATAAGTGGAAATTGCAGTTCCAAAACAATAAAGATAATTGGCTTCTAGAGAGTCTTGCAAACGAAGCACTTTCCTTACGAACAAAAATGTAGCACACAAAAGAGTATTCCTAGTTGGGCCCAACTAAATAGGGAACACTAACAAAAATAGAAACAAAACAAAAAACACCTCCGTAGAGGCCTACCAGTTCGTATCCGTTAAATACACCAGTCAGAGTTCTTTGGTTGCAATCCTTCTCGCTAAAACCTCCAATGGCTTTTCTTCCTCGCGAGGTTCGCTCCTGGATAAAAACAAACCCTAACCAGTCTCGTCTAATAAATTCCCAAGGTACTCTGATCCAATCGGTTCCTGGAAAACAAAGCTCCAAACACGGTACACCTTCCCTCGTGGCAGCCGCACACGAACGGGTAAGGTTTAAGACAAGGAAAACGCCCTTAGTTGTTTTTGCTCGTCAAACCAAGTTCCTCGTCGCTACTCATTTCCTTTGCCGCTGCAGCCGCTCACGGAAAGATAACGGCTCTCTCCAAATAATCCAAACTCTTTGATCCTGGAAATTAGCTCCCAAAACGTAGAACTCGACACCAACACTCACAGGTTCAAATGTGTAATCACGTGCAAAGCCCCCTAGTGGACATCCTGACTATATAGAATTGGTTCTCTCCCCTTTTAGCATTATGGGAGATGTAGTTCTGTAGGCACAGATACGCAAACCCTGACAGTATGCCCTCCTTATTGGCGCCTTCTAGCCCCAGGCTACCCCGGATTCTGGGCATGGAAACACCGAACAGGAAGAGGGGCACGCACTTCCGTACACGGTTCCCAGGAGTCATCCTCCGAAGTGTATCCCTTCCATGAGATTAAATACCACAGCTTCCCTCTTTGATATTTGGAATCCAGGATACGAAGCACCTCAAACTCCAGCTGGCCGTCTCTCATCACTGGAGGGGCCTCCTGACGTCGTCCCGTTTTAGCTGGTTTTAGCAGACTACAATGGAATACCGGATGTATCCGTAAGGAGGCTGGCAGCTTCAGCTTGTACGCCACAGGATTTACCACCCGCAGAATTTCATAAGGTCCGATGAATCGAGGGTGGAAGATGCTGCGGTAGCGAAACCGGATGATATTCGTCGAAAGCCACACCTTATCCCCCACCCGATATTCAGGACCTTCCTTACGACGCCGATCTTCCCACTTCTTTCACGTGTGTTTGGCCCTGTCCAAGTGCAGCTGTACCCGGCGATGGATCTTCAACAATGCCTTCATCCGGGCAGCAACAGTAGGGTGGTTTTGCACATCGCTAGGGATAGTAACAGGCAAGGTGTCAGCATGATAACCCGTGTTGGCACGAAACGGAGATTCTCCCGTAGAACTATGCCAGGCATTATTGTAGGACAATGCGGCCAACCACAACAAGGATACCCATGAGTCCTTAGCCTCTTCTGCGTAACATCTTAGATATTTTTTAAGAGTTTGGTTCAACCTCTCCGTTTGGCCATCGGACTGGGGATGAAAACTCGTAGACAAGGCATCCGTCACTTGTAGCGTCTTACACCATGTATGCCAGAACCTCGTGACAAATTGTGGTCCACGATCCGAAATGATAACTTTAGGGATTCCGTGCAACCGTACCACTTGGGTCAACAATAACTGCGCTGTTTGAGCAGCTGTAGGAAGATTACGACATGGAATGAAATGTCCCATTTTGGTCATGCTATCCACCACTACCAATATGGCATCACAACCTTTATCCATCGGTAGTCCCAGCACGAAGTCCAGGCTTAACACTTGCCAGGGCCTAGAGGGGGTAGGTAGTGGCATCAGCAAACCCTTACTCCTGGATTGTTCGCTCTTAGATCTAGCACACGTTTCACACTGATCGATCCAAGTTTTCACGTCTTTTGTCATTCCCATCCACCAGAACTGTCTTTGTAATGCCTGGATGGTCTTCTGATGTCCCGGATGACCTGCAATCATGGCATTATGACACCAAATAAATGCCATCAACCGCAATTAATGCGTGGGAAGAAACAAGGCGTTATTCCGCATTGGCAATCCATGTTTCAGTGTGCGTTGCTTTTCTTTCCCAGCCCACATCTGCCATTGGGATACGGAGCGTTCTTTACGTACTGCTTCAATGAACTGCTCGACTGTAGTGGCACACACTACTCTCTCGGGGGATAGAATCGACAACTGATCTCCCTTTGAAGATGCTTCAGAATCCATTTGACGTGACAACGAGTCCGCCTTTTTGTTGTCTGCCCCGGGACAAAAAGTAATAGTAAAATCGGATTCCGCGAAAAACAACATCCAACGCATTTGCCGTTGTGAAAGGTGCCTAGCCGTCTTCATATACTGCAGGTTTCTATGGTCAGTGAACACCGTTACAGGATGTTGTCCCCCCCACAAGTAAGGCCTCCACTCCTGAAAGGCTCTCTTCACTGCCAGGAGTTCTTTTTCCGCCACTGTATAATTCACCTCTGCAGGATTCAGTTTTTTAGACAAAAAGGCAACAGGATGCAGCTGACCGGTGTGTTTGTCTCTTTGCGACAGAACCGCGCCTATGGCTATGTCCGAAGCATCAGCTTCCACTACAAATGGAACATCAGATTGTGGATGTCTCAAAATAGGTGCAGAACAGAAGGCCTTTTTTAGCTAGTCAAATGCTTCTCCTGCTTCCAAGGTCCAGCAGAAGGTAACACCCTTTCTCAACAACCGGATTACTGGAGAGGCTAGCTGCGAGAAATGGGAAATGAATCTCCGATAGTAATTGGAGAATCCTAGGAAGTATTGCACATCCTTCACACACCTAGGAATGGGCCATTCCTGCACTGCCTTTACTTTCCTATCTGCCATCCGAAAACCCTGGGGATTCAAGATCACACCCAAAAACTCCACTTCAGTCACTCCGAACTCACACTTGCTGAGTTTACAATACAAGCAGTGTTCCTGTAGTCTTTGGAGGATCAACATGACCTGACTAACGTGCTGAGATGGGTTATCTGAATAAATCAGGATATCATCTATATAGATGACCACAAAGCGGTCGATGTACTCTTTCATAATGTCGTTGAGAAAGAATTGGAACGCCGCAGGGGCGTTGCAAAGCCCGAACGGCATCACCAAATACTCAAACAACCCAAAACGCGTCTTAAACGCCGTCTTCCACTCATCTCCGGCCTGAATCCGTACCAAGTGATAAGCCCCTCGCAGGTCCAACCGGGTGTATATGTTGGCCTCCTTCACCTGGTCTAGCAGGACGGGTATGAGTGGAAGAGGATAACGTTTTTTAACCGTGATCTTATTCAGCTGTCTGAAATCAATGCAAGCGCGCAGCTCACCATTGGCCTTTGAGATAAAGAAAAGAGGCGATGCCGCTGGGAAACATGATGGTCGTATGAACCCCAACGAGCAAAGATGTTCTAGATACTCTTTCAAATATTTCGTTTCGGAATCAGACAGCGCATAAACCCTACAAGTAGGTATCTTGGAGCCTTCCACCAAATCTATCCGACAATCATAGTCGCGATGTGGTGGAAGCTGTTCAGCCTCCACTTTGCTGAAAACTGCTCGGTACTGATGGTATTCAACTGGCAAAGCCACCTCTTTCTCTGCTGCAGTTGCCACCTGAAACACCTGTGCCAAGGATAATGTATGTGATGCTCCATCCACCTGCAAACATTCGGACACACAAAACTCTGACGTGAACTGGATGGTTTTTAACTTTCAATCCATCAGAGGGTTGTGTTGCCACAACCAAGGCATCCCCAGAAGGATTTCGTATTGTGGAGCCTCAATCATATTCAGCACAATATTTTCTACATGATCCCATGGCTGTCCACAAAGAGTCAATTCTAACACTTCTGTGTGTTCTACGATGGGGCCTGACTTCAGTGGAGTACCATCCACAGCCAACACCAACTCTGGTTTGTGAGTGGGAACTTTCTTTAATCCTAGCCTCTTCACCAAACCATAGTCAATAAAGTTCCCCGTAGCCCCTGAATCCACCATTGTTTTCACGGGAACTTTGTGTTGTCCTGAACCTAGATACATGGGCAAAATTACATGAGACACAGCGTCTGTACTATCCACTACTCCCAAGGACGGTATCCTCCACTCCTTAGGGGGTGTTGGCATACTCTCAGCCCCCTCGCCTGCCTCCTGTATATCGTAAGTATCTTCCGCTACCACTGCCACCATTTTCTACGCCGGGAAATACAAACTCCTTTTCTGGGGTTTCATAGTACAGTCCCGCACATAGTGCCCTTGTTTACCGCAATACATGCATAAACCTAGGGCACGTCTGTTTTCTCCTTCGGCTTTGGTTAAAGGAGGACGAACAGCCCCTATTTCCATAGCCTCCGGGCCTGAATCTTTCTTTAGGGGGGCGCTCACCACCTCATACCCGCTTCCTGATTGACCACCTCGTTTACGCTCGCCTCCCCTCTCAGAGAGACGGTGGTCCAACGTCAAGGTAAGATTGATCTACCCCAAACAACTCGTGGGTTGGGGGTCGATTTGTGCCAGGACATATTTCATGTCTTCATTCAACCACTGATAGTATAGGGCCATTCTTTTCTCTTCGGGCCAAGCAGTTTCTCCTACCAATCTGTTGAATGTCGTCATATAAGTTATCAAATCTTTTCTCCCTTGGCGTAGACTCAGTAAATCGCGGTCTGCACTAAGGGTGGTTGCCCTCCTATCAAACACCCTCTCAAATTCCCTGCGGAAAGCCGCCCAATCCGTTAACAAGGGATCATCTTTGCGTACTAAAGGGACTGCCCAGTCTGCTGCCTCTCCAGTCAAATATGATATCGCAAAATCCACCCTAGAGTGATTGGTAGGGAAAGAAGCTGGCCTACACGAGAAATGCAAGGTGATCTGAGTCAAAAACGTCTGTATTTTAAGAGGGTCCCCTGCATATCTCTCAGGACTAGCCAGTGGTATCGGCGGGGGTACTGTGACCTGAATCTGTGGGACTCCTGCCGAAGCATCAAAAGGATTTCGGGCTTACCTATCAAATCTTTCCTTAAGAGCAGCGGTCTCTGCACGAGAATTCACTAGCTCCTGCTGTACAAGAACTAAGGCCTGCATCACCTCATCAAGTGTAGTCATCTTTCAGCACACCCTGACCGGGAGGTTAATTATTTTCTTGGGTACGTGATTCTGTCACGACTCTCTTCGCCTCAGGATCAGGGTGATGCTGAAAGGGGTCCACCTCCTGATTTCCCCACACTCTGACTGTATAGAAAACACAGAGCGTAGAGGTAATCAAGCGAGGGATAAATCAGGGAAGGTAAGGAAAGGGACTGGAACGGATGGGACAGCTGAAATGACAAAAAGAGAGAATTATCACATCAGTTCTAACTACTCTCATTCAATTCTCGCTATTGAAACAATACATACCAAATAAACAGGAGGGGACCTCTGCCTCTCTATACCATAGATACTTCTCTATAAACCAGTGCTGCCTGCAAGAAAACCACTGATTACCAATAGTTCAAACATACATCAGAACACATCAATGATGATAGAATACCACACACATACCCATCTTATTCTTCCCTGGAATGGATAAAAGAACTCTCCAGTAACCCAGCGAAGTAATGTGTATAAGAACACGAACGGGTAAGGTTTAAGACAAGGAAAACGCCCTTAGTTGTTTTTGCTCGTCAAACCAAGTTCCTCGTCGCTACTCATTTCCTTTGCCGCTGCAGCCGCTCACGGAAAGATAACGGCTCTCTCCAAATAATCCACACTCTTTGATCCTGGAAATTAGCTCCCAAAACGTAGAACTCGACACCAACACTCACAGGTTCAAATGTGTAATCACGTACAAAGCCCCCTAGTGGACATCCTGACTATATAGAATTGGTTCTCTCCCCTTTTAGCATTATGGGAGATGTAGTTCTGTAGGCGCAGATACGCAAACCCTGACAGCCTCTCCACAAACCATACAGTGAGTGACTGCCTCTCCACACGGCCCACAGTGAGTAGCGGCCTCTCCACAAAGCCCACAGTGAGTGACTGCCTCTCCACAAAGCATACATTGAGTGACTGCCTCTCCACACAGCCACCATGGGGGTGGTGGCCTCTCCACAAAGCCCACAGTGAGTGGTGGCCTCTCCACAAAGCCCACAGTGAGTGACTGCCTCTCCACAAAGCATACATTGAGTGACTGCCTCTCCACACAGCCACCATGGGGGTGGTGGCCTCTCCACAAAGCCCACAGTGAGTGGTGGCCTCTCCACAAAGCCCACAGTGAGTGACTGCCTCTCCACAAAGCATGCAGTTAGTGACTGCCTCTCCACACAGCCCACAGTGATGGCCTCTACACAAAGCCCAGAGTGAGTGACTGCCTCTCCACAAAGCATACAGTGAGTGACTGCCTCTCCATATTGCTCACAGGGAGTGGCGGCCTCTCCATACAGCCCACAGTGAGTGGAGGCCTCTCCACAAAGCCCACAGTAAGTGACGGCATCTCCACACAGCCCACAGTGAGTGGCTGCCCCTCCACACAGCACACAGTGAGTGGCTGCCTCTACATACAGCCCCCAATGAGTGACTGTCTCTCCACACAGCCCACAGTCAGTGGCGGCCTCTCCATACAGCCCACAGTGAGTGGCAGCCTCTCCACACAGCCCCCACAGTGATTGCCTCTCCACACAGACCACAGTGAGTGGCTGTCTCTCCACACAGCCCACAGTGAGTGGCTGCTTCTCCACACAGCCCCCAATGAGTGACTGTCTCTCCACACAGCCCACAGTGAGTAGCGGCTTCTCCACACAGCCCACAGTGGGTGACTACCTGTTAATAAAGCATACAGTGATTTACTGCCACTCCACACAACCCACAATGAGTAACTGCCTCTCCACAAAGCCCACCGTGAGTGACTGCCTCTCCACAAAGCATACAATGAGTGACTGCCTCTCCACACAGCACACAGTGAGTGGCGGCCTCTTCACAAAGCCCACAGTGAGTGGTGGCCTTTCCACACAGCCCCCAATGAGTGATTGTCTCTCCTCACAGCCCACAGTGAGTTACTGTAGTAGTAGTAGTAGTAAAATCAAAGTTTATTTAGACAATAGTCTATAAACCATACACAAGACCATGGATCCACTTAGCAATAGAAAGTTTACATCATAGTTCATTTTAACACTCAGTACACATTTAAAACCATAAAAGCACTAAATTGATATTTTCCATTTTTTTTTCTTTTAAATCTTAATATCTTAAAATTTCCCAACTTCCTTGGTTGTCTCCTTTACAGCTTCTCTTATTGCTTTCAAAAATTTCCCCAACGCAATTGTGATATCTAAAAACGACATTTCAGTAAGGAGAACAACAGCCTCTGATCGTGTGTTTACCTTATACTTTAAAAATATTGGACGCAAAAACATTTTACGCACTGTTAAAATCCATGTACAGTCCAGTAATATATGTAAAATATCATTCTTCACACCTAGGCCACATTTACAAATACCATCAGGTTGGATCAGGGCTACTTTTAATTTACTGTCGATCTTCCATGGATTTAAGCCTACCCGAACCTTCATGATTTCGTACCTTAACCATTTACTGGGTAGCACATCCAAATAAGGGAACCGGACATCCTTTTCCCATTCATTCCTTACCCAGTTTACTGATTTTTTCAACTTCAGGTACTCCAGATCTTGTGATCTGGAATATTCATGCCCTCGGTCCCTTAGCATTTTCTTAGTAAAAACTAGGTCCAATAAGGGTTGTTCGAGGGTCAACTTTAATTGCGCAGTTACTAGCTGAAGGGTTTTCCTCACTTCCCGTGCCCAATGTAAACTGATTGCTTGTATTTCCTTTCTGCACCAAATTGACACCTTCTGATCACCACCGGGCATCTGGCGGTTCCAAAATCTTAGCAATGACATTTGTGCCTTTACCTCCCATGCCGTCAGGCCTACCTCCAATCTAATAGCTTGCAACATGGATCCGTTAGGTAGGGACAACAGCATTTTAATTATCTTCCCTTCCTCTCGGTCCCAACCTCTTTTACCACTCAGATAGAGCACTTCAGCGCCGTAGAGAACTTGTGGGGGTATCATAGCTTCAAATGCCTTTAGTAACGGTCTGTGAGACATGTCACCATAGTCCTTATTAAATTTTTTCAATCCACAGACCGATGAGGACGCCTTTGAAGTTTGTGCCGCCACATGGGTATTCCACTTTAATGCACTGTCAAACCACAGGCCTAGATATTTATATTCACTTACTACCTCTGATTTGTCTAAACCTAAAAACCATTTAACATTTTTTACCCTCTTCCCGAAACATAGGATCTTTGTTTTCTCCATATTCACCGATAGAAACTTTTTGTCACAATATATTTTAAAAGCATTTAATTTCCTTTGGAGGCCCATTTCAGTTTGGTCCACGATCACTAGATCATCAGCATATAAAAGGCATGCAACTTTATTATTATTCATGCGCGGGCTCGCACTCTTTTCAACTTCCAAAACCACGGGAAGGTCTGATAGGAAGATTGAAAAGAGCAAGGGTGCCAAAACGCACCCTTGTCTCAAGCCATTCTTTACAGGGATTTTCTGCGTTAATGAGCCCTTTGAATCTCTAATGACCTGGGCCCAGTTGCCACTATGTAATTCTTTTAGAATATTTAATATGCCCTCCGGCAATGCATAATTTTCTAGCACTTCCCAAAGGCTGCTTCTATCTACTGAGTCAAAGGCAGCTCGGAAATCCACGAAACAGCAGCATAATTTGCCATTTTGTTCAATCGATTTCCTAGCTAAGGCCCACAGGGCAAAACAATGATCAATCGTAGAGTGGCCTTCTTTAAACCCACCCTGTTCCACTGGTACGATTGACTGAAGATCCGCCCACTCTTTTAACTTACCGAGTATCATCTTAGCAAAAATCTTTTCTCCTATATCTAATAGGTTAATTAGCCTGTAGTTTTTAGGGGCATGTACATCTCCTTTTTTATGCAGAGGCCTTATTATGGCACCCTTCCAGTTTGCAGGTATTAGCCCTTGCTCTAGTATTAAAGTAAACATTTTTGAGAAGAATTCCGCCCACCAAGGCTGGTTTGAATTTAATATCAGGGCCGGCATATCATCCGGGCCTGCTGCTCTA
Source organism: Lissotriton vulgaris (assembly GCF_964263255.1). Classification (NCBI taxonomy): domain Eukaryota; kingdom Metazoa; phylum Chordata; class Amphibia; order Caudata; family Salamandridae; genus Lissotriton; species Lissotriton vulgaris. The sequence goes on from NC_141685.1 coordinate 56,712,173, forward strand.
GTTAAATTTAAAGTCCTAATTATCCTAAGGATGTTTATTACTGAGCAATCATGTTTGAGATCCCCTACTAGATCTCTCCAATTCTTTGGTACCAAATTATCCGACAACCTCCCCGGGGCATACAATTTCTGAATATACTCAGCCCATACATCTTCCTCTACTACACAGGTCATTGGTGCAATCAAGGGTTCCCTGGCTGACTGTATTAACTTCCAGAATTGCCGTAGGTTCTTATTTTCAATGGATTCCAATAATTTGCCCCAGCAAGATTCTTTATGAATCCTTTTTACATTGCGGATTAACATATTATATTCTCTCTTTATTTTTATTAAGTTTTCCGCCTTTGCTCGTGTAAATTTTTTGCGTAGGCTACGCTCTTCTCTCCTAACTTCTCTTTTTTTCATTAAACAATCCTGATTAAACCATGTTCCGTTCTTACTTTGAGTATTTCCTTTCTTATTCTGTTCTTTTGCAGTGGGCCTGAGTTCTATACTTATACTTTCCACTACTTGTTTTATTTTTTCCACAAACCAGAATAGGTCTTGGCCCTTCAAACAACCTAGCTGAATCTTATGTTGCAGGCTTGCTAACTTCTCTATAGATTTTTCAGATAACCTAGTGGTCATCCGCTTCGGGTACTCTGTCTCTTGCCAGATAACTCTGTCGCAAACCATGTATTGTGCTATTCCCAATTCTAACTTTATTAAATTGTGATCACTACATTCCATGAGGTTAATGCTAAAATCTTTCACTAACTCGAAATTCCATGCCGGCAAAAACACATAGTCTATTGGGCAATTATGAGCCCCATATTTAAAAGTTTTCTTTGCCGGGCGGTCATGGACTATCCTTCCGTTTAAACAAAAGAAACTTTTATTTGATAAATAGTTGCCCAATTCCACTGCATCTGTAAAGGTTTTTGTTTCCATAAACTCTGCATTTTTTATATCATATGCATCTAGAATTTCTGAGTACCATTGATCCGACAATTTTGGATTTAGTTTATGGTTAAAATCTCCCGTTAACACAATCAGGCCATTTCCATACATATCACAAAGTGCATCCATATCATTCTTAAAATGTAACAATTCGACCCCATATTCCTTTGTTGAATTCCATTGCATATACACATTTAGGATCAGTATAAATTTATATTTCTTATCCGCAAGTGTGGTTTGGATTCTGCAGGCTAAAAGCCACTTGCACTTTACAGGTATCAAAATGGTTTTAGTTGTTAGGGTTGTTGATATCATTGTCAACAAGCCACCTGCGGGGCGCCCGGAGTTTGATTTTACAGCTGCACGGTGGACTTGTCGGAACCCTTCAACTATTTGGGGAACACCACAGAGCCAGGTCTCTTGTATACAAATAATTTCATTCTCTTTTGCAAGTTCTTTCACAGTTTCACGTTTTAAAAGTGTTCCCAATCCATTTATGTTCCAAGAGACCAATTGTATGGTCTGTGGCTGCCCCGTTGCCTATTCTACATCACTTAAAGGCCCATTCACTACTGAATCTTCCCTGTAACTATATGAAGGTCCTGCTAAGCTGGAGGTATTACTCCAATTCTTCCATGCCTCCAACATATCTGTATTGTCTATTACTATATAAAAAATTTCTCTCCCTTCCTCTATTTCCTCATCGGGGAGCCTCACCTGCCTCTTGCTTAAGCCTGCATGATACCTTAAGAAAGGTTTCTGCTGGGGCACCTTAAACACTGGCGCGAACTCTTCTTTGGGCACTAGGCGAATCCCTTCTTTACGGATTTCTTGCTCTGCGTTTTCTATTGCGGACGTCACCAAGCCCGAATAAAGCTGTACTTTGGTGACCTCCTTGCCCTCCCCAATTGTTTGGAATCCCACCTTTCTTAGATCTCGAGAGCCTATTCCATTTAAACTTGGGCAATGGGCAAAAACCTTGAGTAGGTGTGCTCTATTTAAATACCCACTCTTTTTAGATTTTTTGCCACCCCTTCCCAATTTTACGTGTTCAAAGTAAAGCCACTTATTCCCTCTATCAACCACTTCTTCTAACTTTGTAACACCTTGATGATGTAGTGTATTTAATCTAGTTATCACTTTAGGGCTACTTTCCCGGTATGCATTACTTTTGTTTTTGCTGGGGGACTGCCGAGCCTGTGTCTTTGCTAATTTTGAGGTTACATGAATCTCCTTATCCTGTTGGGTTTGCTTCCTATTATACTTCTCTTTTTTTGCTGATAAGAAGGCCTCTTTCTCAGAATCAATACCTTTCTGAACACTCGTCGTTTTATTCAATTGAGACTTGAGCTTATGTGTTACCTCTTCTAATGACTCCTTCCTCCCCTTTCCTTTTTTCGTCGCTCTTAAATTGAACTTTCTTTGCGCCTCACTACCTGGACCTCTTATTCGTTTAGAGTGACCATAATGCATATATTCACCTCTCCTTTTTACCAACATTGGCCATTTTGACACATAAACTTCATGGCCATCAACGTGAGCTTCATCAACTTGGCTTACAAGTGGGCTATCGGAGAGGCAAACAGTGAGTTACTGCCTCTCCACACAGCCCACAGCGAGTGACTGTTTTCTCCACAAAGCATACAGTGAGTGACTGCCTCTCCACAAAGCCCGCAGTGAGTGGTGGCCTCTCCACAAAGCCCGCAGTGAGTGGTGGCCTCTCCACAAAGCCCACAGTGAGTGGTGGCCTCTCAACAAAGCCCCCAGTAAGTGACTGCCTCTACACATAGCACACAGTGAGTGGTGGGCTCTCCACGAAGCCCACAGTGAGTGACTGCCCCTCCACAAAGCATACAGTGAGTGACTGCCCCTCCACACAGCCCACAGTGAGTGGCGGCCTCTCCACAAAGCCCACAGTGAGTGACTGCCTCTCCATACAGACCACAGAAAGTGGTGGCCTCTTCATACAGCCCACAGTGAGTGGCAGCCTCTCCATAGAGCCCACAGTGAGTGGGGGCCTCTCCACACAGCCCCAGTGAGTGGCTGCCCCTCCACACAGCACACAGTGAGTGGCTGCCTCTCCATACAGCCCCCAATGAGTGACTGTCTCTCCACACAGCCCACAGTGAGTGGCTGTCTCTCCACACAGCCCACCGTGAGTGCCTGCTTCTCCAAACAGCCCCCAATGAGTGACTGTCTCTCCACACAGCCCACAGTGAGTTGAAGCCTCTCCACAAAGCCCACAGTGAGTGACTGCCTCTCCACAAAGCATACAGTGGATGACTGCCTCTCCACACAGCCCACAGTGAGTGGAGGCCTCTCCCAAAGCCCACAGTGAGTGGCTGCCTCTCCACAAAGCATACAGTGAGTGACTGCCTCTCCACACAGCCAACAGTGAGTGGTGGCCTCTCCGCAAAGCATACAGTGAATGACCACCTCTCCACACAGCCCACAGTGAGTGGCGGCCTCTCCACAAAGCATACAGTCAGTTACTGCCTCTCCACACAACCCACAGTGAGTGGCGGCCTCTCCACAAAGTCCACAGTGATCGACTGCCTCTCCACAAAGCATACAGTGAGTGATTGCCTTTCCACACAGCCCACAGTGAGTGGCTGCCTCTCCACAAAGCCCACAGTGAGTGACTGCCTCTCCACAAAGCATACAATAAGTTACTGCCTCTCCACACAGCCCACAGTGAGTGGTGGCCTCTCCACAAAGCCCACAGTCAGTGACTGCCTCTCCAAAAAGCATACAGTGAGTGACTCCCTCTCCACACAGCCCAGAGTGAGTGGCGGCCACTCCACACAGCCCACAGTGAGTGGTTGCCCCTCCACACAGCACACAGTGAGTGGCTGCCTCTCCATTCAGCCCCCAATGAGTGACTGTCTCTCCACACATCTCACAGTGAGTGGCAGCCTCTCCATACAGCCCAGAGTGAGTGGCAGCCTCTCTATACAGACCCCACAGTGAGTGACTGCCTCTCCAAACAGCCCACAGTGAGTGGCTGTTTCTCCACACAGCTCACAGTGAGTGTCTGCCTCTCCACACAGCCCCGAATGAGTGACTGTATCTCCACACAGCCCACAGTGAGTAGCGGCCTCTCTACACAGCCCACAGTGGGTGACTACCTGTCCACAAAGCATACAGTGATTTACTGCTGCTCCACACAAGCCCACAGTGAGTGGTGGCCTCTCCACAAAGCCCGCAGTGAGTGACTGCCTCTCCACAAAGCATAGAGTGAGTGATTGCCTCTCCACACAGCCCACAGATAGTGGCGGCCTCTCCACAAAGCATACAGTGAGTGACTGCCTCTCCACAAACCATACAGTGAGTGACTGCCTCTCCACACGGCCCACAGTGAGTAGCGGCCTTTCCACAAAGCCCACAGTGAGTCACTGCCTCTCCACAAAGCATACATTGAGTGATTGCCTCTCCACACAGCCACCATGGGGGTGGTGGCCTCTCCACCAAGCCCACAGTGAGTGGTGGCCTCTCCACAAAGCCCACAGTGAGTGACTGCCTCTCCACAAAGCATGCAGTGAGTGACTGCCTCTCCACACAGCCCACAGTGATGGCCTCTCTCAAAGCCCAGAGTGAGTGACTGCCTCTCCACAAAGCATACAGTGAGTGACTGCCTCTCCACATAGCCCACAGTGAGTGGTGGCCTCTCCACAAAGCCCACAATGAGTGGTGGCCTCTCCACAAAGCCCACAGTAAGTGACGGCCTCTCCACAAAGCACACAGTGAGTGGGGGGCTTTCCACAAAGCCCACAGTGAGTGACTGCCTCTACACAAAGCATACAGTGAGTGACTGCCTCTCCACACAGCCCACAGTGAGTGGCGGCCTCTCCACAAAGCCCACAGTGAGTGACTGCCTCTCCACAAAGCATACAAAGAGTGGTGGCCTCTCCACACAGCACACAGTGAGTGGCGGCCTCTCCATATAGCCCAGAGTGAGTGGCAGCCTCTCCATACAGCCCACAGTGAGTGGCTGCCTCTCCATAAAGCCCACAGTGAGTGACTGCCTCTCAAAAAAGGATACAGTGAGTGATTGCCTCTCCACAAAGCCCAGAGTGAGTTGCGGCCTCTCCACAAAGCAAACAGTGAGTGACTGCCTCTCCACAAAGCCCACAGTGAGTGACTGCCTCTCCACAAAGCATACAGTGAGTCACTGCCTCTCCACACATCCCACATCGAGTGGTGGCCTCTCCACAAAGCCCACATTTAGTTACTGCCTCTCTATACAGCCCACAGTGAGTGGCGACCTCTCCATACAGCCCACAGTGAGTGGTGGCCTCTCCATACAGCCCCCACAGTGAGTGACTGTCTCTCCACACAGCCCACCACGAGTGCCTGATTCTCCACACAGCCCCCAATGAGTGACTGTCTCTCCAGAGAGCCCACTGTGAGTGGAGGCCTCGCCCAAAACCCACAGTGAGTGACTGCCTCTCTACAAAGCCCACAGTGAGTGACTGTCTCTCCATATAGCTCACAGGGAGTGGCGGCCTCTCCATACAGCCCACAGTGAGTGGCGGCCTCTCCATAGATCCCACAGTGAGTGGCGGCATCTCCACACAGCCCACAGTGAGTGGCTGCCCCTCCACACAGCACACAGTGAGTGGCTGCCTCTACATACAGCCCCCAATGAGTGACTGTCTCTCCACACAGCCCACAGTCAGTGGCGGCCTCTCCATACAGCCCACAGTGAGTGGCAGCCTCTCCCCACAGTGAGTGCCTCTCCACACAGACCACAGTGAGTGGCTGTCTCTCCACAGAGCCCACAGTGAGTGGCTGCCTCTCCACACCGCCCCCAATGAGTGACTGTCTCTCCACACAGCCCACAGTGAGTAGCGGCTTCTCCACACAGCCCACAGTGGGTGACTACCTGTTAACAAAGCATACAGTGATTTACTGCCACTCCACACAACCCACAATGAGTTGCGGCCTCTCCACAAAGCCCACAGTGAATGACTGCCTCTCCAAAAAGCATACTTTTAGTTAATGCCTTTCCACACAGCCCACAGTGAGTGACTGCCTCTCCACAAAGCATACAGTGAGTGACTGCCTCTCCACAAAGCCCACAGTGAGTGGTGGCCTCTCCACAAAGCCCACAGTGAGTGGTGGCCTCTCAACAAAGCCCCCAGTAAGTGACTGCCTCTACACATAGCACACAGTGAGTGGTGGGCTCTCCACGAAGCCCATAGGGAGTGACTGCCCCTCAACAAAGCATACAGTGAGTGACTGCCCCTCCACACAGCCCACAGTGAGGGGCGGCCTCTCCACAAAGCCCACAGTGAGTGACTGCCTCTCCATACAGACTACAGAAAGTGGCGGCCTCTTCATACAGCCCACAGTGAGTCGCAGCCTCTCCATAGAGCCCACAGTAAGTGGGGGCCTCTCCACACAGCCCACAGTGAGTGGCTGCCCCTCCACACAGCACACAGTGAGTGGCTGCCTCTCCATACAGCCCCCAATGAGTGACTGTCTCTCCACACAGCCCACAGTGAGTGGCTGTCTCTCCACATAGCCCTCAGTGAGTGGCTGTCTCTCCACACAGCCCACCGTGAGTGCCTGCTTCTCCACACAGCCCCCAATGAGTGACTGTCTCTCCACACAGCCCACAGTGAGTTGAGGCCTCTCCACAAAGCCCACAGTGAGTGGCGGCCTCTCCACAAAGCCCACAAAGAGTGGTGGCCTCTCAACAAAGCCCCCAGTAAGTGACTGCCTCTACACATAGCACACAGTGAGTGGTGGGCTCTCCACGAAGCCCATAGGGAGTGACTGCCCCTCAACAAAGCATACAGTGAGTGACTGCCCCTCCACACAGCCCACAGTGAGTGGCGGCCTCTCCACAAAGCCCACAGTGAGTGACTGCCTCTCCATACAGACTACAGAAAGTGGCGGCCTCTTCATACAGAAATGAATTTTGAGGTTAGGACCACTAGCCTCTAGACTGGGCTCTCCAATTATCACGAAAACACTGTTTTCTCATTGAGTTATTCACATTTATTTGCAGTTCAAACTTTTCAAAATCTGTTTGTAGACTTAATGTTCGCTGTTAACATTTCTTGCCAACATAATCACATCTTATGTTGTATTAACCATAGTTGAATTAATCCAAAGCTTTCAAATTTTCGAAATACCCAATGCATTTCGGGTCAAACAACAGCCATGACCCTTCGTCAGGGGTCTAAATAAAGGAAATCAAACAGGACCACATTAGTCACCCGACAACCTTGTCAACAATATTATCACCTCGCTATACCTTTCAAAATAAAAGAAAAAGAAAAACGGAAAAGGTAGTGCAACGAGAACCCAAAAGAGCCCAAGTCGAACAATTCATGCCTAGCTGAACAATACAAAAACGAGCAGAAGAAGGCTCCACCTTTTGTGCTTCTGAGCAAATCTACACATTAGTTACTGGCTTAAGTTTAAACGCGCTGGCATAACTGTACACTAACAAAATACACACCATTAGATAAACTTACGAGTTTAAACGCGCGTTCGCGCTTCGCTGGATGTCAACCGGTTAGGCACTTCTCAACTAACTGCGTGATAATAGGTTGTGATGCATGTCACGTGATCGCGGTTGCAACCAATGGCGTTGCAGAACGGCGGTCACGTGAACTGAGTATGCCGGCTTCAAAACAATAAGCGCATAGTAGACGCGAAGCGTGAAACATTGCAATTGCATGAAAAACTTAATTGAAAAAGCGGAACACACACATATACAATAAAAAGAAAAGAAAAGATATCAGAATAATTTGACATCACTACATTCAAACATCATCTCATGGCAACTTGACATATTATGTAGGGAAACCAGGGTCTGGGCACAAGACGATGAATCATAGAACCCACGCGTGCTCTATGCGATCATTCAACCCAATCGGCTGGGCGGAGTTCAATTTTTTAATCCAATGAAACTCTGCTTTGAGTCTTTGCTTCACAGGATCCAAGTCAGGGCGCTGATGGATGACCTCTAGAACCATGAATTTTAACTGAGATATCTGGTGGTTAGATTCTTTCCAATGGCACGCTATTGCTGACTTCAGATTACTGAGTCTGATGTTGCTTTTATGTTCCGTAATACGGATTTTCACTTTGCGCTCGGTTTGACCGATATATACCTTGCCACATGGGCATTTTATTAAGTATACTGGCAATTGTGATACCATGAATTGCATATACTTAATAAAATGCCCATGTGGCAAGGTATATATCGGTCAAACCGAGCGCAAAGTGAAAATCCGTATTACGGAACATAAAAGCAACATCAGACTCAGTAATCTGAAGTCAGCAATAGCGTGCCATTGGAAAGAATCTAACCACCAGATATCTCAGTTAAAATTCATGGTTCTAGAGGTCATCCATCAGCGCCCTGACTTGGATCCTGTGAAGCAAAGACTCAAAGCAGAGTTTCATTGGATTAAAAAATTGAACTCCGCCCAGCCGATTGGGTTGAATGATCGCATAGAGCACGCGTGGGTTCTATGATTCATCGTCTTGTGCCCAGACCCTGGTTTCCCTACATAATATGTCAAGTTGCCATGAGATGATGTTTGAATGTAGTGATGTCAAATTATTCTGATATCTTTTCTTTTCTTTTTATTGTATATATGTGTGTTCCGCTTTTTCAATTAAGTTTTTCATGCAATTGCAATGTTTCACGCTTCGCGTCTACTATGCGCTTATTGTTTTGAAGCCGGCATACTCAGTTCACGTGACCGCCGTTCTGCAACGCCATTGGTTGCAACCGCGATCACGTGACATGCATCACAACCTATTATCACGCAGTTAGTTGAGAAGTGCCTAACCGGTTGACATCCAGCGAAGCGCGAACGCGCGTTTAAACTCGTAAGTTTATCTAATGGTGTGTATTTTGTTAGTGTACAGTTATGCCAGCGCGTTTAAACTTAAGCCAGTAACTAATGTGTAGATTTGCTCAGAAGCACAAAAGGTGGAGCCTTCTTCTGCTCGTTTTTGTATTGTTCAGCTAGGCATGAATTGTTCGACTTGGGCTCTTTTGGGTTCTCGTTGCACTACCTTTTCCGTTTTTCTTTTTCTTTTATTTTGAAAGGTATAGCGAGGTGATAATATTGTTGACAAGGTTGTCGGGTGACTAATGTGGTCCTGTTTGATTTCCTTTATTTAGACCCCTGACGAAGGGTCATGGCTGTTGTTTGACCCGAAATGCATTGGGTATTTCGAAAATTTGAAAGCTTTGGATTAATTCAACTATGGTTAATACAACATAAGATGTGATTATGTTGGCAAGAAATGTTAACAGCGAACATTAAGTCTACAAACAGATTTTGAAAAGTTTGAACTGCAAATAAATGTGAATAACTCAATGAGAAAACAGTGTTTTCGTGATAATTGGAGAGCCCAGTCTAGAGGCTAGTGGTCCTAACCTCAAAATTCATTTCAGTTTTCAAGGCACGTTCAGGCTACGTGCGACGACGAGGGCTCCCACCGTGAAATTTAAAGCAATCTTTGTTGAAAGAACTCACAGAGTGCTCAGGATAACACACAGTGTTTGTCACAGGCCTCTTCATACAGCCCACAGTGAGTGGCAGCCTCTCCATAGAGCCCACAGTAAGTGGGGGCCTCTCCACACAGCCCACAGTGAGTGGCTGCCTCTCCATACAGCCCCCAATGAGTGACTGTCTCTCCATACAGCCCACAGTGAGTGGTGGCCTCTCCATAAAGCCCCCACAGTGAGTGACTGTCTCTCCACACAGCCCACCACGAGTGCCTGATTCTCCACACAGCCCCCAATGAGTGACTGTCTCTCCAGACAGCCCACTGTGAGTGGAGGCCTCTCCCAAAACCCACAGTGAGTGACTGCCTCTCCACAAAGCCCACAGTGAGTGACTGTCTCTCCATATAGCTCACAGGGAGTGGCGGCCTCTCCATACAGCCCACAGTGAGTGGCGGCCTCTCCATAGATCCCACAGTGAGTGGCGGCATCTCCACACAGCCCACAGTGAGTGGCTGCCCCTCCACACAGCACACAGTGAGTGGCTGCCTCTACATACAGCCCCCAATGAGTGACTGTCTCTCCACACAGCCCACAGTCAGTGGCGGCCTCTCCATACAGCCCACAGTGAGTGGCAGCCTCTCCACACAGCCCCCACAGTGAGTGCCTTTCCACACAGACCACAGTGAGTGGCTGTCTCTCCACACCGCCCCCAATGAGTGACTGTCTCCCCACACAGCCCACAGTGAGTAGCGGCTTCTCCACACAGCCCACAGTGGGTGACTACCTGTTAACAAAGCATACAGTGATTTACTGCCACTCCACACAACCCACAATGAGTTGCGGCCTCTCCACAAAGCCCACAGTGGGTGACTGCCTCTCCAAAAAGCATACTTTTAGTTAATGCCTTTCCACACAGCCCACAGTGAGTGACTGCCTCTCCACAAAGCATACAGTGAGTGACTGCCTCTCCACAAAGCCCACAGTGAGTGGTGGCCTCTCCACAAAGCCCACAGTGAGTGGTGGCCTCTCAACAAAGCCCCCAGTAAGTGACTTCCTCTACACATAGAACACAGTGAGTGGTGGGCTCTCCACGAAGCCCATAGGGAGTGACTGCCCCTCAACAAAGCATACAGTGAGTGACTGCCCCTCCACACAGCCCACAGTGAGTGGCGGCCTCTCCACAAAGCCCACAGTGAGTGACTGCCTCTCCATACAGACTACAGAAAGTGGCGGCCTCTTCATACAGCCCACAGTGAGTGGCAGCCTCTCCATAGAGCCCACAGTAAGTGGGGGCCTCTCCACACAGCCCACAGTGAGTGGCTGACCCTCCACACAGCACACAGTGAGTGGCTGCCTCTCCATACAGCCCCCAATGAATGACTGTCTCTCCACACAGCCCACAGTGAGTGGCTGTCTCTCCACATAGCCCTCAGTGAGTGGCTGTCTCTCCACACAGCCCACCGTGAGTGCCTGCTTCTCCACACAGCCCCCAATGAGTGACTGTCTCTCCACACAGCCCACAGTGAGTTGAGGCCTCTCCACAAAGCCCACAGTGAGTGGCGGCCTCTCCACAAAGCCCACAGTGAGTTGAGGCCTCTCAACAAAGCCCACAGTGAGTGACTGCCTCTCCACACAGCCAACAGTGAGTGGTGGCCTCTCCGCAAAGCATACAGTGAATGACCACCTCTCCACTCAGCCCACAGTGAGTGGCGGCCTCTCCACAAAGCATACAGTCAGTTACTGCCTCTCCACACAACCCACAGTGAGTGGTGGCCTCTCCACAAAGTCCACAGTGATCGACTGCCTCTCCACAAAGCATACAGTGAGTGATTGCCTTTCCACACAGCCCACAGTGAGTGGCTGCCTCTCCACAAAGCCCACAGTGAGTGACTGCCTCTCCACAAAGCATACAATAAGTTACTGCCTCTCCACACAGCCCACAGTGAGTGGTGGCCTCTCCACAAAGCCCACAGTCAGTGACTGCCTCTCCAAAAAGCATACAGTCAGTGACTCCCTCTCCACACAGCCCAGAGTGAGTGGCGGCCACTCCACACAGCCCACAGTGAGTGGTTGCCCCTCCACACAGCACACAGTGAGTGGCTGCCTCTCCATTCAGCCCCCAATGAGTGACTGTCTCTCCACACATCTCACAGTGAGTGGCAGCCTCTCCATACAGCCCAGAGTGAGTGGCAGCCTCTCTATACAGACCCCACAGTGAGTGACTGCCTCTCAGAACAGCCCACAGTGAGTGGCTGTTTCTCCACACAGCTCACAGTGAGTGTCTGCCTCTCCACACAGCCCCGAATGAGTGACTGTATCTCCACACAGCCCACAGTGAGTAGCGGCCTCTCTACACAGCCCACAGTGGGTGACTACCTGTCCACAAAGCATACAGTGATTTACTGCTGCTCCACACAAGCCCACAGTGAGTGGCGGCCTCTCCACAAAGCCCGCAGTGAGTGACTGCCTCTCCACAAAGCATAGAGTGAGTGATTGCCTCTCCACACAGCCCACAGATAGTGGCGGCCTCTCCACAAAGCATACAGTGAGTGACTGCCTCTCCACAAACCATACAGTGAGTGACTGCCTCTCCACACGGCCCACAGTGAGTAGCGGCCTTTCCACAAAGCCCACAGTGAGTCACTGCCTCTCCACAAAGCATACATTGAGTGATTGCCTCTCCACACAGCCACCATGGGGGTGGTGGCCTCTCCACCAAGCCCACAGTGAGTGGTGGCCTCTCCACAAAGCCCACAGTGAGTGACTGCCTCTCCACAAAGCATGCAGTGAGTGACTGCCTCTCCACACAGCCCACAGTGATGGCCTCTCTCAAAGCCCAGAGTGAGTGACTGCCTCTCCACAAAGCATACAGTGAGTGACTGCCTCTCCACATAGCCCACAGTGAGTGGTGGCCTCTCCACAAAGCCCACAATGAGTGGTGGCCTCTCCACAAAGCCCACAGTAAGTGACGGCCTCTCCACAAAGCACACAGTGAGTGGGGGGCTTTCCACAAAGCCCACAGTGAGTGACTGCCTCTACACAAAGCATACAGTGAGTGACTGCCTCTCCACACAGCCCACAGTGAGTGGCGGCCTCTCCACAAAGCCCACAGTGAGTGACTGCCTCTCCACAAAGCATACAAAGAGTGGTGGCCTCTCCACACAGCACACAGTGAGTGGCGGCCTCTCCATATAGCCCAGAGTGAGTGGCAGCCTCTCCATACAGCCCACAGTGAGTGGCTGCCTCTCCATAAAGCCCACAGTGAGTGACTGCCTCTCAAAAAAGGATACAGTGAGTGATTGCCTCTCCACAAAGCCCAGAGTGAGTTGCGGCCTCTCCACAAAGCAAACAGTGAGTGACTGCCTCTCCACAAAGCCCACAGTGAGTGACTGCCTCTCCACAAAGCATACAGTGAGTCACTGCCTCTCCACACATCCCACATCGAGTGGTGGCCTCTCCACAAAGCCCACATTTAGTTACTGCCTCTCCATACAGCCCACAGTGAGTGGCGACCTCTCCATACAGCCCACAGTGAGTGGTGGCCTCTCCATACAGCCCCCACAGTGAGTGACTGTCTCTCCCCACAGCCCACCACGAGTGCCTGATTCTCCACACAGCCCCCAATGAGTGACTGTCTCTCCAGAGAGCCCACTGTGAGTGGAGGCCTCGCCCAAAACCCACAGTGAGTGACTGCCTCTCCACAAAGCCCACAGTGAGTGACTGTCTCTCCATATAGCTCACAGGGAGTGGCGGCCTCTCCATACAGCCCACAGTGAGTGGCGGCCTCTCCATAGATCCCACAGTGAGTAGCGGCATCTCCACACAGCCCACAGTGAGTGGCTGCCCCTCCACACAGCACACAGTGAGTGGCTGCCTCTACATACAGCCCCCAATGAGTGACTGTCTCTCCACACAGCCCACAGTCAGTGGCGGCCTCTCCATACAGCCCACAGTGAGTGGCAGCCTCTCCCCACAGTGAGTGCCTCTCCACACAGACCACAGTGAGTGGCTGTCTCTCCACAGAGCCCACAGTGAGTGGCTGCCTCTCCACACCGCCCCCAATGAGTGACTGTCTCTCCACACAGCCCACAGTGAGTAGCGGCTTCTCCACACAGCCCACAGTGGGTGACTACCTGTTAACAAAGCATACAGTGATTTACTGCCACTCCACACAACCCACAATGAGTTGCGGCCTCTCCACAAAGCCCACAGTGGGTGACTGCCTCTCCAAAAAGCATACTTTTAGTTAATGCCTTTCCACACAGCCCACAGTGAGTGACTGCCTCTCCACAAAGCATACAGTGAGTGACTGCCTCTCCACAAAGCCCACAGTGAGTGGTGGCCTCTCCACAAAGCCCACAGTGAGTGGTGGCCTCTCAACAAAGCCCCCAGTAAGTGACTGCCTCTACACATAGCACACAGTGAGTGGTGGGCTCTCCACGAAGCCCATAGGGAGTGACTGCCCCTCAACAAAGCATACAGTGAGTGACTGCCCCTCCACACAGCCCACAGTGAGTGGCGGCCTCTCCACAAAGCCCACAGTGAGTGACTGCCTCTCCATACAGACTACAGAAAGTGGCGGCCTCTTCATACAGCCCACAGTGAGTCGCAGCCTCTCCATAGAGCCCACAGTAAGTGGGGGCCTCTCCACACAGCCCACAGTGAGTGGCTGCCCCTCCACACAGCACACAGTGAGTGGCTGCCTCTCCATACAGCCCCCAATGAGTGACTGTCTCTCCACACAGCCCACAGTGAGTGGCTGTCTCTCCACATAGCCCTCAGTGAGTGGCTGTCTCTCCACACAGCCCACCGTGAGTGCCTGCTTCTCCACACAGCCCCCAATGAGTGACTGTCTCTCCACACAGCCCACAGTGAGTTGAGGCCTCTCCACAAAGCCCACAGTGAGTGGCGGCCTCTCCACAAAGCCCACAAAGAGTGGTGGCCTCTCAACAAAGCCCCCAGTAAGTGACTGCCTCTACACATAGCACACAGTGAGTGGTGGGCTCTCCACGAAGCCCATAGGGAGTGACTGCCCCTCAACAAAGCATACAGTGAGTGACTGCCCCTCCACACAGCCCACAGTGAGTGGCGGCCTCTCCACAAAGCCCACAGTGAGTGACTGCCTCTCCATACAGACTACAGAAAGTGGCGGCCTCTTCATACAGCCCACAGTGAGTGGCAGCCTCTCCATAGAGCCCACAGTAAGTGGGGGCCTCTCCACACAGCCCACAGTGAGTGGCTGCCTCTCCATACAGCCCCCACAGTGAGTGACTGTCTCTCCACACAGCCCACCACGAGTGCCTGATTCTCCACACAGCCCCCAATGAGTGACTGTCTCTCCAGACAGCCCACTGTGAGTGGAGGCCTCTCCCAAAACTCACAGTGAGTGACTGCCTCTCCACAAAGCCCACAGTGAGTGACTGTCTCTCCATATAGCTCACAGGGAGTGGCGGCCTCTCCATACAGCCCACAGTGAGTGGCGGCCTCTCCATAGATCCCACAGTGAGTGGCGGCATCTCCACACAGCCCACAGTGAGTGGCTGCCCCTCCACACAGCACACAGTGAGTGGCTGCCTCTACATACAGCCCCCAATGAGTGACTGTCTCTCCACACAGCCCACAGTCAGTGGCGGCCTCTCCATACAGCCCACAGTGAGTGGCAGCCTCTCCACACAGCCCCCACAGTGAGTGCCTTTCCACACAGACCACAGTGAGTGGCTGTCTCTCCACAGAGCCCACAGTGAGTGGCTGCCTCTCCACACTGCCCCCAATGAGTGACTGTCTCCCCACACAGCCCACAGTGAGTAGCGGCTTCTCCACACAGCCCACAGTGGGTGACTACCTGTTAACAAAGCATACAGTGATTTACTGCCACTCCACACAACCCACAATGAGTTGCGGCCTCTCCACAAAGCCCACAGTGGGTGACTGCCTCTCCAAAAAGCATACTTTTAGTTAATGCCTTTCCACACAGCCCACAGTGAGTGACTGCCTCTCCACAAAGCATACAGTGAGTGACTGCCTCTCCACAAAGCCCACAGTGAGTGGTGACCTCTCCACAAAGCCCACAGTGAGTGGTGGCCTCTCAACAAAGCCCCCAGTAAGTGACTTCCTCTACACATAGAACACAGTGAGTGGTGGGCTCTCCACGTAGCCCATAGGGAGTGACTGCCCCTCAACAAAGCATACAGTGAGTGACTGCCCCTCCACACAGCCCACAGTGAGTGGCGGCCTCTCCACAAAGCCCACAGTGAGTGACTGCCTCTCCATACAGACTACAGAAAGTGGCGGCCTCTTCATACAGCCCACAGTGAGTGGCAGCCTCTCCATAGAGCCCACAGTAAGTGGGGGCCTCTCCACACAGCCCACAGTGAGTGGCTGCCCCTCCACACAGCACACAGTGAGTGGCTGCCTCTCCATACAGCCCCCAATGAATGACTGTCTCTCCACACAGCCCACAGTGAGTGGCTGTCTCTCCACATAGCCCTCAGTGAGTGGCTGTCTCTCCACACAGCCCACCGTGAGTGCCTGCTTCTCCACACAGCCCCCAATGAGTGACTGTCTCTCCACACAGCCCACAGTGAGTTGAGGCCTCTCCACAAAGCCCACAGTGAGTGGCGGCCTCTCCACAAAGCCCACAGTGAGTTGAGGCCTCTCCACAAAGCCCACAGTGAGTGACTGCCTCTCCACAAAGCATACAGTGAGTGACTGCCTCTCCACACAGCCCAGAGTGAGTGGCGGCCTCTCCACAAAGCCCACAGTGAGTGACTGCCTCTCCACAAAGCATACAGTGAGTGACTACCTCTCCACACAGCCCACAGTGAGTGGTGGCCTCTCCTCAAAGCCCACAGTGAGTGGTTGCTCCTCCACACAGCCCACAGTGAGTGACTGCCTCTCCACAAAGCATACAGTTAGTGAATGCCTCTCCACACAGCCCACAGTGAGTGGTTGCTCCTCCACACAGCACACAGTGAGTGGCTGCCTCTCCATAAAGCCCCCAATTAGTGACTGTGTCAACACACAGCTCACAGTGAGTGGCGGCCTCTCCATACAGCCCACAGTGAGTGGCTGCCTCTCCATACAGCCCCCACAGTGAGTGACTGCCTCTCCACACAGCCCACAGTGAGTGGCTGTCTCTCCACACAGCCCACAGTAAGTGGCTGCCTCTCCACCCAGCCCCCAATGAGTGACTGTCTCTCCACACAGCCCACAGTGAGTTGCGGCCTCTCCACAAAGCCCACAGTGAGTGATGCCTCTCCACAAAGCATACAGTGAGTGATTGCCTCTCCACACAGCCCACAGTGAGTGGAGGCCTCTCCATAAAGCCCACAGTGAGTGACTGCCTCTCCACAAAGCATACAATGAGTGACTGCCTCTCCACAAAGCCCATAGGCAGTGGTGGCCTCTCCACAAAGCCTACAGTGAATTACTGCCTCTCCATAGAGCCCACAGTGAGTGGCGGCCTCTTCATACAGCCCACAGTGAGTGGTGGCCTCTCCATAGGCACCCCACAGTGAGTGACTGCCTCTCCACAAGGCCCACAGTGAGTGGCTGTCTCTTCACACTGCCCACCGAGAGTGCCTGCCTCTCCAAACAGCCCCCAATGAGTGACTGTCTCTCCACACAGTCCACAGTGAGTGGAGGCCTCTCCACAAAGCCCACATGAGTGACTGCCTCTCCACAAAGCATACAGTGAGTGACTGCCTCTCCACACAGCCCACAGTGAGTGGCGGCCTCTCCAAAAAGCCCACAGTGAGTGTCTGCCTCTCCACAAAGCATACAGTGAGTGACTGCCTCTCCACATAGCCCACAGTGAGTGGTGGCCTCTCCACAAAGCCCACAGTGAGTGGTGGCCTCTCCACGAAGCCCACAGTGAGTGACTGCCTCTCCACAAAGCATACAGTAACTGACTTCCTCTCCACACAGCCCACAGTGAGTGGCAGCCTCTCCACAAAGCCCACAGAGAGTGACTGCCTTTCCATACAGCCCACAGTGAGTGGCAGCCTCTCCACACAGCCCACAGTGAGTGGCGGCCTCTTCATACAGCCCACAGTGAGTGGCGGCATCTCCATGGAGCCCACAGTGAGTGGCGGCCTTTCCATAGAGCCCACACTTAGTGGCGGCCTCTCCACACAGCCCACAGTGAGTGACTGCCTCTCCACACAGCACAGAGTGAGTGGCTGCCTCTCCATACAGCCCCCAAGGAGTGACTGTCTCTCCACACAGCCCACAGTGAGTGGATGTCTCTTCACACTGCCCATCGTGAGCGCCTGCTTCTCCAAACAGCCCCCAATGAGTGACTATCTCTCCACCCCCCCCCCCCCAGTGAGTTGAGGCCTCTCCACAAAGCCCACAGTGAGTGATTGCTTCTCCACAAACCATACAGTGAGTGACTGCCTCTCCACACAGCCCACAGTGAGTAGTGGCCTCTCCTCAAAGCCCACAGTGAGTGGTGGCCTCTCCACAAAGCCCACAGTGAGTGACTGCCTCTCCACAAAGCATACAGTGAGTGACTGCCTCTCCACACAGCCCACAGTGAGTGGTGGCCTCTCCACAAGCACACGGTGAGTGAATGCCTCTCCACAAAGCATACAGTGAGTGACTGCCTCTCCACATAGGACACAATGAGTGGTGAGCTCTCCACAAAGCCCACAGTGAGTGACTGCCTCTCCACAAAGCATACAGTGAGTGAATGCCTCTCCACAC
Source organism: Lissotriton vulgaris (assembly GCF_964263255.1). Lineage (NCBI taxonomy): Eukaryota > Metazoa > Chordata > Amphibia > Caudata > Salamandridae > Lissotriton > Lissotriton vulgaris. Next base: position 56,730,302 of record NC_141685.1, read on the forward strand.
AGCCCACAGTGAGTGGGGGCCTCTCCACAAAGCCCACAGTGATTGACTGCCTCTCCATACTGCCCACAGTGAGTGGTGGCCTCTCCATACAGCCCACAGTGAGTGGCAGGCCTCTCCATAGAGCCCACAGTGAGTGGCGGCCTCTCCACACAGCCCACAGAGAGTGGCTGCCTCTCCACACAGCACACAGTGAGTGGCTGCCTCTCCATACATCCCCCAATGAGTGGCTGTCTCTCTACACAGCCCACAGTGAGTGGCGGCCTCTCCATACAGCCCACAGTGAGTGACTGCCTCTCCACAAAGCCCACAGTGAGTGACTGCCTCTCTACAAAGCATACAGTGAGTGACTGCCTCTCCACACAGCCCACAGTGAGTGGCGACCACTCCTCACAGCCCACAGTGAGTGGTTGCCCCTCCACACAGCACACAGTGAGTGCCTGCCTCTCCACAAAGCATACAGTGAGTGGCGGCCTCTCCATACAGCCCACAGTGATTTGCTGACTCTCCATATAGCCCACAGTGAGTGATAGCCACTCCACAAAGCATACAGTGAGTGATTGCCTCTCCACACAGCCCAGTGAGTGGTGGCCTCTCAACAAAGCCCACAGTGAGTGACTGCCTCTCCACAAAGCATACAGTGAGTGACTACCTCTCTACATAGCACACAGTGAGTGGTGGGCTCTCCACAAAGCCCACAGTAAGTGACTGCCTCTCCACAAAGCATACAGTGAGTGACTGCCTCTCCATACAGCCCACAGTGAGTGGCAGCCTCTCCACACAGCCAACAGTGAGTGGCTGCCCCTCCACACAGCACACAGTGAGTGGATGCCTCTCCACATAGCCCCCAATGAGTGACTGTCTCTCCACACAGCCCACAGTGAGTTGAGGCCTCTCCACAAAGCCCACAGTGAGTGGCTGCCTCTCCACAAAGCATACAGTGAGTGACTGCCTCTCCACACAGCCCACAGTGAGTGGAGGCCTCTCCCAAAGCCCACAGTGAGTGACTGCCTCTCCACAAAGCATACAGTGAGTGACTGCCTCTCCACACAGCCCACAGTGAGTGGTGGCCTCTCCTCAAAGCATACAGTGAGTGACTGCCTCTCCACACAGCCCACAGTGAGTGGTGGCCTCTCCACAAAGCATACAGTCAGTTACTGCCTCTCCACATAGCCCACAGTGAGTGGTGGCCTCTCCACAAAGTCCACAGTGATTGACTGCCTCTCCACAAAGCATACAGTGAGTGATTGCCTTTCCACACAGCCCACAGTGAGTGGCTGCCTCTCCACAAAGCCCACAGTGAGTGACTTCCCCTCCACAAAGCATAAAGTAAGTTACTGCCTCTCCACACAGCCCACAGTGAGTGGTGGCCTCTCCACAAAGCCCACAGTGAGTGACTGCCTCTCCAAAAAGCATACAGTGAGTGACTGCCTCTCCACACAGCCCAGAGTGAGTGGCGGCCACTCCACACAGCCCACAGTGAGTGGTTGCCCCTCCACACAGCACACAGTGAGTGGCAGCCTCTCCATACAGACCCCACAGTGAGTGACTGCCTCTCCACACAGCCCACAGTGAGTGGCTGTCTCTCCACATAGCCCACAGTGAGTGGCTGCCTCTCCACACAGCCCCGAATGAGTGACTGTATCTCCACACAGCCCACAGTGAGTAGCGACCTCTCTACACAGCCCACAGTGGGTGACTACCTGTCCACAAAGCATACAGTGATTTACTGCTGCTCCACACAAGCCCACAGTGAGTGGCGGCCTCTCCACAAAGCCCACAGTGAGTGACTGCCTCTCCACAAAGCATAGAGTGAGTGATTGCCTCTCCACACAGCCCACAGGGAGTTGCGGCCTCTCCACAAAACACACAGTGAGTGACTGCCTCTCCACAAACCATACAGTGAGTGACTGCCTCTCCACACGGCCCACAGTGAGTAGCGGCCTCTCCACAAAGCCCACAGTGAGTGACTGCCTCTCCACAAAGCATACATTGAGTGACTGCCTCTCCACACAGCCACCATGGGGGTGGTGGCCTCTCCACAAAGCCCACAGTGAGTGGTGGCCTCTCCACAAAGCCCACAGTGAGTGACTGCCTCTCCACAAAGCATGCAGTGAGTGACTGCCTCTCCACACAGCCCACAGTGATGGCCTCTCCACAAAGCCCAGAGTGAGTGGCTGCCTCTCCACAAAGCATAGAGTGAGTGACTGCCTCTCCACATAGCCCACAGTGAGTGGTGGCCTCTCCACAAAGCCCACAATGAGTGGTGGTCTCTCCACAAAGCCCACAGTAAGTGACGGCCTCTCCACATAGCACACAGTGAGTGGTGGGCTTTCCACAAAGCCCACAGTGAGTGACTGCCTCTTCACAAAGCATACAAAGAGTGGCAGCCTCTCCACACAGCACACAGTGAGTGGCGGCCTCTCCATACAGCCCAGAGTGAGTGGCAGCCTCTCCGTACAGCCCACAGTGAGTGGCTGCCTCTCCATAAAGCCCACAGTGACTGACTGCCTCTCAAAAAAGGATACAGTGAGTAATTGCCTCTCCACAAAGCCCAGAGTGAGTTGCTGCCTCTCCACAAAGCAAACAGTGAGTGACTGCCTCTCCACAAAGCCCACAGTGAGTGACTGCCTCTCCACAAAGCATACAGTGAGTCACTGCCTCTCCACACAGCCCACATCGAGTGGTGGCCTCTCCAAAAAAGCCCACAGTGAGTTACTGCCTCTCCATAAAGCCCACAGTGACTGACTGCCTCTCAAAAAAGGATACAGTGAGTAATTGCCTCTCCACAAAGCCCAGAGTGAGTTGCTGCCTCTCCACAAAGCAAACAGTGAGTGACTGCCTCTCCACAAAGCCCACAGTGAGTGACTGCCTCTCCACAAAGCATACAGTGAGTCACTGCCTCTCCACACAGCCCACATCGAGTGGTGGCCTCTCCAAAAAAGCCCACAGTGAGTTACTGCCTCTCCATACAGCCCACAGTGAGTGGCGACCACTCCATACAGCCCACAGTGAGAGTTTGCCTCTCCATACAGCCCCCACAGTGAGTGACTGTCTCTCCACACAGCCCACTGTGAGTGGAGGCCTCTCCCAAATCCCACAGTGAGTGACTGCCTCTCCACAAAGCCCACAGTGAGTGACTGCCTCTCCATATAGCTCACAGGGAGTGGCGGCCTCTCCATACAGCCCACAGTGAGTGGCGGCCTCTCCGTAGATCCCACAGTGAGTGGCGGCATCTCCACACAGCCCACAGTGAGTGGCTGCCCCTCCACACAGCACACAGTGAGTGGCTGCCTCTACATACAGCCCCCAATGAGTGACTGTCTCTCCACACAGCCCACAGTCAGTGGCGGCCTCTCCATACAGCCCACAGTGAGTGGCAGCCTCTCCACACAGCCCCCACAGTGAGTGCCTCTCCACACAGACCACAGAGAGTGGCTGTCTCTCACACAGCCCACAGTGAGTGGCTGCCTCTCCACACAGCCCCCAATGAGTGACTGTCTCTCCACACAGCCCACAGTGAGTAGCGGCTTCTCCACACAGCCCACAGTGGGTGACTACCTGTTAACAAAGCATACAGTGATTTACTGCCACTCCACACAACCCACAATGAGTTGCGGCCTCTCCAAAAAGCCCACCGTGAGTGACTGCCTCTCCACAAAGCATACAATGAGTGACTGCCTCTCCACACAGCACACAGTGAGTGGCGGCCTCTCCACAAAGCCCACAGTGAGTGGTGGCCTCTCCACACAGCCCCCAATAAGTGACTGTCTCGCCTCACAGCCCACGGTGAGTAGCGGCTTCTCCACACAGCCCACAGTGGGTGACTGCCTCTCCAAAAAGCATACAATGAGTTACTGCCTCTCCACACAGCCCACAGTGAGTGACTGCCTCTCCACAAAGCATACAGTGAGTGACTGCCTCTCCACAAAGCCCACAGTGAGTGGTGGCCTCTCCACAAAGCCCACAGTGAGTGGTGGCCTCTCAACAAAGCCCCCAGTAAGTGACTGCCTCTACACATAGCACACAGTGAGTGGTGGGCTCTCCACGAAGCCCACAGTGAGTGACTGCCCCTCCAAAAAGCATACAGTGAGTGACTGCCCCTCCACACAGCCCACAGTGAGTGGCGGCCTCTCCACAAAGCCCACAGTGAGTGACTGCCTCTCCATACAGACCACAGAAAGTGGCGGCCTCTTCACACAGCCCACAGTGAGTGGCTGCCCCTCCACACAGCACACAGTGAGTGGCTGCCTCTCCATACAGCCCCAATGAGTGACTGTCTCTCCACACAGCCCACAGTGAGTGGCAATCTCTCCACACAGCCCACCGTGAGTGCCTGCTTCTCCAAACAGCCCCCAATGAGTGACTGTCTCTCCACACAGCCCACAGTGAGTTGAGGCCTCTCCACAAAGCCCACAGTGAGTGACTGCCTCTCCACAAAGCATACAGTGAGTGACTGCCTCTCCACACAACCCACAGTGAGTGGCGGCCTCTCCACAAAGCCCACCGTGAGTGACTGCCTCTCCACAAAGCATAGAGTGAGTGACTACCTCTCCACACAGCCCACAGTGAGTGGTGGCCTCTCCTCAAAGCCCACAGTGAGTGGTGGCCTCTCCACAAGGCCCACAGTGAGTGACTGCCTCTCCACAAAGCATACAGTTAGTGAATGCCTCTCCACACAGCCCACAGTGAGTGGCTGCTCCTCCACACAGCACACAGTGAGTGGCTGCCTCTCCATAAAGCCCCCAATTAGTGACTGTGTCAACACACAGCTCACAGTGAGTGGCAGCCTCTCCATACAGCCCACAGTGAGTGGCTGCCTCTCCATACAGCCCCCACAGTGAGTGACTGTCTCTCCACACAGCCCACAGTGAGTAGCGGCCTCTCCACACAGCCCACAGTGAGTGACTACCTGTCCACAAAGCATACAGTGATTTACTGCTGCTCCACATAACCCACAGTGAGTTGCGGCCTCTCCACAAAGCCCACAGTGAGTGATGCCTCTCCACAAAGCATACAGTGAGTGATTGCCTCTCCACACAGCCCACAGTGAGTGGAGGCCTCTCCACAAAGCCCACAGTGAGTGACTGCCTCTCCACAAATAATAATAATAATAATACTGATTCTTGTATAGCGCGAACAGCTTCCTCGCGAGGAGGTGTCCCGGCGCTGAAAAGAAACCGCAGCAGCAGAGAGGAATGCAGGGAGAGGTACTAGGCTTTCTGTCCAAAGAGCCAAGTCTTTAGGAGTTTCCTAAAGATGGCTTCTGACGGGGCAGATTGGATGGCAGGGGGGAGGGAGTTCCAAAGCTTCACAGTGCCTACCGAGAAAGATCTACCTCCGAGTCTCGCCCTTCTCGCTCGAGGTACAGCCAGTAGGGTCTGCGAGTTTGATCTCAGGTGTCTCTCTTGATGGTAGCGGGGGAGTCGGAGTTTAAGATAATTGGGACAAGTCCCTTTTTGTGCTCTGTAAGCTAGGGTGAGCGCTTTGAATTTTACTCTGCTTGTCACTGGAAGCCAATGCAGCTTGTGAAGATGCGGAGAGATATGATGTTTAAAAGGCACGTGTTTTATCAATCTCGCAGCCGCATTCTGCACGCTCTACAGGCGTTGTGTCAGATATTTCGGGAGGCCAAGATAGAGGCCGTTCGAATAATCCAGTCTGGATGTGACTGTTGCATGGACCACCGATTTACGACAGTCAGTTGGTAGGAGAGAGAGAAATTTTCGGAGGTTGCGGAGTTTAAAGTGGCAGCTAGAGGTGACTTGTTGTATGTGAGAGGAGAAGGAAAGCATCTCGTCCCACCATACACCCAGATTTTTTGCCTTGGTGCCAGGGGTGGGAGCAGGACCCATTTCGGTGGGCCACCAGAGGTCAGGGGAGGGTGGAGTACTTTTCCCAAAGAATAGTACCTCGGTTTTGCTAGCATTCAATTTTAGCTTGTTAGTGTTCATCCATCTGGCTACGTCACTAAGACAGCCTTTTATTTTGCTGAACGCTGCTTCTGACACCTCAACGTATGGGAAGACTAGTTACGTATCATCCGCATACGAAATCGCCTTGACCCCCCATTTGGCGATTAAGGTAAAAAGTGGGGCCAGATAAACATTGAAAAGTAGCGGGCTGAGGGCGGACCCTTGCGGGACACCACACCACAGCCGTTTGGGTTCAGAGGAAAAAGCGCCCAGAGCTACTTTCTGAGAGCGGTTCGTGAGATAGGAGAGCAACCAGCTCAGTGCCTTGTCCTCTAAGCCAATATCCTTCAATCTGAGCAGCAATCTACCGTGATCCACAGTATCGAAGGTGGCAGATAGATCCATGAGAACCAGCATGGCCGATGCTCCTGAATCCATTGACCACCTGATTGACTCAGCCACCTCAATGAGGGTAGTTTCAGTGCTGAAGCCGGCCCTGAAACCAGACTGTGTTTCGTGTAGTATGCCACTTTTTTCGATGAAACTATTGAGTTGGCGTTGGATACGTTTTTCCAGCATTTTTCCCGGGGCTGCTAGTAGGGAGATGGGGCGGAGATTGCACAGATCATGGGGGGCACCATTGAGTTTTTTTTTCAATGGGAGAAGAGTGGCATGTTTCCAGCGGTCGGGGAACGTGCCAGTCTCGATGGACATGTTCCAGATGTGTAGGAGTGGCCCTACCGTGGCATCCGACATCATTTTCCACAGTTTGGGGGGCAGGGGTCATCAGGAGCACCTGATTTGCATTTGTGTAGTTCTTTCAATGCCTCCTCGTAGGTGATTGGGAGGAACCGAGTTAAGGGAGGGGTAGGCATCTCAATGATATCGTGGTCTGCCATAATTGTTGGCTCAGAGGGGGTGAAGGAGTCATAGACCTTCAGGATTTTTTTGACGAAAAAATCCGAGATATCCTCACAGAGTTTGCTAGAGGGAATAATTTCTGTTTCGATGGCCTTGGGTTTGAAGAAGGACTGAACTATTTTAAAAATTTCTTTGCTTGGTTGTTCCGCTTGTTGAATAGAGGATACAAAGAACATTTTTTTTGCTTTTTTTATGGAGTGATGAAGGCTGTGCAGGGCTTTTTTATAGCAGTTTTTTGCAGGTTTGGAGTAGCTAGCCCGCCACTGACGTTCTAGTCGTTTACATTTGCTTTTTTCAGCTATCAGTTCTGCAGAGAACCAGGGGGCAGACGGGGATTCTCTTCGTGAAGTGGCTATTTTGGCATACAATGAGTGACTGCCTCTCCACAAAGCCCACAGTCAGTGGTGGCCTCTCCACAAAGCCTACAGTGAATGACTGCCTCTCCATACAGCCCACTGTGAGTGGCGGCCTCTTCATACAGCCCACAGTGAGTGGCGGCCTCTCCATAGGCGCCCCACAGTGAGTGACTGCCTCTCCACAAGGCCCACAGTGAGTGGCTGTCTCTTCACACTGCCCACCGAGAGTGCCTGCCTCTCCATACAGCCCCCAATGAGTGACTGTCTCTCCACACAGTCCACAGTGAGTGGAGGCCTCTCCACAAAGCCCACATGAGTGACTGCCTCTCCACAAAGCATACAGTGAGTGACTGCCTCTCCACACAGCCCACAGTGAGTGGTGGCCTCTCCACAAGCACACGGTGAGTGAATGCCTCTCCACAAAGCATACAGTGAGTGACTGCCTCTCCACATAGGACACAATGAGTGGTGAGCTCTCCACAAAGCCCACAGTGAGTGACTGCCTCTCCACAAAGCATACAGTGAGTGAATGCCTCTCCACACAGCCCACAGTGAGTGGGGGCCTCTCCACAAAGCCCACAGTGATTGACTGCCTCTCCATACTGCCCACAGTGAGTGGTGGCCTCTCCATACAGCCCACAGTGAGTGGCAGGCCTCTCCATAGAGCCCACAGTGAGTGGCGGCCTCTCCACACAGCCCACAGAGAGTGGCTGCCTCTCCACACAGCACACAGTGAGTGGCTGCCTCTCCATACATCCCCCAATGAGTGGCTGTCTCTCTACACAGCCCACAGTGAGTGGCGGCCTCTCCATACAGCCCACAGTGAGTGACTGCCTCTCCACAAAGCCCACAGTGAGTGACTGCCTCTCTACAAAGCATACAGTGAGTGACTGCCTCTCCACACAGCCCACAGTGAGTGGCGACCACTCCACACAGCCCACAGTGAGTGGTTGCCCCTCCACACAGCACACAGTGAGTGCCTGCCTCTCCACAAAGCATACAGTGAGTGGCGGCCTCTCCATACAGCCCACAGTGATTTGCTGACTCTCCATATAGCCCACAGTGAGTGATAGCCACTCCACAAAGCATACAGTGAGTGATTGCCTCTCCACACAGCCCAGTGAGTGGTGGCCTCTCAACAAAGCCCACAGTGAGTGACTGCCTCTCCACAAAGCATACAGTGAGTGACTACCTCTCTACATAGCACACAGTGAGTGGTGGGCTCTCCACAAAGCCCACAGTAAGTGACTGCCTCTCCACAAAGCATACAGTGAGTGACTGCCTCTCCATACAGCCCACGGTGAGTGGCAGCCTCTCCACACAGCCAACAGTGAGTGGCTGCCCCTCCACACAGCACACAGTGAGTGGATGCCTCTCCACATAGCCCCCAATGAGTGACTGTCTCTCCACACAGCCCACAGTGAGTTGAGGCCTCTCCACAAAGCCCACAGTGAGTGGCTGCCTCTCCACAAAGCATACAGTGAGTGACTGCCTCTCCACACAGCCCACAGTGAGTGGAGGCCTCTCCCAAAGCCCACAGTGAGTGACTGCCTCTCCACAAAGCATACAGTGAGTGACTGCCTCTCCACACAGCCCACAGTGAGCGGTGGCCTCTCCTCAAAGCATACAGTGAGTGACTGCCTCTCCACACAGCCCACAGTGAGTGGCGGCCTCTCCACAAAGCATACAGTCAGTTACTGCCTCTCCACATAGCCCACAGTGAGTGGTGGCCTCTCCACAAAGTCCACAGTGATTGACTGCCTCTCCACAAAGCATACAGTGAGTGATTGCCTTTCCACACAGCCCACAGTGAGTGGCTGCCTCTCCACAAAGCCCACAGTGAGTGAGTTCCTCTCCACAAAGCATAAAGTAAGTTACTGCCTCTCCACACAGCCCACAGTGAGTGGTGGCCTCTCCACAAAGCCCACAGTGAGTGACTGCCTCTCCAAAAAGCATACAGTGAGTGACTGCCTCTCCACACAGCCCAGAGTGAGTGGCGGCCACTCCACACAGCCCACAGTGAGTGGTTGCCCCTCCACACAGCACACAGTGAGTGGCAGCCTCTCCATACAGACCCCACAGTGAGTGACTGCCTCTCCACACAGCCCACAGTGAGTGGCTGTCTCTCCACACAGCCCACAGCGAGTGGCTGCCTCTCCACACAGCCCCGAATGAGTGACTGTATCTCCACACAGCCCACAGTGAGTAGCGACCTCTCTACACAGCCCACAGTGGGTGACTACCTGTCCACAAAGCATACAGTGATTTACTGCTGCTCCACACAAGCCCACAGTGAGTGGCGGCCTCTCCACAAAGCCCACAGTGAGTGACTGCCTCTCCACAAAGCATAGAGTGAGTGATTGCCTCTCCACACAGCCCACAGGGAGTTGCGGCCTCTCCACAAAACACACAGTGAGTGACTGCCTCTCCACAAACCATACAGTGAGTGACTGCCTCTCCACACGGCCCACAGTGAGTAGCGGCCTCTCCACAAAGCCCACAGTGAGTGACTGCCTCTCCACAAAGCATACATTGAGTGACTGCCTCTCCACACAGCCACCATGGGGGTGGTGGCCTCTCCACAAAGCCCACAGTGAGTGGTGGCCTCTCCACAAAGCCCGCAGTGAGTGACTGCCTCTCCACAAAGCATGCAGTGAGTGACTGCCTCTCCACACAGCCCACAGTGATGGCCTCTCCACAAAGCCCAGAGTGAGTGGCTGCCTCTCCACAAAGCATAGAGTGAGTGACTGCCTCTCCACATAGCCCACAGTGAGTGGTGGCCTCTCCACAAAGCCCACAATGAGTGGTGGCCTCTCCACAAAGCCCACAGTAAGTGACGGCCTCTCCACATAGCACACAGTGAGTGGTGGGCTTTCCACAAAGCCCACAGTGAGTGACTGCCTCTCCACAAAGCATACAAAGAGTGGCAGCCTCTCCACACAGCACACAGTGAGTAGCGGCCTCTCCATACAGCCCAGAGTGAGTGGCAGCCTCTCCGTACAGCCCACAGTGAGTGGCTGCCTCTCCATAAAGCCCACAGTGACTGACTGCCTCTCAAAAAAGGATACAGTGAGTAATTGCCTCTCCACAAAGCCCAGAGTGAGTTGCGGCCTCTCCACAAAGCAAACAGTGAGTGACTGCCTCTCCACAAAGCCCACAGTGAGTGACTGCCTCTCCACAAAGCATACAGTGAGTCACTGCCTCTCCACACAGCCCACATCGAGTGGTGGCCTCTCCAAAAAAGCCCACAGTGAGTTACTGCCTCTCCATACAGCCCACAGTGAGTGGCGACCACTCCATACAGCCCACAGTGAGTGTTTGCCTCTCCATACAGCCCCCACAGTGAGTGACTGTCTCTCCACACAGCCCACTGTGAGTGGAGGCCTCTCCCAAATCCCACAGTGAGTGACTGCCTCTCCACAAAGCCCACAGTGAGTGACTGCCTCTCCATATAGCTCACAGGGAGTGGCGGCCTCTCCATACAGCCCACAGTGAGTGGCGGCCTCTCCGTAGATCCCACAGTGAGTGGCGGCATCTCCACACAGCCCACAGTGAGTGGCTGCCCCTCCACACAGCACACAGTGAGTGGCTGCCTCTACATACAGCCCCCAATGAGTGACTGTCTCTCCACACAGCCCACAGTCAGTGGCGGCCTCTCCATACAGCCCACAGTGAGTGGCAGCCTCTCCACACAGCCCCCACAGTGAGTGCCTCTCCACACAGACCACAGTGAGTGGCTGTCTCTCACACAGCCCACAGTGAGTGGCTGCCTCTCCACACAGCCCCCAATGAGTGACTGTCTCTCCACACAGCCCACAGTGAGTAGCGGCTTCTCCACACAGCCCACAGTGGGTGACTACCTGTTAACAAAGCATACAGTGATTTACTGCCACTCCACACAACCCACAATGATTTGCGGCCTCTCCAAAAAGCCCACCGTGAGTGACTGCCTCTCCACAAAGCATACAATGAGTGACTGCCTCTCCACACAGCACACAGTGAGTGGCGGCCTCTCCACAAAGCCCACAGTGAGTGGTGGCCTCTCCACACAGCCGCCCCATAAGTGACTGTCTCGCCTCACAGCCCACGGTGAGTAGCGGCTTCTCCACACAGCCCACAGTGGGTGACTGCCTCTCCAAAAAGCATACAATGAGTTACTGCCTCTCCACACAGCCCACAGTGAGTGCCTGCCTCTCCACAAAGCATACAGTGAGTGACTGCCTCTCCACAAAGCCCACAGTGAGTGGTGGCCTCTCCACAAAGCCCACAGTGAGTGGTGGCCTCTCAACAAAGCCCCCAGTAAGTGACTGCCTCTACACATAGCACACAGTGAGTGGTGGGCTCTCCACGAAGCCCACAGTGAGTGACTGCCCCTCCAAAAAGCATACAGTGAGTGACTGCCCCTCCACACAGCCCACAGTGAGTGGCGGCCTCTCCACAAAGCCCACAGTGAGTGACTGCCTCTCCATACAGACCACAGAAAGTGGCGGCCTCTTCATACAGCCCACAGTGAGTGGCTGCCCCTCCACACAGCACACAGTGAGTGGCTGCCTCTCCATACAGCCCCAATGAGTGACTGTCTCTCCACACAGCCCACAGTGAGTGGCAATCTCTCCACACAGCCCACCGTGAGTGCCTGCTTCTCCAAACAGCCCCCAATGAGTGACTGTCTCTCCACACAGCCCACAGTGAGTTGAGGCCTCTCCACAAAGCCCACAGTGAGTGACTGCCTCTCCACAAGGCATACAGTGAGTGACTGCCTCTCCACACAGCCACCATGGGGGTGGTGGCCTCTCCACAAAGCCCACAGTGAGTGGTGGCCTCTCCACAAAGCCCGCAGTGAGTGACTGCCTCTCCACAAAGCATGCAGTGAGTGACTGCCTCTCCACACAGCCCACAGTGATGGCCTCTCCACAAAGCCCAGAGTGAGTGGCTGCCTCTCCACAAAGCATAGAGTGAGTGACTGCCTCTCCACATAGCCCACAGTGAGTGGTGGCCTCTCCACAAAGCCCACAATGAGTGGTGGCCTCTCCACAAAGCCCACAGTAAGTGACGGCCTCTCCACATAGCACACAGTGAGTGGTGGGCTTTCCACAAAGCCCACAGTGAGTGACTGCCTCTCCACAAAGCATACAAAGAGTGGCAGCCTCTCCACACAGCACACAGTGAGTAGCGGCCTCTCCATACAGCCCAGAGTGAGTGGCAGCCTCTCCGTACAGCCCACAGTGAGTGGCTGCCTCTCCATAAAGCCCACAGTGACTGACTGCCTCTCAAAAAAGGATACAGTGAGTAATTGCCTCTCCACAAAGCCCAGAGTGAGTTGCGGCCTCTCCACAAAGCAAACAGTGAGTGACTGCCTCTCCACAAAGCCCACAGTGAGTGACTGCCTCTCCACAAAGCATACAGTGAGTCACTGCCTCTCCACACAGCCCACATCGAGTGGTGGCCTCTCCAAAAAAGCCCACAGTGAGTTACTGCCTCTCCATACAGCCCACAGTGAGTGGCGACCACTCCATACAGCCCACAGTGAGTGTTTGCCTCTCCATACAGCCCCCACAGTGAGTGACTGTCTCTCTACACAGCCCACTGTGAGTGGAGGCCTCTCCCAAATCCCACAGTGAGTGACTGCCTCTCCACAAAGCCCACAGTGAGTGACTGCCTCTCCATATAGCTCACAGGGAGTGGCGGCCTCTCCATACAGCCCACAGTGAGTGGCGGCCTCTCCGTAGATCCCACAGTGAGTGGCGGCATCTCCACACAGCCCACAGTGAGTGGCTGCCCCTCCACACAGCACACAGTGAGTGGCTGCCTCTACATACAGCCCCCAATGAGTGACTGTCTCTCCACACAGCCCACAGTCAGTGGCGGCCTCTCCATACAGCCCACAGTGAGTGGCAGCCTCTCCACACAGCCCCCACAGTGAGTGCCTCTCCACACAGACCACAGTGAGTGGCTGTCTCTCACACAGCCCACAGTGAGTGGCTGCCTCTCCACACAGCCCCCAATGAGTGACTGTCTCTCCACACAGCCCACAGTGAGTAGCGGCTTCTCCACACAGCCCACAGTGGGTGACTACCCGTTAACAAAGCATACAGTGATTTACTGCCACTCCACACAACCCACAATGAGTTGCGGCCTCTCAAAAAAGCCCACCGTGAGTGACTGCCTCTCCACAAAGCATACAATGAGTGACTGCCTCTCCACACAGCACACAGTGAGTGGCGGCCTCTCCACAAAGCCCACAGTGAGTGGTGGCCTCTCCACACAGCCGCCAATAAGTGACTGTCTCGCCTCACAGCCCACGGTGAGTAGCGGCTTCTCCACACAGCCCACAGTGGGTGACTGCCTCTCCAAAAAGCATACAATGAGTTACTGCCTCTCCACACAGCCCACAGTGAGTGACTGCCTCTCCACAAAGCATACAGTGAGTGACTGCCTCTCCACAAAGCCCACAGTGAGTGGTGGCCTCTCCACAAAGCCCACAGTGAGTGGTGGCCTCTCAACAAAGCCCCCAGTAAGTGACTGCCTCTACACATAGCACACAGTGAGTGGTGGGCTCTCCACGAAGCCCACAGTGAGTGACTGCCCCTCCAAAAAGCATACAGTGAGTGACTGCCCCTCCACACAGCCCACAGTGAGTGGCGGCCTCTCCACAAAGCCCACAGTGAGTGACTGCCTCTCCATACAGACCACAGAAAGTGGCGGCCTCTTCATACAGCCCACAGTGAGTGGCTGCCCCTCCACACAGCACACAGTGAGTGGCTGCCTCTCCATACAGCCCCAATGAGTGACTGTCTCTCCACACAGCCCACAGTGAGTGGCAATCTCTCCACACAGCCCACCGTGAGTGCCTGCTTCTCCAAACAGCCCCCAATGAGTGACTGTCTCTCCACACAGCCCACAGTGAGTTGAGGCCTCTCCACAAAGCCCACAGTGAGTGACTGCCTCTCCACAAGGCATACAGTGAGTGACTGCCTCTCCACACAGCCACCATGGGGGTGGTGGCCTCTCCACAAAGCCCACAGTGAGTGGTGGCCTCTCCACAAAGCCCGCAGTGAGTGACTGCCTCTCCACAAAGCATGCAGTGAGTGACTGCCTCTCCACACAGCCCACAGTGATGGCCTCTCCACAAAGCCCAGAGTGAGTGGCTGCCTCTCCACAAAGCATAGAGTGAGTGACTGCCTCTCCACATAGCCCACAGTGAGTGGTGGCCTCTCCACAAAGCCCACAATGAGTGGTGGCCTCTCCACAAAGCCCACAGTAAGTGACGGCCTCTCCACATAGCACACAGTGAGTGGTGGGCTTTCCACAAAGCCCACAGTGAGTGACTGCCTCTCCACAAAGCATACAAAGAGTGGCAGCCTCTCCACACAGCACACAGTGAGTAGCGGCCTCTCCATACAGCCCAGAGTGAGTGGCAGCCTCTCCGTACAGCCCACAGTGAGTGGCTGCCTCTCCATAAAGCCCACAGTGACTGACTGCCTCTCAAAAAAGGATACAGTGAGTAATTGCCTCTCCACAAAGCCCAGAGTGAGTTGCGGCCTCTCCACAAAGCAAACAGTGAGTGACTGCCTCTCCACAAAGCCCACAGTGAGTGACTGCCTCTCCACAAAGCATACAGTGAGTCACTGCCTCTCCACACAGCCCACATCGAGTGGTGGCCTCTCCAAAAAAGCCCACAGTGAGTTACTGCCTCTCCATACAGCCCACAGTGAGTGGCGACCACTCCATACAGCCCACAGTGAGTGTTTGCCTCTCCATACAGCCCCCACAGTGAGTGACTGTCTCTCCACACAGCCCACTGTGAGTGGAGGCCTCTCCCAAATCCCACAGTGAGTGACTGCCTCTCCACAAAGCCCACAGTGAGTGACTGCCTCTCCATATAGCTCACAGGGAGTGGCGGCCTCTCCATACAGCCCACAGTGAGTGGCGGCCTCTCCGTAGATCCCACAGTGAGTGGCGGCATCTCCACACAGCCCACAGTGAGTGGCTGCCCCTCCACACAGCACACAGTGAGTGGCTGCCTCTACATACAGCCCCCAATGAGTGACTGTCTCTCCACACAGCCCACAGTCAGTGGCGGCCTCTCCATACAGCCCACAGTGAGTGGCAGCCTCTCCACACAGCCCCCACAGTGAGTGCCTCTCCACACAGACCACAGTGAGTGGCTGTCTCTCACACAGCCCACAGTGAGTGGCTGCCTCTCCACACAGCCCCCAATGAGTGACTGTCTCTCCACACAGCCCACAGTGAGTAGCGGCTTCTCCACACAGCCCACAGTGGGTGACTACCTGTTAACAAAGCATACAGTGATTTACTGCCACTCCACACAACCCACAATGAGTTGCGGCCTCTCCAAAAAGCCCACCGTGAGTGACTGCCTCTCCACAAAGCATACAATGAGTGACTGCCTCTCCACACAGCACACAGTGAGTGGCGGCCTCTCCACAAAGCCCACAGTGAGTGGTGGCCTCTCCACACAGCCGCCAATAAGTGACTGTCTCGCCTCACAGCCCACGGTGAGTAGCGGCTTCTCCACACAGCCCACAGTGGGTGACTGCCTCTCCAAAAAGCATACAATGAGTTACTGCCTCTCCACACAGCCCACAGTGAGTGACTGCCTCTCCACAAAGCATACAGTGAGTGACTGCCTCTCCACAAAGCCCACAGTGAGTGGTGGCCTCTCCACAAAGCCCACAGTGAGTGGTGGCCTCTCAACAAAGCCCCCAGTAAGTGACTGCCTCTACACATAGCACACAGTGAGTGGTGGGCTCTCCACGAAGCCCACAGTGAGTGACTGCCCCTCCAAAAAGCATACAGTGAGTGACTGCCCCTCCACACAGCCCACAGTGAGTGGCGGCCTCTCCACAAAGCCCACAGTGAGTGACTGCCTCTCCATACAGACCACAGAAAGTGGCGGCCTCTTCATACAGCCCACAGTGAGTGGCTGCCCCTCCACACAGCACACAGTGAGTGGCTGCCTCTCCATACAGCCCCAATGAGTGACTGTCTCTCCACACAGCCCACAGTGAGTGGCAATCTCTCCACACAGCCCACCGTGAGTGCCTGCTTCTCCAAACAGCCCCCAATGAGTGACTGTCTCTCCACACAGCCCACAGTGAGTTGAGGCCTCTCCACAAAGCCCACAGTGAGTGACTGCCTCTCCACAAGGCATACAGTGAGTGACTGCCTCTCCACACAACCCACAGTGAGTGGCGGCCTCTCCACAAAGCCCACCGTGAGTGACTGCCTCTCCACAAAGCATAGAGTGAGTGACTACCTCTCCACACAGCCCACAGTGAGTAGCGGCCTCTCCACACAGCCCACAGTGAGTGACTACCTGTCCACAAAGCATACAGTGATTTACTGCTGCTCCACACAACCCACAGTGAGTTGCGGGCTCTCCACAAAGCCCACAGTGAGTGATGCCTCTCCACAAAGTATACAGTGAGTGATTGCCTCTCCACACAGCCCACAGTGAGTGGAGGCCTCTCCACAAAGCCCACAGTGAGTGACTGCCTCTCCACAAATAATAATAATAATAATACTGATTCTTGTATAGCGCGAACAGCTTCCTCGCGAGGAGGTGTCCCGGCGCTGAAAAGAAACCGCAGCAGCAGAGAGGAATGCAGGGAGAGGTACTAGGCTTTCTGTCCAAAGAGCCAAGTCTTTAGGAGTTTCCTAAAGATGGCTTCTGACGGGGCAGATTGGATGGCAGGGGGGAGGGAGTTCCAAAGCTTCACAGTGCCTACCGAGAAAGATCTACCTCCGAGTCTCGCCCTTCTCGCTCGAGGTACAGCCAGTAGGGTCTGCGAGTTTGATCTCAGGTGTCTCTCTTGATGGTAGCGGGGGAGTCGGAGTTTAAGATAATTGGGACAAGTCCCTTTTTGTGCTCTGTAAGCTAGGGTGAGCGCTTTGAATTTTACTCTGCTTGTCACTGGAAGCCAATGCAGCTTGTGAAGATGTGGAGAGATATGATGTTTAAAAGGCACATGTTTTATCAATCTCGCAGCCGCATTCTGCACGCTCTACAGGCGTTGTGTCAGATATTTCGGGAGGCCAAGATAGAGGCCGTTCGAATAATCCAGTCTGGATGTGACTGTTGCATGGACCACCGATTTACGACAGTCAGTTGGTAGGAGAGAGAGAAATTTTCGGAGGTTGCGGAGTTTAAAGTGGCAGCTAGAGGTGACTTGTTGTATGTGAGAGGAGAAGGAAAGCGTCTCGTCCCACCATACACCCAGATTTTTTGCCTTGGTGCCAGGGGTGGGAGCAGGACCCATTTCGGTGGGCCACCAGAGGTCAGGGGAGGGTGGAGTACTTTTCCCAAAGAATAGTACCTCGGTTTTGCTAGCATTCAATTTTAGCTTGTTAGTGTTCATCCATCTGGCTACGTCACTAAGACAGCCTTTTATTTTGCTGAACGCTGCTTCTGACACCTCAACGTATGGGAAGACTAGTTGCGTATCATCCGCATACGAAATCGCCTTGACCCCCCATTTGGCGATTAAGGTAAAAAGTGGGGCCAGATAAACATTGAAAAGTAGCGGGCTGAGGGCCGACCCTTGCGGGACACCACACCACAGCCGTTTGGGTTCAGAGGAAAAAGCGCCCAGAGCTACTTTCTGAGAGCGGTTTGTGAGATAGGAGAGCAACCAGCTCAGTGCCTTGTCCTCTAAGCCAATATCCTTCAATCTGAGCAGCAATCTACCGTGATCCACAGTATCGAAGGTGGCAGATAGATCCAGGAGCACCAGCATGGCCGGACTCTGTGGGCTGTGTGGAGAGGCAGTCACTCACTGCATGCTTTGTGGAGAGGCAGTCACTCACTGTGGGCTTTGTGGAAAGGCCACCACTCACTGTGGGCTTTGTGGAGAGGCCACCACCCCCATGGTGGCTGTGTGGAGAGGCAGTCACTCAATGTATGCTTTGTGGAGAGGCAGTCACTCACTGTGGGCTTTGTGGAGAGGCCGCTACTCACTGTAGGCCGTGTGGAGAGGCAGTCACTCACTGTATGGTTTGTGGAGAGGCAGTCACTCACTGTGTGTTTTGTGGAGAGGCCACAACTCCCTGTGGGCTGTGTGGAGAGGCAATCACTCACTCTATGCTTTGTGGAGAGGCAGTCACTCACTGTGGGCTTTGTGGAAAGCCCACCACTCACTGTGTGCTATGTGGAGAGGCCGTCACTTACTGTGGGCTTTGTGGAGAGGCCACCACTCATTGTGGGCTTTGTGGAGAGGCCACCACTCACTGTGGGCTATGTGGAGAGGCAGTCACTCACTCTATGCTTTGCCCCTCCACACAGCACACAGTGAGTGGCAGCCTCTCCATACAGACCCCACAGTGAGTGACTGCCTCTCCACACAGCCCACAGTGAGTGGCTGTCTCTCCACACAGCCCACAGTGAGTGGCTGCCTCTCCACACAGCCCCGAATGAGGGACTGTATCTCCACACAGCCCACAGTGAGTAGCGACCTCTCTACACAGCCCACAGTGGGTGACTACCTGTCCACAAAGCATACAGTGATTTACTGCTGCTCCACACAAGCCCACAGTGATTGGCGGCCTCTCCACAAAGCCCACAGTGAGTGGCAGGCCTCTCCATAGAGCCCACAGTGAGTGGCGGCCTCTCCACACAGCCCACAGAGAGTGGCTGCCTCTCCACACAGCACACAGTGAGTGGCTGCCTCTCCATACATCCCCCAATGAGTGGCTGTCTCTCTACACAGCCCACAGTGAGTGGCGGCCTCTCCATACAGCCCACAGTGAGTGACTGCCTCTCCACAAAGCCCACAGTGAGTGACTGCCTCTCTACAAAGCATACAGTGAGTGACTGCCTCTCCACACAGCCCACAGTGAGTGGCGACCACTCCACACAGCCCACAGTGAGTGGCAGGCCTCTCCATAGAGCCCACAGTGAGTGACTGCCTCTCCACAAAGCATACAAAGAGTGGCAGCCTCTCCACACAGCACACAGTGAGTGGCGGCCTCTCCATACAGCCCAGAGTGAGTGGCAGCCTCTCCGTACAGCCCACAGTGAGTGGCTGCCTCTCCATAAAGCCCACAGTGACTGACTGCCTCTCAAAAAAGGATACAGTGAGTAATTGCCTCTCCACAAAGCCCAGAGTGAGTTGCGGCCTCTCCACAAAGCAAACAGTGAGTGACTGCCTCTCCACAAAGCCCACAGTGAGTGACTGCCTCTCCACAAAGCATACAGTGAGTCACTGCCTCTCCACACAGCCCACATCGAGTGGTGGCCTCTCCAAAAAAGCCCACAGTGAGTTACTGCCTCTCCATACAGCCCACAGTGAGTGGCGACCACTCCATACAGCCCACAGTGAGTGTTTGCCTCTCCATACAGCCCCCACAGTGAGTGACTGTCTCTCCACACAGCCCACTGTGAGTGGAGGCCTCTCCCAAATCCCACAGTGAGTGACTGCCTCTCCACAAAGCCCACAGTGAGTGACTGCCTCTCCATATAGCTCACAGGGAGTGGCGGCCTCTCCATACAGCCCACAGTGAGTGGCGGCCTCTCCGTAGATCCCACAGTGAGTGGCGGCATCTCCACACAGCCCACAGTGAGTGGCTGCCCCTCCACACAGCACACAGTGAGTGGCTGCCTCTACATACAGCCCCCAATGAGTGACTGTCTCTCCACACAGCCCACAGTCAGTGGCGGCCTCTCCATACAGCCCACAGTGAGTAGCAGCCTCTCCACACAGCCCCCACAGTGAGTGCCTCTCCACACAGACCACAGTGAGTGGCTGTCTCTCACACAGCCCACAGTGAGTGGCTGCCTCTCCACACAGCCCCCAATGAGTGACTGTCTCTCCACACAGCCCACAGTGAGTAGCGGCTTCTCCACACAGCCCACAGTGGGTGACTACCTGTTAACAAAGCAAACAGTGATTTACTGCCACTCCACACAACCCACAATGAGTTGCGGCCTCTCCAAAAAGCCCACCGTGAGTGACTGCCTCTCCACAAAGCATACAATGAGTGACTGCCTCTCCACACAGCACACAGTGAGTGGCGGCCTCTCTACAAAGCCCACAGTGAGTGGTGGCCTCTCCACACAGCCCCCAATAAGTGACTGTCTCGCCTCACAGCCCACGGTGAGTAGCGGCTTCTCCACACAGCCCACAGTGGGTGACTGCCTCTCCAAAAAGCATACAATGAGTTACTGCCTCTCCACACAGCCCACAGTGAGTGACTGCCTCTCCACAAAGCATACAGTGAGTGACTGCCTCTCCACAAAGCCCACAGTGAGTGGTGGCCTTTCCACAAAGCCCACAGTGAGTGGTGGCCTCTCAACAAAGCCCCCAGTAAGTGACTGCCTCTACACATAGCACACAGTGAGTGGTGGGCTCTCCACGAAGCCCACAGTGAGTGACTGCCCCTCCAAAAAGCATACAGTGAGTGACTGCCCCTCCACACAGCCCACAGTGAGTGGCGGCCTCTCCACAAAGCCCACAGTGAGTGACTGCCTCTCCATACAGACCACAGAAAGTGGCGGCCTCTTCATACAGCCCACAGTGAGTGGCTGCCCCTCCACACAGCACACAGTGAGTGGCTGCCTCTCCATACAGCCCCAATGAGTGACTGTCTCTCCACACAGCCCACAGTGAGTGGCAATCTCTCCACACAGCCTACCGTGAGTGCCTGCTTCTCCAAACAGCCCCCAATGAGTGACTGTCTCTCCACACAGCCCACAGTGAGTTGAGGCCTCTCCACAAAGCCCACAGTGAGTGACTGACTCTCCACAAAGCATACAGTGAGTGACTGCCTCTCCACACAACCCACAGTGAATGGCGGCCTCTCCACAAAGCCCACCGTGAGTGACTGCCTCTCCACAAAGCATAGAGTGAGTGACTACCTCTCCACACAGCCCACAGTGAGTGGTGGCCTCTCCTCAAAGCCCACAGTGAGTGGTGGCCTCTCCACAAGGCCCACAGTGAGTGACTGCCTCTCCACAAAGCATACAGTTAGTGAATGCCTCTCCACTCAGCCCACAGTGAGTGGCTGCTTCTCCACACAGCACACAGTGAGTGGCTGCCTCTCCATAAAGCCCCCAATTAGTGACTGTGTCAACACACAGCTCACAGTGAGTGGCAGCCTCTCCATACAGCCCACAGTGAGTGGCTGCCTCTCCATACAGCCCCCACAGTGAGTGACTGTCTCTCCACACAGCCCACAGTGAGTAGCGGCCTCTCCACACAGCCCACAGTGAGTGACTACCTGTCCACAAAGCATACAGTGATTTACTGCTGCTCCACACAACCCACAGTGAGTTGCGGCCTCTCCACAAAGCCCACCGTGAGTGATGCCTCTCCACAAAGCATACAGTGAGTGATTGCCTCTCCACACAGCCCACAGTGAGTGGAGGCCTCTCCACAAAGCCCACAGTGAGTGACTGCCTCTCCACAAATAATAATAATAATAATACTGATTCTTGTATAGCGCGAACAGCTTCCTCGCGAGGAGGTGTCCCGGCGCTGAAAAGAAACCGCAGCAGCAGAGAGGAATGCAGGGAGAGGTACTAGGCTTTCTGTCCAAAGAGCCAAGTCTTTAGGAGTTTCCTAAAGATGGCTTCTGACGGGGCAGATTGGATGGCAGGGGGGAGGGAGTTCCAAAGCTTCACAGTGCCTACCGAGAAAGATCTACCTCCGAGTCTCGCCCTTCTCGCTCGAGGTACAGCCAGTAGGGTCTGCGAGTTTGATCTCAGGTGTCTCTCTTGATGGTAGCGGGGGAGTCGGAGTTTAAGATAATTGGGACAAGTCCCTTTTTGTGCTCTGTAAGCTAGGGTGAGCGCTTTGAATTTTACTTTGCTTGTCACTGGAAGCCAATGCAGCTTGTGAAGATGCGGAGAGATATGATGTTTAAAAGGCACGTGTTTTATCAATCTCGCAGCCGCATTCTGCACGCTCTACAGGCGTTGTGTCAGATATTTTGGGAGGCCAAGATAAAGGCCGTTCGAATAATCCAGTCTGGATGTGACTGTTGCATGGACCACCGATTTACGACAGTCAGTTGGTAGGAGAGAGAGAAATTTTCGGAGGTTGCGGAGTTTAAAGTGGCAGCTAGAGGTGACTTGTTGTATGTGAGAGGATAAGGAAAGCATCTCGTCCCACCATACACCCAGATTTTTTGCCTTGGTGCCAGGGGTGGGATCAGGACCCATTTCGGTGGGCCACCAGAGGTCAGGGGAGGGTGGAGTACTTTTCCCAAAGAATAGTACCTCGGTTTTGCTAGCATTCAATTTTAGCTTGTTAGTGTTCATTCATCTGGCTACGTCACTAAGACAGCCTTTTATTTTGCTGAACGCTGCTTCTGACACCTCAACGTATGGGAAGACTAGTTGCGTATCATCCGCATACGAAATCGCCTTGACCCCCCTGTTAAAAGGGGTTCAAAGACAACCAGTAACCAAAGACCCCTTTATGTTGCCCGGCGGTGTCGCCTCTATGACCCACCAATATTAATCAATGAAGAAGCAGGCGCTGGAGACTGGAAGGCAGGAAACAAGGATTTTATTCTCTCCGGAGGAGAACACATCAATTCAGACAGCAAGTATCGTCACGAGGTGCTCTAACCACATCTCTGAGGCCTGGCCTCTTATACTAGGGTTTATGACCTTTATTGCACGTAACACATTCTCGCAACACTTTGATATTTGAAAGAACCTCCTCGGAATCTCCCCTTCAGGCCCGTTCCCACATACATTTACAGTTGAATTCCCCACCCCGGTCACAACAGGTGATGATTGTCGCGCAGCAGGGCATTCCGCCGGTTCACGGAATGCGTGGAGTTGATCGGATTTCATAGGGTGGGGGCTTTGATCAGCTCGAGGGTCTTTTGATGGGGAGGGGAAACTTCCTACTGTACGGGGTAATAAACAGTATCCGCAGGGCCAGGTGGCGGCCTGGGAACAAGGAAGACAAACGGGGACACAGGGAAAGGGGGTTTGCATCAAAAGGATCTGAGACCATGAAAGGAATGAAGGGAGGTGTCGCGCTGGGAACAGGATGGGATTCTGTGGCGGAGCTGCGCTGAAGAGGGGTTTATGACCCAAGGCATGAGAGAGCGGGGGTTGTCAGCGTGCGGGGGATGCTTGCGAGGTTAAGAGAGAGAGAGAGAGACGCGCTGGCTATCAGCGAGGGGCAGGGAGGCCATGGTGTTTAAAATGGCTGCTGCTTATGCGCAAGGCATGTGAGAGTGGGAATGACCGGTGCGTGGGGGTCTTTCGTGAGGGTGATTCTGATCGTAACGGCTAAAATATGGCGGATGTGCATGACGAAAAGTGTGGCATCGGAAAAAGGCAAGATGGCGTAGATAATGTTCACCAAACTGTATTAATTTTCCACAGTCCTCCCTTTAACATTTCCAAGACATCTTGCTGGCCTATTTCCTATCTATACCTATTGCAGCGGTCATAAGTAAGGGAGAGGGGACTTAGGCAAAAGAACTGTACATAAACATCACATTATAAACATCACATTGAAAAATCTCATCATCTAGTAGGCGGGTTCATCGTTAAGTTGGTTGCAGAAAAAGTCATAGTACTGCAATATCAGACTAGAATTATGTAGCGGGGGCGTTGGGTACAGATCATAGATACTTATAGTCATTTGGAATAGGAACTGGTAAGTTATCATATAAGTAAGTCGTTTTTGTACTCGGCGGGAGCATAGTCAGTCCAATGGTGGTTGGGAGAGAAATGAGATATAATAAAAATAAAAATCAGAGTTCTCAGTGTCTTTGTCGTCTTCTGTTGGCACTGTTAAGCACCTGGATTACAATTCGTTCTGTCAACAGGAATGTTCATGTGGATTGAGTCGTTGGAGGTCTGCGGGCAGGGGTACATTTTGTTTTGTTTCGCCAGACCTCATAGGAGAAATGCGTTACGGTTTTGGAGCAGGTGCATTTTCTTCCGTAACCCAGAGCATAGTTATTAGGAGGCAGAAAAAGGATTGTGATGAAAAGTGCAATTGTCTTTGAGTTGTGGGGTCTGTTTGTTTCTTGAGTCTCTGTGGTGGGTATTTCCTGTTGCTTCCATCATCATCGAGGCGTTCAGCAGCGGGTAGAACCACATACTTCGTTCATCTTCTCTTTAGGGGCGACCCTTGGTGGAGTTCTAGGTCACCGTTCTGAGATTAACATAGTTCGTGGTCTACTTAGTCGGAGCTCCCTCCCTTTTGACGCAGGGAATACCCTTCTCTGGATAGCTCAGTAGGATTTGGAGGAACTTGGAAGTTCAGGTGGAAAGGTGTGTGTGTGAACAGTCCTTATGGTAGGTCGGAGGAGGAGGGGATGGAGCAGGGCCAAGTCGGGAACAGATCAGGGGGACGGAGAATTTGAGACAGGCGGGTCCATAACCAGGTTCAGAGAGCGGGGACTTTTTGGCACACGTCGATCATAGAGCAGGGGCTTCAGGCCAGCCCTTTCCTTAGCTTTGTCTGAAACAGTGCCTCATCCTGCGACTCCTTACTGCTGTGGTCTCGCCTTGGCCTCCGTCGCTGAGGTTCCACGATCCGCAGTCAGGCCCCGTGTTCCCACATCCGGTCTCTTTCTCCTCCGACAGTGGTACCCTTAAATGAGTTCGAAAAGACAGTCTTTAGAGATTTTGCAGAAGAAGGTAATTACATAAACCTATTTCTCTCCCAACACCAAGCAACTGGGGTAAACATCCGCTACATTGAGATTTGCAGCCAACGTATAAACAATTGATGATGGGTTTGCTGGATTTCCTACAACTTCCCTTTGTGGCTAATTCTTTGGCGTTTTGTTGGTTATTACATTCATTTGTCGTGGTACGAGGTCTGGTACCCATTCATTGCATTCGTCTATTACAGTAGATGTCAGTTCTTCTGGTAGAGACCCATTTCCCTAGTACGAGTCTTGCAAGGCTAGGCCGGTCTTCAGGGCTTTGTATCTTACGGAAAAGTGCAACGTGCTATTCACCATTAGTCTGATAGGCATCCTTCTGAGGGATGAACATAGGCTAAACGACTCTCCATTACATCAATGCGTCCTATCTTTTAGCTAAACATCCTATTTTCAACAAGGTTTACTGCAACAAGTTCTTTCAGTTTTCGATCTAATTTTAACTTTGCACACATCTTTCTGACTTTCTATATAGATTCTCGCAACCTGGCTACTACAAAAACTCGGGGGGGGGGCTTGCGATAATTATTGAACTTATCCTTGGGGTGGGTGGGATCTTATGGAAAACAACTAGGAACACAGCGAATTGGAGCAAGGGGCGTTTTTCAGATTCTCGTTCAGGGCAGCTGATACCAAACTGGGGGCATTTTGGGAAGACGGGGGTGTCTCGATCATTTCTTACTGCTTGGGGTATGGAGACAATTTGGAATGGGGAAGGTCGCATTACCACAGACATTTTTTTTTTTATCATAGAAGCCACTGACAAATAGTTCCCTGACTGTGGGTCAAATTTAGGGAACCTTAGTCGTCTTACCTGTCCCTTTCCTTTTGGCCAATTTAATTTTCATCCATATTTAGCAGAAAAGGAGAGGTAGTAACGTGGTATCGATACAATTTTATTTAGGACGAATTTGTGCAAATACTTGTGGTATTTGGGGCCAATCAGGAGGTGCACCAGGTTCGCCAATTAGGTGCCAGTCGCTAGGAAGAGGGAAAGTGTGGAGGGGTGAAAGAGAGAGAGAGAGAGAGAGAGAGAGAGAGAGAGAGAGAGAGAGAGAGAGAGAGTAACAATAGGCCAAATAGTACACGTGTGACATGGAGAATGACCGTGTATTGTTTGGGCTATTCAGTGCATTACCCAACGTTAGACGTTTCGGGTCTGTGTTAGGATGTAGAAAGCATGCAGTTTTGGGACGGAAGAGCATTAGGTCAGGTACAAAAAGGTCGCGCATTGAGTAGGGCGTCTTTTTGTGTCGTCTTGCAGCGTTAGTCCGTTTTCATGCATCGGGCGTGACGTGGCTCCAGATCCTTTACGATACCCTAATCGGGACTCCAATGTAACCTGCAGAGGGAAAAAGGGGGAAAAGGGAGGGGGAACAACATTCGAGCACATCAAATGTACGGGCACGAAAGTCCTTTACTTACCACATACTCGTACTTATCTCCTCGGGATATAATCCCTAGGGTCTTGGTTTCTGAAGTCAAGGGGGCGGGCAGTGTGATAGGTGGTTCATGGGGGGGTTCGAGGGTGGCATTATGGATCGTGTGTAGGGAAACGCTAAAAAGAGGAATCAGAGGTGCCTAGCGCGAGGTACCTGGTTTTGTAGATGTATCTGGCCATCGGGATCCTTAAATCATTCCCAAAGCTGTGATGTTCTAAGGCATATCAGTTCTTCGGTCAACCCTGTCCCTTAGTACCTTCGACCACCATACCTTTATAACATTCTATCAATCACACCGCTTTACTTTACCCATTCTCAGAAGTCGAGGTCCTTCTTCATACGTTAGTTCCTGAGCTTAGTCGCATATTTTGGAGGCAGCGTATCATACCTTTGATTCGATCATCAATCCAGGGCCGAACAACCATTTTTCAGATAACCTTAAAAAAAGAGCAGAACGGTTGCGCACAGAAAAAGCCCTCCCACCAATTCCCACATTTACAAAAGTATGTGATGCCTATTCATAGTTTGGAAAACCTTTATTTGCATAATCGTTCAGTACGTAAAATGTGAGAGTGCAATCATATTTTGGCCGGACATGTCGACGATGGAAGCACATACAGTAGGGGGGGTTATTTTGCGGCACAAGAACATGTTAAAAAGGCCTAATTTAATTATTTGCAAGTAACTAAAAACGTTTCATTGCGTGAAGAGGGATCAGGGGCATTTCAGTTCATAAATGGAAACACAGTCAAGCTCATTGTAATCACATTTCCTAGATGTATACCGTGGGTGTGCATCATAAGCGACGTTATGTACCAGTTACAATAAATATCAAAATAAATCGTTCATTGAAATCAACATTTTTACGGGACCCCTTTCAAATGTTCGTCAAGTGAACCCTCTTCCCCTTTTCATCAAGTGCGCAAAGGTGCGTATATAAATCTTAGTACATCAAGTTTCATTAGCTAAGGAACACCACGAGGCATCCGTTAGTTCCTATTGATACCGGCGCCATTTTGGGCGAGGCCGGTTTAGTCCGGAAGTAGCATCAGGGGCAAAAATGTCTCCGACGATTGGCGGTTGGACCAGGGTCCCTTTCGGCAGTTAAAAAAAAACGGTGCTAACAGAGGGGCTGGTGGTGCGGACCGTCAATCAAGAGAGGGAGGGAGGTAGAGTCTTTCTTACCGGGTCATGTTGATGTTCAGCCGGAACTTACTCGAGTTCGTTAGCCCATAATGTTCCTGGGTGGTTCAGACGGAAGCTGATGCAGACACGAGAGCACCGCCATCTTGTTGCTGTGCCGTGGTTATTTCATTTGTGATCAATGCAGCTGTTCCCCACCGGAAGCCTGAAGGGGCTGAGGGCTCTTGGAACTTTGGTAGAATCTTCAAAGTCGAGGGGATGTTTGTCGATGGTGGGGGCTTGCGCCCAGGTGGGCAAGTGCCCGAGTTGCAATTTTGGACAAAGTTACTCCAGCGGCCTAGACCCGCCTTCCGAGGGCCCAGACGCCATTTTGAGACCCTGCGGCAGCCGCCCTCCGTCGTATCTTTCAGGAGTGGAAGAAACTTCTTGTGGCGACAAAGACAGAACATCATGCTGTTGGAGCAGGACATTTTGGTTCGGGGCGCCAGGGTGCAGCAGTGGAGCCTTCATCTGGGGAGGTGAGGGAGGCTCGTCCGTGCCGCCTCCCTCTCCCGGCGCATCCCACGCCGTCCCTTTGAATCAGGGGTGCACATGATGACCACCCTACACCCCTGATTCCGACTCTTGGGGGACCATTGTACGTCCGGTGCTGCGCAAGTATGCCCGTCGGACATTGTATGTCCTGTGCTGCGGAAATATATGTGCGTCGAACATTGTAAGTTCTGTGCTGCGCAGGTATATGGCCGTCGCCCGGCTGGAGGACATCGGCGCCGGGCCAGGGCAGGGAAGCCTCCTACCTGCCGAGGCGGGAGAGGCTCGTCCGCGTCGCCTCTCCCTCCCTGCCCACCCTGCATCAGTTCGATGGAGGAATTCGTGATGGCCGGACCAGGAGATACGAGGGAGGGGGTCATTTGCATCCGCCCCCTCCCTACTCGTGGCCCGGGGGACGCCATTCCTGGAAGGGTAGTATGGGAAGACCATTTCATTGCCTGCTTTGAGGAGCCTCCTGTACCCTCTCGTCGGCGATCTCTTTTGGTCTATGGCTGTTGGCAGGCCCCGCCCCACACGTGCTATGTGTTTCGGGTGGGCGGGACCGTCGAACTGTTACATTTCGAGGACTTCCGGAGTGAGCGTAATATGTTTTGTATTTCTCCTATTAGTACAGTTTGCTTTAGAGAGTGTTCTACTAGTTATTCTATTTACCGTTGGTTGTGTGTTATCTTTACCGTAATTAAATCCTAAGTTATATAACAGATGCTTGGCTTCCTTGAGTCCTTTCTCTAACGGGGGTTGTTTACACTGGCCTGTAATTGTGTTTGTTTTTCAGAGTGGGGGAGCAACAGAGAGCAATCAGTCCCAGAACTCTAACATGTCGTTAAAATTGGTCTGACGAAATCTGTGCCATCGAGCATAATCAAACGGGGTGGTTCTATCTGTTCTGTCTGCACTAGTCTGATTGGTTTTTATCTCGCGCCTTTTCCCTTTCTGTCGGCCTGTTCTTTCTGTCGACCCTCCGTTCTTACCTATGCTCTGTAGAGTCGGGCATTGGGCTTTCCAGTGCCCGAGACATCTACAGAAAGCACATTGGTTTTGTTTTAAATCTGTTCGTCCTGTGCATAGTGTCGGGGGATTACTTTCGGGTCGTTGTGTCCCGGGGTTGTCCTGTCGGCACATCCCTTTACACCGTTCCCTTTTCATGTCTACTCCTCGGAACTGTGCCATCGCTGGCCCTTCCCTTTGCCTACTAGACGTTTGGAGGGTTGTCCGTCGTGTCTCCTCACCCTTTCTGACTTCATCGCTTTCCTTTCGTCGTGTGGCTTCTTTGCGCCACATACCGAGACTATCGAGCATAATAGGTGTTGTTTCATTCCTACGAAGGGTTATTTCTACCGTTTCTATTTTGTCAAGATCGAAGGATCCTATCAGTGGCCACTGACTTTCTCGATCCTTTTTCGTATATTTATGCCACAGCTGGCTATAGGCTATAGCGATCAATCCATGCTTCATGAACATGTCCTTATTAGGGGTGCCTTCCAGCGGAGCCGGATGGTTCATCTCTAATAAGCGGTCCGGGCTAAACAGGCTACTAACCAGTGGGGAGAAGACAGGCATGACGGATCACAATGGGGATAATAGTCAGCACTACCTATCTTATCACTGCGTGCAAAGACTAGACAGAATATTTCTATTCTACGTTGTTTGCAGGCAGTGAATACCTCATGAACCAATCTTGAGCAATCAATGTTAGGTCAAAAATAAAAAATCAATATGGTCAATGGGGAGAATAAGTAGGCTCGCAAAGGTCCGCGTCACCTACCCTTTCACTATCTGCAAAGAGGGGACCTATTCTTCCCTGTTTGCAGACAGAGAATCTCCAGAAAACAATCTATAACAGTTAATCAATGGGGGAGGGGCAATTGTTCAGTGGGGGAGAAAGATAGGTCCGACGGATGCGTACCTATCCTTCACTGTTTATAAAGGGAGAGCCTGTTGTTTCTCCGTTTGCAGACAGTGAATCTCCAAATAAATTAACAAAAAGTAATACTAGTATTTTCTCATCAATTATCAATCACTTTCGCAATTCGTCGTGTTTACACGACCTTACCCGGACCGCATGGACAGTTTCTTGTCTTCCGAATCCAGCGCCCGATCGTCCTCTTCTCTTCGTACTCCTTGTGGCACTCCTGATGGTTCCCAGTCAGGACCGCAGATCACGCGAGAGAGGTCTGTTCGGAACCAGTGAAGTTCGGATGATCGGCTGTCAGACGAGGGTCTATCGGACAGGGTACCTTCCGATCGTTGCAGTCGTTCACTCTGTCGTCAGGACCTCTCCCACTGGATCCACGAGTCGCTGATGGGCCCCACGCTTGGGACGCCAATTGTTAAAAGGGGTTCAAAGACAACCAGTAACCAAAGACCCCTTTATGTTGCCCGGCGGTGTCGCCTCTATGACCCACCAATATTAATCAATGAAGAAGCAGGCGCTGGAGACTGGAAGGCAGGAAACGAGGGTTTTATTCTCTCCGGAGGAGAACACATCAATTCAGACAGCAAGTATCGTCACGAGGTGCTCTAACCACATCTCTGAGGCCTGGCCTCTTATACTAGGGTTTATGACCTTTATTGCACGTAACACATTCTCGCAACACTTTGATATTTGAAAGAACCTCCTCGGAATCTCCCCTTCAGGCCCGTTCCCACATACATTTACAGTTGAATTCCCCACCCCGGTCACAACAGGTGATGATTGTCGCGCAGCAGGGCATTCCGCCGGTTCACGGAATGCGTGGAGTTGATCGGATCTCATAGGGTGGGGGCTTTGATCAGCTCGAGGGTCTTTTGATGGGGAGGGGAAACTTCCTACTGTACGGGGTAATAAACAGTATCCGCAGGGCCAGGTGGCGGCCTGGGAACAAGGAAGACAAACGGGGACACAGGGAAAGGGGGTTTGCATCAAAAGGATCTGAGACCATGAAAGGAATGAAGGGAGGTGTCGCGCTGGGAACAGGATGGGATTCTGTGGCGGAGCTGCGCTGAAGAGGGGTTTATGACCCAAGGCATGAGAGAGCGGGGGTTGTCAGCGTGCGGGGGATGCTTGCGAGGTTAAGAGAGAGAGAGAGAGACGCGCTGGCTATCAGCGAGGGGCAGGGAGGCCATGGTGTTTAAAATGGCTGCTGCTTATGCGCAAGGCATGTGAGAGTGGGAATGACCGGTGCGTGGGGGTCTTTCGTGAGGGTGATTCTGATCGTAACGGCTAAAATATGGCGGATGTGCATGACGAAAAGTGTGGCATCGGAAAAAGGCAAGATGGCGTAGATAATGTTCACCAAACTGTATTAATTTTCCACACCCCATTTGGCGATTAAGGTAAAAAGTGGGGCCAGATAAACATTGAAAAGTAGCGGGCTGAGGGCGGACCCTTGCGGGACACCACACCACAGCCGTTTGGGTTCAGAGGAAAAAGCGCCCAGAGCTACTTTCTGAGAGCGGTTCGTGAGATAGGAGAGCAACCAGCTCAGTGCCTTGTCCTCTAAGCCAATATCCTTCAATCTGAGCAGCAATCTACCGTGATCCACAGTATCGAAGGTGGCAGATAGATCCAGGAGCACCAGCATGGCCGATGCTCCTGAATCCAGCGACCACCTGATTGACTCAGCCACCTCAATGAGGGCAGTTTCAGTGCTGAAGCCGGCCCTGAAACCAGACTGTGTTTCGTGTAGTATGCCACTTTTTTCGATGAAACTATTGAGTTGGCGTTGGATAAGTTTTTCCAGCATTTTTCCCGGGGGTGCTAGTAGGGAGATGGGGCGGAGATTGCACAGATCATGGGGGGCGCCATTGAGTTTTTTTTTCAATGGGAGAAGAGTGGCATGTTTCCAGCGGTCGGGGAACGTGCCAGTCTCGATGGACATGTTCCAGATGTGTAGGAGTGGCCCTACCGTGGCATCCGACATCATTTTCCACAGTTTGGGGGGGCAGGGGTCATCAGGAGCACCTGATTTGCATTTGTGTAGTTCTTTCAATGCCTCCTCGTAGGTGATTGGGAGGAACCGAGTTAAGGGAGGGGTAGGCATCTCAATGATATCGTGGTCTGCCATAATTGTTGGCTCAGAGGGGGTGAAGGAGTCATAGACCTTCAGGATTTTTTTGACGAAAAAATCCGAGATATCCTCACAGAGTTTGCTAGAGGGAATAATTTCTGTTTCGATGGCCTTGGGTTTGAAGAAGGACTGAACTATTTTAAAAATTTCTTTGCTTGGTTGTTCCGCTTGTTGAATAGAGGATACAAAGAACATTTTTTTTGCTTTTTTTATGGAGTGATGAAGGCTGTGCAGGGCTTTTTTATAGCAGTTTTTTGCAGGTTCGGAGTAGCTAGCCCGCCACTGACGTTCTAGTCGTTTACATTTGCTTTTTTCAGCTATCAGTTCTGCAGAGAACCAGGGGGCAGACGGGGATTCTCTTCGTGAAGTGGCTATTTTGGCATACAATGAGTGACTGCCTCTCCACAAAGCCCACAGTCAGTGGTGGCCTCTCCACAAAGCCTACAGTGAATGACTGCCTCTCCATACAGCCCACTGTGAGTGGCGGCCTCTTCATACAGCCCACAGTGAGTGGCGGCCTCTCCATAGGCGCCCCACAGTGAGTGACTGCCTCTCCACAAGGCCCACAGTGAGTGGCTGTCTCTTCACACTGCCCACCGAGAGTGCCTGCCTCTCCATACAGCCCCCAATGAGTGACTGTCTCTCCACACAGTCCACAGTGAGTGGAGGCCTCTCCACAAAGCCCACATGAGTGGCTGCCTCTCCACAAAGCATACAGTGAGTGACTGCCTCTCCACACAGCCCACAGTGAGTGGTGGCCTCTCCACAAGCACACGGTGAGTGAATGCCTCTCCACAAAGCATACAGTGAGTGACTGCCTCTACACATAGAACACAATGAGTGGTGAGCTCTCCACAAAGCCCACAGTGAGTGACTGCCTCTCCACAAAGCATACAGTGAGTGACTGCCTCTCCACACAGCCCACAGTGAGTGGGGGCCTCTCCACAAAACCCACAGTGATTGACTGCCTCTCCATACTGCCCACAGTGAGTGGCGGCCTCTCCATGGAGCCCACAGTGAGTGGCGGCCTCTCCATAGAGCCCACACTTAGGGGCGGCCTGTCCACACAGCCCACAGTGAGTGACTGCCCCTCCACACAGCACACAGTGAGTGGCTGCCTCTCCATACAGCCCCCAAGGAGTGACTGTCTCTCCACACAGCCCACAGTGAGTGGCTGTCTCTTCACACTGCCCATCGCGAGCGCCTGCTTCTCCAAACAGCCCCCAATGAGTGACTGTATCTCCACACAGCCCCCAGTGAGTTGAGGCCTCTCCACAAAGCCCACAGTGAGTGACTGCCTCTCCACAATGCATACAATGAGTGAATGCCTCTCCACACAGCCCACAGCTAGTGCTGGACTCACCACAAAGTCCACAGTGAGTGACTGCCTCTCCACAAACCATACAGTGAGTGACTGCCTCTCCACACAGCCCACAGTGAGTAGTGGCCTCTCCTCAAAGCCCACAGTGAGTGGTGGCCTCTCCACAAAGCCCACAGTGAGTGACTGCCTCTCCACAAAGCATACAGTGAGTGACTGCCTCTCCACACAGCCCACAGTGAGTGGTGGCCTCTCCACAAGCACACGGTGAGTGAATGCCTCTCCACAAAGCATACAGTGAGTGACTGCCTCTCCACATAGGACACAGTGAGTGGTGAGCTCTCCACAAAGCCCACAGTGAGTGACTGCCTCTCCACAAAGCATACAGTGAGTGACTGCCTCTCCACACAGCCCACAGTAAGTGGGGGCCTCTCCACAAAGCCCACAGTGATTGACTGCCTCTCCATGCTGCCCACAGTGAGTGGTGGCCTCTCCATACAGCCCACAGTGAGTGGCAGGCCTCTCCATAGAGCCCACAGTGAGTGGCGGCCTCTCCACACAGAGAGTGGCTGCCTCTCCACACAGCACACAGTGAGTGGCTGCCTCTCCATACATCCCCCAATGAGTGACTGTCTCTCCACACAGCCCACAGTGAGTGGCGGCCTCTCACTGCAGCCCACAGTGAGTGACTGCCTCTCCACAAAGCCCACAGTGAGTGACTGCCTCTCTACAAAGCATACAGTGAGTGACTGCCTCTCCACACAGCCCACAGTGAGTGGCGGCCACTCCACACAGCCCACAGTGAGTGGTTGCCCCTCCACACAGCACACAGTGAGTGGCTGCCTCTCCATACAGCACCCAATGAGTGACTGCCTCTCCACAAAGCCCACAGTGAGTGCCTGCCTCTCCACAAAGCATACAGTGAGTGGCGGCCTCTCCATACAGCCCACAGTGAGTTGCTGCCTCTCCATATAGCCCACAGTGAGTGATTTCCTCTCCACAAAGCATACAGTGAGTGATTGCCTCTCCACACAGCCCAGTGAGTGGTGGCCTTTCAACAAAGCCCACAGTGAGTGACTGCCTCTCCACAAAGCATACAGTGAGTGATTGCCTCTCCACACAGCCCAGTGAGTGGTGGCCTTTCAACAAAGCCCACAGTGAGTGACTGCCTCTCCACAAACCATACAGTGAGTGACTACCTCTCTACGTAGCACACAGTGAGTGGTGGGCTCTCCACAAAGCCCACAGTGAGTGACTGCCTCTCCACAAAGCATACAGTGAGTGACTGCCTCTCCATACAGCCCACAGTGAGTGGCAGCCTCTCCACACAGCCAACAGTGAGTGGCTGCCCCTCCACACAGCACACAGTGAGTGGCTGCCTCTCCACACAGGCCCCAATCAGTGACTGTCTCTCCACACAGCCCACAGTGAGTGGCAACCTCTCCACAAAGCCCACAGTGAGTGACTGTCTCTCCACACAGCCCACAGTGAGTGGCGACCTCTCCACAAAGCCCACAGTGAGTGTCTGCCTCTCCACACAGCATACCGTGTGTGACTGCCTCTCCACAGATAGGCCCTCTATATTTATTAAGATTCATTAGATAGGTTGGAGACCGGCACACCTGAGTATACTGTGAGGGGGCAGGTAATCTGCAGTCCCCAGCGTTCCCATGGCTACCCCACACACCCAGGACCACATCATTCCATGCCCGGGGCGCTCTTGAACAGCACAGGTCTCTTGCAGTGCGAGACACATGTGGGCACACCTGGGCCACAACCAGGCAACACCCAGAAGAGGCTGGGCTGGGCCATTCCTCTGACCCCTCTGATCTGGGGCATATTTTTAAAGTACTTTATAAAGTTACTTAATTTATTCTGTGCTCTGTTTTTGGTCCGAGCAATCTGTCACTGTGAAAGTTTCTTGCTGTGCAAGTCTGTGGGGGAGATTTCTTTTTAAGTCTCGAGCAGTAGCGGACCCCCCCCCAAGCGCCTTGAGACCCTCCGGGTGAGTAGTGCGCTATATAAATGCATTGATTGATTGATTGAATTTATCCGGCAAGGCACTACACACAAGCAATCAAAGCCCCTGATCACTTTACGTAATTGCAAAGTTCTCTGCAAAGGTTCCTTAAAAGACAGTTGCTTAAAATGAATGGGAAAAAGGAAGCAAACCACGGGCCCCATCTATGAAGGTCTCATTTGGGTTTTAGCAGGGCGGGCCCATACCTCAAAATCTCAGTGGCAGAGGATCACATCATCTTCCACCAGCTCTCTGCATGCGAAGCACCATGAAGTGTGTTACGTGTGTGTTCAGCACAACAATATAAAACCCGCCTAGAGCCTGATTCTGTCAGCAGCATGTGTGTTATGTCTATGGAGGTGCGAAGATCAGACCTCTCAACAACATCGTGTCTCATTAACCTTGCAGCCTTCAGCACTCACTGTGCAGACAGTGTACTGAGCAAAACTGATATCAGAGCAATATTATTTCTCAAGCAAATCGCGAAGCTCTTCTGGGTTGAAAGCTAAAACAACAATTATGTGTCGTCTGCAAAATGAGGCAGAAAGATAAAATGGCGTTTAAACATTTAATAAGCTCATGCTAACTTAACACAGTATATAGAAAATAATTAGCTATATGACACCCCCCCCCCCCCCATGATCCGAGCACGGACAAAACCAAGGCAAGGTAAAACCAGAACAGGGGCATAACATGAAAGCAAAGTCCAATAATAATGAGCTAAGCTAATCTGAAAAGGCATACATGATGGCCTATAGTGGCCAAAATAAATGGTCCAAACTCTTGAACACAAGGCCCTAAAATATAATGTCAATAGGCCTGGGGTGTATAAAAAGAATTGATTGTAAGAAAAAGGCACCATCAAAAAATACAAGCGGGTACGTGCCTAAATAATAAAAAGTCTCCAAGGCATCTCAGGATAGGACTGTATACGCAAAATATGCAGCAACAGCTTCCAACATGAAATCACTGTCATCATCCAAAAACACTTCAGCCATCCAATTAAGCAGCAGAAAAGAACATACGTGCTCCTCCAGCACTGGATCCTCTAGCATCATCAGAGGACAACTCGGTGGGTTTTCAAGAACGCTCTGTGCCAAGAACTCATGCGCCGCTGCGAGTATGTCCCAATGACCCATTAGTCCATGCATCGCTGCCAAGGCCATAATCCTTTCGCCAGAACAAACCAACTCGTGAACAACTATGGGGCTCATCACATGATTAAAATCGACGTCAGGAGACACCGTCAAGCAGAGACACAAATCAAGGGCCCATTCGAAATAGGAGCTCAGGCAATGAAACACAGGCTGGACACATGTGAAATAGGAAAATCGAAACGATAATCTAAATGCCGTGCTTAAAGTCGCAAGCGGCAGGGTGCCATAGTAATCAAGCATCCGGTTGCAAAACAGCAGTAGGAGGGGCTCTGCAGCTTCTAACGCAGGACGGGCATCCATGTTTTATAAAACAAAATATCACTAAAACGCCTGCAGATAATGCCAGTAAAACCGGGAAGCCACCAAACAGATTTGAAAATATAGAATGGAAAAAGCTAGGGATGACTCCAAATATCTTCTCGAATGAAGTCACGAGACCACTGCTAACTAATTTAAAAAAGTGAGCCAGGCCAGAAGTGGAGCATTAAAGATTTGATGAACCAGCTCGCTGAAATGTAACGGTAAACCAGTATTCAAAAGGGCCTGCACGTGCGCGTGTTAGCTATGTGAAGGACGAATGTTTCTCGGGCCGAACTCAGGGCCACTTCTTTTTGAGACAAAAGGGCTCTTATTCTACTCATACCATTGAACTCTGCTTTCAAGGTTGGGATGCGCGGCCAGATGGAGACAGCTGAATTCCCATGCGTAGGGGGATACAGAACGTTTTTGCAACAGACGACACGTTCTGATACAGTTACCACATAAGCGACACCTTTAATTAAATCACAAAACTCTTCGTTATTCAACAGCAAATAACTACCATTCGCCAGTAATGTGAATGTGGGAACTATTGCAGGAACTGGAGTCCCTTTTAAAAAACAGGCTAAATTAGGCCGGTCCTGATTACAAGAACCATGTAACTGGATTTGCCTGCATATCAATGAATGGTCAGGGCATTCTTCACCGTTAAGATACCAGGAGAGTGCGCGGCACAGCATCCCGCGCCCGGAGGCGCAATAAGAGCAACGAGCGCCGAGCGCTCCTGGGGGCATGAACAGAGCCTGACACCGCCGTGAGGGGAACGGCACCAGACGAACGCCGAGGACTTCCCGGGGCAGGAGGCGCAACTACACCGACGAGCGGACTACCGCTCCCAGAAGCCTCGGAGAGGGCGTGGCACAGCATCCGCGCCCGGAGGCCCAATAAGAGCAACAAGCGCCGAGCGCTCCTGGGGGCATGAACAGAGCCTGACGCCGCCGTGAGGGGAACGGCACCAGGTGAACGCCAAGGATTTCCCGCGGCCGGAGGCGCAACTACACCGACGAGCGGACTACCGCTCCCAGAAGCCCCGGAGAGGGTGTGGCACAGCATCCCACGCTCGGAGGCGCAATAAGAGCAACAAGCGCTGAGCGCTCCTGGGGGCATGAACAGAGCCTGACGCCACCGTGAGGGGAACGGCACCAGGCGAACCCTGAGGACTTCCCGCGGCCGGAGGTGCAACTACACCGATGAGCGGACTAACGCTCCCAGAAGCCCCGGAGAGGGCGTGGCACAGCATTCCGCGCCCGGAGGCGCAATAAGAGCAACGAGCGCCGAGCGCTCCAGGGGGCATGAACAGAGCCTGACGCCACTGTGAGGGGAACGGCACCAGGCGAACGCCGAGGACCTCCTGCGGCCGGAGGCGCAACTACACCGTCGAGCGGACTACCGCTCCCAGAAGCCCCGGAGAGGGCGTGGCACAGCATCCCGCGCTCGGAAGCTCAATAAGAGCAGCGAGCGCTGAGCGCTTCTGGGGGCATGAACAGAGCCTGATGCCGCCGTGAGGGGAATGGCACCAGGGGAACGCCGAGAACTTCCCGCGGCCGGAGATGCAACTACACCGACGGCCGGACTACCGCTCCCAGAAGCCCCGGAGAGGGCGTGGCACAGCATTCCGCGCCCAGAGGCGCAATAAAAGCAACGAACGCCTCCCGCATCGCGGGACGCGCGGGCGGTGCCAGACGAAGCCTGGTCTAAGGGCGGACAGTCTGTGACAGTCCGGGACTGTTCGAGGCTGGGCTGGGCCACCCCCCTTTGATTTCCACTGTCGAGGTACTTTCTTGTGCTAAGTGTGATTAACAAACCAATTCCGCATTGGAACTGTGACTGTCTTGCCTTGTATACCAAGGACTTTTATTAATTCATTACTGCTATTTAATTTAACTCTGTTCGGTTGTAATACATGAAAGCTTTGTCTCCTAGATATTCATTTTCATATTTTTTATCGTCTGTATATCTAGTTGGTCTCTTTGAGTATCCCAATGCACAATGTCCTAACAAAAGGCTCCAAAAAAAACCTCTGTAACAGCCACTATGGATAATTATCTAGTGAAAGTGGTTAGTCAAATAAATAAGGAGCGAAGGATGTCGCTAGGGAAGGAGAATCCTCCTATTAATTGCCCTACCCTCCCTAATCCTAATATTATAGCACTCACGGTTGATCAACCAAATCTTGTCAAACTCGATATTTCTGAAGGAACTATAGCCCAACCCGAAATTTGCCCAGATATTTCTGCTGTTTCTTGTGCATCCCCCAGTGTTTCGCCTGCCCATATCTCACCGGCCCCTATAGCATTGAGAGCCTGCAGGAAAGCTCCCACTACACGAGGGGGGTACCGTACTCGCAACAAAAAAAGAGGAGAGATTGTAACTAAAATCTCTTCTGGGGTTGGGGATTCGATTACTAAGAATGCCCCCCCTTTATGAATTCTGACCAGTTTGATCTTTTAAAAAGCATCTTTGATTCTAAGGTTGATAAGATGATTAAACCCTTGGTGGACAAGCTGGATCAGCTTTCATTTGAAGTAAATAGATTAGGTGGGTTGCTTGACGCGCAGATAGCCTTGGTTGGAAAGTCGAGGCCCATCAATGTCGACCTAGTTCCTCCCATACTACCTGTAAATCCACCCACTGGGGGAGGAATAGTTAATGAATCAGCAACGCCGGTCCCATTACCTACAAACCTAACTTCCAGTTCCCGTCAGATTAAGTGAAATGTTAATGAGCAGGGTTCACCGAAACCAACTGGACGGAAACGCCCTGTAAATCTACCACCAGCCTGTGCTCCCTATGTGGCCGTTTTGACGAATGTCCCTCTTTATGAGACTGATCCAGCTAGACACCAACCGGAATCTCATGATTCATTAAAAAACAGAACGGTCTGTTGGCTACATAATAATTGTGGCTTTCCAATTACTTATTCAGACCAAATTTTAACCACCAGAAGGGTTGACTGGATAGGTACGTCTAGCAAAACATGAAGGGGTGATTGTGTTATCGTTAATTTTAAACAACCACAACATGCGGCCACAGCATTATTAAGGGCTGGATCCTTAATCCCCGGGGAAGACAGAATAAGTGTACGTCCTCTTGGTTTCTTTTATAGCCATCTAATTAAAAACCTCCCCCATAAACCAGGAAATAGAAACCCCTGGCCTAACCATTTTTTGGGGTTTGGGATTCCTGTACAGAACAGATTCCAGGCACTAAGCTCTTTGGACTTGCTGGGACAGGGGTTATTGCCTTGTGTCATCAGACTACTGCCCAGGTCCCCATTGTGTGTGTTTCACCTCCTGACACCGAACCTAATATGGTGGAGACCCAAAGTGAAGAAAGATGTATTAGCCCTGGAGCTCTAGGGGACAGCATGAATGAGGCATCTGTAGGTAATACTGTTCCTCTGCATAATACCAGTGTTAATATACCGACCGGCACTCGATTGTAAGCTGGAATGTTGCTGGGCTAAAGTCCAAACAGAACACCTTGTGTTGGAAGAATTTTATTAACACCCATGATATTTTGTGTTTCCAGGAAACTTGGTGCAGGAGGATGTACATTTTGAGGGGGTTGTTATGTTTAACCTACAGGCAGTTAGCTCTGGATCAGGGAGATCTAAAGGTGGTCTTTTAATCTTGGTCTCGATTAGCAAAAATATTAGGATTGTGCAATATTCAAATGTGGGACATTATGCGCAGTTACTGTGGCTCCGCAATGATCAAGGTCGACAAGTCCTCCTAATTAACTACTGTAATAATATTTTTGATGATAGTAGGATCTCAGTTTTCAAAAACTTAGCAAGTGCTATTGATGAATTGACGGACCAATGTAATGTTTCTTTTGATTGTATGTGGCTAGGAGATTTTAATATTTCTTTATGTGAATTGACCTTTCAGAAAGCATGTGGGGTTGTTAACAACGCTGGTGAAGTAGACCTCCACTTTAGGCATAATAGCTACGGAGAAATCCTGTATAAATTTATTAGTAATTATGACCTTGAAATTTTGGGCTTTGCCAAAGATGCTAATGGGATGACCATCCCTACTTTTAAAAACTGGAGGACAAGCTCGGTTATAGATCATGTTATTGTGTCATCAACTATCACTCCCTTTTGTGAAACCCTCAGGATTGAAGTTACATCTTTGAGCAACCACAACTATATTGTTTTAGAATGTACGTTATGGAGTAAGAGCCCTGTAGCTGTGGGCCATACCATCACCAACATAGAACCCCACAGACCCAATGGTGTTAGAGTTAAATGGGTTGGGGATAGAGCAGATGAATTAATTGGTTACATTGATTCTGATTGTTTAACTGACATCTAATTAATCCTTGAAAACAATACTGGGTCTGAATGTGTTTTAACTGCTTTTACAAATATTAACATATTAATTGATGCAAGGTTTACTAGACCAATTAGAGATAAAAATAGCCATGGACATGGTTGGTTCGACCATACTTGCACCAGGCTACTAACGGAGCTAAAGAAGGTCTTGGCCATAAAACCCAGGAACACTACTTTAGTAATCGAACGAAGAGCAGAATACCAATCAGCATTAAAAAAGAGGAAAAGAGAGTTACGGCAGGAAGCATGGAAATCATTAAACCAAGCGGCAGAGATTCATAATAATACTGTTTGTTTGTTTGTAGCTTTATTTCGAAATGTTTCATTTCATAAAAGCATTACAGTAAAAATCAATGTGAGCATAAAAACAGTTGTACATCAAAACTGGCAAAATCTCAAAAAGGACGCTACAAATATACAACATAGTAGATAACATCCATTCTAAAAGCATTTGTGCAAGTACATAATTATCAACTTCAATAAGAAATAATGGGGAAGGGACACATACAAAAAACAACCGGGCCACTGAAATGTAGGTTAGCATCCTTACTGGAGGATCATTCTCCTCGCGGTTCTTATCCTCCAAGCCCACCCCAGGAATTTTGCCAGGCCACAAGCAAACAGTGGGTGAGGGTCTGATCTTAACAGCTGTAGGGCCTCCAAGTGTGACCGAGTGCTCAGCCTCGCGCAGAGCGGTTTCAACCATCTGCGACGGGGAGCAGCGTAGGCTGGGCATTCGAACAACAGATGGGGAATGGATTCATCCCTGGTCGTGCAGAAAGGGCAAGTTTCTATGGTTTGCCATGGTGGTTTCCATTTAGCTGTCCTTGTGCCTAAGGGCAAAACCCCAACCCTAAATTTGAAATACAACGCCCTATCTGCTGGATTCAAAATCACATCAAGGTAGGGTTCTCTGAAGGGACGGCATTTGATAGCCAAAAACTCCTCAGCTGATCTGCACAGATTCGGATGGGACACTCTCTCATTATCCACCCACGACCAGAATATTTTCTTTAACAGCTGTTTAGGTGGTGAAGATCTATTGGCCCAAGCGTCATCCAGGCCTAAGTCACAAAGGAGGCGCTTTACTCCAAGGAGCCAACCGATCTTGTACCAACCCGGGGTTGAAAGAAGTTCGCTTAGTGCATCCGCATAACTTGAAAGTTCAGGGACATTCCATATACGGGCCCACAAAAGGAGGGGACGCAACTTGGCCTGATCGGCTATGGATCGTGTTCCTGTATCAAGTAGAAGGGGTAGAGTGGGAGAGCTGTGGGGGAGCCTCATTAGGTCTTTGTGGAACTTATTCTCCAGATGGGATAGGGTATCAAATTTCTGGGTACCCCACAACTCAGCCCCATACAATGCCGCACTCACAGCTTTTGCCTTATAGATGTCGAGTATCACCCCAATGGGTTTAAGGGGTGAGGCGCGATGTTCTTTTAGGAGGGCGCCCGTAACCCTCCTATGTGTCAAAATGATTTTTTGGTGGTGCGCCTTCCAACACATGGAATCGCAAAGTCTGATTCCTAAGTAATCGAATTCCCTGACCCTTTCTAAAGGTACTGCGTCAATAGATGGCGGGTAGACTGTCTTCCTGGGGGGATTCAGCACAAGGAACTTGGTTTTGCTAATGTTAATAGCCAAGCCCCATGCGTCGCAAAAGCCCTGGAACCTCGTTAACAGGGTTTGGAGGCCCTTCGGGGATTTCGAAATCAACAGGGTATCGTCTGCGAACAGGAGCGTTGGTATCTTTCTGCCCGCCAGGGAGGGAGCATCTGCTGGTAGTTGGAGAAGGTGCTCTACCACTCCGTTTAGATATAGAGAAAACAGAGTGGGAGCTAGCACACACCCCTGGCGGACGCCCCTGTCGACAGGAATCCGAGATGTTTTTTGGCCCTGCTGACCCCATCTAATTTGGGCAAAGTTGCTTTCATGGAATTTGATAGTTAAGGCCAACAAGTACGCGGGCATACCCATACCCTCAAGTACAGCCCACAGTTGGTTACGTGGAACAAGGTCAAAGGCAGTCCGTAAATCGATGAAGGCGAGATACAGACTGCCCTTGCCCAGTTGGACCACTTTCCAATAAAGCATTAGGAAACGGAATGTCTGCTCAATCGTACCGGTTCCGGATCTGAAACCGGCCTGAAAGTCAGACAAAACCTGCATTTCCTCGGCCCACTGCAAGATCCTACCCAAAACTACCTTCCCTGCTGCCTTCTGAGTGGAATCAAGCAGACTTATGGGTCGGTAGTTGGCAGGGTCGTCCCTGCAGCCCTTTTTAAAAATGGGGACG
Source organism: Lissotriton vulgaris (assembly GCF_964263255.1). Classification (NCBI taxonomy): domain Eukaryota; kingdom Metazoa; phylum Chordata; class Amphibia; order Caudata; family Salamandridae; genus Lissotriton; species Lissotriton vulgaris. The sequence continues at coordinate 56,773,795 of NC_141685.1, forward strand.
ACTTCCGCACCCCTCCAAGAATCCGGGAAACCGCCACCCACCATTGCCTCATTCAGGAGTTTAGCAATATATAGGCTCCAGACCTCTACGTTGCTACGAAGCAAGTCACCAGGGACTCCATCTGGGCCTGCCGCCTTATTGGGGACGATACACCTGATTGCTATTTCCACCTCCCTAGATGAAAAAGTGGGGCCAGGATGAGAGCTATTATCTGACACTATATGACTAGTACCCCTACTTGGACCCAAAACCCCCAAGGAGTTGGAGTAGAGTTTAGAAAAGTGGGCCAACCAAACTTCCCCTGTGATATTACATGTTAGCAGGGAGTCAACAGGCCTGTCCCTGCCTCTAATCAGAGCCCAGAAAGCCCTTGAGTCCTTTCTAGAGCCAGTCTCCATTAAATCACTCCAGAAGTTAGTTTCGTGCGTGACCTTTGCCACAGCTTGGGTCTTCTTGTAGTTTTTCCTAGCTAGTGAAATCAAAGCCGGGTCTTTAGCACTGACCGCCAGGATTAGCTCACTTTTTGCTTGACGGCAAGCATGGGAGTACCATTGATCTCTACCCCTAGTCTCGTTTCTCCGCTTGGACCCCCCCCTCCCCTCAGGAACCAAGAAAAGATTACTAAGTGATACAATGGTCTCCACAAATGGCACTAGGATAGGGGTGTCAAAGTCCAGCGTGCCTACGATACACTTAGCTTCCATCATTATGGACTTTACTTGGGCCATTCTTGTAACATCAGAAGCAACCTTAGCCCACTTCAATCGCCTCCCGCAGTTAGATGGAACAACTTCATGGGATGATTTCCAAGTTAGCCGGGATAATGGTGTGGCCCCTGTGTCCCACGGGAGAGCAAGCGAGAGGACCAAGGGATTGTGGTCACTATCCGTGGATTGTTGAACAACCATATCAAGGACATATTCCCACAGGTTGTAGTTTAACAGCACGTAATCAATTCTGGAGGTGTGTCCAATCCTGTTGAATGTGTGCGCACCCCCAGTATCTGACTTGCAACGGCCATTAGTGGCTCTGAGGGCGTGTTCCAAGCAAAGTGCGTTAATATCAATGGCATTCTGTGTCCATTTCTTAATGGGGTCAAGAGCAAGCAAGGGAATGCCTCTCTTGGCATCGTCCTCCCATGTGTCCAAAATGTCATCACTGGCCAGAGGCTCGAAACAACAATTAAAATCCCCGGCCAGAATAATGAAGGAGTCAATGTTGCAGCCAGTTAGGTCCTCTTCAACTCCAGTTAAAAACAAGGGGCTCGAGTTCCCCGCCCTGGCCCCCCTAAGGTACAGGTTAAAAAGCTCTAGAGTCTTGCCCCCCGGGCATTGGATAGTGAGTCTCAAAAGATCTGGGGATGGGGAATTTATATGTTTTACTGTGAGCCCCAACGATACACTAACCCAGATGAGAAGGCCACCAGAAGGACGGCCTTTACTGCCTTTGGACCTGGAGGCCGGCACAGAGTAGGTCGTAAAGCCGACCCTGTGCGCGGGCTCCAGGCACCAAGTTTCTTGTAGGAGGCAGATCCCAAAAGGCTCCATGAAAGAAATCCAATCAGGTTTGTCAAAGTTCCGGGCAAGCCCTGCCACATTCCAGCTTAGGATTTTAAGCTGGGGAACACCTGCCAAGGTCTTACCAGACTGTGGCTCAGAAACTGAAGAGGTGACATGGATATCATCGACCCTGGAAGATTGGAGAGAAGCTGCAGGTGACGAGGCATCGGGGGCAATCAAGTTTAAGGCTAGGGGAGTAATAGAAGAACAAACAGCTGAGGGAAGGTGCACCAGATCCTGTATAAAGGGGACCTGAGTTGAAGACTGGGTCGGAGGGGCAGTGCCAATCACACCCACGGTAGTCGCCAAAGACGATCTCCCCGCCTCCAGTGTAAGACCATTGGGATTACTTAGTAGTGCTATTGCTGGGGGCGTTAGGAGTCAGTCGACATCCTCCAGGCTACCAAACCTATTTGAAGTTACAGTTCCAAGCCAGCCACTGTTTGGATTATACACATTGGGAGGGTATCCCCAGCTGGGCTGTTGGGGGACTGTAGGCCAAAAACCCCCCTGCGGGCATACAGCACGGGGGGGATAGAAGAATGACAAAGGCCTCGGAGCAATAGAGGAACCCCAGTCTTGACTCCCAGGAGACCAGATATGTTTGGCCGTATACACATCATCAAAGGTTACGACTATACAGTCCCCGGGGGTCGATTTCCTCGTGGTACCCACCCACGGAACTCTTCGTGTCGTTAAGACTCTACTCCTCCTACCATTGGGGATAGGTCTATAAGTATTAAGCCAATGCATAACTTTATTGCGTAGGGAATGCTGGTCTTCGTATTGGCCATTCTCTAATTCCGGGACACCCGTCAAAACCACCATATAATCATTTGCTTCAGGAGGAAGATCGATGTAACCTCCTCGAAAATTACTCCTGGTATGAGGACCCCCAGCAGAATGAATAGGGGGTTTGTTCCGAGGAGCCTGGGCAGGACGGGAACTGGAGCTAACTGAGTTCTGAACTCTCGGTGCAGCTGATGTAGTGCCAATATGAGATTGTGTTGTTGGAGCATTTAAGGTGTTAGCCCTGACCTGGGGGGGCGGATTTACAGTAATAAGACTCCTGGTACGGGGTTTGGGGATAGGGTGGGTAGGGCAGGGCACAGTGGGATTAGGGGGCAAACCAGGGATAGCTGTGGGAGGTGGGGTAGGAACCTGTGTAACCATGTTACTGTCAATCAGACCCTGGCGTTCAAGGCCTCTCAGGCCAAGAGTGGCCAAGGCGATAATGCTTTTCTCCATCTCCAGGAGATTATTCTCTATACGAGAAAGCCTTAAATCCAGGGGAGATAGAAGATTTTTTAGAGACTCCCAAACCACTCCTATAAATTCCCTCTCCCTCCCTTCTTGATTAGTCCAACCCGGGTCTAATCTCTCAGGTGGTAGGGTGCTTCCAGGATCTAAAGGGACTTGCCCCATGCTATTTTCGCCACAAGGAACCAATGGGGAGGAGAAAGACGTAACCGGACTGGCAACAGCTATTGTATTATCAATGGTGGACAGGTTAGCCCCCTGCATTGGCATTTTTTTCCGTGGGGAGGTTGGACTGGGAGAACGTTTTCTCTTATTGGAATTCACCGGGATGTTATCGAGGCCGCCATATGAGGTGGAGGCCAGAGATGTATCAAAGGATTGTGGGGAAGAGATGGGGGGAACAAGAGGGCTACCCTCAACAATGAGCGGGCCGTCAGGCAGAGCAGGTGAACCTAGAGGTGGAGAGGGGATGGGCAAGACAGGCATATCATGAACATCAACCAACGTTATAACGCCCTCCCGAATGCAAGTGCGATTAGGGGAAATAACAGTAGCTATGTGTCCAAGGGAGGATTTCTTATGGGAAGCAAATTCGAGTGACAGCTTCCTAGCCGCTTCCAAGTCAAGGGACACTCTAGTTTGCAATATATTGATTTCATGATCTATCGCCTTGCTTGTCCGCGTAATAAAGTCGTCCATAGGCCCGTTATGGACCAACCCTCCCTTGGCCGCCCTATTACGTGTAACGCGGGTACACATGTGGACTAACTATGGCTAGCAACCCGGGCAACAAGAATAGGCAAACACAGAACCCAGGATGCAAGACGAGGGTGTAAGAGAAGGGGCCCAGACCAGACCGCTCAGACCTCGAACGGCCTCAAACGGCCCGCTCTTAGCCCGGTCTTCGCCCCGGTCGCTCCCGCGCGCTCCCGCGCAGCGTGGGAGATCTGTATTTGTAGGTCCAGGAGCCAATGAACAGGGTGAAAGGGGGTGGGGCGAGGCGGTCAGGGAGAGCGGGGCCAGGTGACTCGGCCACACGCACACCGGGACTCCTGGGAATGCGAGTCCCGGATGCCGCTCGCAGCCCTTCTACCTTCCTCTAGCCTCCACGAAAACACCAGGCACAGGAGATCTGAAGCGGGACCCGCGGAGCGGGTTCCGCGAGGCGTGGGTGGGTGGGTGAGCGGTCCTTCCCAGCAACAAAGTACGCCGTCCAACAGGTGAGAGGAGTGTCCCAGGGAGCTTCAAGTCCAAGCCCCTTTTACTGCTGCTGATGGGGGTGGGGCGAGGCGGTCAGGGAGAGCGGGGCCAGGTGACTCGGCCACACGCACACCGGGACTCCTGGGAATGCGAGTCCCGGATGCCGCTCGCAGCCCTTCTACCTTCCTCTAGCCTCCACGAAAACACCAGGCACAGGAGATCCGAAGCGGGACCCGCGGAGCGGGTTCCGCGAGGCGTGGGTGGGTGGGTGAGCGGTCCTTCCCAGCAACAAAGTACGCCGTCCAACAGGTGAGAGGAGTGTCCCAGGGAGCTTCAAGTCCAAGCCCCTTTTACTGCTGCTGATGGGGGTGGGGCGAGGCGGTCAGGGAGAGCGGGGCCAGGTGACTCGGCCACACGCACACCGGGACTCCTGGGAATGCGAGTCCCGGATGCCGCTCGCAGCCCTTCTACCTTCCTCTAGCCTCCACGAAAACACCAGGCACAGGAGATCCGAAGCGGGACCCGCGGAGCGGGTTCCGCGAGGCGTGGGTGGGTGGGTGAGCGGTCCTTCCCAGCAACAAAGTACGCCGTCCAACAGGTGAGAGGAGTGTCCCAGGGAGCTTCAAGTCCAAGCCCCTTTTACTGCTGCTGATGGGGGTGGGGCGAGGCGGTCAGGGAGAGCGGGGCCAGGTGACTCGGCCACACGCACACCGGGACTCCTGGGAATGCGAGTCCCGGATGCCGCTCGCAGCCCTTCTACCTTCCTCTAGCCTCCACGAAAACACCAGGCACAGGAGATCCGAAGCGGGACCCGCGGAGCGGGTTCCGCGAGGCGTGGGTGGGTGGGTGAGCGGTCCTTCCCAGCAACAAAGTACGCCGTCCAACAGGACTGGGCTACGGTTAATTCTCCCTTCCTGAGAGACGATAACTCCCCGGTATTGAGCTCTAATGCTCCTAGTGATTGTTGGGTAACGCATTTTTCCAATATATTCGGTTCAAACTGCTGTTTAGCCACCACCCCATGTAATTGGCCCATATTACCTTTAAACTTTACTGTGGGCGAGGTCGAGATAGGCATTCGTACAAGCAAGGGGGGAAAGGCCCAAGGACCCGATGGCTTTCCAATAGACGTTTATAAAGCAGTCCCGGAGATCTGGAGCCCCCTCCTTGCGAATGTGTTCAATGCAGCGGTTGCACTGAAGCTCCGACAACATGGGGGGAATCAATCATTATCCCCATTTTCAAAAAAGGCAATCGGTCTGAAGCAAAGAATTATCACCCTATTTCCCTTCTGGACTCCTCTGTAAAGTCATGTTAGCCAGGCTCGAGGAGTGGGTTGAAGATAAGGCAATTTTGTCCGAAAGTCAGTTTGGTTTTAGGATAGGTAGGGGTACTCTGGACCAATGTTTGAATCTTGACCTCATAATTGGGAAATATGTCGAAGCCAAAGGTAACTCCTTATATTTATGTTTTGCTGATTTAAGCAGCGCCTTTGATATGGTTGATCACGGAATCTTATGGCCCACTTTGCTGCGGATGGGTGCCCCTGTGTGCGCTTTGGAACCAAGGGAGAATGTACCCCCAAATTCAGTGTACGACGTGGCATAAGGCAAGGTTGTGTTTTAGCTCCGTTATTGTTTATTTTATTTATCAATGAGATTGATGTAATTTTAAAAGGTGTTCAAGCAGATGCTCCCAGGTTGAAAGATGTGTCATTGCCGGTGTTATTATATGCCGATGACGCCGTGCTTCTTTCTAGGACCCCCCTGGGACTGCAAAGACTGATGGATAGATTTTCACTGTTTATTAGGGACAGGAAACTACTCATCAATAAGGATAAAACACATACCATGATGTGTGGAACAAAAGAAACCCACTGCCTTTTTCATTGATGGTAATAAGGTGCAATCAGTTGATTCCTTCTGTTATCTTGGAATAACCTTTTCCCATGATAGAAAGTGGTCTAATGAATTTATTAATGTCAGTAATAAAATGGCAAAAAGTGCCCACGGTATTTTTAAAGTTGCGGCTAAAATTGGGGATAGACAGACAAAAGATATGCTGCAAATCTGCCAAGCAAGATGTGCAAGCATTGCATTATGTGGGGCGGCTATCTGGGGCCACAGTAGTGCCCATAAATTGCAGCTCGAGGAAAATTCCTTTTTAAAAAAACTCTTATGTCTGCTCTCTTCAGCCGCCACTGTACTGACCCATCGGGAACTAGGCATTAACTATCTGAATGATCTTTTAGCTTTAAGACCACTAATGTTATGGCGTTCGATCTGGCTTGAGGATGAAAAGACCTTAAATAGATCTATAATCGCAGATTGTCTTTCACTGGACATGTATAGGAAGATTCCGTGGATAAGATATGTTGTAGATTGTTATTCACAAATCTTTAATCTTGATGTTTTGGCCAACCTGGAGGCTGCATTGGCTATACCGAAAGGGAAACGGCCTTTTCAACGAAGCCGTTTCCACGAAATCTTTAACCACGCATGCAGTACAACGCATGCGTGGTTACCACTAAAGCCTTTACCACGCATACCTTTACTACGATGTTTGTAGTAAAGGCATATGTGGTAAAGGTAAAGAGTAAAAAAAGGGGGGTTTGGGGGGTCTCCCCCCAAATAAAAAAACTCACCAGAAGTCACGACGGAATCTGCACATAATCAGCGTCGTTTAAGAGAAATCGGAAAAAAAAATTCCGTTTCCTCTTAACGACGTATGACGTCACCACGCAAATAGTCGAGGTAAAGGTTATGCGTGGTAAACGAATTCCGTTGTAACGCATGCGTGGTAAAGGCATGCGTTGCAACGGAATTCGTTGTAACGTCATACATTCATACCGAAATCTGAAACGAAAGCAATCTTCATGGCCAATATGGCAAACAAGAGGACTTCATCGAGTCGGTCCATGACAACTGTTTCCTTTTACAGTAAATACTCTCTCACTGAAGATTTTCCACCCTACCTTGTGCTGGTAACGAGGACTTCGCACAAATTTGTTCTAACCAGACTCAGGTTCGGAACTGTGCATGAGTTGGTGGCTTTGCCCAACATAAAGCAACACCCTAAAGGACCGTGTCAGTGTGATGGTATTTCCAAACAGAGCACCCTGCACTTTTTACTTTTATGCAAACTGTACCAGAATTATCGAATTCTATATTTAAAGCCTCTATTTGTCAAATATGGGGTACGTACAGTGGATGCGGCAGTGAGTCTTATTCTCAATATGAAATCTGCTGGTATTTGTTTTTATACTGCCAATTTCTTAATCAAATCTATCAGTATACGTAAAAGTATGATATTTTAGCATATTGGTCTGCATTGTATTGCACCTTTTTTACTAAATGTTATTGTTTTCTGTATATGTATCTTTAATATGTGCTTTTATGGTCCATTCTTTTGTACCGAATAAAGCTTCATGAAAAGAAAGAGTTCCCTAATGGTTCATATCTCCCTATAGCTCTGTAACGCATACAATTAGTAAACTTGTACAAGTCAAATGCTAATGTGATTAAACCATGGATAAGCCACGTTGCAGCAGTAGCTTCAGCTACAGAGAACGGTAAAGATTCCAACCTCTCAATATGTAACATGGAAAATGAAGCATCACGCATTGAAAGCATGCGTTGTTTGTCAGTTAAATTAAAAGGGGCAAAAAGAGAGGAAACGTTCATGTAACTCCAAGGCCATCGAACAGCCTTAAGCGTCTGCAGGGTCCATGCAAATTGCATAATAGAACGCAATTGATTTTGACCATGGTACAAAACAGACACTTCATCATGTACAATGTCAACAACAGAAGATACAATATTATTCAACGTATAAATGCGGGAAGAAAGATGCAATTTAACAGCAGCTAATGTAGAATGTTGTAGACAATTTTGACACAATTTGCCAACTGAGTAAGTGGTGACAGTATGGTCAGTATCAAAACGTGGATCAGGCCTGATTTGTGTAAAACCTTCAGTTAAACCCAAAAAGCGCTGTTGGCAAGAATCAGAGCTTCTTTGCCACATTACCCAACCCTTCGGATCTAAACTGGATACATTGAAGGATGAATTGTGCATTAACGTTTGCAATTCTCGAGTGGAAAACTGTGTGAAATTTTTCCAACCGGAATATTCCTCTAAATCAGGAATAGAAGGGGTATTTAATTTTTTCGAAGTAGCCAATCCAAAGCATGTTGTCTGGAAAATAGTAGAATTTAAAAACAACATATGATTTGGGATGAGACATGCACGGTGCAAAGCCTCAGTGCCTTGTACCTGCCAACTTTTCGAACCCCAAACAGATTTAAGGTCAATGGTTTCCTTCCATTGCTCGTAGCCATCAGCAGCTAATTTGTCTAGAAAGGACTTCGAATACAACAATTTAGTATCGGTAAGTCTAACTTTGGACATGGACTTTTGTGTCATCTTAAAATAAAAGGACTCAGGACTTGATTGATTAAAGTCGGTAAAATAAGTGTACTTTTTCAAAAATGTACTGGAGCTGCCTTGTAATGGTGCTGGGCAATGTTCCCACTGTGTGTAATTTACAGTACCCCTTCTGGAACTTGTTTTATGCAGGAAATGATTACCAAAATGTTGAAAGCAAAATAAATCACCATAATTAGCAGATTCTAAATATAAATCTTCAGCATCAAAGGCAGCATAATATTTCAAATCAGAAAACAATGATTCTACGGCCTGAACATCCCAATCATCAGAACGTATGTTTTGTTTCACCACATCCCCCATGTTCACTCTGAGTACATTAGGGACATTGACCACTTCAGTAGGACCATGGATTTCAAATTTAACTGCATCCCACACAATCCCATCAAGAACCATCCAAGCAGTGATGTTTACAAAATTCAAGTCTCTCTTCAGTCTGTGTGCAGAATGGGACGAGGAAGGGGGGCAAAAGTTCCATTAAGATGCTGAATGCATGTTCTCTCCTCGACATAGTGTACATCGATCAGACGGAAAAAATAAAACACAAAACCAATTGACATAAAAAGATATACTGAAAAAAGCACCAGCCAAATATACGTCCATGGAGGGGTCCAAAAATATTTTTTAAATAATGTGCCATATTTTGCTAGACGTGAGGGTTTTTTCGAATTCACTGAAACAGAGTCAAATGAGAATCGGCATTCTGTGGTCAAACGTGTCTGTAAATCAGGCATCGACAAATCAGCAGGATAGGCATAGTCAATGTCATCAATGTTATTAACGTGATAAGTATTTAATAAAGGATTGGAAATGACAGGCATCTCGAGAGCCACTCCTGGCTCAGCAGCTGCAGTAATGGCCAAAACAGAATTTCTCACAATCGAAGGACAGGAGACCGCCGGTGTCATACTATGAAGAATCGGCCACCCTGTGTATCTTGACATTGTCAATTGAGATAAACCTGTTTTCCTTACGACCTGGAAGTGGTGGTAAAATGACTGTTCTTGTGCCCTTCACTCCAAGAACGGGAACCGGTGCTCGATAGGAAGGATCAAATTCTTTCTTGTTATCGATCTTCTCTTGAACCAGTTCTCCAACTTTGGGTAGCCAGCCAACTACCGGGATCTGCAACGCATCATCCGATGTGGAGGGCAAATGTTCCTTTGCAAGACTGTCTCTGGTCTTTTGTAGATCCTGTAAAACATTGCAATGTTCATCTACGTTAATGGCCGTGGCTTGAGCCACGCAGTCTAGACCGTCGAGGTCAGGGACATACATCTTGATACCAAAGAGCATTTCGTACGGGGTCCGCCCACCCAGAGACCTTCTAGGGAGATTGTTTAGAGCACGCAGCACGCCATTAAGGTGGGCCACCCAGTTTCTGCCAGTGCCTATAACTAAAGCTGTCAAAGATTGCTTTAAGTCACGGTTCATTCGCTCCACTACACTATTACCCTCAGGTCTGTACGAAAACTTGACTTGGACCCCCAACAAAATCATAGCATCCTTATACGCCTTAGAGGCGAAAGCCGGACCCTGATCCGAATGGAAGGTACCACAGGCAACTACAAAGACACGCAAATCTCTTATGACAGTCCGTGAATCAGCGCTGCGATGGGGCCATACCCCCAAAAAGCGTGTGCATGAATCAACTGCTACTAAGGCATACTTATACGCAGTATCAGAAGAAAAAGGACCGCACAGTGATCCAAATAAACGCAACCCAGTGGTTTATTAGATATGTACAACTGTGTCTGAGGCTAACGCGCAGCAGTCGAAGGTTTAATCTGCTGGCAAATGTCACATTGAAGGACATAATCGCGCATCGGTTGTACAGTCCCCGCCACCAGAACCTTTGTTGTAGCTGAGTTACAGTGGCCGAGACGCCCGCATGCGCAGACGCCACACCTTCATGCGCCGCTGTAATCAAAGTAGCTCTGCGATCCGAGTTGGGAATCAACCGTTCCCCAACATCAGGAATTTTCACATAAGGAACCTTATCGGGACTTAAGTGGTATGTGTACTTCGAAGGGAACCCCGCTGGATATTTACCTCCCTTCTCGGTGGCAGCTACAGCCGCCAAGATTTCATCATCTATTTTACTTTTGGACCGTGTAACTGCTGCAACTAAATATTTTGATATTGCAGATTTCGCTGCTTCATCAGCAAGCGAGTTACCGACAGCGTGGACTCCTACACGCTGATGGCCGAGAGTATGAATCACAAACACCAGTGGCAACCGCTCTTTAAGCTCAGCCACTCGGACCCAGATCATTTTATGTTTTATTGTGCTATCCTTGGAATCACGAAAGTCATTCTGAATCCAAAAGAACAAGTTCTCATTGTAAGACTGGACACAGTAGTAAGAAGCACTTACGATTAGAGTTGTCACACTAGGATCTGCGTACTCCAATGCAAGCATCAGAGCACGAAGCTCTGCTAATTGTGCAGTGCAGTCCCCTAGTGTTTGCGTGTGCACGACACTGGACTTGAACTCATCGTTCACCATGGCACCGACCACAATGGCGCAAACGTAGGCATGTTTAGAGCCATGCGCAACCTGCGCCGAACCATCAGTGTAAATGATGCAATGGAAATCCTCCAGGGGTCGCATTGCTAAAGGAGCTGTATGAACGAATTCATACTGTAAGTACTCCTGCGACCGTAATGAGGCGTCAAAAATAAATGTGACATCCTGGGATGACAAGGACGCAGCCCATTGAATCCACCGAGGGTGCAAAGCTTTAGAATTTGGTACACTGGCTTTTGCGACTGCCTCCAAGGCAGGACACGGGGTAACAACCAACATGCGCTTTCACTGTGACAGGGCACGTTCCTTAAGAATTGCCATCTGCACTGCCGTCAAAACTTTCTCCACAGTGGAAAAGCGCAATTCAGCCGAAGTGTACAAGTGTGACTTGTAAGCAATAGGTACTGTGTCTCCTTCATTAAAATTCAGGGACGTGAAACCCACTGTCCCAGGGATAATTCTTATCACCAGGTTGGTCTGGTTATCACGAGTCAGTAAGAATTTAGAAGCAAGCAGATCAGCTTGCAAAGACTGCAGAATAGCCGAATGCTCAGGCAGCCAGCATGATTTGGAAAAAGATGGTTGTATCAAAGCATACAAAGGCTTGATACGCTGGGCATATTCCGGAATGTATGTTCTCCCGAAATTCAAGAAGCCCAGTAAAGATTGTAATTTTTTCAGTGTTGTCGGAGCACGCAATTGTGCGCATTTCTCCAGGAAGTGAGGAGCCAATCTCTTTCCCTCATTGTTGAGCTCATAGCCCAGAAACAACACTGTGTACTCTGCAATGTGCGATTTTGAAAAGTTGAATTTGTAACCTAAGTTGGCAAAGGTACAAATAATCCCATTGACCCGACACAGATGCTCCCAAAGTTCGTCGTCTGTGAGATATATGTCATCCACATACGAACAAGCATCTGGGTCGATTCCCTCCAAAAGGGAGACAATGCGGGCAGTGAAAATCCCAGGACTATTCTTAAAGCCCATAGGCAAACGGCGAAATTGTTTTTTGACACCGCCGCAAGTAAAAGAGGTCCATTGGGAACTTAGAGCATCCAATCGATGGGCATAAAAACCGTTGGAAATGTCAAGCGTGGTTTTAAACCGCTTACGCACAAGACTATTCACTAGAGCAGAGCCATGGGTATTCTGTACTGCACAGTTACGGCAATGCGATTTTAAATGCCGGTAATCCAATACCAAACGATATCAACCGTCTGGCTTGTTTACAGTAAAAAGAGGGTTATTCATTGGTGACACACATGTCTCAATTACACCTTGATATTCTAATTGTTCAAGGATAGCCGTGACGGAAGCCTTCGCTTCACGCCGTATGGGATATTGAGGTTGAGGTTGTGGCTGAGACCGCAAAGGAATCTCATGGCAAGGGGACAATTTATCCCAACCACATTGATTGCGGTACACAGCCGGTGATAGAGCCAGAGCCCACTCTTCTGCAAAATGCAGCGCATCCTCTTTCGAGACTGTGTTCGCAAAACAGGGGAGGATTACCTCCTCCCCTCACGGAGCTGCGAGCACAATAGGTGGGGGCCAGTCAGTCTCCGCAAGCAAAATATCATATGTAGACGAAAGATTTTCCCAAAATACCCCTTTTATGGTTCGCTGTATGTCACCCTCGATTAACAGGACAATTTCAAAAAGTCTATCAGGGGGAGCAACTCTTGTCTCAGCTGTTTCAATCACAACATAAGTATCAGTAGCTGTCACCTTCAGTAGTGGACAGAGGGCCTCTCTCACTATGGTAATCTCCGCCGTGCTGTCCAGCAAGGTCAGAGCCCACGTCAGATTCCGAAGCCGTGTTCTCACTATCTGTGGCATATTGATGCGCTGTTAAGGCTGCAACTTTCCTCTTGGCAAACTGCGGTCTCTTAGGCGTAGAGCCTTCCTGCTTTTCTGCACCGTTTCTTGGGCGGGGCTGGTCACGTCCTTGCTGGCCACCCCGACCCCTGCCGCCCCCTCCACCACCGGTTGTTGGGGCCGATGATTCCTGGAAGGAACAAGGAGAGCGTTGGTCAGAAGCCTGAAATCGATCAGGAGTTTTAATCGTCGCTTGATCGCGCAAGTCATAAACACGTTCTGACTGCGCAGGCAACGGAGACGCAGGACGAAAAGCCTGGGTTTGTTGTTGTTGCTGTTGCTTTCCCTAATTCTGTTTTTTAGGCCAATTTTGTTTTTTGGACTTGGGCTGAACTGCCGTTTCCGAAGTTTGTCCCTGGGGCTGCTTTTTCTCCTTAACAGAAAAAGGCTTAAGACCCTTACTATTGCGACCCACGGTTTTATAAGCCGCCACAATAATTTTGCTAACTGTCGGGGTTTCTCGGCATCGGGTAGCGCCGCCAACGCGTTAGCAACCTGAAAGTTCACTGCATCCCCCTTGACATTAGCAAGGATCAGATCGCAAACTACATCAAAAGTGCCACACAGGTGCATGTCCAATTCTACCGCAGACTCCGGTCCGTGATCATCTTGAACACATTTAAGGACCGTAGACAGCACGGACATAGATGGGGTGAAAATCATCCTTATCCTGGGGCTTCTTGCCCATTACAGCATTGACCATGACGGGACTTAGTTTCAAACCACCCTGTCCGGCCGGACGCGCCGCACCCTCCGGGGCCCCACCCAGAAGATTACGGCCCATGTAATGCACTAATGCTCTAATCACGGCAATTGCGACTACATGTAGTCGTCGAAGTTCAGCCACGTTACAATTACCGTGTAGAGGATGAGGAGTAAATCCAGCCAAAACAGGCCAACTAGCGCCTGGAATGGACAAAGGACCTAACCTCAGAGCATTCAAAGAATGGGGTAGGGCGCCACCAAACCAAACTCGATGCTGCCAAACGTCTATAGGAACTTCCTGTGCCCTGTACAGAGTATACTCATTAGGTACAGCCGTGGGAGTGTATGTGTGGAACACACCAGAATTCGCACCGCAATGCGACTATGCTGCGGAATGTCCACGGCAGCCATGACAGCACAGGAAATATGAAAAACAAAGTAAACTTTTGTAGCACAACTGGGTAGTAATTCAAGGAAACCTTTTTAGTAAGAATCAAGCTTGAAAAGACCTATTTCAAAATAGGTAGGTTTTTCCGACACCACTGTTTTCCGGAAACGGCAGTGAAGGGGTTAAGGAATGAATGATATACTTCTCGAGTGTCATGATATAAGGCCAACAATGTATGGGCGCCATGTGGCGCGAATTCCGTTCTCCTACACAACTGTGCATAGAGACCTGGAACCTCGGTGAATCAGGATGACCCAAAACTCACCTCAGTACCCAAAATCCCCTTACCGAGCTAGCTACAGTGTCTCATTGGTCATAACAAACTCCCAATGCTTAGACAGACCAGAACATGAACTTAGATTACCTCAGGTATCGTGGAACACATGAACACTCTTTTGTTATATAATCATTGCAAACCAGAACATGGAGTAAATGAGGACATGTGCATGTTTGAAATATTTATTTACTAATGCATGGGTCTCAAACGCAGTATCTTGTACAATACTAGCAAACATATTATAAGCAACAAAGTTATCAGGATAGTTATTAGTCCATAAAAGGCGAATGGTGACAGCATACTAAGATGCTGAAATGAATAGGAATTAACAACGCCTATTTCACACCCTCCCTATTTAGCATAGCATTTTATATCTATGAAGGTCTCATTTGGGTTTTAGCAGGGCGGGCCCATACCTCAAAATCTCAGTGGCAGAGGATCACATCATCTTCCACCAGCTCTCTGCATGCAAAGCACCATCAAGTGTGTTACATGTGTGTTCAGCACAACAATATAAAACCCGCCTAGAGCCAGATTTTGGCAGCAGACCTCCCAACAACATCGTGTCGAGTTATCCTTGCAGCCTTCAGCACTCACTGTGCAGACAGTGTACCAAGCAAAACTGACATATTATTTCTCAAGCAAATCGCGAAGCTCTTCTGGGTTGAAAGCTAAAACAACAATTATGTGTTGTGTGCAAAATGAGGCAGAAAGGTAAAATGGCGTTTAAACATTTAATAAGCTTATGCTAACTTAACACAGTATATAGAAAAGAATTAGCTATATGACAACAGTGTGCGTAGACGAGATTTTAAAACTGGAATTAAGATGTTCTTGCTTCACTTTTATTTTATTCTATCCTACAAGGGTACCACGTCACAGAACCCAGAGCAAAAACATCGGTTTCCAACCAGTAAGGTCCATATATTGCTCAAACATGAACTCAGTTGGGTTGTATATTAATGTTGTGCAGGCTATGATGAAATTTTATAGGTACCAATGTATCAAAACGGTCAATTATGTGTGCCTTTAATGCAATTCATGAGATATCATGAGCCTGTTTAGTAAAAATATGTTTAAAAAAAACATGAACTAAGCTATCCTCCTTGCAAATAGATTTGCTCCGCAGAGGGATTTAGATGATATCGATTGACAACTGGTCTTGACTGGGGGTGGGAGGTTACAGGGTGACCACCATTGCCTACTGAGGAAATAAACACTCCCTTAACATCTGTCCCCACCCAACCAGGCCCATTGAATCTTAGAATTATATCCTGGAATATTGCGGGACTAAGGGCTAAAAAACATGTGGAGGTGTGGCTTGTAATAATATGGTCCAGTCATATTGTTGCCCTACAAGAAACATGGGATACATCGGACTCTTTTGTCCTGAATGGTTTTGCCCCTTTTTTATAAAATGGCTTCCCCTTTTACCATAGGACGTGCAAAGGGAGGCTGGCTTATTTTTTATTTTTTTATTTATTAACTTATAAAGTGCCCGAATCACCCCCAGCGGGGTATCTCTGCGCTACGGAGGTGCTGCAGTAGGGTGAAGAAAGGATTCAGAAAAGCTTGGTTTTACAGAGCTTTCGGAATAGTAGATGATCTGGGCATTTCTGGAGGTGGCTGGGGAGTTGGTTCCAGCAGGACGGGGCTAAGTCATGGAATGCTTTACCACCTATACAGGATTTCTTAACACGTGGCTCCAGGAGCAGCGACTTAGAGCCTGAGCGGAGTGTTCTAGAAGGCTGATAATGGCTGAGTCTATCTGCTAAATAGCCAGGGTTGTTCCCATTTTCCAAGCGATCTACATTGTTGGTTATTCATTTGTATAATTATTTTGTGGGGTAAATGGTAGCAAGCATATTGACGCACATGAGGGCTTCTTGGAGCATTATGGAGAGACGAGTCGCTCCTACTATGAGGTTATTTTAATGGGGGATTTTAATGTACACTGTGTCCTTCTAATTGTACTCCAGGAAGGGGCTCTAGGCATAGCTTGGTAACATATGTTCATTTTGAACACTCTGCCCTAGGCTGTCGGCTAGAAAATGTACTTGCGACAATTAATTTACTCTGCCTTGAGCACACTGGTGAGACAGAGTTAGTAACATCTTTTATTGGTGTGCCATTAGAGGGAGAAAAGTGGCGCGACGCAGACTGTTCTAAATCCCACAAAGCTCTTATGAGTGCTTTAAAATATAAAATTCCAAGAATGAAGAACAGATAAAGGTATGTAGGAAAGCCTATAAACTGGCCATAAATCAAAGGAAAGCCAAGATACGGGAAAAAGCATGGCACAATCTGAAGTTAGTGTTTTGTCGAATAGTTCAAAATTTTGAAAAATCATAAACAGTCCTTTTTTTTATAGAACAGCACTCTATGAGAACAGACCGTGTCATCCCCGCTGATGTATGGGTTAGTTATTTTGAGCATGTTTATAGAGGAATGGATTTGGAAAGAAACATTACCCCTGGGAACCTTGCATAGAGACACGTCTGCTATGCTTTGGGGTAGCTGAGGTGCAGAAAGCAATTATGGACACATAGGACGAAGAGCCCCTGGGCCTATTGGGGTCCCTGCAGATCTTTATAAAGCTGACCCAGGGATGTGGGCATCGATCCTAGCTAGGGTCTTTGATGCAGCAACGGTAGGCGGTTCACCCCACTCTTGGTCTGCAGCGGTTATTTTACCCTATTTTAAAAAGGGCGCTCGGGTGACCCTGCTTGTTATCGCCCAATCTCAATTTTAGTCTGTGCTGCAAAAATTATGGGGAAAGTGATTTTACAACGCTTAACAATATGGTTAGACGCAGGTAATATAATATCTGACCTGCAATACGGTTTCAGGAAGGGAGTTGGGGACAGTGGATCAATGCATAAAGGTACTCATGATTATCGGCAAATACTCACTCACTATAAAGGGACATATGCACATGGCTTTCATGGACTTAATGTCCACTTTCGACCGAGTGAATAGGTCAAAATGATGGCCTTTATTATTAGAGATTGGAGTGGAGGCCAATCTAGGGGCTTTTCTGCATTGGTTCCACCCACATTTAACAGCCTCTGTCAAATTTGAATTTAAATTTGAATTTAAAAACATTTCTATAGCGCACTTCTACCATGCGGTTTCTTGGCGCTTTTGGATTGTGAGGAGGCAGGCAAGAGCGGAGGGGGTTTAAGCATTGTAGGCTCGGGAGAAGAGCAGAGTTTTGAGACCCTTCCGGAACTCGATGTAGGAGGATACAATGAAATGGTTCCCTTACAGAATCCTGGGTCGTTAAGCGAGGGGTGAGACAGGGATGTATTTTGGCCCCTGTTTTGTTTACCTTATATATTAACAATTTGGGTGCAGCCCTATCATCGGCTAGCAAAGACACTCCTAGAGCAGGTGCTAAACCCATCCCTGCTCTTTTATACACAGATGATGCAGTTCACCTTTCATGGACACCAAAGGCGCTGCAAAGACTTGTAAACACGTCTATAGATGTTATGGTCTCACTCAACCTCTCTATCAATTTCTCCAAGTCCCACATAATGTCATCTGGTAAAATAAATCGTGACGAGCGTACGTGTTTATGAACAGGTGGAGAACTGACAAATGTTGCTACATTTCCCTATTTGGATATCGTGGGGCAGATTTGCAAGTCCCCTGCGTCATTTTTGCGCCGCTGTTGCGTCACTTTTTGTGTAAAAATGAGGCCATTTATAACGTGAAGCATCTAGGGAGATGCCTCACGTAAAGCCCTGCGTCACATTATACCAGCGTCAGGTGTAATGTATGCAGGGTGGGCGGTCCAATGCAAAAAAGCATTGTAAAAGTGACGCAGTGAAATCTACAAGATTTCACTGCGCCACTTCTAGGATGCCACTGCGTCAAATTCATACGCTTCAAGCAGGCGTATAAGTGTCTGAACTGGGGTGGCAGAGTGGGCTAAAGAACAGTGATGGATTAAACCCAGATCTTTTGACTGGGTTGAGTGTTTGATTGGTTCAGATGCTCTGTCCATTACCACCCCCTTTTGTACTGCTTTTGGCCGCCATAGGTGTGGCAGGGTATGCTTAGACGTGAGTCCCTTACACACTTTGCCACTGGATTCAAGCAAGCCGGGTTAAAGACGGCTGGAATGTCAGAAACCGGTCCTCAGAAGTTTGTTTCCGGTCCAGGGAAGACATGGCTTGGCAGTTCGGGCTGGACTGTTCCCATGAGGCACAGGGTCAGACTGATTTGCATATAGCCATGTCTGAACTGGGGTGGCAGAGTGGGCTAAAGAATGGTGATGGATTAAACCCAGATCTTTTGACTGGGTGTGAGTGTTTGATTGTTTCAGATGCTCCGTCCATCACCACCCCCTTTTGTACCGCTTTTGGCCGCCATAAGTGTGGCAGGATATGCTCAGACGTGAGTCCCTTGCTCACTTTCCCACTGGATTCAAGCAAGCCGGGCTGAAGACGGCTGGAATGCCAGAAACCAGTCCTCAGAAGCTTGTTTCCGGTCCAGGGAAGGCATGGCTTGGCAGTTCGGGCTGGACTGTTCCCATGAGGCACAGGGTCAGACTGATTTGCATATAGCCATGTCTGAACTGGGGCGGCGGAGTGGGCTAAAGAACGGTGATGGATCAAACCCAGATCTTTTGACTGGGTGTGAGTGTTTGATTGGTTCAGATGCTCCGTCCATTACCACCCCCTTTTGTACCGCGTAATAAGTAACGCAGCACAAGGGGAATAGGCCTCCCCCTGCATTGCTGGAGTTGCGTCATGCTTGAGAACCGACTCCAGCAATACGTGACTTTTGCATCAACAGATGCGTCAGAATTTCTGACACATCTGTCAATCCTTGCACCATGGCGGGCCGTACTGGAAATACGGTGCATCCATAGTGGCGCAAGGCTTTCTCAGGGTGGCGAAGGGGAAAGTGATTAATCTTTACATATGCGCCACTTTCTTGTAAATCTTTTCTCCTGTTTGACAAAAAAGGGTCTTGGGTAGCTCAGCGAACACTAAAAAAAAGCACCCTGTCTAGATCAGCCAGAGCGACGATTGAGTTTGCTAGGAGACTGGAGAGCAAAGCACTATGAGCATTACTGAAGGTCTGTAATGAGAAATGTACACCAATGGCCACATATGGCAGCGAGGAATGGGGCTATAAGGAGGTTGGTGATCAGCAGGTGGCTGAAGATAAATTCCTGCGGAAACTATTATCTGTACCCCCAGCACCCATCTTTTATGGTGCATGAAGAATTAGGACAGGGTTATATCTCTGACCGCATAACAGTGGCCCCTTAAATATGGTGGCTAAAAATATGGTCTAGCCCCACACCTACCCTGAGCCAAACTGTTTTAGAAGATTGTATGAGCCTCGACGAGGTGGCTGACATTCCTTGGCTGGGTTACATCTCACAGCAGCTGGCATATGTTGGGCGCTCTGAGCTTTTTATACATCCTAGACAAATGCACCCTGGTGAGTTGAAGGTAATTAAAACACAAGATTGAGCTAAGAGGATGGTGGAAAGGGAGCTTAAAAAACCTACCATAGGACAGTACATAATCCTGAGTCCTGGAACTTTAGAACAACCCTTCTGGTCTTATATTAAAAAATCTACACCACCGTTTTCTTTTAATTAGGTTTAGGTTCAATTGTATCCACTGGTCCCTCACAGTCCCTAAGGGGATTTTGAAGCCTGGGGCTGTAAAGCCATGCCCTCGTGATGATTTCTTGGACCAAGATCTCATAAATTTTATGTTCTTCTGTGGATTTTATAATGATCTTCGGTCAAGATACATTTTACCACTTTTAAAACACTGTAATTTTGCACAAGTGAGGCCAGCACTGATACATCTGCAAATGTTGTCAGCACCTTTGATATGTTTCGGGGTTGGGAGTTTCTTAACAGGAGCCCTATGCCGAAAGTAAAAATGTGATCTTGTATTGACTTGTCCATAGAATTGTTATATTTTAATGGGCATTGTTTTAAATAATTTTTTAGTACTGTACAGAATGCTCTTTATCCAGGTCAAAGAAGGGGTAGTAGTTTTGACATGTAGTAGTTTTTATATTTGATTAAAATTAATATAAACTAGGGCTTTATCACTCGTACATGGAAATTTGTACATGACTTATCGGTTTCGCCCTTTTATTAGGTATTGTACAAGTTTTCAAATTGTTACTCTAGGGCTGTGCTATTAGGGAGACATCCATTACAACGCGGTCTTTACACCGCAATATGTTTACAACGTGGCCATTACAACGCTTTCGTTATACACTAAGGAATAGTATGATTTACTATTCCAACACCTCCCTATTGTTACGTAGGCTGGAGTTGGAATAGTAAATCATACTATTCCTAAGTCCAGCACCATCCAGCACAAGTCATTGTAATGACTTGCGTTGTAATGGCTGTGTTGTAAATGTTTCGCGGTTTGAAGACCGCGATGGAACATCATACATTTGTGCAATTGTGCTTTTACGGTCATTATTGGCCGAACACATTTTTATTTGACTAGCATTACATTTTGTGAGTGGTCTTTTTGAAAAGTAAAGGAGAGTGATAAACCCCAAGTGAAGTAACCATAGCCAGACCTCTAGGCATAGGTGAAAATGAAGTGCCTTGTAGTTAAAACTGGGTTATTGGTACATACAAGGATGTCTGAATGTTCATTTCTCAATGCAAAAAAGATCAACCAGATTGTTGAGCACAACGCCATGGAGAGACAGGGACCCTCATGACAGCGGGTCAGGAGTGGCTGAAGGATATTAGCTTAGTGGACCTTTGGAGAACCTCACAGCTCGAAACTCCCGATTACACATTTTACTCTCATGCCCATAAAACATATACCAGACTCAATTACCTACTCAATACCCCAGAGGTATCCACGGCGGTCCAAGCGACAGAGATCTAGCCTCTCTCCCTTTCTGACCACGCCCCAGTGTCGGTGACCCTCTCAGTGCCGCACTCTAGACCTTCCCCCAGAACGGTGAGACTCAGGGACTCCCTGCTCCACCGACTGGAGGTCAAAGGCCAGATAACCAAGCCAATACAGGACTACCTGTTGACTAACTGCACCCCTGAGATCTCGATCTCTATACTGTGGGATGCCCTGAAGGCGGTTGTGAGAGGGGAGTTTATAGCTATAGCTTCAGCTGACAAAAGAGAGAGCCTGTCTCGCCAAATGACAGAATCAGAGCATATACCCAAAAGGACAGGGGCCCTTCAGGATTTGGAGGCAGCTTGAAGCGGTCAGAGCTCAACAAGCAGAGCTAGACATTGACAGGGCTAAACACACTGCCCTCAGACTCTGGCATAGGTTCCACACGGGTGGCGACTGCTCAGGCCGCCTTTTGGCAAGTCAGCTATGGGGCCTGCACCAGGAGTCAGGAGTCCAGACAGAGAGGGAAATGGGTGGACAGACGAAACACACATTGTAAATTCCTTCTGGAAATACTATCAGACCCTCTACACCGCACAAGATGTGTCGCTGGACGTGATCTCAGCCTATCTAAAGGGCGCTTCCACTACTTCACTGACTCCCACGTAGGTTGTGGATCTAGAACAACTGATCAGGATAGAAGATGTTATCTCTAGTATTTCCCACCTAAAGCCTTCCAGACGGTTTTCCAGCCTCCTTTTATAAAACTTTCTGTCAAAGCCTTGCCCCAGTCCTCATGAGGCTCTTTAACGCGATCAGGGACACAACACCACTCCCACTGTCGATCCTCGGAGCAGATATAGTAGTAATCCCCAAACCCAGGAAAAACAGGACTCATTGTGCTTCCTTTCATCTCATCTTCCTCCTGAACACAGATCTCAAAATCTTTACTTGGATTCTTGCCGCTCGGCTTGGCCCTCTCCTTCCCGGCATCATAGACCCTGAGATATGCTGACGAAAGAATGCTCTTAGGAATAGACACTGAGGAAGCATTCAATAGGGTCCACTAGCACTATCTGGCAGCCACTCTGACCCACTGTGGCACAGGGGACCACTTTCAGAGATGGATCCTCAGCAGTTACTCCCACCCAACAGCCACTGTTCGCGTCAATGGGTACCCATCCTCTCCCTTCCCTGTTGCCAGGGGGGCCAGACAGGGGTGTCCACTGTCACCCGTGCTGTTGGCCCTGTACATAGAACCCATGACCTAGAAAGTGCGCACAAACCCACAGATAAAAGTAGTCTAATTTGGTGGAGAGCCGCGTACTATAGGGGTATACACGGATAATGTCATGGCTTCTCTGGAGAAGCCTTCTACTTCACTGCCCGCCTTCCGATCTGAGTTGAAGGCTTTTGGCTTAGCATCAGACTTCAAGATAAATATCCAGAAATCACAAGCTCTCAACCTTACTCTCCGGCCACAGATATTAAACGCTTTAAGATATGCTTTGCCCTTACAGAGGGTCCCTGTATCCATTCCTTATCTAGGTCTCCAGCTAACACCTACCATGGCTGGGCACTGGTGGGACAAGCGCTATGGAGCATCCCGTTCCTCCCAAAGCACACAAGGCCCAAATCTCTATATCTCTCTCCAATCACTAAGGCACCACTGGCAGTTTGGAACATTCTAGCGACACAAAGGAACCTCACTACTTTCCCCTCACCACTCACTCCCATAACTAATAACCTGGATTTTCACCTGGACTCTCAGAACCCTTCATTCGAAGCCTGGGTAGAGACAGGCTGCAGATCAGTAGGCCACCTATTTGACCTGGAGGGTGCACTCCCCTCCGAATAAAAACATTATACTTCCTGAAAGAGAGCACTGGCACAACACCCAAATCCGCCAGTGGGTGCTGCAACCCTCTATGCGCCCCCGTGCTGAACGACAACTCACCCCCTTCGAAAACTGGCTCTTGTCGAGGTCTTCCAACAAGTGCCTGGTTTCAGACCTATACCACATGATTAACTCCTCAATGGGCCAACTCCGCTGGGAAGCAGAAATCGGCAGGGAACTCACGACTAAAGAATGGGAGGACGTCTATTACAGGGCACAATACAACATGCACGACATGGCCAGTATCGAGATGGCCTCAAAGATTGCAACCTACCGGTATAACCAGTCCAAATCTCCTGAGTATTGGTGACAGTGAGGTACCCCTGGTACACTACTACACATATTATGGGATTGCCCGAAGATAAGGCCCTAATAGGAGCAGGCGCTCACAGACATTCAATCAATCAATCAATCAGAGTACTTGTAAAGTGTGCTACTTACCCGTAAGGGTCCCAATGCGCTGGGGGAGGGGGGATGCTGCTACTGCTCGAAGAGCCAGGTCTTGAGGAGCCTCTGAAGGCAAGAAGGTCTTGGGTCTGCCGTATGTGGGTAGGGAGGGTGTTCCAGGTCTTGGCGGTGAGGTAGGAGGTAGGAGAAGGATCTGCCGCCGGAGGTTGGATGCGGGGGACAGCTGCGAGGGCGAGGCTGGCAGAGTGGAGCTGGTGGATGGGGGTGTGGAAACTGAGTCTGCTGTTCAGGTAGGATGGTCCGGTGTTATGGAGTGCTCTGTGTGCGTGGGTGAGGAGCTTGAAGGTGATCCTCTTGGCGACGGGGAGCCAGTGTAGGTCTTTCAGGTGGGGGTGATGTGGCTGCGTCAGGGGACGTTGACGATCAGTCGGGCGTAGGAGTTTTGGATGCGTTGTAGTCGTCTTAGGTGTTTGGCTGGGATTCCTGCATAGAGTGCATTGCCGTAGTCCGGTCTGCTGCTGACGAGGGCCTGTGTCACCGTTCTTCTTGTTTCGGTGGGGATCCACTTGTAGATCCTGCGGAGCATGCGGAGGGTGTTGTAGCAGGAGGAGGAGACGGTGTTGACCTGCCTCAACATGGAGAGGGAGGAGTCGAGGATAAATCCTAGATTGCGCACATGGTCGGTGGGTTTTGGTGCTGTTCCCAGTGTGGTCAGCCACCAGGAGTTGTCCCAGGGTGAGGGAATGGGTCCGAGGATGAGGACCTCCGTCTTGTTCGAGTTCAGCTTCAGACGGCTGCTCTTCATCCAGTCGGCGACGGCCTTCATTCCCTAGAAGAGGTTGGTTTTGGTGGTGTGTGGGTCCTTGGTGAGGGAGAGGATGAGCTGGGTGTCGTTGGCATAGGAGATGATGTTGAGGTTGTGATGATGGGCCACTTGTGCAAGGGGGACCATATAGACGTTGAACAGTGTCGGGATGAGGGATGAGCCCTGGGCGATGCCGCAGATGATGTTGGTGGCTTCGGATCGGAAGGGTCTGAGGCGGACGCTCTGGATTCTGCTGGAGAGCAGTCAAGTCAAGAGCCTTCTGTTGGATTCCGGCTTCTAGGAGGCGTGTCTTTAGAGTGCGATGGCAGACCGTGCCGAAGGCAGCAGACAGGTCCAGGAGGATGAGGGCTGATGTTTCGCCGTTGTCTAGTTGGCACCTGATATCGTCTGTGGCGGAGATGAGGGATGTCTCGGTGCTGTGGTTTTGTCTGAATCTGGACTGGTATGGGTCCAAGATGTTGTTGTCTTCCAGGTGGCGGGTCAGTTGTATGTTGACGATTTTCTCGATGACCTTTGCTGGGAACGGGAGCAGGGAGATAGGCCGGACGTTTTTGAGGTCCTTGGGGTCCACATTGGGCTTCTTGAGGAGGGCGTTGATTTCGGCATGCTTCCAGCTTTCCGGGAAAGTCGCTGTTTCGAAGGAGATGTTGATGACCTTCCGTAGTTGGGGTGCGATGGCAGCGTCTGCTTTGTTGAGTATGTGGTGAGTGCACGGGTATGACGGAGTTCCAGAGTGGATGGAGTTCATGACCTTGCGTGTCTCGTTGTCGTTGACTTTGGACGAGGAGGTCAGGCGGTTGGCACTGTTCACAGGGGGGATGGAGTCTGGCGTAGTCGGGGCGGTCGTGGTATTGAAGTTGTCGTGGATGTCAGTGACCTTGCGGTGGAAGAAGAAGGCTAGTGAGTCGCACAGTTCTTGTGAGGGCGGGATGTTGTTGGCGCTGGGGTTTTAGAGTTCCTTTACGATGCTGAAGAGCTCTTTGCTTTCGTGTGCGTTGTTATCCAAGCGGTCTTTGAAGGAGGATCTTTTGGCTAATCTGATGAGGTGGTGGTGTCTGCGGGTGGCATCCATGTGGTCTGAGTGGTTGTCCGGTGTGCGTTTGTGGAGCCATGTCTTCTCCAGTTTCCGGCATGCGCATTTGGAGGCCTGGAGCTCGTTGGTGAACCAGGTGGCTCTCTTGTGTGCGTGGCTGTTGGAGGGTTTCTTGAGCGGGGCGCGGGTGTTGGCGCAGTCATTGATCCACTGTCTGAGGTTGCGGGCTTTGGAGTCTGGGTGGTGGGGTCAGTGGGTGGGTTCTTGGCGAGGGAGGTGATCAGCTGGTCTTCGGTGACTGTGCTCCAGCAGCGGCGAGGCAGCTGTTGGGTGCGGTGGTGCGTGGTTGGTTTCTTGAAGGTGAAAAGGATGCAGCGGTGGTCGGTCCAGTGGAGTTCGGTGATGTGGTCAAAGGTGACGTGGGAGCCTGTAGAGAAAATGGGGGTCAAGCGTGTGGCCGGCGGCGTGGGTGGGTGCGGTGCAAGTTGTCTGAGGCTGAGGTTGGCGAGGTTGTCGATCCGGGTGGCAGAGTTAGCATTGTTGATGTTCTCGAGGTGGAAGTTCAGGTCCCCGAGGAGGATGTAGTCGGTGGAGGCGAGTGCGTGGGTGCCGGCGAGGTCGGCGATGGAGTCGCTGAAATGAGCCCAGGGTTCGGGGGGTCTGTAGATGAGTATTTGTTGGACAGGCCTCGTGCACGGGCCACTCCCTCCCCGCATGATAGGGTCCGAGCACCGGCTCTCCCGGTGTCACCAGAAGAACCACCCCGGCAACCCACAGAAGCAACCCTCAACCAGTCCCCCACGGGACGCCTGCTCCCGAACATCCCAGCATCGGCTGACCCGGGCCTCCGTCAGCACCTTTGCCCGGCCCAGCCGCCATCTTGGACACTGCACCACGAGGCCGCGTGGCCTCAGCTCGACCCCAACCCTGGGCCTGGCCAGGCCCCGACATCGAGGCACCACCATCCACCCAGGAGGTGAACGGACCACTTGGCAGGTCAATGGGAGAGAGAAGTGTCGATGGCTCTCCCCCGCCAGGTGACGATCGCCCCCAGCCTCCCCGGGCGCTGGCTCCACCCCCCTGCTGGGTGTCTGGACTCCCTCATCCCGGACCTCCTGACCTCCAAGAGCGAGGGTCCGGACATCAAAGGAGGCCAGACCTATAACTGGGGCAGCTCCAGAGCAGGAAGGCAGTTGTATCCTGGAGTCGAGAGACACCTTGAAGAACTCATCCTTGACGGACTGCTGGCGCTGCCGCAGCCCTGCCTTGTGAACCATCGTCCTGCCTGCTGGCGCTGCCGCGGCCCTCTGCAACCTACATCCTCGTCGGGACCTGCTGGCGCTGCCGCGGCCCTCTGCAACCTACATCCTCGTCAGGACCTGCTGGCGCTGCCGCGGCCCTCTGCAACCTACATCTTCGTCGGGACCTGCTGGCGCTGCCCTTCTCAAGTGAGACTTATCATCCGAGCCTGCTGGCGCTGCCGCGGCCCGACCTTCCAGAACTCTGAGCTCGAGGATTGTGAGCTATTCATCGTACTACCTCAGTACCAGACCGGTACCAAGACTGTCCCGCTACCCCTTTCCCTTCCAGAGACTAGAATTGAGAGGACCCTCGTGTCCCGATCTCACTGTATCGCTGATATCCTTGCTTCAAGAATCATATATAAAGAGTGTTGACTTTATCCTTGTGTGGTGTCCATCTGTGGGGGGGAAGTTACTTGTCTGTACGATCGCTGGAGATGGCCCTCTCCGGAGGCCTCTCCCCTTGTCCTCGGCCGACCCTCCAGGTCCCCGTCTAACATTGGTGGCCAGCGGCGCGATCCGAACCAACGCGTAATCGTACAGAGAGTAACTCACCCCACGACTCAACCACAATGACAACAAAAGAGAGCGGATCCACAGAGAAATTCCAGATGGAGAAACTAGAAGAGTACAACCATCGAGAGCTAAAGCAATTTTGCATAGAACTGGGCATTGCTACCACCGGGCTGAGCACGAAAGAGGACTTCAAACACGCCCTAGAATCTTGGGCAGAAACGGGTACGGCCGTACCCCAAAACCAAAACCGCGAGGCGCCAGAAACAAACACCACTCCGACGGAAGGAAGGAGAGTGGGTCTCTCCCTGGAGGAGATCCAAGAACAAGAGAAAAGCAGACTCCATGAATTAGAGTTGGCACGGCTCCGGTTGGACGGAGAGCTGAAATTGGCGGAACAAAAGATAACATTAGAACACTTGCGGCTCCGAGAGGAGCGGGAAGAGAAGCAAAGGCAGAGAGAACTCGAAGAGAAAAGACTGGCATACGAACATGAGCGCAAGCTAGCAGAGATAGAGATGGGGAAACAGAATAAAGACCTCGGGGTGCCCGAGCGCCCGAACACCCCGGGCACGGCCGAACCAAAAGTCCACATCCCCAAGGATGTCGTCAGAGAATATTATCGGAACGACGATATCCAGCAGTGGTTCAAGGCCTACGAGATCGCCATGACCTCCCACCGGATTGATCGAGGTGACTGGGGAGCCGGGCTATGGGGGAGGTTCGTCAATGAAGGGCGCGACGCCCTGCTGCAGCTCCCGGACCATCAGATGACATCCTATGACCACATGAAGGCCGCCCTCCTCACTCGATACGGACTCACGCCCGAGATGTACCGCCAGCGGTTCCGCGACTGCAAGCGGATCCCGGGTACAACTTGGGTGGAGTACGTGAACTATTTCAGCCGAGCCTTCGAGGGGTGGATCAAGGGCAGCCACGTAACCACCTACGAGCAACTCTTTAACCTCATTGTGTGGGAGCACCTCTCCAACAATTGCTTCGTCGAGCTCAGGCAGCACCTCCTCGACAGTAAACTGACTGAACCTCGGCAGCTCGCCGCCGAAGCTGACCGATGGGAAAGCACTTGAGTTGCCCGAAGTGGGCCAAGTGAGCCGAACAGAACCAACCAAGGTCCCCATCGCCCCCGAGGAGGAGGAGGCCAGGGTCGGGGCAGAGACACCGTCCCGGCGGCTCCCGCCAGCAACACCCCGCCCCCGGCCGGTAGGGGAAACCCCCCGATGCGTCCAGGGTTCCAAGCCAACGTTACTTGCCACCGGTGCCAGCGGACCGGCCACTATGCCAACGACCCTAACTGCCCGAAGAACCAGAGTCCCATACCCCGTCAGGTCGCTGCCGCCGCCCAGGGAGAGGAGCAAGCACCCGAAGATTATGAAAAGTACGACCAAGAGCAGCCCGAGTGGGAACCCGCAGCCATGACCCTGGTTTGCCCAGGGGAAAGAGACATGATCCCGCGGGCTCCCCTACCTGCCAACACGAGAAAAAAACAGCCAGTGGGTGAACATCAATGGGTGCAAGGCCGAAGCCCTGCGTGACACAGGGGCCAGTGTGACAGCAGTCCGCTGTCATCTGGTAACCCCGGAACAGATCTTGCCAAACGTTCTTTGCCCCGTCCGATCAGCTGACAATTCAGAGAGCCTGTGTCGGATGGCCTGCGTCCCCTTCGAATGGGGAGGAGTGTCCGGTATGCTGAAGGTGACTGTCCGCGATGATGCCCCGGTGGACTGCCTCCTGGGAAAAGACCTCGAAAGTTCCCCCTGGGCAGCCGTTGAGAGAAGAGAGCACCTGAGGATGTTGGGCCTCCCGGACTCGGCCTGCGTAACGACCCGGTCCCTGGCCGCCCGCACCATCCCCAGTCCCGAAGAACCCGAATGGCCAGCACCTCCTCCCCCGATCGTCCCGGAGAGAGACGCCCTCAGTACTGATCCCCCAGAGCAAAACCAAGAAGGGCCCGCTCAGCTCCAGGACCTTCCAGAACTGGCCCAGTGGCGTCAAGAGGGTGGACCCACCCAGGAACAATTCCGGCAAGAACAGAAGACCTGTCCCTCCCTCGAGGGACTCCGACAGCAAGCCCTCGCCCAGAGCGTAGGAGACACCGTAGGGGCACACTGGATCTACTGGGACAATGACCTACTCTACAGCGAGCAAAGAATTGCTGAGTTGGGGGCCAGCCGGGTGCTGGTGGTGCCCCTCCGCTTCAGGGACTTCCTTTTGAACTTAGCGCACAATGTCCCCCTTGCTGGGCACTTGGGACAGGACAAAACTTACAACCGCCTGGTAACACACTTTTACTGACCCAAAATGCGAAATGATGTCTCCAACCACTGCCGGGCCTGCCCCACCTGCCAGGCCAGCGGGAAGAGCGGCCGGAAAATCAAAGCACCCTTGCAACCATTCCCCGTCGTCACCACCCCGTTCGAACGGGTGGGAATAGACATTGTGGGGCCCCTGGACCACCGAACAGCACAGGGGCACCGGTTCATCCTGGTCCTGGTGGACCACGCCACCCGCTATCCCGAGGCCATTCCTCTTCGGACCGTAACAGCACCAGTGGTAGGCCGAGCCTTAATGGGGATCTTCTCTCGAGTGGGCTTCCCCCGGGAAGTCGTCAGCGACAGGGGCACGAACTTTACCTCCAAATACATGAAATCTCTCTGGCAGCAGTGCGGGGTTACCTACCGGTTCACGACCTCCTATCACCCGCAAGGAAACGGACTGGTCGAGCGGTTTAACCGCACTCTCAAGGGGATGATCATGGGCCTGGAGGAACCCCTACGTCGCCAATGGGACGTGCTGCTCCCGTGCCTCCTCTTCACCTACCGAGAGGTTCCCCAGAAATCCCTCGGTTTTAGCCCCTTCGAGCTCCTGTACGGACACCCTGTCCGGGGGCCCCTCAGCCTGGTCAAGGAAGAATGGGAGATGACCCCCCAGAAGACCCCTCCGGACGTGTATAAGTACCTCCTGACCCTCCGCAACCAGACCCGGCGATTCAGGGAACTCGCCAAAGCCAATCTTGAGGCCAGTCAGGAGGACATGAAGAAGTGGTACGATCAACATGCCTCCTCCATTGAGTTCGAGCCCGGTCAGCAAGTATGGGTGATGTCTCCAGTCGAACCTTGTGCCTTGCAGGACAAATGGACGGGGCCCTTCAAAGTGATTGAGCGCAAGGGCCCTGTCACCTACCTAATAGACATGGAGTCCCCCCGGAAGCCCCTCCGGGTCCTTCACGCCAACAGACTCAAACCACACTTCGTACGCTCGGAGCTAAGCCTACTGATGGTAACAGATAGTGGGGCGGAAGAAGACTCCGAGCCCCTCCCTGACCTACTGAGGACCCGTGTTAAAGATGGCTCAGTGGAAGGGGTCCGACTCTCCGATGCCTTGACCCCGGAACAACGCCAAGACTGTCGGGCTCTCCTGCTGCAATTTGCGAACCTGTTCTCCCTCACCCCAGGGGTCACCCCCTGGTGCCTCCACGACGTGGACACTGGGGATAGTCCCCCTATTCGACACAGGACGTACCGAGTGCCGGATCGGGTGCGCGCCTGCATCCAGGACGAAGTCTCTAAAATGCTCGCACTCGGAGTGATCGAGCCATCCGACAGCCCCTGGGCCAGCCCAGTTGTACTGGTCCCCAAAGCTGCCGCCCCGGGCACCACCCCGAGCTACGATTCTGTGTAGACTATCGGGGCCTGAACGCTCTCACCCGAACCGACGCTCACCCCATTCCCCGGGCAGATGAACTGGTTGACCGTATGGGGGCTGCCCGCTACCTGAGCATCTTCGATCTGACAGCGGGCTACTGGCAGATCGGCCTCACCCCCAGAGCCCAAGAACGATCCGCCTTCTCTACCCCGGATGGCCACTACCATTTCAAAGTGATGCCATTCGGCATGAAAAACGCTCCAGCTACTTTCCAACGACTCGTGAACCAGGTATTGGCGGGCCTCGAAGAATTCAGTGCTGCTTACCTGGACGATATCGCTGTGTACAGTCGTCACTGGGCCGACCACCTTCACCACCTCCGAGAAGTCCTGCACGCCCTACAGCAGGCCGGCCTTACCATCAAGGCCAGCAAATGCCAGATTGGCCAGGGGTCAGTGACCTACCTCGGACACCAAGTGGGGAGCGGTCTGGTGGCCCCCCTCCAGCTCAAGATCGCTGCCATCCAGTCCTGGCAGCCACCCGTCACCCAGACCGAGGTCCGAGCCTTCTTGGGGCTCACCGGATACTACCGGCGGTTTGTGAAAGACTATGGCAGCATTGTGGGGCCCCTCACAGAGCTCACCTCCAAGAAAAACCCCAAAACCGTCAACTGGACTCCGGACTGTCAAGTGGCCTTCGAGAAGTTGAAGGCCGCCATGTGCACCGCCCCCGTGCTCCAGGCCCCCGACTACAGCCGGGAATTCCTCGTCCAGACGGACGCCTCAGATCATGGCATTGGGGCAGTCCTCTCTCAACTCAACGCCGAGGGAGTCGATCAGCCAGTGGCCTTCATCAGCCGACGCCTGCTGGCCCGAGAGAAGCGCTGGAGCACCATTGAGCGGAAGGCCTTCGCAGTAGTATGGGCCCTCAAGAAGCTCCAGCCCTACCTCTTCGGTACCCATTTCAGGGTACAAACAGATCATAGACCCCTGCAATGGTTGATGCAGATGCGGGGGGAGAATCCAAAACTGTTGCGATGGTCCATCTCCCTGCAGGGGATGGACTTCACTGTGGAGCATCGCCCTGGCCAAGACCACGCCAACGCGGACGGCCTGTCACGCTTTTTCCGCCTCGACGAGGAGAGTACCCAAGAGGATGGGTGACTCTCCCCGCCTTCAGCTGGGGGGGACGCATGTTGGACAGGCCTCGTGCACGGGCCGCTCCCTCCCCGCATGATAGGGTCCGAGCACCGGCTCTCCCGGTGTCACCAGAAGAACCACCCCGGCAACCCACAGAAGCAACCCGCAACCCGTCCCCCACGGGACGCCTGCTCCTGAACATCCCAGCATCGGCTGACCCGGGCCTCCGTCAGCACCTTTGCCCGGCCCAGCCGCCATCTCGGACACTGCACCACGAGGCCGCGTGGCCTCAGCTCGACCCCAACCCTGGGCCTGGCCAGGCCCCGACATCGAGGCACCACCATCCACCCAGGATGTGAACGGACCACTTGGCAGGTCAATGGGAGAGAGAAGTGTCGATGGCTCTCCCCCGCCAGGTGCCCATCGCCCCCAGCCTCCCCGGGTGCTGGCTCCACCCCCCTGCTGGGTGTCTGGACTCCCTCATCCCGGACCTCCCGACCTCCAAGAGCGAGGGTCCGGACATCAAAGGAGGCCAGACCTATAACTGGGGCAGCTCCAGAGCAGGATGGCAGTTGTATCCTGGAGTCGAGAGACACCTTGAAGAACTCATCCTTGATGGACTGCTGGCGCTGCCGCAGCCCTGCCTTGTGAACCATCGTCCTGCCTGCTGGCGCTGCCGCGGCCCTCTGCAACCTACATCCTCGTCGGGACCTGCTGGCGCTGCCGCGGCCCTCTGCAACCTACATCCTCGTCGGGACCTGCTGGCGCTGCCGCGGCCCTCTGCAACCTACATCCTCGTCGGGACCTGCTGGCGCTGCCGCGGCCCTCAGCAACCTACATCCTCGTCGGGACCTGCTGGCGCGGCCCTCTGCAACCTACATCTTCGTCGGGACCTGCTGGTGCTGCCGCGGCCCATCCTTGTGTGAACCATCACCCTTGCCGGCTGGTGCTGCCGCGGCCCTTCTCAAGTGAGACTTATCATCCGAGCCTGCTGGCGCTGCCGCGGCCCGACCTTCCAGAACTCCGAGCTCGAGGATTGTTAGCTATTCATCGTACTACCTCAGTACCAGACCGGTACCAAGACTGTCCCGCTACCCCTTTCCCTTCCAGAGACTAGAATTGAGAGGACCCTCGTGTCCCGATCTCACTGTATCGCTGATATCCTTGCTTCAAGAATCATATATAAAGAGTGTTGACTTTATCCTTGTGTGGTGTCCATCTGTGGGGGGGAAGTTACTTGTCTGTACGATCGCTGGAGACGGCCCTCTCTGGATGCCTCTCCCCTTGTCCTCGGCCGACCCTCCAGGTCCCCGTCTAACAGTATTCCTCTGAGGGTGGTGTTGGGGTTGGTGTGGATCCGGTGTGGACTAAATAAACAAGGTCTCTCTCTCTCTCTCTCTCTCTCAGTATTAACAGAATTAACAGTGGGTAGCATATGGTCACCAATCTGCTGTGGCATACTCTGATTAGTTATTTCCATTGGTTTTAAGTGCTGCTCCCCCCTAATTTTATCAACAATAGTAACTGCATTTTTTTGAGTATCAGATTTCTTTACCAGATTTTCAAGTCGGCCCAAACGTTTAAAAAGGGCATTGAATTGTTTATCTACTAAATTCTTTAAACGTTCATAAACGGAGTCCACTAGGGTTTCAATTGAAATATCACCCGGCCTAACACGAATACTAGGGGTAATGGTGTGCTCAGTCTCAGTGTTGGTAGTGTTAGCTGCAGCTTCTAATGTAGTCAAGTCCACAGTAATATCGATTGTTTGCTCAATAGAGCCTGGGGACACAGCAATGGACCCTTGTATCCATGAACTCAAGGGTGTGGGTTGGGATTTTAGACGAGGTGGCTGTTTCCTCTTACTGCTAGTGGGTTTTGGCATAGTTTTCTTCCTTTTTGCCCCAATTGCTTTAGTAATTGGGGTCAAATTCCCAGTGCTGACTTTGGCTTGAGTCAGGGATTGACAATCAGGAAACTTCACAGCAACCTCATCAATCTCTGGATCTACTGGCCGCGTTTCTCGATGGCAGGTGGTGGTAATTAGTATAGTAGGTGTCAGGGGGAGAGGGGCATTTAAATTACCCCGCTCAGCTCCTTCAGGCGAATGCAGCTGGGATACTGATAGGCCCAAGGAAAGTCTCCTCTCTGTTAGTTCAATCTCCGATGAGACGATACTAACAGCTCTTTCAAGCATACTGTCAATGGTAATAGTAGGCCTTGGGCCTCATGTTACTGTACGCTTCCCCATATTGCTTAATGCCACTCACCTTAATGGATCCCTAAGAGGGGTGGCCCAGCCCAGCCTCCTTCGGCCTCTGACGGGCAGCGCCGGGGCACGCCCGTGCGTGTCCCGCGTTGCGGGAGCTCTGGGCGAGCTTTAAGCACCTCCTGGCGTGAAACGCGGCGTCAGCAGTCGCAAGGGATGCTGGGTAGTGTGGTCTCCTGGCCCCCCGGCATTGATGCAGGCAATGGCGGCCCTCAGCGCTTGGCGCGCGATCTTCGGTCTCCCCGGGCAGAAACAACAACAGTCAGCGCAGCAGGTAATCAACAGGAATGGACTCCCGCGCTGTGGGAGCCCTGGGCGAGCTTTAAGTGCCTCCTGGCGCGAAGGGCGGCTTCAGCAGCCGCAAGGGATGCTGGGTAGTGTGGTCTCCTCACCCCCCGGCGTTGATGCAGGCAATGGCGGCCCTCAGCGCTTGACGCGCAATCCTCGGTCTCCCCAGGCAGAAATAACAACAGTCAGCGCAGCAGGAAATCAACAGCAACTTACTCCTTGTATTTCACTGTTTAGCTACATCTGCTTGGAAAATTCCATGATGGGTGTGCCTTCATTGGATATGAAATGTACATAATGTATCTTTATGCTTGCTGATGTCAGTCCCTCTGCAGCACTCCTAGTGACTGGGCAAACCAAGCTCCGCTCGGTGTGTACTTTGAATAAACAGTTATTGGTTTGTATTCACTACCGTCTGACCGACACTTCATTTTGTGTGAAAGACTGAGAGGTGGTCATTAGTGACCCGGGTGACCCTAAACGGGTAACTTCCTTCACCCCTCTGTGCTGCTTGATAACACTCCTTGGATTCCCCACTCCCTCTGCGCTGCTCAATGCTGCTCCTAGGATTCCATGCTCCCTCTGCGCTGCTCAATGCTGCTCCTAGGATTCCATCCTCTCTCTGCGCTGCTCAATGCTGATCCTAGGATTTCATGCTCCCTCTGCGCTGCTCAATGCTGATCCTAGGATTCCATGCTCCCTCTGCGCTGCTCAATGCTGCTCCTAGGATTCCATGCTCCCTCTGCGCTGCTCAATGCTGCTCATAGGATTCCATGCTCCCTCTGCGCTGCTCAATGCTGCTCCTAGGATTCCATGCTCCCTCTGCGCTGCTCAATGCTGATCCTAGGATTCCATGCTCCCTCTGCGCTGCTCAATGCTGCTCCTTGGATTCCATGCTCCCTCTGCGCTGCTCAATGCTGCTCCTAGGATTCCATGCTCCCTCTGCGCTGCTCAATGCTGATCCTAGGATTCCATGCTCCCTCTGCGCTGCTCAATGCTGATCCTAGGATTCCATGCTCCCTCTGCGCTGCTCAATGCTGATCCTAGGATTCCATGCTCCCTCTGCGCTGCTCAATGCTGCGCCTAGGATTCCATGCTCCCTCTGCGCTGCTCGATGCCTTTCTTGGATTCGTTGGTGGTTCATGGGAAATGTAGTAAGGCTGTTTTTCATTAAGATGTTCTTTGAATGCTGCTGCATTAATAAAGTGATGAACGATATGCATAGTCATCGCCTCTTTGTCCTCAATAGAATCTAAACTTTCCTTTTCGTCAGCTAGGAAAGGTTTACCTTACTGCAGTATTCTCAGTAGAAAGTGCTTTCAGTTTTCCACTTCAATTCCATCAAGAGGAATCTCAACTGTGCCACACTTTTGGAATAATTTCAGAAAGTTAGAACTCTAGTTGCTCATTAGAACAATGTGGTACAGCTGCTGACATCAGGGAGTTAACTGGCAATCTGCTGCTGGCGTTGAAATTGCATGTTTCGGTCTGTGTGCCAAAACGTTTTATTGAAATAGAAGAAGATGTGTAAAAACTCATTTAAAAAGTTTTCTAATTTTGCTTTCTACAGCACTAACCATTATTTCTATGACAAAATGAACTGCCTCTTTGTGTTCCTTTTTAATGTAAATATTTTGAGGTTTATCAGTTTGATTCAATCAAGATGGCTTCAGGTGTGCCACAGTTTTGTCATAAGTAAGACTGTTAGCGCTCTAGTTGTTCTTTAGAACACTCTGGGATGCTGCAATAGAACACTGTATATCAGCTGACATACGCTGCTCTTGCTGGTAGTAAACAATTTACTGAGAATGTCAGACTTTATTAGACTTTATTCTAACATGGCTGAGAAAGACAGTGTGGATTTACAGGAAAAGCTTTTGGAGCACCTTCCATACCTCTCTGAGAAAATCATGAGAAAAGTTTTCTCTTAAATATGATTTATGAAATCTCATATGAGGGTCAGCATTTTTCACAGGGTAAAATCAGCTTAGCATAGCTTAGAACAGAAAACAAATGATTTATATTGTAACTGCTAGCATCCTTTAATTTCACGGGGTAAAATCACCTTAAAACAGACAATTCCTAAAATTAGTTTGGTACCATCAACAAATAATTTATATTGTAACTGTTATCATCTTTTCATTTCAATTGGCTCCATGTCCAAGAGTCCTGTAACAGCTGCCACGGCATGTTGTCCATGTTGAGGCAAGTCTGTAAAGGGGGTTCCTTTCGGGTGTGCCCACTCTGCCCTTTTACATATTTTTTAGGTTGAGCATCAGCGCATGCGCTGTCTGCAAGACCTGCTGTAATCATTACAAGGGGTGTGATCCCACCTGGCTGCTTGCCATTGGTTTACTCCTCCATCACTCTTCTTTGTTGGCTTCTGATTGGTTGGCACTCCTGTAACATCACTTGCTGTTTTCTCTCAGGAGCACCGGCCAACTACAGTTTTGTTACGCTGTAGTTGTACATATGCTCCTTTGGGGACTACTGCTTTTATATCCACACCTGTATTACTTTTCTCCACACGTGCGCAATGCTTCATGTTTCGCAGGGCGCCCGTTTCTACTTATTTAGTTTATTGTTACGGTCCAGAAGTTGCCTCCGTGCAAGGCATTCATTCACGTTCCTAATCTCATCAAATGGTAACTTGATGTTTCAACAATAAATAACACTGTTATTTAAGCCATACAATGCCATTTTCCACAAGAAAACAGTTTGTTTGGGTGCTACCTGGCAACGTGAAATTTTGATTTTAGCGATAATAAAGCATTTTAGAAAATGTGCTTCTTTGTTTTGTACTATTCTTAGTCACCACCTCTTCAGAGGTCATAGAGGCTGGTGGTGCCAGTGTAGGATGGGAAAGGTGAGCAGAAGCCTGCTGCCGGTACTGAAGCATTCACAGCACAGGGCTGT
The DNA here is from genome assembly GCF_964263255.1 of Lissotriton vulgaris. Classification (NCBI taxonomy): domain Eukaryota; kingdom Metazoa; phylum Chordata; class Amphibia; order Caudata; family Salamandridae; genus Lissotriton; species Lissotriton vulgaris. Next base: position 56,811,219 of record NC_141685.1, read on the forward strand.
ACGAAGCAGACCGAGACAAAGGCAGTGCAAAGCCAGCATTCCGTCGTTTTCAGCTCCCCTTCTGCCCCCCTCCTCACATGTGCACAGAACACCGAACTCCAACGGCCCTTGCACTTCATGCACATTAACACTTTCGCAATGTACCGTGCAAACGCTAGCAATCTGCAAACACGCTTTCTTGCACACAGTTGCCTATTCAGTGCCACACACAACCACGCAAAGTCATTCATGCCCAGGCCTCTCTCATACAAATCATCACATGTATCCTTTTACACTGCCATCACCACAGAAGCTAAAATAGTGGCCACAAAACAACACAAAAGAAACAGCGGAGGTGGTTGCGACTGCAATCGCATCCGGAATAACAACTGACTTCTCATCACCACCGTAGTGGCCGTGGTGCTTCAAATGTGCTCCTCCATCCCTCATTTCTCCACACAAATCCCATCAACAACCATGGTGACTAACCGTCCCTACTTTTTACGGACTCTCCATAAGAATGCCTTTATACGAAGCCACGTCTATAATTTTCATTATTTTGGGTGACAGCCAATTAAGCGGTGTGTTTCACCCTCTAATGGTCGCCCCAGACTTTTTGTAGAGAGCTACTATGATTGGCTTGAAAGCCATCAGCCAATACTAGTGCTCGCTGCTCCACTGCAGGACTTATATCGGCCAATGAAAACAGCTTTGGTTACCCAGCCTTGGGTTGCTTTAGCTCCCGCAAATCACACTTTCAGTGTTATTCTAAATTGTTTACTGTGTCCTGCACTTTTCAAACTGCAACTCCGTTTGAAACCGGTCACCAAGTCAGCCATGGGCTTCATTACCCCCTTCAATCAACTCGTCCAAGGTAAGTGGAATAATTATGCTTTTCATGTTTTGAAGTTTTACATTTGCGTTTAGTTTCAGTAGAATGAAATGTATCTATGGTCACAGTGTTTTCACTCTTCCTCTCTGTATCCACATGTGTAGTTGTTCCTTCGCTCTTTCCATCTTTCTCTTTCCCTATATCTCTCTGCTGGTTCCCATTCCCAGTGCACTAGGTCTCGCATTTACGAGAGTTTGCGTTATTGGCATTGTACATGATAATCCCTTTTATTTGAGTTTTGTTTCTTAAAACATAAATAAAAGGCATTGTCATTTACAATGCTTATAACTTAAACTCTTGCAGATGAGAAGCCTATTGCATTGAAAATGCTTGTTTAAATAATTTATTATGTCACTGAGTCTGGTAAAGGCTGCCAAAACATATTGTTCAGGTTGAAACCAACCAATCAGGATTGACTACTGCCTCCTAATTTGGTCAATCAGAGCACATCTGGACACCAACTGTCTAAATATAAAATTAGTTTTGACACTTAATTTCTCAAAAACTACTGGTTGGATTTACACCAAATAACAAAAAGCTAAATCTGTGGGCCAAGATCTAGCTTCATGCCAAAGTTAGTGTAATGCTGTTCAGCAGTTTTTGTTACAGCACTGTTTAAAGAAGTCTATGGAAAATACAAGGAGGAGACCCCTGTTTTTCTCGGCCCCCGCCTGATGGATCACCTCAAAACTTTCCAGGAAGGAGCTGAAATGAGAGGCCTACTTGTTTTTTTTAATGCCCCCGGGTGGGCCATATCCTGGGGGATAATAAGCTTCAGATTTAGGAGAGAGGGGGCGCACTTGGCCCCACTTCCCCAGGCCAGTTATGACTTTGGAGACCACCACTCCCCAGCCATCGAAACTTAAGGGGAGGGGGCACGTGGCCTCTCCCTGGGCTGATTTCAGCCCTGGGGACCACAACACCCCCAGAGCATAGCTATCCAAACCACAGAGGAGGGGGCAGATGCCGCCATCCTGGGCCAATTTCGGACCTGGCAACCCCATTACCCAGGGCCCAGCTGTAATTGTAATGAGGGAAGCCATGCAGCCCACCTCCCCGGGCCAATTTCGTATCAAAAGTGGGGCATCCCCAGGGACGAAGCAAAAAATACACCCCTCCCAGGGCCATTAATAAGCCTGGGAAACCCATACTCCATTGCCCGGTTGGCTATGCCCTGGGGTGCCCACACCCAGAGCATAGCAGTTTCCCTGCCCGCACTGGTCCGAACACAGAAACTTGTGTTTGCTCTCGCTTTGTGGGAGCAATTTTAAAGACCCTGCAAAGCGAGAACAAACACTACTTCTGCAGCCAGCAGGCAGGAGCATTAAAAAATGCACCTGGCTGCTGAGAGCAGACTTTATAATTGCTTCCCTACCCGCTGTGAAGTGGGCAGAGAAACAGATGAACAAAATTGCTCTCGCATGCAGGGAGCAGCATTTTTAGCTTGTCCCTGTGAGTGGGAGCAATGCTGGTTCATGCCGTAGGCTTGGAGCATCTGGGGCCGTGCCCTAAGATAACTATAACTCGCACCCTGGCCATGCACTGCTAATTACCCCACATACTGCATCACTCATGATAACTTCTATGCCATCATTGATGATATAACTTGCAGCGTCAGGGCTTCGGTGGTAAATGTTGTGTACTGCAAGCAATATACCCGAGAGTGACAGTTTACATTCCTCTCCTTTCACTTTGCTTTTGGACACTGTTCTCTGGCCGCTGTCACTGAATCATTACTGTTGTAGAAAACAACCAAACACCACAATCAGCTGTGAATATTCACCAGTGTGTGCTTGTTAAATTAGTTCTTTTTGCAGGGACTCAGTCCAAGTGTGTTGAGTTTATAGGTTTTATTACTAATGCCTAAAGTTAGCTGAAAATACCCTTCTTAGTCTAAGCATTATTCCTAGAGCTGCTTTTGTTGCGGGGATTCTGCTCATGCACACAACTAGGCATAGGAAATGCCCATTCCAATTGGCAATCCAGGTAATGGAGCACGGGCTGAGCGCAAGTAAAGTATGAAAAGCGAAATGATAATCCATATGCCAAACCCAATGTGCCCAAAGGCAGTACTCCATAGTGTTCAAGCTTTCGATCATGAAGCTTGGTGAGCCTGGGTCGGCTGTCTCTTGACACAGACAGTGCAGCCATTTCGGAGCAAGCAAATCAACAGCAGCACACCAGCAGCCAAGGCGAGAATGAGAGGGAAGCCGCCAAAGTTGCTGGAAAAAATAGAATGAAAAAATGCAGGTATCACACCAAATATAGTTTGGAATGAGGTCAAAAGGCCGGAGCAAACAGTTTTAAAAAAGTGGGCCAGGCCTGTAGTGGTCGAGGCATTAAAGATAGTGTGGATTAAAGTGCCAAAATTCTGTACGCGTGTTAGTTACATGAAGGACAAATGTTTCATGAGAAGAATTGAGAGCGACTTGCTTTTGAGACAATAAAGCTCTTATTCTGTTCAAATTGTTGAACTCTGCTTTTAGGGTCGGAATGGAAGGCTAAATAGAGATATCAAGCCTCCCATGCGGGGGCGGGAAAAGCAAATTTTTACAGCAAACTAGTCGCTGTGAAACAGTGACAATGTATGAAATTCAAGCCAACATTCCGCAGCAAACTTCATGATTCAAAAGCAAAAAGCTACCGTTAGCTAATAGTGTGAATGTTGGTATGATAGCTAGCACAGGAATTCCCTTCAAAATGCAAGCTAAATTCGGAGCCTCCACGAGTGAATGATCAGGTGGGGAAGTACATTCCTCCCCTTTTAAGTAAACCTCTTAGCCATCCCTCAGACATCTGTATGAGAAGGGCAGAGACCAAACTTCATGGAGAAAACAGTACCAAGTGGTTCATATCTACCCAGGGCATAGTGTTACATACATGAACTAAACTTAAACAGAGGAAAAGCAATGTTATTAAACCATGGATGAACCAACAGCTGAATTAGATTTGACTACAGAAAATGGTAATGGTTCTAATTTTTTTATATGCAATAGAGAATGTGACGCATCCTTCATTGACATAAACTGTTATTTTTCTGTTCAATTAAACTGTAAAAACACTGACAAAATATTAATGTAGTCCCAAGGCACTTTCCCAGATTTTAAAGTTTGTAAGGCCCATGCAAACTGCATGATGGACCGCAATTGATTTTGACCATGGAACAAAACAGAAACATCATCTTACACAATATCCACAACAGATGAAACAATATTATCCAAAGTGTAAAGCCTGAAAGAGAGTGTGTTAATGCTATTATCAATGACAGCAAGCACTTTTTCCAAATTAGCTTGGTCTATTGCTCTTAAACGGGAAGCAGCCTCAACCTGCGACAGTTTCCGAACTTCATTGTAAATCGCACATATATATATCTTTTAGATCTTCCACTCACAGGACCCTTAACAAAATCAGTTAAATCAACATTGTCAGTGAACAAAGATAAATAATGTTTAACAGACGAAAGAGTGGAATGTTTCAGCCAATTATGACATCATTTCCCCACTGACTAGGTGGTAACTGAACGGGAAGTTTCAAAAAGGGATCAGTTCTGTCCTGTGTAAGGCCAGGGGCTAAACCCAGAAAGCCATGTTGACAAGAATCAGAACTTGGTGGCCACAACAACCAACCCTCAGGATCCAGGGACGAAATGTTAAAGGAGGAATTTGAAATGAAAGATTGTAATTCATCAAGGGATCTATCAGTATGATTGTTCCAATTAGGGTAAGCATGCAGATTAGGAATTTTAGGGGTATTCATGTGTTTTGAATTGGCCAAACTAAGACAAGTTGTTTGTGAGATCGTACTATTTAAAAACAACATGTGGCCGAGAATAAGACATGCTCGGTGTAAAGCTTCAGTGCCCTGCACTTGCCAGGGTCTAGAACCCCAAACAGATTTAGGATCTATGGTATCTTTCCATAGCTTGTAGCCATCCACTTCTAACTGATCCGTAAAGGATTTGGAATACAACAATTTTGAGTGAGTAAGTCTCACTTTTGAATTAGATTTGTAATTTAATTTAAAATAAAATGAGCTCGGGTTAGACAGATCAAAGTCAGTAAAATATGTGAATTTATTCAAAAGGGTATTTGAGCTGCCTTCTATGGGAGTAGGACAATGTCCCCATTCGGTGTAATTAACCACATTTCTAAATGTATTATCCTTATGTTGAAAGTGATGGCCATAGTGTTGGTAACAGAACAAGTCGGCGTAGTTTGTGGAGTCTAAATATAAATCCTCAGCATTAAAGGCAGCATAACATTTCAAATCAGAAAAGAGAGCTTCAACGGCTTGGACATCCCAATCGCTCTCTTTGTGGAAACTGACCCGTTGGCAGACCCCCGGATGTAGCTGGCTACTATCAGCGTTCTCGGAATTGTTTTTATCAAGGCGGCAGCACGTACGTGCACAAGTGAATGCGACCTCATTTAGAAGTGGCGCTTCTCCTTTCTCTTAAAAACACTCACGGACTTATTTGGGTATTGACGCGCCCTTTAAACACCGCGATACAGCTTACTGCTCTGCAGTACCGTGACTCAAAATTCGGCGCCCTTCTGCATTTATCGATGTTGGCGAGGGCAACCCCTTCTCATTTAGAAAGTTAGGAGCCCTGCAGCTGTCAAATACTTACTACCGCAACTACTGCCTACATATATAGCTGCCACCATCTAGTATTGTTACTTCCCGGAAGTGACCTCTTTTCTCTCGCACGGTAGCCCAAACAGTCCTTCAAGTAACTACTTTGCCAGCAATTTTAAAGTCCGGAATCGATAGTGTGGGACTCACAACTCTCTAATTTTAGGGATTTATTGACCTTGTTCCAATAACTTGAACATACTAAAGAACAGATTCAATACTTGTCCCCTCCCATTGCAGCACAATAGAGTTTGTTCATGGTTAATGTCCTGATGAAGACATATTGTATATGTCGAAACGCGTTGACTGAAGACCACTTAACCTTCCTTTTATCTAATTTGTGAATACATATGTATCAGTCTTTTTACCAATTGTGATCAATGTGTCTAATTTTTATCCCCTTTTTTATCAAATTAAACTATAAATATTCTTTCTAACTGAACTAGTCTGTTTGTTTTATCTATTGTGTACTTTCCTTAGTTTATGCCTGGGAGTGTTTTTTCAAATATTGGACATCCCAATCATCAGAACGTATGTTTTGTTTCACAACATCCCCCATTGAAACACGAAGTACATTAGGAACATTAACCACCTCTGTGGGTCCATGAATTTGAAATTTTACAGCATCTCATACAATAACATCTAGCACGGGCTAGGCTGTGATGTTGACAAAAGTCTGGTCTCTTTTCATGATGTGTGATGAGGAGTGTGAGACCAAAGTTCCATCAATTAATCAGATTTTTGATCGTTCAGTTATATAGTGTCCATTTACCAGACGGAAAAATACCATCACAAATCCAATCGACATGAACAAAAAAATTGAGATGAGAACCAACCAGATGTAATTCCAAGGTGGAACCAAAAAATGTCTTTTAAACCAAGTAACAAAAATAGAAAACCTCAATGGTATACTCGATGTTATAGAGTCAGAGTCAAAGGAAAAATGTGACTGGTCAGCTAGACTTGTTTACACAACAGGCAATGACAAATCCGTGGGATATGTATACTCAGTATCTTCATGTGGATCGCTAGCTGGCGAATTTAATAATGGATTAGTGACTGTGAACATCTCTATAGCAAGGTCAGGCCTGTTGGTGTCAGCAGAGGCCAAAACAGAATTTCTCGTCAGTGCTGGACAAGAGACAGCAGGAGTCATACTAAGAAGAATCAGCCACTCGTAGTTTGACATTGTCAATGGAGTTGTACCTGTTTCCCTTGCGACCAGGAAGTGGTGGTAAAATGAATGTTCTTGTGCCCTGCATGCCAAGCACTGGAATGGGCGCATGATACGAGGGGCTGAACTCCTTCTTGTTCTACACCTTCTCACAGACCAGGTCACCGACTCGGGGTAGCCAGCTAACTACCGGAATTTACCGGAATCTGTAGAGCAGCTTCAGCTCCATATGTGGAGGGCAAGTGTTCCTTTGCAAGACTGTCTCGAGTCTCTTGTAGGTTCTGTAACACAGCAGAATGATTATCTACGTCAAAGAATACGGCTGTCGCCGCCATGTCTCGACCATCAAGGTCCAGTAAAAACATTTTTATGCCAAAAAGCCTTTCGTACGGGATCTGCCCACACAGAGATCTTCTAGGAAGATTATTTGGTGCCCGTAGTACCTAAAACCCTAGCTGTCAAAGATTGGTTTAAGTCACGGTTCATTCGCTCCACAACATAATTGCTCTCAAGCCGGTATGGAGACAAAAATGTCACCTCGACCCCCAAAGACCCCCATGGCTTCCTTGTACACCTTAGAGGTGAACGCTGGGCCTGATCAGAATGGAAAGTGCCACATGCAAAAAATCCCACAAAGACATGCAAATCTCGGATGACAGTTCGAGCATCAGCACTCCTTTGTGGCCAAATGCAGGGAAAGCGTGTGCATGAATCCACTGCAACTAAGATATACTTATACGCAGTATCAGCAGAAAAAGGTCAGCAGTGATTAAATAAACACAACCAAGTGGTCTATTAGATATGTACAGCTGTGTTTGTGGCGGCCGTGCAGCAGTTGAAGGTTTAATCTGCTGACATACATAACAAGAAAGGACATATTCACAAGTTTATTTATACAATCCACACCACCACTAACGCTGCTGTAAGATAGAGACATACGCTGAAACGTCGGCATGAGCTGAGGCTATGCCTTCGTGAGCGACTGTTATCAAGGGTAACCTGCGATCCGCATCAGGAATCAGCCTGTCACCAACGTTGTTAATTCTCACATAGGGAACTTTATCAGGACTTAAATGATAAGAGTATTTAGAAGGGAAACCCTTAGGGTAATTATCACCGATCTCTGTAGCAGCTATAGCTGCCAAGATGTCATCATCATTCTTACTGTTGGATCTTGTAACTGCTGCTACTACATATGTTGCTACTACGGTCTTTGCTGCTTCATCAGCAAGACTGTTGCCAACAGCGTGTACTCCTACACGCTGGTGACCAAGAGTATGAATTACATTTACAAGAGGCAGACTTTCTTTATTTCTGCGACTCAAACCCATAGCATCTTGTGCTTAATTGTGCCACCTTTGGAATCACAATAGTCATTCTGAGTCCAAAATAATACATTTTTATTGAAGGACTGAACACAGTAATAAGAGTACAATTAAAGTAGTCACACGAGGGTCAGCAAACTTCAATGCAAACACTAGAGCACAGTTTGAGAAAGGTGTGTCAGGGCAAGCTTTGTTTTTTATAGTCTATTATGGAAAAATTCCAATCTCACGATGGTTCATTTTTTTGTTTTAATAAAGGTGTTACTATATTCGTGATAGTACGTAGGAGAACAGCCAACACTTGTTTCACCCCTTACACGGCCATCCGGCCTGTGGCTTCCTCAGGGCGTTACGAATCAGGTTGAAGAAGTATATCTGGTCGTTCTTTTCTGTGGATAAATAGGGATTCCCTGATTTTGGTGTAATGCCGGTACGATTCGTCTCGTGCGATTGGAATTTTTCCATAATAGGCTATTAAAAACAAAGCTTGCAATGACACACCTTTCTCAAATGTTGCTATAATAGGGGGTTAGGCCTCATCCCGAGGGCAAGCTTGACAAAAAAGAGGGACCTATGCTCATAAAGGGCCAGTAAGGGATTGCGACCTTTTACCCCTCATGCTCACTAACCCAAGCACTAGAGCACGTAGTTCTGCCAAATTGGCGGTACAGTCACCTAATGTCTGCGTGTGCACGACATCGGATTTGAATTCTCCATTCACCATGGTACCAGCCACGGTTGCGCAGGCCAATGAATAAGAATACTTAGATCCTAGCGCCGGTTGCGCTGAATCGTCTGAATAAATGATACAATGGTAATGCTCAAGCGTGCGCATGTACAGAGGAGCAGGATGAACAAACTCATACTGTAAAAACTCCTGAGTTTGCAACGAGGGGTCAAAGATAAATGTGACATCCGGAGATGTCAACGAAGTTGCACATTGTATCCAATTAGAATATATAACTTTAGAATTTGGTACACAGGTTTTCATCACTGCTTCAGATGCAGGATAAGGTGTAACAACCAACATGCATTTTCCTTGTGACAGCGCTCTCTCATTTAGAATCACCATCTGTACAGCTGTCAAAACTTTCTTGACAGAAGAAAATCGCTTTTCAGCTGAAGTGTACAAGTGTGACTTGTAAGCAATAGGAATTGCGTCTCCTTCATTAAACGTCAAGTAGCTGAAACCCACGGCACCAGGCACAATTCTTATTACCATACCAGCTTAGTAGGTTAGTGTGGTTACCATGAGTCAATAAGTACTTAGATTCAAGAAGATCAAACTGCAAAAATGGCAGAATAGCTGAATGTTCAGGCAGCCAGCATGACTTGGTAAAAGTTGGTTGTATCAAAGCATATAGAGGTTTGATATGCTGGGCATAATCAGGAATATAAGGACAGCCAAAATTAAAAAAAAATTCAGAGTTGCAGGAGACCATAAACATGCGCATTTCTCCAGGAAGTGAGGTGCAAGACTTCTACCTTCATTGTTGAGCTCATAGTCCAGGAACAACACTGTGTACTCAACAATGTGTGACTTTGCAAAGTTACATTTATAACCAAAGTCCGCAAACATAACTATGATGCGGTCAGTGCAACACAGATGCGGCCATAATTTGTCATCCATTAGATAAATATCATCAATGTACGAGTACGCATCAGGATCAATGTCATCTAACAAAGAGACGACACCTGCGGCAAAGACACCTGGGCTGTTTTTATAGCCCATAGCCAATCTTTTAAATTGTTTTTGTTTGTCGCCACAAGTGAACGCTGTCCATTGACTACCAACAGAGGACAGGTTATGACTAAAAAAGCTATTGGAAATGTCTAGTGTGGTCTTAAATCTTTTTCGCACCAGACTGTCAACGAGAGTTGAACTGTGGGTGTTCTGTACCGCACATGTACGACAATGTGAATTTAAATGTCAATAATCCAAAACCAGGCAGTACGACCCATCAGGTTTGGTAACACTGAAACGAGGATTATTCATGGGTGACACACATGTCTCAATCAAACCTTCATATTCTAATTGTTCAAGGATTTCCGCAACTGGAGCTTTAGCCTCTATCCGCATGGGATATTGGGGTTGTGGCTGTGGCAGAGGCCGCAATGGAATCTCGTGTCTGGGAGAAAGATTTTCCCACCCGACTTGAGTAAGGTACAAGGCAGGTGCAAGCACCAGAGCCTACTCTTCTGCAAAGTTCTGTGGACTGCTCCTTGGGCACGGTGTGGTAACAGTGAAACGAGGATTATTCATGGGTGACACACATGTCTCAATCAAACCTTCATATTCTAATTGTTCAAGCATTTCCGCAACTGGAGCTTTAGCCTCTCGCCGCATGGGATATTGGGGTTGTGGCTGTGGCAGAGAACGCAGTGGAATCTCGTGTCTGGGAGAAAGTTTTTCCCACCCGACTTGAGTAAGGTACAACGCAGGTGCAAGCACCAGAGCCCACTCTTCTGCAAAGTTCTGTGGAATGCTCCTTGGCACGGACGGTGTGCAGAAAACTAGGGAGGGTCACCTCCTCCCCTCTTGGAGCGGCCAAAACGAAAAGCAGGGGCCAGTCTGCCTCAGTTAATAGAATGTCATATGTAGAGGTCAGATCTTCCCAAAAAATTCCTTTATTACACGTTGGATGTCACCTTCTATTAAAAGAACTATATCATATAGTCTGTCAGGGGGTGCCACCCTAGTGTCAGTAGTTTCCACTGTGACAACGACGCCAACTCCGCCACCCTGATCAACAACCTCGCCAATCTTGGCCTCAGACAACTTGTCACTGCACTCACCCACGCAGCTTGCCACACGCTGGACCTCGTCTTCTCCACAGGCACCCACGTCGACTTCGACCACACCACCGAACTCCACTGGACCGACCACCGCTGCAACTTGTCACTGCACTCACCCACGCAGCTTGCCACACGCTGGACCTCGTCTTCTCCACAGGCACCCACGTCGACTTCGACCACACCACCGAACTCCACTGGACCGACCACCGCTGCATCCATTTCACCTTCAAGAAACCAACCACGCACCACCGCACCCAACAGCTGCCTCGCCGCTGCTGGAGCAAAGTCACCGAAATCCAGCTGATCACCACCCTCACCCAGAACCCGCCCGCCAACCCCACCAACCCAGACGCCGCAGCCTGCAACCTCAGACGGTGGATCGACAACTGCGCCAACACCCTCACCCCGCTCAAGAAACGCTCCAACAGCCACACCAGCAAGAGAGCCACCTGGTTCACCGACAAGCTCCATACCTCCAAACACGCATACCGGAAACTGGAGAAGATATGGCTCCATGAACGCACAACAGACAACCACTCAGCCCACAAGGACGCCACCGGCAGACATCACCACCTCATCAGATTAGCCAAGAGATCCTCCTTCAAAGACCACTTGGATAACAACACACAAGACAGCAAGGAGCTCTTCGGCATCGTAAAGGAACTCTCCAACCCCAGCGCCAACGCCAACGACATCCCGCCCTCACAAGAACTGTGCGACTCATTAGCCATCTTCTTCCACCCCAAGATCGCTTACATCCACAAAAGCTTCAACACCACAACTCCCCCGACTACGCTAGACTCCACCTCCCCTGTGAACACTACTAGCGCCAACCGCCTGACCTCCTGGTCCAAAGTCAACGGCATCGAGACAAGCAAGGCCATGAACTCCATCCACTCAGGATCTCCGTCAGACCCGTGCCCACACCACCTATTCAACAAAGCAGACGCAGCTGTCACACTCCAACTACTGAAGGTCATCAACATCTCCTTCAAAACAGTGACATTCCCGGAAAGCTGGAAGCACGCCGAAATCAACGCCCTCCTTAAGAAGCCCAAGGCGGACCCCAAGGACCTCAATAACTTCCAGCCCATCTCCCAGCTCCCGTTCCTGGCAAAGGTCATCGAGAAAATCGTCAACATGCAATTGGCCCGCCACCTGGAAGACAACAACATCTTGGACCCGTCCCAATCCGGATTCAGACGAAACCACAGCACCGAGACAGCCCTCATCGCCGCCACAGACGACATCAGTTGCAAACTAGACAATGGCGAAACATCATCCCTCATCATCCTGGACCTGTCAGCCGCCTTCGACACGGTCTGCCATCGGTTTCTAAAGACACGCCTCCTAGAAGCCGGAATCCAAGAGAAGGCCCTTGACTGGACCACGTCCTTCCTCTCTGGCAGAACCCAGAGCGTCCGCCTCCCACCCTTCCGATCTGAAGCCACGGACATCATCTGTACCATCCCCCAGGGCTCATCTCTCAGCCCGATGCTCTTCAATGTCTACATGGCCCCCCTCGCACAAGTGGCCCGCCATCACAACCTCAACATCATATCCTATGCCACGACAACACCCGGGTCATCCTCTCTCACACCAAGGACGCACACCCCGCCAAAACCAACCTCCACGAGGGAATGAAGGCTGCCGTCGACTGGATGAGGAGCAGCTGTCTGAAGCTGAACTCGGACAAGATGGAGGTTCTCATCCTCGGACCCACCCCCTTAGCCTGGGATGACTCCTGGTAGTCGACCACACTGGGAACAGCACCAACACCCACTGACCATGCACGCAACCTAGGATTCATCCTCAACTCCAACCTCTCCTTGTCAAAGCAGGTCAACGCTGTCTCCTCCTCCTGCTACAAACACCCTCCGCATGCTCCGCAGGATCTACAAGTGGATCCCGACCGAAACAAGAAGAACGGTGACACAAACCCTCATCAGCACAAGACTGGACTACGACAACGCACTCTACGCAGGAATCCCAGCCAAACACCTACGGCGACTACAACGCATCCAAAACGCCTCCGCCTGACTGATCGTCAACATCTCTGCCGCAGCCACATCACCCCCACCTGAGAGACGTACACTGGCTCCCCGTCGACAATAGGATCACCTTCAAGCTCCTTACCCACGCCCACAAAGCACTCCACAACGCCAGATCAGCCTACCTGAACAGCAGACTCAGCTTCTACACCCCAACCCGCCAGCTCCGCTCCACCAGCCTCACCCTCGCCGGTGTCCCACGCATCCAACGAAGGACCTCCGGCGGCAGATCCTTCTCCTACCTCACCGCCAAGACCTGGAACACCCTCCCTATCCACATAGGGCAGACCCAAGACCTACTCGCCTTCAGAAGACTCCTCAACAACTGGCTCTTCAAGCAGTAGCAGCACCTCCTCTCCCCATAGCGCCTTGAGACCCTCTGTCAAGCGTTCACACACGAGGTTCCTGTTGTTTCCTTCTTGGAGATGCATGCTCCCAACCCCCCTATGAACTAATCAGTCAGCAAGGAGTTAAGCACTTGCACAACTGTGCAATCCACAAGGGAAAAGGGAAGTGGATAGAGAAACAAGACAAACAAAACTGGATTTCTTCCTGAGATGGCAGCTCGGTTTCTCTTTGAAGTGTTCAGGACTTCAGGTTCATTTGTACCTTCACAAAATAACAGCGATCCTTCAAGTCTCAAAATAACACTTTGCTTTTCTTTTGAAATAATGCTAAAATTACTATTACATACCTATATCTGTGAAGCCCTTTCTAATATTCCTATGATTGTCAGGTTTCAATATTTCTGGGTTAATGGATGCCTTAAAGAACAATACGCAAATAAAATGAATAATCAAAACAATGCACCAAGAAAACATCAATCATTGGTTAATGGTTAGTGTTTTATTTAGTATTCAATTTCACACCAAACGTGGCCGACCTGTGCTGCTGTCCTTAAAAGGGATTCTGAGAATAAAAGACAAAAAAAGAAAAAACAACAATATCCTCCTTTTAGGAAGTTTAACCTCTGTTCTGTATACGAATTCTGTCCTGCATATGAATTCTCCTATGTCAAATTATACATTGAATACACATGACTTAAAGAATCTTCAAAACACTGTTTAGGGTATTTTTTATAAAACAGTTATTATCTCTGCTGAAATGTCAATAACGATTTTCTATATTGATTTGTCCATCAACTATGTTCATAAGAAATGACAATTGAAAATAAACTTGCTTTAAATATATGCCAAGTTCCAAAAATCCGTTTTACAATGAAGAAAATGATTTTCCAGCTCTCGAGTCTTTTACAAATAATAAGCTTGTCTTTTGATCCTGAGTTGCTTGGTAACCAGATCTCTTACTTGTTTACACAGGAAATCCTATCGAGGAGAGAAGGCTCAACTGGAACTGCAGATCGAGGGACTGAAGCCGCCGGTGCCTTTCGCAGATCGGAGGACGACGAAGGAATCACAAAAGGGGAAGGTAAGTGTTTAAAGGGAAAACGGTAACTAAGGTTGTCTAAGGAAATCGGGAACAGAAGCTAGCGGGAGGAATTCCAGACGGGAGGGAAGCGGAACCAAAAGAAAGGGACTGAATCAGACGGGTCTCAGATGCCAAATAGGAACACTCTCGGTGATGCTGTTGGACGAAGCGAAGCGTCACTGCGAGTGAGGGCATGGTATTTATAGTCTTTTCTTGGGCGTTCCTTCACCTGCTCACGTGTATTCAGGAAACCGTTCAAAACGTGAGAGTGAAAAGGCTCTTGTATTCAGTTCTACACGTGCATAAAACTTGAACAGTAACAATCATTGCTAGCTGTAAGAAAATGTAGCAACAAACATTGCTAGCTACAAATGAATCACTAGCTGTACTTGCCACACAATAAACAGTACTTGTCACACAATACGAGAACATGCATAATTAAAGGGATTAACTTGCAATGGCATAAGAACCCATGACAGTTCTCCCCCCCAAAGGTTGCCTTACTGGTCGTGGTTTATTTGGATTAAGGGCATGAAAAGATCGAATTAGTCATGGTGCATGTACGTTAGCTTCAGGCTCCCAGGACCTTTCAGAAGGATCATATCCCTTCCAATCAATCAGGTAGTATAGACAACCTCGCACACGTTTTGCATCCAAAATCTTTTTAACCTCATACTCAATGTGATCTCCTACTACCACCGGATGAGGAGGGTTATCTGGTCGGGTTTTTGGATCGTAGGGTTTTAAAAGGGATACATGAAAAACAGGGTAAATTGCATAGTCCTGAGGAAGAATCACTTTTACTGCCACTGGGTTCACAATCTTTTCTATAGGAAAGGGCCCAATAAATCGAGGTTTTAATTTTTTAGGCCCCTCGAATTGGATATTTTTTGTTGACAGCCAAATCAAATCACCTGGTTTGTATTGTGGGGATGGAATTCTATGTAGGTCCGCTGCTTCTTTCATCTTGTCCTTATGTTTAACTAAGCTCATTTTAATATGTTCTTGAAATGTTAACAGCTTGTCTAACCTTTCTGACACAGCTGGCATATCCTGAGGCCTTTCTGGACAAATTATTGGCAAAATTCTAGGATGTTGACCTGTGAGAAAGTAAAAGGGCGAACATCTCAAAGCCGAATGTACCGTATTAATATAAGTGAATTCTGCTATAGGTAAAGCCTCATCCCAATTAGAAGTCAAAGTAGTCGACAAACAAAGCAAACTTTGTTCTAGGTATTGATTCACCTTTTCTGTTTGGCCATCAGTTTGAGGATGAAAGGCAGATGATAGAGCAATTTCTATTCCTAACTGATTACAAAGTTGTTTCCAGAATTTAGAAAGAAATTGGGGACCTCTGTCAGAAATAATTTTGGGTGGTAATCCATGGAGTTTAACAATATTGGTTAAGAAGATATTACTAAACTCAATTGTAGATGGTAGTTTAGGCAGAGGAATGAAATGAATCATTTTGGATAGCAGATCTACTACTACTTAAATCGTGGTTAAACCATGGAACTTAGGTTGATCCGTAACAAAATCTAAACTAATGGTATGCCATGGGAAGGGGGGAATTGCCATTGGTTGTAACAAACCCATAGGAGGAGTGTGCAACGATTTTTGTCTTGCACATACTGGACAAGTCTGAACATATTCATGTACATCCTCACTCATTTTTTCCAACCAGAAATGTCTTTGGCATAATTCAAGAGTTTTATTGACTCCATAATGAGCAGCTGTCGCTACATCATGATTCCACTTCATGATTTGTTCTCTTAAAACTTTTTCTGGAACAAATAGTTTATTCTCGCAAAAGAAATAACCATCATAAATTGACGTGTTTTTTAATGAAAGCCATTGATGTTGATTCAGAGTTTCAGTTTGTTTTTTCAATAATTTTAAAAAGGTGTCAGTGGATATCTCTGCACAGATCTTTTCTGCGGGAATGATACTCTGCAATTCCTGTCATAGGTCTTTATCTTTGTCACAAACCAAACGTGAAAGCGTGTCTGACAACAATTGTTTAGCGCCAGGTCGATAGGTGATCACAAAATCGAACTCACTAAAGAATTGCAGCCAGCGCATCTGTCTGGGGGTAAATGCTTTTACAGTTGAAAAGAATTGCAAATTGTTATGGTCTGAAAAGATAGTGATGGTGTGTTTAGCCCCCAAGAGATGATGCCTGAATTCCTGGAACACAGCTTTAATTGCCAATAGTTCACGCTCAGCCATAGGTTAGTTTTGTTCTGCAGGTAAAAGTTTTCAAGAAAACAACGCTATTTGATGGAGATGTCCTGTATTGATCTCTTTCTGCATCAAAACACCACCAATGGCAGTTTGTGAAGCATCTGCTTCCACAAAGAATGGTCTATCCGGATCGGGGTGTATTAAAATAGGTGCTGAAGTGAAAGCTGTCTTTAAGGTCTGAAAAGCTACTTCTGCTTCATTACTCCAGTGGAATTTCTTTCCTTTTTGCAAAAGCAGTGTGATAGGTCCCTCTATTTCTGAAAATTTGGAAATGAAACGCCTATAAAAATTTGCAAATCCAAGAATCCGCTGAATTTCTTTTACTGAGGTTGGAGCAGGCCAATTCAATATTGCTTCAACCTTTTTGGGATCCATTGTAATTCCTTCAGGAGACAACCAATAACCTAGAAATTCCACTTTTGAGGTGTTGAAAACACATTTCTCTAATTTAACAAATAAAGAATTATCTCTGAGCTTTTGAAGCACCGATCGAACATGTTCTACGTGTTCCCCTGCATTTTTTGAATAAATCAAAATGTCATCAATATATACAATGACACAGATGTCTAATAGGTCATGCAAAACTTCATTAATGAAGTATTGAAATGCTGCTGGAGCATTACAGAGACCAAAGGGCATCACTATACTCAAATAGGCCGAATTTTGTGCGGAAAGCTGTTTTCTACTCATCTCCTTCTTTAATACGGATTAGGTGGTAAGCTCAGCGTAGATCTAATTTTATGTAAATACTTGATCCTTTGACTTGATTAAGTAACACTGGAATCAAAGGCAAAGGATACCGGTTTTTAATAGTTTCCTTATTTACAGCGTGGTAGTCGATGCAAGCCCTTAAATCTCCCGACTTCTTCGCTACGAAAAAGAGGGGCGATGAGACTGGAGATGTGGAATGACGAATGAATCCAATGTCTAATAGCTCGTCAAAATAGGAGCGTAAATATTGATTTTCAGGTTCAGTTAAAGCGTATATACGACTGCAAGGCAGTACGGCTCTGGAATTAGGTCAATTCTACGGTCGTAGATCTGATGGGGTGGTAATTTGGTTGATTTGACTGGATCAAACACATCGGCAAAATCCTGATAATCTCTGGGAATATTAGAATATTCAGACTGTGATATGGCACAAAAAAGAAGCATGACTGTATCCTTGGTCTCATGATAGCAATGAAGTTTACAAAACAATGAATCCAAAGTAACTGTACATTTAATCCAATCGATTTTTGGATTATGTAATTCGAGGCATGGGATTCCTAAAATAACCCCAAAAGTTGGTGTATCAATGAGGTCAAAAGTAGTACATTCAGTTTGGCCATTGTCAGTAACTATTATTAAAGGTGTAGTATGAAACCGAATCAGACCTGAAGAGAGTGCGGAACCATCAACAGCTCGAACAGGCTCAGGTTCTTTTTTAGGTACTTGAGTCAACTTTAATTTTTGAGCTAATTCTAGGTAAAAAGAATTTACCTGTAGCCCCAGAATCTATAAGTACTGGTATACTATGTCTTTGTTGATTTGATATGATCAAGATGACCCTTACTGTGAAATGTCTGGGTACATGATTGTGTACGCTAGTTGCATATCTTGAGATCTTCTGACATTTTTCTCCCGAGGAACCGATCTCCTCTTTCCCCGAGAATATTAGTTTTCCGATATCTGCGAAGGCTCAGACATTATCACTGAGACCTTTTTTTTGGCTGGTTTGATTGGACAGTCCCTGGCGAAGTGACCAGATTTGCTGCATTACAGGCATAGATTCCCTTTTCGCCTTCGATCTTTTTCTTCCTGTGATAGGGGTCCTTTAACCCCCTCCAATTTGCATAGGTTCTACCTGAGCGATCTTATCGTCATTATTCTTATGTTCAATTTTAAAATGCAAATTCTTAATATCTCCTTTAGTTCTTTCGCCTTTCCGTTCTCCTAACCTATGATCCAATTTAACCACTAGGTCTTGGAATTCTGCAACAGTTTTCTGGTAAATCAACTATATGCGCTTATGAATCCTTTAAGTCATCTCTAAGGCCTCGATAAAACAAAGATACCCTTTTCTCTTCTGGACATTGGATTTCAGCAAGTAATCTGTTGAAGTTAGAAACGTACGTAATCAGATCCTTAGAGCCTTGACGTAAATTTAAAAGCTTGTTATCTGATACCTGTAGAAAAACATGTTTAGCAAAAAGACTTGACATGGCTGTCCTAAAATTGGTTAGATTATGTATTAAAGGGTAATTTCTATCTACCAGGGGCATCGCCCAATTTGCTGCTACACCTCCCAAGTAGGAAATAATAAAATCCAATCTTGAGGTATCGGTTGTAAAAGTCTGTGGTTTACACATAAAGTGTAACCGGCATTGGCTCATAAATGTGTTGTATCGATTACTATCTCCCGTGATTCTCTCTTGATTAGCCAAAGGAATAGGACTTGGTGCTACTACTGTAACCTGTACTGGTTGATCAGAAGTATGCCCTGATGAAGTCTGAGATTGAAAGGCTGAGACTCCAAACTTAGGTGGTGCTAGAATAGGTTTTTTTTGTTCTACTGATTCTCGTCACGTAGTAAACCCTGTTCTAGTTTGATCTAACTGGTTGTCTAAGGGATTGATTTTCTAAACGTAATTCTTCCATTTCCTCGTTTAGCTTCTGAACGATCTGAGTTAATTGTTGAACATCCATATGGCCGGGATGCCCGCCACCCCCTCCCAACACCAATTCCCAATGGGAGTAGACAGACACAGGTTTGAGCTTTTGGAAGGCGGGGGGGAGTTACCCCCCCGGCCGTATTTATTAAAATATGAAACAAAATTTAAAACATTAAATAAAAGTTTCATGAATTATGTACAATTTTACATTTATTACATTTCGATGAAGACATGTTCTTTGGCTAACCTTAACAAATCTCTAATACAAAGGTTTCCTAGCCGAGTCTAGCATCCTGTAAATGCATACATTCTAAATTAAAATTGTACATCCTAGCATTAAGGGCCAACGGCAAGGTCTTAACCGGTGTCAGATCCCTACTACCAAAATCCCGCCCTCACGGTGTGAGTGGCGCATGCGCAGAGGACTTTACCCTCATTGCCAACTGTAACTTCCCTTGTCGTGGGGGCCCTCTTTTCCACTCGACGCCATTTTAACAGGTCGTCCGAGTTCCCGTGCGAGGTATCTGTAGGAAGGACAGCATGGACTCCCCCCCCATCCCCACACTCTCTATCCGCCGTCGCGGATATCCGGCCCCGGGAAATTCGTAGGAGGGGCCTATGGCCGTCTCCCCCTAGGCGACCCATCCTTAGTGGGTGCCGCCTCCCCGTGGAAGGGGCCAATGGCCGCCTCCCCCGTGCACTCCCTTCCATTCTGGGTGGCGCCCCCCTCTAGGGACCTTGAAATTACTGCTCACCGATCATGACCTTACCGCCACAGGCCGGATAGTTGACCGACTATCCGGCCCCCCCACTCCTCCTAAAGGTCATGCTTTCTCAAACCCCTTAACCATGCTATGAAGTCTCCTATGAATAAATCATTTCCCTCCCTGGTCAGGTGCACCCCATCATCCAGATACATGCGATCTCCCCGAATACACCCGTGAGGGATGCTATGCAACTGCGTGGAGCGAAACAATTTCCCAACTTTATTGTTAACTCTTTTCACAGAGTGGTTCAATGCTGACACTGAAATGCCCCCCCCCGCCAACTCTTCCTGGGGATCATGTGGGACCAGGCAATCGTGCACCCCGGGACTTTCTTAGCCAACCAGCTAACTGCCGACAGGATGTGTTCCAATAACACTCGTCTTCCCAGTGTCACCAAGTCATTGCCCCCCAGGTGTACTATGACTACAGATGGCGGTGACCTTTGCCGCCCTAAAAGACCCTCAAAAAACTATTGAAATTGGTCAAAACAGAGCCTGCCATTCCCATGGAAGGTCACCCTGTACCCGTATTCCCCAGATGCGTGAGTCGCGTCACCTGCCTTGAATACGTCCCCGGCACGCCTCACATATGAGTGGCCCACGACCCATACCACTCTCTCTCCAGTCGGTGATCCTCGACCGCTGGTCTCCTGGTGCTGGGTCGAATTCCAATTCCGCCCGCGTGACAGGCTTGCGAAACTGTAATGTAAACAAAAGACAAGAAGCGTGAGTGCATGTCAATTGATCTTTACATCATGTGCAATCGCACATACCTTTTGAAGCAATTCGAGGACCAACGGCCTAGCTGTTTTACTTCCTCTGCACTCCGACCCCGGGCTGTAGCCTCAGTAGCAGCCCCTATCCTAAACGAGTGGGTCCCAAAATCGCACGGGTCCATGCCTGCGGCAGCGATTGACAGTGCCAGCACCCTCTGAAACTGAAATCTCGTCAGTGGGGTGCCATCCTTGTGCCTAAGCAAACTCCCCCCCCATGTAACCGTCCTTAGTGCCAAGTATTCCTCTACACACTTTATCGAACACGTGGGGGACCCTCGTGCGCGCTGCATAATAACACTATCACCCATAGCTCCCTGGTCAGTCTTGGACCTGGCTATAGAGATTACCATAACAATGGTCCTTGACACAGGGATAGAAGGGTATAATAATTATAGGCCACAATGTGCACTATAATGGCAAAAAAAGTCCAGCCGGACTTGCAAAATTTATTCAATAATTCATATAACCAGTTGAAAGGAAGCAATAAAACAGTGGGACACAGTCCTGTATCCACAAAGCTTACACAGACTTAGAGACAGTACAAACATATACAAATACATCAGGCATGTAAACGAAAAATGGAGCAAGAAGGGGACTCTGTGATATACTTGCTTCACATATGTGGGGAACAAAACATATTATGCACATAATAGTGAACTAGTATTGAGCCCACATATCATGTCGACGGCGTTTCGATCCTTTCATGGGTAACGGATCATCATCAGGACTACCATTGTATGCCTGAAAAAAGCCTGCAAAACGTAGACAAGGGGAACATATAACAGGGAATTAATACCATGTGTATCACGTAGAATACCTCTAGAGTTAGCAATCCTCATACCATGCTCTTAAGGTGTTGCTAATTCATACTTGTGTGGAAGGTGTCAGGCACTCTGTGCTGAACATACACGACGCACTGTGTTAAAACCATGCAGGATGAGCAAGGTGTATGTAATGATTGTGACTCACTGTGCAGAAAACCATGCCATTGGTGTGAATCACTAAATGGGTTTTTAAGTGAAGATGGCGTAAGAAAAGGGATCCAGTATAATTACATCAACTTGGTGAGTGAGACATGGAAATCCAGTGGTGTACGGACGTGGTCGCGGTGAATTAACCGAGGTACATCTGGGCGCTAGTAACTGGAAGGAAAATTACCAATTGCAGACCTGTGGTCTGCACAGGACGCTCAGCAATCCTTGACCGGCACACAGTTGCCCGATCCCCACGGAGCCTTCTCCGAGATATTCACACGCTCAACTAATCACTGTTGATGCAGGTAAGCGTTGGCCTGTACCCATGGGATGTGTAACCACAACCCCTGTGCCCTCTCCAATTAGCTATTATCTAGCCGCCAAGCTAAGTAGCCTGATCTCTGCAATTGGTAATTTTCCTTCCAGTTACTAGCGCCCAGATGTACCTCGGTTAATTCACCGCGACCACGTCCGTACACCACTGGATTTCCATGTCTCACTCACCAAGTTGATGTAATTATACTGGATCCCTTTTCTTACGCCATCTTCACTTAAAAACCCATTTAGTGATTCACACCAATGGCATGGTTTTCTGCACAGTGAGTCACAATCATTACATACACCTTGCTCATCCTGCATGGTTTCAACACAGTGCGTCGTGTATGTTCAGCACAGAGTGCCTGACACCTTCCACACAAGTATGAATTAGCAACACCTTAAGAGCATGGTATGAGGATTGCTAACTCTAGAGGTATTCTACGTGATACACATGGTATTAATTCCCTGTTATATGTTCCCCTTGTCTACGTTTTGCAGGCTTTTTTCAGGCATACAATGGTAGTCCTGATGATGATCCGGTACCCATGAAAGGATCAAAACGCCGTCGACATGATATGTGGGCTCAATACTAGTTCACTATTATGTGCATAATATGTTTTGTTCCCCACATATGTGAAGCAAGTATATCACAGAGTCTCCTTCTTGCTCCATTTTTCGTTTACATGCCTGATGTATTTGTATATGTTTGTACTGTCTCTAAGTCTGTGTAAGCTTTGTGGATACAGGACTGTGTCCCACTGTTTTATTGCTTCCTTTCAACTGGTTATATGAATTATTGAATAAATTTTGCAAGTCCGGCTGGACTTTTTTTGCCATTATAGTGCACATTGTGGCCTATAATTATTATACCCTTCTATCCCTGTGTCAAGGACCATTGTTTTGCGTAAAACTGATACCCCAGGTCCTTGCCTACCTAGCGGGTTCCCTTGTTCTTTATAGTAGTATAGAGATTACCATAGCATCACCCCTTATTTGGACTTGATCCCTGCCCAAGCCTCCCTCTATATCCTTCTTGTTACTTACGACTAGTTCGCTCACCCGCATAGCCCCATGGAATGCCAAGGCGAAAGCTGCCCGGAACAGAACTGCTTCGAAAAGGGAGGAGCACGTCTCATCTAGCTTTGCTAAAAGTAGAGACAATCTGCCCAAACCAATCGGGCGCCTTGTATCTTGCTTGCGACCCTCGAGTCGTTGCCAGCCATGGAGTGCCTTCCTAACCAAAAAGGAATCCGTCGGATCGCTTATGCCATGCACCTGTGCCATAAATGAAATGGCCGCCCTATGTCTATTGGCCGTTGCCGCTGATCGGCCTTCCCTGTGCAGCGCAACCAGGAACCCCAGGAAGGATTCCTCCTGACCCCAGCTCTGTCTCCCTGATGGACCCAAAAATGTGCAATAGGAACGAAACGCTCCTTCGTATGCCTTCCTTGTCCTGGGAGCTAAGCTGGCTGCCACGAGGTCTTGTAATCCGGGGCACCGATTAGCCATAGTGCGTCGGGGAACGGTGCCGCCACTAGGTCCGCTGTGGGTAGATAGCCCCTGAAAGCCTGCATGTGTGAACGAGAGAGTGCATCAGCGGCATAATTCAGAACGCCTGGCACATGTTTTGCCCTGAAATGCACATTCAATCTCATGCAACGTAATACAATTTCTTTCAATACTCTCAAGATCCGCTTGCAGCGGGCTGCCTGCTGGTTAATGCACTCCACCACAGTCATATTATCAGACCAAAACACCACCGATCGGTCCCTGAAGTCGTCTGGCCATGCCATCAGAGCAACCCAAATGGGGAATAGCTCTAAGAACTCAATGTTACCTGTCAGACCGCTGGAGTGCCACCACGTCGGCCATGCTTGTGCCGACCATCGATTACCAAAGATGGCGCCAAATCCCACGCTCCCAGCTGAGTCGGTCCACAAACCTAGTTCGTCCGAAGAAGCTGGTGGTTTGTTCCACATGACTCGACCGTTGAAGTCCGCCAGAAATGCCAACCAAATGCGCATATCCTGGCGAACCTCTGCCGACAGTCTCGTACGGTGGTGTTCCTCCTTGAGACCAGCCATAGCTTGTGCAATAGAGCGTGAGAAGGGGTGGGCCATTGGTATCACCCGTAAGGCAAAGTTAAGCTGACCCACTGTTTGCTGTAACTGGTGCAGGGTCACTTTCTCTTTGCCCAGGCATCGCGTCAAGGAAGCCCTAAACTTGGCCACCTTTTCCATCGGTAAACGGAAACATCCCTCCGCCGAATCGAGCTCGATTCCCAGAAACTCCAGTGAAGTAGATGGTCCAACCGTCTTACCTGGTGCCAATGGGACTCCGAACTCCTGCATGAGAATGCAGAAGTCCAGCAGCGCCTGCGCACATGTCGTATCGCCGGCTGCCCCCAGAAACAGGAAGTCATCCAGATAGTGCATAACATGTCTATGCCCTGTGGCCTCGGTGAATGCCCACTCTAAAAAACAGCTGAACATTTAAAAATAGGCACAAGAAATGGAGCAACCCATAGGCATGCATTTATCCATGTAATAACTCCCCTGAAATGCAAAACCTAGCAAGCGCTGATCTCGCGGGTGTACCGGGAGCAACCGGAACGCCGATTCGATGTCTGATTTCGCCATCAGCGCTCCGGGGCCCAGGTGATTTAACATGGCCACGGCATCATCGAACGATGCGTACCGCACCGAACAAATATCTGGGTTAATGGCTTCGTTCACCGAAGAACCCCTTGGGGCAGACAAGTTGTGAATGAGTCTAAACTCCCCTGGGTCTTTCTTCCGGGACCACCCCTAGCGGGGAACACACGAAATCTGCCACCGGCGGGCGGTGAAAAGGCCCCGCCACCCGCCCCAAGCTGAATTCTTTGGAAATTTTTCTTGCAGCTACGCCTGGGTTATGTTGTACAGATAACTGATTTTTACAAAAGGAGTACCCCCGAAAATCCCCCGCCGGGATGTTGTGGCCATATAGGAATCCATTCCTCAACACCCCGGCGGATACATGATCAGGGTATTTGTTCAACCAAGGAGTCAGAGCCATGATATCGACAGGTGTAGACAATCCGTTACAAAACAACACCTCACTCTTGCTTAGACCCCCCTTTTCCTCCCGTTCCGCTGTTTTTAGATCTACAGCTAGTCTCCGGGTGTGAGGAGTTCCCACAGCCCGCACACGCATGCTTGAACCTACATGTTCCCTGGGGCCTGCTACAGTTGCCTCTATTGAAGCTCCAACAAACCCCCCGCTTACCACCATTCCCGCCGGTCTTGGGCTGATATTCCCCACCGGCGCCCGCTCGAAAGGGCACCGCGGGCTTTTGGCGAGCTGGCCCCGACCCGCTCCCGCCCGGTGAGGACGTACCTGCCGCCCCAGGCAGGAGCTGCTTGTGCCATGACACCGAGACGAGGCAATCCCAGGTCAAAGTTGCATCAAACTCTTTCGCCTTTCGGAATTTCATATCGTAACCTTTCCACTCGTCTCCCTCATACATGGTATAAAAATCCATAATCCTATTCTGATAACAGGTCAATTCAGTCATGACTTCAGGCTTTCATTCCCCCATGACTGCCGTAAATATCGAAAAGGCCTTTACCCAATTCGCTACCGTCTCATCGACCCTAAATTCCGCCATCTTGGCCCGCCATACACTGGGGTGCCATAAATCCTTCTGGGATTTTGCATATTCCATCTCATGATGGTCAGTCAACAAGGAAAACATATTCACATATATCTCCCCCCATATCAGTTCCTTTGTGGCCGCAGGAATGTGCTGGGCCACCCTTTCGCGCCTTGAAGGTAACGAACCCTCCCCTGCCATTGGCAATGTGTGCTTACCAGGTTCGACCGTCGTGTCTGCCGCCTTTTCCCGGCTAACCGCAGGTCCTCCCAGTGCCACCTGTGGGGGAACAAGAGGAACATTCGCCGTCGCGGCCTCTCTCGACTGCCGTAACTGCTCGATTATTAGTCTGGCCTCCTCGGCCGGGTCCCCCGCGGCCACTGCCCCCCCCCCGCTTTCTTCTTGAGCCATGGCAACACTGCTGCTAACTGGATGGCTAGTTCAGGGGGCATCTCTTCATTATTAACAGGAGTAATTACAACGGGAATTGGTAAACCCATATCTGCGTTTGGTACCGGACTGTCCGCCGGTATGATGGGGCGATTGGGGGTACCTCGGGAACCGGATCTTCCCCAGAAACCGCCCTCCTCTTAATACGCTTTCCCCTACCCTCAGGGACGACTCCCGGCAATGCCGGGCCTATTACCTTCTTGGGACGGCCTGAGTTGTTCAGGGCCGCCAACTGTTTTTTCACATTGGCCAAACCTCGGCCGATCGTCTCAACTTTACCAAATTTTCGGTCCATAATCGCCATTCGGTTCGACAAGGTGCGCAGTACCTTCTCCAACTCAGAGCTCTTCCCTGCTTTCTTGCCGGCCATAGCTTCGTGTACTCCGCGTTGGTTGATCAACGAGGTCCTGATCTTTCGTACGCCAAATAACTGAAAGAGAAACAACAAGATTATAAGTTCTCAAAATTGCTGCTTGTTCCGTCGAGGGCTCACGAGCAACGAGTTGGTGCAGCCTTCAGAGCACAGGAACAAGAGGACGCTTCTTCGGATTCCCGCTCTTTTATCCGTCTGCGGGAGGGCGGGGACCCTCCTCCGGTACGCCTACTGGGCGTGGTCTTCCGTGCGGGTGTCTAGGACAACCCCTCCAGGGCGCGCCCCGGCTACGCCACTTCGGGCATACCAGCCGAGCCACGCCCCCCGCCCAAAATGGTTTCCCGGGGGGATCGGGGCACCCAACCATACGTTCGGGGGGACCGAGTGGTCGCCCCTTTCCATAATGAATGGATCAACATTTTTTGCACAACCAAGAAAGAAACAAGGGAGTGTGGCTTTGCTTTCTGTCAAGCATTCACACACGAGGTTCTTGTTGTTTCCTTCTTGGAGATGCATGCTCCCAACCCCCCTATGAACTAATCAGTCAGCAAGGAGTTAAGCACTTGCACAACTGTGCAATCCACAAGGGAAAAGGGAAGTGGATAGAGAAACAAGACAAACAAAACTGGATTTCTTCCTGAGATGGCAGCTCGGTTTCTCTTTGAAGTGTTCAGGACTTCAGGTTCATTTGTACCTTCACAAAATAACAGCGATCCTTCAAGTCTCAAAATAACACTTTGCTTTTCTTTTGAAATAATGCTAAAATTACTATTACACACCCATATCTGTGAAGCCCTTTCTAACACTCCTATGATTGTCAAGTTTCAATATTTCTGGATAATGCCTTAAAGAACAATACGCAAATAAAATGAATAATCAAAACAATGCACCAAGATATCAGCAATCATTGGTTAATGGTTAGTGTTTGATTTAGTATTCAATTTAACACCAAGCGTGGCCGACCTGACAAGTGTCTGCTGCTGTCCTTAAAAGGGATTCTGAGAATAAAAGACAAACAAAGAAACAACAACAATATCCTCCTTTTAGGAAGTTTAACCTCGGTCCTGTATACGAATTCTGTCCTGCATACGAATTCTCCTATGTCAAATTATACATTGAATACACATGACTTAAAGAATCTTCAAAACACTGTTTAGGGTATTTTTTATAAAACAGTTATTGTCGCTGCTGAAATGTCAATAACAATTTTCTATATTGATTTGTCCATCAACTATGTTCAGAAGAAATGACAATGGAAAATGAACTTGCTTTAAAGATATGCCAAGTTCCAAAAATCCGTTTTACAATCAAGAAAAAAGATTTTCCTGCTCTCGAGTCTCTTACAAATAAGAAGCTTGTCTTTACCAATGCTTGTTTTTTTGTCCTGAGTTGCTTGGTAACCAGATCTCTTACTTGTTTACACAGGAAATCGGATCAACGAGAGAAGGCTCAACCGGAACTGAAGATCGAGGGAACTGAAACCGCCGATGCCTTTCGGAGATCGGAGGGCGACGAAGGAATCACAAAAGGGGAAGGTACGTTTTTAAAGGGAAAACGGGAACTGAGGTTTTTTAAGGGAATCGGGAACAGAAGCTAGCAGGAAGAATTCCAGACGGGAGGGAAGCGGAACCAAAAGAAAGAGACTGAATCAGACCGGTCTCAGATGCCAAACAGGAACACTCGCGGTGATGCTGTTGCACGAAGCGAAGCGTCACTGTGAGCGAGGGCAGGGTATTTATAGTCTTTGCTTGGGCGTTCCTTCACCTGCTCACGTGTATTCAGGAAACCATTCAAAACGTGAGAATGAAAAGGCTCTTGTATTAAGTTCTACACCTGCATAAAACTTGAACAGTAACAATCATTGCTAGCTGCAAGAAAATGTACCAACAAACATTGCTAGCTACAAATGAATCACTAGCAGTACTTGCCACACAATAAACAGTACTTGTCACACAATACGAGAACATGCATAATTAAAGGGATTAACTTGCAATGGCATAAGAACCCACGACACCCTCACGGGTAAGTAGCGCGCTTTACAAGTACTCTGATTGATTGATTGATAAAAGTATCAGTTACTGTCGCCTTCAGATATGGCCGCAGTGCTTGCCGCACTATTGTAACCTCCGCTGCGCTGTCGAGCAGCGTTAATGTCCATGTCAGGTTCCGAAGCTGTGTTCTCACTAGCCGTGGCATACCTTACGGTTAACGCAGCAACTTTCTTTTTCTGAAAATAAAGGCGTTAACGAGGCAAGTCGTCCTGCTTGCCTTTACCATCAGAGGGGCGGGGCTGCTCACGTCCTTCTGGGGCACCCCGACCCCTGCCGTGTTCTCCGCCACCGGCTTGCGTGCCCGATGTTTCCTCTGAAGAACGACGAGAACGTTGCTCAGGTACCTGAAATCTATCAGGAGACCTAATTCTTGCGTGGTCGCACAAATCATAAGTGCGCTCAGTAGACACTAGTATCGGCGACGCCGGATGCGACCCCTGTTTCTATTGCTGCTTCCTCTGTTTTTTATTCTTCCAATTCTGTTTTGGAAAATTTGGACGGTCGTCTTTAGTAGACTTTGCCATCTGAGTCTGCGGTTGAGTTGCCGTTTTAGCAAAAGGCTTAACACCCAAACTATTGCGGCCAATGGTCTTATAAGCCTCTGCAATAATTCTCGGTAACGCTCGGGGTTTGTCGACGTCTGGGAAAAGGCGCAAAGCATTCGACACCTGAAAGTTAACCGCATCTCCCTTTACATTACAAAAGATGACATCAACAACTACGTCAAACACTCCAAAGAGCCTCATTCCCAACTCGACAGCCACCTCCGGACTGTGCTCATCCGGAACACGCTTGATCACAGAGGGCAAGACAGTCATAGACGGCGTGCCGAAACACTTTGCATATACTGCTGCAAATACTTTACCCCAAATCTCACAATCTGTTACCTCTGGCAATAAGTCTGTCTGCAAACTAATTGTGAGAATCCTGTGTTTTCCACAGGAGTGGTATTAGGAAACACTGCTTCCAGTTGGTGTCAATATCATCTCCTATGCGGACGACACCCAGATGGTGGTCTCCCTTGCACAGAAGAGCGGCCTCCAGTCTCCGCCAGATTTAGGGGCTTGCCTGGAGGATATAAAGAACTGGAAGATGAGCTCATGTCTGAAGCTCAACGACGACAAAACTGAGCTCATGCTCCTGGGCCCGGCGGCCCCTTCCACCTTGGAGCTGATATGGCCTCCAAGCATGGGCACGGCCCCACCCCCCAGAGATAACATCAAAAGCCTGGGAGTATGGCTCAATAAATCGCTGAGCCTTAATACACAGGCCACCAAGGTGTCAGCCATTTGTTTTGGCCTCCTTAGGGTGATCAAAAAAATCCTTCCCCTTCTTCCATTCGAGGCCAGACAAATAATCATACAGGGCCTTATCCAATCCCGTCTGGACTTTAATAATGTCCTCCATCTTGGAGCACCAGACTACACCCTACAAAAACTTCAGCGCACTCAAAACTGTGCTGCCCGGGCGCTATTGGGAGTCCCACGGAGGACCTTAATAAAAACTGGCCTAAGAACTTTACACTGGCTGCCTGTTAAGGACAGAGTGAAGTTTAAAGCTCTATGCATTGCCCACCAGACTTTTTGGAAAATTGGCCCAGAAATCAACCGCTCCCTGATTTCTCCATACCTGCCAAACAAGAATCTTCGTTCCTCAACCGCATCATTAGCCAAAATTCCCAGAATCTTTAGAGCCAGAGCAGGAGGACGCTCGTTCTCGTACAATGTATCCAAACTGTGGAACGCCCTCCCTCTACAGATGCAAAATAATTCCAACCTAACTAGTTTCCGGAAACAGCTCAAAACTCTCCTGTTCAATAAATAGTAACCTTGTGAGGGCATCTTCTGTTTTCCAGCGCCTGGACGCCTCAGGGCAACTGCAGAGCTCTACAAATCCCATTTTCATTGAATTTAATTTCCATTTCAAATTTTCGAATTAACCAAATTAACCACGACGGGACTAATCGGCATCCCCGCCGGTCCAACTTGTTGAGCTGCAAGGAACATAATGAACTAAAGCCCTATGTACCCCAACAAAAGAGGTATAAAGTTGACACAAGTCGTCAATCGGGGCATTGAGATAACGTGGATATGGTGTGAACCCGGCTAAGACTGGCAAAGTGGCCCCAGGAATTGACAAGGGACCTAACTGAACCGGAGTTACGGTGTGGGGGAGGGTACCATTAAACCAAATCTCTTGTGTCCTATATGGAGTATAGTTCATAGGAATCGCAGTGTAAGTGTATGTTTGGAATATATCCTCATCCGCATTTATTGCAGGAAACGTAACCCAAGAGAAGAAAAGCTTAAAGGGGAAGGCTGAATCAGCACTCACCACAAAGATAACAGACATACCATCGTCTGGTACTCCAAACTGCGTCAGATGACGCCGGAGCGCTGCCCGACTATGCTGAGCTATATCAATATCACACATAAGGATATAGCGAAGAAAAACAATTTAAATAAATTGCAGCACAAAAAGAGTAGTTATTCAAAATGTGAACCTTTTTATAAATCTCAAGCTTGAATTAACCTATAACACATTCTTATAGGTAGGGTAATCCGTCACGCCTGTTAACTGGAAACAGTGGTGAGGGTATTGCGGACAGATACAAGCACTAATCAAGACGTTGGGCGCCATGTTGCGGGGATTCTGCTCATGCACAGAACTATGCGCAGGAAACCAGGACCTCAGTGTATTGTGGTGTACCAAAACTCACCTCAGTGCCCAGAATCCCTATCCAACTAGCATTAGTGTCTCATTCGTTCTCCGTACTACAGCAAAGCTACCAATGATTAGAAAACCCAGAACAAGTGACTTTGGGACTTCTCAGGAATAGTGGGAATCAAGAACGCTCTTTCATTTTTATTCTCATAAATGTTTGCAATGTGAGTAATCAGAGACAAGGTATAGTTTAAAATGTTTATTTCTACTACGTGCTCTAAGATGCAGTATATTTGCTAACATAAGTAAAAATATGCAAAAAATCAATACAATCGGCATTGTTACAATTCCATAAAATACAAAGGGAGGAATCATATTATAATGATAGTGGAACCAGGTCTATAGCACCTTGTGTACCACCCTCCCCTTGCTAGGTATTATAATAATAGAGGATCTCTAGGTTAAAACGGGGACCGCATACCTCCAAAGTCAGGTGAAGTGAATCACATCCCAGATCAGCACAGCTCTTTGTCGATGGAAAGGTTTTATCCAAGTGCTAGTCTCATGTATGCAGTGCAATATTAAAAGCACCTGAGTTTCAGAAATGAGCAGCTGTGTTTGTGTTGTGTCTAGAGCGTGGGCCGATCAACCTGCATCAACAGCATACATTGTTATTTTAACCTTGAACACTTTGTGCAGACTTGAGGTTGCAGTGTGAGTCTGGAGGTGTGAAAAACAGATCATTCTCATGTGAAGGAAAAGCAAGCAGTTTGTCTTTATAAAAACAGAGACATGTAGTGTCATGTGCAAAAGCAGCAAAATGGCGTTTGAGCAACGAACCCACTTATACTAATATAGCAATGTGTGCAGGCAGAATCGTATTCATCCCTACACTTTTACAGGTAGCATGAACAGGAACACTTGGATGTTTTTCTTTGTAACTCTTCATCACTAAATAAAAACCACCAGTGTTTAATTTCTTTTATTCCACATTGTGCTAGTCTCCCAGTGGATTTCCTGTTATATCAAATTTTTTCTATGTGTACCGAAGTGAAAAATCACTGGGAACAGACACTTTTATTATTCTACAAATCTTTGGTTTTCTTCTTTTCTTTTAGTCGAGTCTTCATTCATCTGGTATTTGAATATCCCACATAATTATATATTTGTTCCTGTAATTCCTTCATCTCACAATAACTGCACTGTTCTGCTCCTGTCTATGTCCTCAGATGAGTCAATATTATTGTTAATGTTCTTAAGTTCTTTTTTAATTCAATGCAAAATCACTTCTGACATTCATTGCAATGCTCTTTTTTACTCTGTGTGAGTTAGTTGATGTATTCGTAGGTTTAATAACTTACTGAAGATATTCACACATTCACTGCACCTGAAAGGATTGTACTCTGTGTGCATTAACTGATGAATCCTTAATGCGGAAGATGTACTAAAGGTAATTCTACACTCACTACAGTCGAATGGTATTTACAGAGAGTATGTAAGCTGATGTCTACATAGGCTTGATAATTGACAACATTTGTTCACACATTCATTGCACTTGAAGGCTTTTCTTCTGTGTGTGTTCGCTGATGCCTGTTTAGGATTGATAATGGACTTCAGCTTTTCAAGCATTCATGGCATTTAAACAATTTTTTTCCTCTTTGTGAGCTCGCTGATAATTTCTTAATGCTGAAGAGTAAGTAAAACTACTTCCACATTCACTGCAATTGTATGTTTTTTCCCCAGTGTGCATTTGCTGAGGTCTCCGGAGGTCTGTTAACTGACTGAAGCTCTTTACAAATTCACTGCAATTGTAGGTTTTTTCCCCTGTGTTTATTTTCAGATGACTGTGGAGGTTTGATTGTAACCTAAAACTACTTACACATTCATTGCAATTGTATGGTGTTTCCCCAGTGTGTATTCGCTGAGGTATCCGGAGGCCTGTTAACTGACTAAAGCTCTTCACACTTTCACTGCACTGGTATTGTTTTTCCCCTGTGTGTATTCTCTGATGTGTGCGGAGGTGTGCAATTTTACTGAAGCTCTTTACATATTCATTGCAATAGCATGGTTTTTCCCCTGTGTGTGTTCGGTGATGTCTCCGGAGGTCTGTTAACTGTCTGAAGCACTTTAAACATTCACTGCACTGGAATGGTTTTTCCCCTGTGTGTATTCTCTGATGTGTGCGGAGGTGTTCAATTTTACTGAAGCTCTTTACAAATTCATTGCAATGGTATGGTTTTTCCCCTGTGTGTGTTCGGTGATGTGTTTGAAGTTCTTGTAACCGACTGAATTTCTTCACACATTCACTGCAATGGTATGGTTTTTCCCCTGTGTGTGTTAGCTGATGTCTCCGGAGGTCTGTTAACTGTCTGAAGCACTTTACACATTCAATGCAAAGGTATGGTTTTCCCCTGTGTGTATTCGCTGATGTCTTTGGAGGTGTTCTAACTGACTGAAGCTCTTTACACATTCATTGCAATGGTATGGTTTTTCCCCTGTGTGTATTCGCTGATGTCTTTGGAGGTGTGATAACCGACTGAAGCTCTGCACACATTCAGTGCAATGGTATGGTTTTTCCCCTGTGTGTATTCTCTGATGTGTGTGGAGGTCTGCAATGTTTCTGAAGCTCTTTACACATTCACTGCAATGGTATGGTTTTTCCCCTGTGTGTATTCGCTGATGTCTCAGGAGGTTGGTTAACTGACTGAAGCACTTTTCACATTCATTGCAATGGTATAGTTTTTCCCCTGTGTGTATTCGCTGATGTCTCCGGAGGTCTGTTAACTGACTGAAGCTCTTCACACATTCACTGCAATGGTATGGTGTTTCCCCTGTGTGTATTCGCTGATGTCTCCGGAGGTCTGTTAACTGACTGAAGCACTTTACACATTCATTGCAATGGTATGGTTTTTCCCCTGTGTGTGTTCGCTGATGTCTCCGGAGGTCTGTTAACTGGCTGAAGCTCTTTACACATTCATTGCAAAGGTATGGTTTTTCTCCTGTGTGTATTCGCTGATGTCTTTGGAGGTGTGCTAACTGAATGAAGCTCTTTACACATTCACTGCAATGGTATGGTTTTTCCCCTGTGTGTATTCGCAGATGTCTTTGGAGGTGTGCTAACTGACTGAAGCTCTTTACACATTCATTGCAATGGTATGGTTTTTCCCCTGTGTGTGTTCGCTGATGTGTTTGGAGGAGTGATAACTGACTGAAGCTCTGCACACATTAATTGCAATGGTATGGTTTTTCCCCTGTGTGTATTCTCTGATGTGTGTGGAGGTCTGCAATGTTTCTGAAGCTCTTTACACATTCACTGCAATGGTATGGTTTTTCCCCTGTGTGTATTCGCTGATGTCTCCGCAGGTCTGTTAACTGACTGAAGCTCTTCACACATTCACTGCAATGGTATGGTGTTTCCCCTGTGTGTATTCGCTGATGTCTCCAGAGGTCTGTTAACTGACTGAAGCACTTTACACATTCATTGCAATGGTATGGTTTTTCCCCTGTGTGTGTTCGCTGATGTCTCTGGAGGTCTGTTAACTGACTGAAGCTCTTTACACATTCATTGCAAAGGTATGGTTTTTCTCCTGTGTGTATTCGCTGATGTCTTTGGAGTTGTGCTAACTGAATGAAGCTCTTTACACATTCACTGCAATGGTATGGTTTTTCCCCTGTGTGTATTCGCTGATGTCTTTGGAGGTGTGCTAACTGACTGAAGCTCTTTACACATTCATTGCAATGGTATGGTTTTTCCCCAGTGTGTGTTCGCTGATGTGTTTGGAGGAGTGATAACCGGCTGAAGCTCTGCACACATTCATTGCAATGGTATGGTTTTTCCCCTGTGTGTATTCTCTGATGTGTGTGGAGGTGTGCAATTTGACTGAAGCTCTTTACACATTCAGTGCAATGGAATGGTTTTTCCCCTGTGTGTATTCGCTGATGTCTTTGGAGGAGTGATAACCGACTGAAGCTCTTCACACATTCACTGCAATGGTATGTTTTTTCCCCTGTTTGTATTCGCTGATGCTCTTTTAGGGTTTCTAATTGGCTAAAGTTCTTGACATATTCAGTGGAATTGCACGATTTTTCTCCTGTCCGTGTTTCCTGAAGGGTCAGCATAGTTAATAAACCACTTGCATTATTTTCACATTCCCTGTATGTGTGTGATATTTTTGGTGCTTGATTCCGATTTAACAATAAAATACAAGACTCACTAAATACCTGCCACCTTCATAATATCAGTAAGGTTTCCTTGTGGGTGATTGCATCTTTAGATTGGATAATGGCTTCGCATGCTTGTGGGTAAAGCTTAATCTTCCTTCCGGTAAGTGCAATTTGGGACAATATTCTGTACTTTAGAGAGCAGAACTCCCCTTTCCTTCAGCCTTCAGTTGTTAGGCTCCACTTTGTTGTGCTTTTCCCTGGTGCCTGTGGTTTTGGCTAGAAAGAGTTAACAATACACCTAGAGCACTGAATGCTGGTCTGTTACCAGTTTCGATAGCGAAGCACTGCTCTAGCCACATCATGATGGTGAAGCGACTCGTAATGTGTACAGCTACTCCAAAGAGTGTCCTGGGGCCAAGCACAGGTCAGAAAAGAAAGTAAATCTGCTTGTTTCAAACATGGACAAAAAGCCAAGTTTTCAATCTTTCTTTAAACATTGTCATGTTGCTGAAGAGGGAGTTTGTTCCAAGCTATGGATCCCAAATAGACACAAGACCTTCCTCCAACTCTCATACGGGCCTCATGATCAAAGCTGGTGTTGGATGCTTGTTTATACAGGAGGTGGTTTGTCTGTTTTGTTGCCTTAATTTTGTTGAGGTCACTTCTTTGTCTTGGGGTGTCGAGGTGTAGATCTCAGGCTCGGACACTCACTGAATTGCCTTTGACTGATTCTTCCTGGATCTGTCCTCTGTCTCTGATTGCACTGATGTTTTTGGAGCTCCTTATTTTTGATAATTTTTGCAGGTTTGATGTGTTATCTTCATTATTCATGATCAATCCGTGCATTCAAGGCTTATTTTCTGTTGGATGTAAAGAAATGCAATACTACTAAATTCAAATGTAATAGAATGTGAATACACAATATTTAACCAGCTGTAGAAGACATCTCTTCATTATTTGAAATTTAGTGAGGAACATTTTACCATACATGGATATTTCATTAAAACTGTGGTTGAACATGTCACATTGTATTTACTTCTGAAAAGGCAGTGATTTACCATTATTCACAGAGTAACTTACTAAAGAAAGGGCAGCCACAGAACACTTGTGCTACAGGTAGAGTTTTGGGTAGATACATATAGACAAGATTTCATTTAAACAGAACAGATTGTGGAACAAGCATTTACAATGCAATGGTTTCGCCTTTGGAAAAGTTAGAGCTATTGGCATTGTAAATGACAAAATTTGTATTTATGTGTTGGTTTTGAAAATGTTTAAATAAATGGCAGTGTCATTTACATTGCCATTAGCTTAATCTCTGCAGTTCCTCTGCAGTGCCTAGCACTCCCTATTCCCTCTGCACTCCCTATTCCCTCTGCACTCCCTATTCCCTCTGCACACTCACTACTCTGCACACTCACTACTCTGCACACTCACTACTCTGCACACTCACTACTCTGCACACTGCACAAAGATCCGTTACAATTAAAATAAAATAAAACAATGTGTAAAAGAATTATATGAAGTAATCTTCCTCGAGTTTTTCTAGCACCCGATTCTCTCCCTTCCTTCCCCCTTCTAGCTGCCCACCTCACCTTCTGCCCACACTTTTTCAGATAATGCTGTGAATGGGTGCAAGTATTTATTTTACTTAATGCAGTTTTATATAGCGTAAACTTTTCTAGCACCTGATTCTCTCCTTTCCTTCCCCCTTCTTGCTCCCCACCCCACCTCACCCTAATCAGGGCATATTACTGCAGAGACACCATTTGTACACAAACATAGCACCCCACTGCCCTCTATGGAAGTACCACCGAAAAAGTGAAAAATTTCCGGCAGATTAAAGATGACATATGAACCCCCATACCGATTATTTTAATGTTTCCATCTCATTTTGCCTCGTTTGTGTGAAGGTACGTTGAGTGGAGTAAAGTGATCTATAGTTACTAAGGCGACATTCCATACGATTAATTTATACGGCTCAAAGAAAACTATTATTGTGCCAGCAGAACAGCTTTATACTGTAACCACTACATCAAGCCCAAGGAGAAAGCAGATCAGCAATGAAGCAGAAGGTAAATTGTTGGAGCAGTGCAAACCTAAAACCATCTTAGTACAGGATGAGTTGTGAACATAAGTGTGGCAGAAGCAACTAAAAATAAGTACTGTCAACACCAATAGGTCTGGCTTAAATGAGCCAATACAGGCCCGAACAAACACAGTTTGCATGCGTTGCATACACAAATGCTATTCAGCACATTAAAGCTAGTCCTTCTGGATTTGCCAATACTGGAACAAAACAAAGGATGGGTTTCTGCATATAGCGCACACAGGAGATAGAGGTAACTTGAAAACAATGATTTAATATACTTTTCAGTATTTGCACTTTTCTGATGCCTCGTGCATCCCAATGGAAGCACTTTCTAGAGTGGAATGCAGCAGGACACAGCCAATGGCATGTGGTGAGAAAAACACTTGTAGATCAATACAAAGCTACGTATATTTTTAACAATATGGCTATGCAGCCAGAATCACTAACAAAATTCAATCAATACCACTAATTCATGCATCCTTTCCAACATTACAGGGGAGCCATTTGCTCCCGTTATGTGAAATGCACTTATCATAGGCTCCAATTTCAGAAACAGCTGTGGGATGGACGTGTCCAACCTGCCAAGGTCAATCAGCCCAGTGAATGAAGTATCAAGAACAATGCCATATTGGTGTGAACAGCTCCTGACTGCACTCATGCCTAGTCTTCACAGGCACGATCGCGCAAGTGCGACTTCAATAAATATTTCGAGCCCCTTTTCTTTTTTTAATTTACCAATCCGAAAATGGTCTTGAGATTAAAACAAAAATAAATAGTGAGCAAGTGAACTTACACACACACTCATTTATATCACAGCACTTTGGTGAAAGGAACTGAAGCACACACGGGTGGAGGAGCAACACGGAGCACAATGGAGAGCAACAAAATGCGCAGGGGAAAGAAGTACAAGCGACAGAGCAACAGAATGGCATGGTGGGTGCATACTTACAGATGGAAGAACAAAATACAGAGCAGAGAGAAGCACGAGTGAGAACAAAAAACATGCGCCATCACGGGGTTCTTAATAAAAAAATTTTTTTAAGTAGCTCCCTAAAAGCTAGCAGTGAAGGACACGCACAAGTTACGCTTAGGGGAAAGGACAATGCGGCATCATTTACATTTTTGACAAATAATTCTGATTTAGTGACATAATTTGGCCCACCATGCGTCAAAATCCTAGTGGGACTGACAAAGCGAAGGCAAAGATCTGCAGAGGGATTGGGAGCCATCACTGTGATAACCCCAAATGGACACAGAATTTAACCTATTTTGAATAATTCATGGCTTGCTGTGAAATACGTGTTTTTTTACCACTGTATTTTATGCCATAAAAGCACCTAAACCGGTATATATACATACACTTGAGCATTAGTTTCCCAAGAGCCAGCAAATAAAAGGCTGGAACTTAATTCAGATTCCAAAATGTTTGGTTTGTGCGAGTTTTTTTTAATAATGGACCTCTATACGAAGGTTTAGACATGGCAAAGTCACTATCCATGGGTCGAGTGAACATAAAAGGCATTCTTAGCACAAACAGCTGGTTAAGAAATTTTGCCTCCAGCTACTTCAAATACAAATTTACAATTCGCTAAATAAAGTACTTTCATTTGGGCTTGCAGATCCAGCCAAAAATCTCCAATACCGGCCACCACAGCAGAAACTCCTAGCACCACAAGATTAGGCGATTTGGAAAACATTTCTTAAGCCGTCAAGAAGATGTCTTTTCAACTCTTCAAATCCCCTACCACCTCCAAGAGTGTCTCAATTCCTCCCCATGATAACTAGGATAGTCTTGAACACCAGCAACCTGGTTATCTCAGTGAAATACAGCAATAGTGCGTCTCTGGCTACCAGTGGAAAAGGATACAGAGGTATATTCCCAGTAACCACTGACTGCCCTCGGATTCCATTAAAGGTCTTGTAGATACGCTATTCCCTAGACCATATCACTTGCGTCAGGAGACAACAGAGGTTATTTGCACCTCCCTGGCCTGGCCAGACCCAATTTCAATGGACTCTACGTGCGACAACGTGGCTGTTGGATTAGCAAATAACACATTGAAAGACCAAACAAAACCAGGGGCTCAAAGTGCAAGCCAAGAGCAACCGAACTGCTGGGATCCCGCCAGAGTCCTACAAGCAAGCCCCACTGCAGACAGAGCGACATGCTTTCGTCCGGACGGTGTGAAAGGTGAGTCCCTTTAAAGTACAGCATGCAAATAGGCACAGACATCAGGAGAAGAGAGACTGCAGAGTAAACCGGAGGAAAGCACCTTACCTTGGCTGAAAGCACCGGCGTGTACTGACTGAGTGGAAATGACATCTAAACATGCGTGTCACGTGTAGTAGAATGTAATTCGTGCCATTTCTTGTTTGGGAAGATTGCACATTAGTATGGATGGTGCTTTGAAATTGTGAAGCAAGCGTTTATATCAATTTCTGTTCTAAATATTTTAAATAGACTTGGACAAGACAA
Organism: Lissotriton vulgaris; assembly: GCF_964263255.1. Classification (NCBI taxonomy): domain Eukaryota; kingdom Metazoa; phylum Chordata; class Amphibia; order Caudata; family Salamandridae; genus Lissotriton; species Lissotriton vulgaris. Next base: position 56,851,135 of record NC_141685.1, read on the forward strand.
AATTGCATTTTGAAAGATAGTTAGGTCGCTGGCAGATGGACATTAGCTCCTGTGTGTCTTTAACATGCCAGCTCCTTCATGTCTGTTTAACCCTTGCATTATGGAGGAAAGAGCCTGCCCGGGATCCGGTTGGTGTTTGTTTTCGCTAATCAAATAGGCGTGTACCTCTACACAGGTTTTCTAGGTTTCTCATTCTACCTGCCTTTCCTCCCCACTATTGTCTATTTTTCCTTTCTACCTGCCACTCTCTCCTATCGTTTTCCTTTCTTTGTACTCTCTTCCCCTCTTCTGTCTCCTACTTGCTCATAACACCCTCCTCCCTTGTCCCTTCTCTCGCTGACATCTTTGTGTGTCACATTTCTCGTGTGCCCCCTACGGTCGTCCTTATCTATTTTCTCTCCCCTCTTTCTCCAGTTCTGTCATTTTTACCTTCAATTCACTCTCTTCTTTCTTTTGATTCCTCTCTCTTTCAAACCTCTCATCTTTCCTCCACTCCCACTATAACCACGAGCCCTCACCAAAGTGTAAACACAGAGCTAGGCCCCAGGCTGGCAGTGTAAAAAATAATCAGAGCCTGTGCCCCGGTGCCACCGCACCGGCTGCACCGATGCTAGCTACGTCCCTGTTTGGCAGTGTACCTGAGTCTGGCTGTGCTGATGCGTGTTTTGTCTGTCTCTCTGTCTAGGTTCGGGCTGGAAGCAGGCTCCATGTAAGCACCCTCGCCCCAGCTGCGAGTTTCTCAACCTCTGGCCGCAGTTCACGACTCCCCACAAGGGAAGACACTTGTCAGTCAGCATGAAGGCGCACTCCTGCATCCCGGCGCTGCTGCTCGCCCTCGCGTGTGCCCTGCTGGTGTTAGGGCAGGACAGCGGGCCTTCCAATGGCGAGGCCCCGGCCTCGGGGGCTGCGGCTGCCCCCGTGACCTCGGCAGCGGGTCTCGGCTCGCCCTCGGACACCTCTAATGTCGCTGCGCCCCAGAACGGTTCGAAGACGCTGAGGACGGCGGGGTCCAGGCCCCTCTCCCCTCCCATGTGCACTTCCGGCCGGCAGCGCTAGGATTGGCCGGCCGGCTGAAGAAACCCCCGAACGGGGATCGAGCAGGCCCTGGGTCCTAGTGCCTCCCACAGGGCTCGGGGGGGGGGGGCGGGCGGGAGAGGACGAGGGGGGCGGGAAAGGTCACGGACGTCGGGAGGGAGGCGGGAAACGTGGCGGACGTCGGGAGGGAGGCGGAAACGTGGGGACGGCGGGAGGAGGGACACAAGGCAGGACAGCAGCAAGCACGGCCCGGCCGGACCAGACTCGGGGGCGTTCCCGGCGTCGCGTGACGTCGCCAAAGCCAAAGAATCTCGGGAACGCCCCCGTGTCTGGTCCGGCATTGATGGACAGGCCCCTCGTCCAATGGCTAGGCTCCATTTATGGAGCTAGCCAATGGGACGGGGGGGCGTGTTCCATAGTGCTTACTGTACTCAATAGATTTCTCTGGAGGAGGAGCCTAACGGCTCCGCCCCCCAGCGAAACCTAAAAAGAGAGGAATCAGAAAGCACTGCCGTTAATTCAGTTTCAGAAAGTATCTTCCAAAGGTAGCTCTTCAGGAAGTGTATAACAAAGGTAGGTCTTCAGGAAGTGTATAACAAAGGTAACTCTTCAGGAAGTATTTAACCAAGGTAACTCTTCAGGAAGTGTACAACAAAGGTAACTCTTCAGGAAGTATTAACCCAAGGTAACTCTACAGGAAGTGTATAACAAAGGTAACTCTTCAGGAAGTATTTAACCCAGGTAACTCTTCAGGAAGTGTACAACAAAGGTAACTCTTCAGGAAGTATTAACCCAAGGTAACTCTTCAGGAAGTGTACAACAAAGGTAACTCTTCAGGAAGTATTAACCCAAGGTAACTCTTCAGGAAGTGTACAACAAAGGTAACTCTTCAGGAAGTATTTAACCAAGGTAACTCTTCAGGAAGTGTACAACAAAGGTAACTCTTCAGGAAGTATTTAACCAAGGTAACTCTTCAGGAAGTACACATAAAAAAGGTAATTCTTTAGGAAGTATAGATGGCAAAGTTAACTCCAGACACCGTCTTCCACAATGCTTTCATGTTCACACTGGATCAGCTCAAATGCCAACTCCTGCCTTTACCTTGCAGCTCATTAAGGCCCTTACTACGAGTGCGGCGGCCCTCATGATCACCGTACTCACGTGGTGGTCCAACTGCCACCATCCTGGCGGTCTGACCACCGTATTATGAGTGTGGTGGGAGGACCGCCATGAGACTGCCACCCCACCAGGATCAAGGATCCCGCTGTGGAGGCGGTCTGCAAACACCCTGAATATGTTGGCAGTGCCGATGCCGACATCGCCGAGCATATTACGGTCTGCATATCCACCGTCCTTTTCCCTGGCGGGGACCCTACCATGAAAAGGATAAAGGACATGCAGGTAAGGGGGCCCCCACAGGGCCCCGGAGGATTCTGCTCCTGGGGTTGCATGCGGGGGGCACATGTTGCGCCACCCCATGGAATTGCGCCCTTGTCCCTGCACAGTGTGGCATGCATGACATGGTGCAGGAACGTGCTGCAGGCACTCTTAAGGTGGTGGTATGCTGTTTAGACTCTCCAATGAGCCTAATACAGCCGCCGCAAGACCGCTGCTGCACCGCCCACCCACCCTGGATTTAGGTCATAATCCGGCGGGCTCTCAATGGTCTTGGCAGTCTGCCTGGTACCGCCGCCGTGGTAGTCCCATTGGAAGACCGCCACACTTGTAATAAGCCCCTAAGTCACCTTCAACACATTTACAGCCCTCCGGGCTCAAGCATTTCTGGATCCTTCTAACCTGCAAGACTGGAGCATTATCCCGAGTTGAGGTGGATTTTCAATCAGCGGAATATATATCCATCTCCCTTGAACTATTGACTGATTCTGCCCTGAAAGACAACTTAAAAAGTAAGACTTTAGTTCTTCCTAAAGTAGGTAAAGTTAAGATCCTGTTGTATTTCAATCAGCAGCTCCTTCCAGGGTTTATTATAAAGGCCGTCTTTATATTGCGCACACAGATATGGCAAACACACATTAAATCATGACATTTATCATTCATTTATTTCTTATAGAGGATCCATCACAACCAATAATTTAACTGAAATATCAAGCATATTAATAATTGTTTTTGTTTTTCAACATTTACAAGATATTTGACTTATTGTTGTCTGTCTGAAGGCCAGGATGCTACTTTGTGACTCAACAGGGCTTTGGTAGAGCGGGAGGAGGTGTCTGTTGTCCACAGGTGAAGTCTCATTTCTCCCATCCCATCTTTCTTTTATCCAGGTATACCTCATTCCATGTCCACCTCATTCCATGTCCTTCAGCTCCCTACTCCCCTCGGTCTGTGTACTCATTTCACAGGGTTCATTGTTAGCTGTTACAGGGGACACACTTGAAGCATGCACACAGCGGATGCAGATAATGGCCTGATAGTCAAGAGGCCGTGGTTGGCAGTACAGAGCTCAGAAGCTTCATTTCAGAAGCTCACCTGGGAGGTACTAACTGAGGAGGTGCACAGGAAGAGGCCTATTAACTATAAACAGAGAGAGTGCACAGGTGAGTTCTTGTGAGGTATAAACAGATGAGGTGCACATATAGGTACCTATGAGGTATAAACAGAGCAGGTGCACAGGTAGGTGCTTATGAGGTATAAACAGAGCAGGCGCACAGGTAGGTGCAAATGAGGTATAAACAGAGGAAGTGAAGAGGTAGGTGCTTCAGTGCCTCTGGGACTATATCTGCCTCTAGGCCCTCTTCCTATAATGCTGGCTCTCGCTCCTTCTACAACACTTGCTGCAGACAAGGGGCCTGATTTAGAGTTTATCGGACAGGTATTTTGTCAAACATAACAGATCCCGTCTGTTTTATTACAAATGCCAGAGGATATAATGCACTTTTTATAGGGTGGACGGGATACCTGCCACATTTATGACAGAATAAACCATCCGCCTAAATATAAATCGGGCCCTTGGCGGACATTGTGTCCAGTGTCTTCTCAGTGTTGGAAAGCATCCATTTTATTAATGGCACAGTATTATCTCACCACTGCTGTGGCTTGCAGTCATAAGGCCATTATGAACGGACTAAGTTGTGTGCCAGAATGCCTGTGAATAGTTTAGCATGAGCGTTTAGGAGGGAGATGGGCCTTTATGATGAGCAGGACTAGGGGGCTTTCCAGGGCCTGTGAATAAGTGTTATTATTGTTTCTCTCTTGGTGTCAGTGGGCTTATCTGTGTCCCAAGATGAGTTGTTTACAGCTTATCTTATTTATGCACAAATAGTTGTAGTTTTTAGGGTTAAGCAACTCTTTCAACAATGTTTAAAAACAAAACTAGTCAAATGATCTCTGCCAGGTGTACATGTTTTGCATGCGTAGAATCACACACTAGTAAATGTAGCGCACTCATGCTTCGCCGTGCCAGTTTGTGAATGAACCCTAACTTGTGAGTAAGTGAGAATTCACAGACTCCAAACTGACTCTTTCTGACACTTAGAGTTTCACTTTAACAAAATGCGGGAGTAACTCTCTGCCCAGGGTAGGAAGAGAAATGGATCACCCTCTAAACGTGGTGGCGAGTAGTGCTATACAGTACATTGAACCATTTATCAGGGGAAAACTGGGGAAATGGTACAATGCGCTGGGAAAATGGCATGTGATGACAATGTGACATGACATTCCCACTACATGTTCTTTTGCACTTTTTTTGGGCTGTCTTTGTCCAGTTTATCAAGGCTCAGGGTTTAGTTTCAAGTCAAGAGATAGTGCAGGATTAGACTAATTATACCGTCATACATTCCAACAAATGCCTTTACCACGTATGCCTTTACCACGCAATGCCTTTACCACGCAAGTCTTTACCAGGTACCACGCAAGTCTTTACCATGCATATGCCTTGACCACGCATAAAGAAAGATTTACAAAAATGGCCCTGCCGATAAAGGGTGGGTGCCCTTCAGCCCACCCAAGGCACCAACATGATCATTATTGGGGGCCAGGGGGGGTCCCAAAGCCCCCGTGATGCCAGCGGGAGCCAGCATTGTTCCTACCCGTAGAGAGAAGCTTACAATCCTGTGCTCTACGGGCAGGAGCAATGCCCAGGTAACTATAACTGCTGAGTTTATATGGTTGTGTGTGTGTAAAATCTGATCCTAAGTAAATGCCCCTGTACCCTTTTTTTCTGTGAATTTCTAAAGTTTTTGATGCTATTTCCTACCTATAACGTCCCTGTAACCTTTGCTTTTTTCAGTGAAAATATCTCTCTTTCTCTTTCTCCTCTCTCTCTCTCTTTCTTTCCCTCTCTCTCTCTTTCTTTCTTCCTCTCTCTCTTTCTTTCTCTCTCTCTCGCTCTCTCTCTCTCTCTATATATATATATATATTCGCCTATTACACATTTAGTGGTATCCTTCTCTAATTCCTCAATTCTCTCACATTTTCACACACAAATGTTGGCAGTTTTCAGCGTTAAAGTAAATAGATTCTCTGTGTTTCTGAATTTCATATTTCCCATAAAAACCAAATAGGCTTCTTGTACTTAGGGCATGAGGGTACACGGGGGCTGACTTCTGGACTGCCCTGCGGCTTGTCTTAACACCTTAATATGGTGTACTTGCAGCACATACAGTCATACAGGTGGTGGCAGCTCCTGGGGCTCATTGGGGGCTCTACGACTCTGAAGCAGCATTGTTGGCTAGTAATACTTTTTAACCTGCAGTGATCGATACTGCTGACCATTTTAAACCACTCCTCATTTGTTTTTCAACTTTGCTGAAAGCAGTCAGCTCTCTGCTGATTCGTTTCGTTTTATTTTAAAACTGTATTGTTGCATTGTAATCTGCTTGCAATTACTTACTGTCTTGGCCTCCTCTGCCCCGGTCCCGCGCGGCTCCTAGTGCCGATAGCCTGGAGGGCAGCTCCTTCAGCGCGGCTTCCTGTGCCGGTCAGCTGAAGAGCAGGCGCCATCTTAGCAGTAGCCTGAAGGGCACGCACATCGCAGGCAGCGGCCTAGCGGCCCGAGGCTGCTCCCTACAAAGCGTGCATGTGTTATCGGAAGCGCAGCAGATGAGCGCAGCGGGCACGCCTTTTGCGCGCCGAAGGTGCGCCTAAGGTAAGCCCGTCTGCGCCCGTCCACGGCCAGACGGGGCAAGGGGCACGGCATTATGCCAATTTTCGCTCCTACCCGGCTGACCAACTTTGCTCTTATCAAGGTCTTTGGCACTTAGATTCTGCAATTCGGGGTCATGTCTGTGACATGGGCATTGCTAGAGTTCCAGCCTTGCCTTCCCTTACTTTTAATATACCCTCTTTGTTGCTGCCATCCACTTCCCCTCCTTCCGTGGCCACCCCAAACACTGTCATTATCCCCTCACCTCTCTCTTCTGGAATTTTACCCCGACTATTTCAGCCTTCTTGTTAAACACCCGATCGGCTGTTAAACATCAGTCAGACCTGTTTATTTTCTTGGACACCTACAAACTGGACCTATTGTTCCTAGCGGAAACTTGGCTACGCCCTGAATCTCAGCCTAGCTTATTTGCGGCTCTGCCCACCGCATACTATGCTCTGCGAGTAGACCGGCCCTCTGGCAGGGTAGGAGGAGGGGTGGCCATGATTGTCCGCTCTGGCATTCAGTTCCAACTACTTTCTTTTCCCTCAATTTTAGAGGTTGATTTTCTGGTTGCCCGCTCTGTGTCTTTTAAAACCCCTATTACTAGTGTTCTGATGAATCGTCCACCCCAACTTATGTCCCATTTTCTCCCAGCTTTTCAGGAATTACTAGCTACTCTCGCAGTAAGCCATTCATCAGTTCTGGTGCTTGGGGACTTTAACTTCTGGCCCTCTGATTCAGCGGAAAATGCATCTTCCAGAGATTTCACTGAACTGCTTGGTAGTCTAAATTTTATCTCACAAGTTCATACCCCTACTCATGTTCAGGGTCATACCCTGGACCAAATCTGGTCCCTTAACATTCGTATTCCTGTCCCTATTGTTACCCCCTGTTTGTGGTCTGACCACTATTTGATCTCCTTCTCCCTGGATTTGAGGTCAGCTCAGAAGTCACCCCCTCCAAAGAACACCTGGGCGCGTAATTGGGGTAAAGTTGACATTCCATCTTTGTGCTCCTCTCTCTCAACCTCTAGTCCAGCCATTGACAACCTCTCTATTTCATCTCAAGTTGAGGCCATTAATAAATGGTTGTCTAGGACATGTGATCAGGTGGCCCCCCTTAGGCGTGTTAAGGTGAAGCGCCCTCACTATGCGAACAAGTGGTTTAACCAGGAGCTTAAAGAGAATAAATTGGCGGTCCGCCAAGCAGAGCGCACCTGGAGACGTACCTATAGTGAGACCTCTAAAATCTTGTATAACTCTATCCAGGTAAGGTACAAGAAAGCTATTCTTAAGGCAAAAACATCCTGTTTTTCAGGCAAGGTTCTCCAGGCGGAGAACAAACCGAGGGAAATTTTTTCCACAGTGTTCAAATTGGCCTCCTCGGACAGAACAACTGCCAAACCGGTTCCCTCCCAACAGTTGTGCGATTCCCTGAACGATTTCTTCATTAGTAAAATTGAAGACATCAAGTCCAATATCCCTTCCCCTTCTACATCATTCTCCGACATTGTCCCGCCGAATAACTCTTGTCATTTTGACCAAATAACTCTGCTATCTGAGGAGACTTTTCTCTCTATTCTCCTTAGTGTTAAATCTGGTTCACCTGCAGATGTTTGCCCAGCCTACATTATGTGTGACATCTTCCGGAGCTGCCCTCTCCCTCCCCTTACCTTTCTTAACGAGTCCCTAAAAACAGGAACTGTCCCTTCTTCTCACAAGTCAGCCACGATTGTTCCCATTTTAAAAAAGCCTGGCGCAGATCCTACAGTATTGGCAAACTATCGTCCCATCTCCCTCCTTCCCTACCTGGCTAAGGTTTTGGAGCGGTATATCACCATCACTCTTAGTTCCTTTATTGAGTCCAGTGGGTTTCTTGCCCCCTCCCAAGCGGGTTTTCGCCCCCTCCACTCCACCGAAAAGGTGGTGGTATCCGTTATGGATACACTCAGAGAGGGGCTTGATTCCAATCTCCCACAAGCAATGATTCTCCTCGATTTGTCTGCCGCTTTCGACATGGTTGATCATACCATCCTTCTTTCCCGTGTCGGGGCGGCAGGCATCGGGGGTTCCGCCCTGGCTTGGGTGACCTCATTTCTTAGTGATCGCACCCAAGCCGTCCATCTGGCGGACTTTTCTTCTATGGCTCATAAAGTACAATGTGGTGTCCCTCAGGGCTCTTCTCTTTCCCCGCTTCTCTTCAACTTGTATATCTTCCCACTTATTTTTGCTTTACAGCGGATGGAGGTCACAGTGTTTAATTACGCTGATGACCTCCAGCTTATTTTTACTTTGTCAAATTCATCTCACTCAGTTCACAACTTCCAGTCAGTGATGGTTTTTATCAGGGATTGGATGAATTCCAACCATCTGAAACTCAACCCTGATAAGACTGAGCTCGACCTGACTGGTGGTAAACGTAATCCTTGGTCTTCTGCTTTTTGGCCTTCCTCATTTGGTTCCCCTCCTCTTCCCTCTTCTTCTGTCAAAACCTTGGGGATCACTCTTAATCAACACCTTACTCTTCACTCGCACATTAGCATGGTGGTCTCTTCTTGTTTCTTTGTGTTGCATACTATTCGCAAGATTTCACGTTTTTTTTCTTTTTCAGCCCTTAAATTTATTGTCATGGCGATGGTTCTCTCTTGCCTTGACTATGGTAACGCACTGTACAATGGCATTCCCAGCTATGCCCTCCGTCGACTCCAGCTAGTGCAGAACTAAGCTGCCCGCTTGGTTCTTAGTCTACCTAGATCCCAGCACATTACCTCGTTTCTTTGTTCCTTACATTGGCTCCCTATAAAAGAAAGAGCCCTGTTCAAGCTTGGATGCCTGACTTTCCAGGCTCTTGCCGGGACAGCTCCGGCTTTCATCAAGTCTAACATTCATTATTACATTCCTAGTAGGCATTTACACTCCTCTTCCCTATCTCTTTTAGTGGTACCCCAATTTAAGAAAAGCAGGACAGGAGGCTGCAAGTTCTCTGTTCTCGCCCTGTCCTTTTGGAACTCCTTACCCCTCTCCATTCGAACATCAGTATCCTACATGGAGTTTCGTGGGAGACTGAACACTTTTCTGTTCTTACAGGCCTTCTCTACTTGATCCAACTTTGAGCCTGCATTTGAAATTGAATTGTCCCCGCAGCGCCATGAAACCACGAGGTAAACGAGCGCTATACAAATATTTTTAAATTCAAATTCAAATTCACATAGAGGAGATCACCATATCTACTTAAATTCACCAAAAGTTATGACAAGATCTTGAACACAGGCACCTATAATGCACTGGACAACCTCCTGTACTTAGCTGTGTTCACATTCAGTCCTGTTAGGCACTGCCATGCTCCCCGATGGAACTTCCCGCCACTGAGGGGCTGATAATCATTTCCAACTCTTAAGCAGATGTATTTCACAAGTAGAACAATATCCAACGAGGCTTTAGACTTCCATACAGCATCCCTCTCGCAAATAACGTTCTCCAGCAAGGCTAGGTGACAGCAGCAGCCAGTGTGTCAGGGGCTCTAGTCCAAGAAAGAAATGCCCTCTTTGGTCCCTGTTTAAACTGAGAAATACAGCAATAATTAGAGTTCAGTGGGCCCTGGTGCCACTGCACCTGCTGCACTAATGGAAGCTATGCCTCTAGTTTAGGCGTTGTATTTGAGAGTAGGAGTGGAAGATAGGCAATTTGTGTTGAGATAAAAATAATGATTTAGAAGTACTGTTTTTACACTGAAAATCTTATCCTAATAATTGATTGTGAATACATAGAAAATTGCGTGTGCTAATGTAATTTAATGAAATGAAATGAAAAATTCCACTTATATAGCGCATAACTACCCAGAGGCCTCGCAGCGCTGTTGACTGATTACTGTGTCCGGCCACCGGGTAAATTAGTACGCCTTTGAAAACAGGTAGGTTTTTAAATCTCTCCTAAATGACATCAGGTTGTCGTTTTGTCTGAGTCAAGTCAAGTCAAGTCAAAATATTTATATAGCGCACTATATACCCAGAGGGTCTCAGGCGCTTGAAGAGGGGTGGGGAACTACTTGTCGAATATCCAAGTTTTAAGTTGCTTTCTGAATGTTAGGTGGTTCTGAGTGAGACGAAGGTGAGTGGGAAGTGAGTTCCAGGTCTTAGCTGCCAGGTAGGAGAAGGATCTACCTCCCATTGTGGTTTTGTTGATGCGAGGTACGATAGCAAGGGCTTGGTTGGAAGATCGCAGCTGGCGGGGGGGGGGTGTAGAAGGAGAGTCGTGTGTTGAGGCATTCGGGTCCAAGGTCGTAAAGTGCTTTGTGAGCGTGGGTCAGGAGGCGGAAAGTAATCCTCTTATTGACGGGGAGCCAGTGGAGGTTTTTCAGGTGACCAGAGATGTGTTCTTTGCGCGGGATGTCTAGTATGAGCCTGGCTGAAGCATTCTGGATGCGTTGGAGTTTTTTCTGGAGTTTAGCTGAAGTACCGGCGTATAGGGTGTTTCCGTAGTCCAGGCGGCTCGTGACTCGTGCGTGGGTGACCGTTTTATAGTTTCGGTGGGGATCCAGCGAAATGTTTTTTTGAGCATTCGAAGAATGTTGAAGCAGGATGATGAAACGGCGTTGACTTGTCTGGTCATCGAGAGTGAGGAGTCCAGGATGACGCCCAGGTTTCGTGCGTGGTTCGTCGGGATGGGTGCTTTTCCATGGGCCTCTGGCCACCAAGAGTCATCCCAGGCGTAGGGGGAGGTGCCAAGGATGAGGACTTCTGTTTTGTCTGAGTTCAGTTTCAGACGGCTGTGCTTCATCCACTCGGCTACTTCTTTCATTCCTTCGTGTAAGTTGGTTTTGGCGGTGTTAGGGTCTTTGGTGAGTGAGAGGATCAGTTGAGTGTCGTCAGCGTAGGAGATGATGTTGAGATTGTGTTGGCGAGCGATGGCCGCAAGGGGGCTCATGTAAATGTTGAAGAGGGTGGGGCTGAGTGACGATCCTTGTGGCACGCCGCAGATGACTTCAGAGGCCTCAGACTTGAATGGTGCGAGGCGGACTCTCCGGGTTCTTCCGGTGAGGAACGAGGTGATCCATTGCAATGCTTTTCCTTAGATTCCGACGTTTCTTAGGCGCTGAAGAAGGGTGTTATGACAGACTGTGTTGAAGGCAGCGGAGAAGTCGAGGAGGATGAGGGCGACTGTGTCTCCATTGTCTAGTAGAGTTCGAATGTCGTCTGTTGCTGCGATAAGTGCGGTCTCAGTGCTGTGTTTGGCTCGGAAGCCGGACTGTGAAGGGTCGAGGGATTTGTTTGTTTGGAGGAAGGTGGCGAGCTGGTTGTTGACAGCTTTCTGGATGACTTTGGCCGGGAATGGAAGAAGCGAGATGGGGCGGTAGTTTTTGAGTTCGGTGGGGTCAGCTGTGGGTTTTTTCAGAAGGGCGCTGAGTTCCGCTTGTTTCCAGCTTTCCGGGAAGGTGGCGGAGTTGAGGGAGCAGTTGATGACATCTCGGAGGTGTGGTGCTATGATGGAGTCTGCTTTGTTGAAGATATGGTAAGGGCATGGGTCAGTTGGGGATCCTGAGTGGATGGAGTTCATCAGGCGGATGGTGTCCTCAGAGGAGATTGGGTTCCAGTCGTTAAGGATGTTCAAGGGGGGTGAAGGTCCTGCAGCAGGTTGGGTGGGTTGGTCTCCGGGTCGGTTGTCGAAGCTGTTGTGGATGTCAGCGATTTTGTTGTGGAAGAAGGAAGCTAGAGAGTCGCAGAGGGCTTGGGAGGGGATGATGTCGTTGGAGTTGGCTGATGGGTTGGTAAATTCTTTGACGATATTGAATAATTCCTTGCTGTTGTGAGCGTTGTTATCTAGTCGGTCTTTGAATGCGGCTTTCTTGGCAGACCGGATTAGTTGGTGGTGTCTGCGGGTGGCGTTTTTGAAGGCGTCTCTGGTGCTGGTGTTTGGGTCTTTTTTCCAGGCCTTCTCGAGGGATCGACAGAGTTTCTTCGATTTCTTAAGATCATCGTTGAACCAGGAGGCGATTTTGCTGCCTAGTTTGTTTTGACGTTTTTTCAACGGTGCTAGGATGTCAGCGCTGTTGGATAGCCATTGGGTGAGGTTGATGGCTGCTTGGTCGGGGTTTGAAGAGTGGGCGGGGGGGTTTAGAAGAAGCGATGAGGAGATCTGGTCGATGGTGATTTTGTTCCAGTTTCTTCGCCGGGTGGGTTGAGGATGGTTGTGGATTGTAGTCTTATTGTAGGTAAAGTGAACGCAGCTGTGGTCCGTCCAATGAAGAGCTGTGGTGTGGCTGAATGAGACATGTTTGCTGGAGGTGAAGACGGGGTCGAGCGTATGACCTGCGATGTGGGTGGGTGTAGTGACAAGTTGTTTGAGTCCGAGGTTGGCGAGATTGTCCAGAAGGGTGGTGGCGTTGCTGTCATTGCTCTTTTCCAGGTGAAAATTGAGGTCTCCCAATAGAATGTAGTCCTCGGAGGGGAGGGCGTGTGGGGTGATAAATTCAGTGATGTCGTCACTGAATTGTGCACAGGGTCCTGGAGGCCGGTAGAGGAGGGTGCCCCTGAGTGTGGTATTGGGGTCGGTGTGGATCTGGAAGTGGAGGTGTTCGGCGCTGGCAAGATTGACGTCTGATCTGGTTGAGATGTGGATGGAATTCTTATGGACGATAGCGATGCCTCCTTCTGTTTGCTCGATGCGGTCCTTACGGATGATCTTGTATCCTTCCGGGATGGCAATGGTGATGTCTGGGGCTGAAGAGGCATTCATCCAAGTTTCTGTTAGGAAGGCGACGTCCGGTGAGATGGTGTCTAGTAAATTCCAGAGGTCGATGGCGTGTCTGTGGACCGAGCGTGTGTTGAGCAGGATGCATTTTAGGTGGTTGGTGTCAGGTCTCTGTTTGGTGTTGGTGGAAGAGGAGTTGGTTTTGGTGCCGTCGAACTTGCAGGAGTAGCAAGAGAAGGGTCCATGGGTGTGTCCAGGAGCGGCTTGGGCGCAGTAGGGGGGTCGGCCGGGGTTAAGGGCTAGGAGGGTGGTGGCATCGTATGTAATGCGGGAGGGGTGGGAGGAGCGAGGACCAGGGGTTCTGGCGCTGGGCGCGGCCTTGGTGCGGACGGGGGTAGACGGGCTTACCTTTGGCGCACCTTCGGCGCGGCCGTAGCGCGTGGACGCTGCGCGTGGGACCATCTGACATAAATGGACAGTGGAGGGGGCGGAGCGTGGGAGGGTCAGCAGGGAGGCGGGATCAGAGAGGCGGGTCAGGGGAGAGCAAAACACAAAATGGAGGAATGAAAGTGAAAACAAACAGCGAAGGCACAGTACAATGCTCGCCAGCAATCTATCAAAGGCACCTAAATCCTGCACAATGTGTACACCTAAAGCGCTATCCACAAAGCAACCAACCTTGGAAGCGTTACACAACACAGATGTCAAAGCGATAAATACACAGCGCTAATTAAATGAGCACAATTGGGTTTCCTAAGCGCTACACGATAATGATCTTCAAATCGCAATTAGAGTAGGAGACGCTACGGTGCACGCCTTAATATCCCAGTGAAAGAAGCACAGAGCGCGAGGCAGATGATACAATGCAGTTTCCAAGGCGCTGCAAGAGCGAGAGCTTCAAAGCGCGACTATGCACAGAGCGCGAGGCAGATGATACAATAAAGTTTCCAAAGCGCTTCCAGAGTGAGAGCTTCGAAGCGCGACTATGCTGTCTGAGGCTACGATACCAGGTGCAGTTGGGAGGTCGAGGGTGCAAGAGGCTTCAGCTGCGGGCTGTAAGGGCTGCAGATAGATCGAGCAGGGAGCGTGGGGGAGCAACCGTTCCGGACGGAATCCAGGCGGTCACAGCTGGCCTTGGGCTGAGGAGAGTCAGCTATTCGTGTGTGGGAGGGTCAGCAGGGAGGCGGGATCAGAGAGGCGGGTCAGGGGAGAGCAAAACACAAAATGGAGGAATGAAAGTGAAAACAAACAGCGAAGGCACAGTACAATGCTCGCCAGCAAGCTATCAAAGGCACCTAAATCCTGCACAATGTGTACACCTAAAGCGCTATCAACAAAGCAACCAACCTAGGAAGCGTTACACAACACAGATGTCAAAGCGATAAATACACAGCGCTAATTAAATGAGCACAATTGGGTTTCCTAAGCGCTACACGATAATGATCTTCAAAGCGCAATTAGAGTAGGAGACGCTACGGTGCACGCCTTAATATCCCAGTGAAAGAAGCACAGAGCGCGAGGCAGATGATACAATGCAGTTTCCAAGGCGCTGCAAGAGCGAGAGCTTCAAAGCGCGACTATGCACAGAGCGCGAGGCAGATGATACAATAAAGTTTCCAAAGCGCTTCCAGAGTGAGAGCTTCGAAGCGCGACTATGCTGTCTGAGGCTACGATACCAGGTGCAGTTGGGAGGTCGAGGGTGCAAGAGGCTTCAGCTGCGGGCTGTAAGGGCTGCAGATAGATCGAGCAGGGAGCGTGGGGGAGCAACCGTTCCGGACGGAATCCAGGCGGTCACAGCTGGCCTTGGGCTGAGGAGAGTCAGCTATTCGTGTGTGGGAGGGTCAGCAGGGAGGCGGGATCAGAGAGGCGGGTCAGGGGAGAGCAAAACACAAAATGGAGGAATGAAAGTGAAAACAAACAGCGAAGGCACAGTACAATGCTCGCCAGCAAGCTATCAAAGGCACCTAAATCCTGCACAATGTGTACACCTAAAGCGCTATCCACAAAGCAACCAACCTTGGAAGCGTTACACAACACAGATGTCAAAGCGATAAATACACAGCGCTAATAAATGAGCACAATTGGGTTTCCTAAGCGCTACACGATAATGATCTTCAAAGCGCAATTAGAGTAGGAGACGCTACGGTGCACGCCTTAATATCCCAGTGAAAGAAGCACAGAGCGCGAGGCAGATGATACAATGCAGTTTCCAAGGCGCTGCAAGAGCGAGAGCTTCAAAGCGCGACTATGCACAGAGCGCGAGGCAGATGATACAATAAAGTTTCCAAAGCGCTTCCAGAGTGAGAGCTTCGAAGTGCGACTATGCTGTCTGAGGCTACGATACCAGGTGCAGTCAGGAGGTCGAGGGTGCAAGAGGCTTCAGCTGCGGGCTGTAAGGGCTGCAGATAGATCGAGCAGGGAGCGTGGGGGAGCAACCGTTCCGGACGGAATCCAGGAGGTCAAGGCAAGGAGTTCCATGCCTTTGCCGCTGAGTGAGTGAATGAACGGCCACCCCAACGGGCTTTCTTAATTTTTGCCTTAGTTGCCAAATGCAATGAAGCCGAACGAAGGGTTCTAGGCGGCGCATAAGGCAACACTAAGGGGTACAGCACTGCCGGGCCAGTTCGATGAAAAGATTTGTGCAGAATGTACATGGCCTTAAACAGTGTTCAGCCACTGGGAGCCAATGAAGCTCCTTTAGGGCAGTTCTCGCTGACTGCCAGCGAGGGATGTTAAACAATAGGCGTGCGGCACAGTTTTGAGTGACTTGGAGTTTTTTTGTCACTGTTGCGGGGGCCCCTAGGTATAAAACATTTCCATAATCCAGGCGAGAGAGTATCAGGGCCTGTACCATGACCCTTCTCGCCTGGAATGGAAGTAAGGGGAGCACTTTCCTGAGCATTTTCATTAGCCCCACACATACAGAGGCAGTTTTAGTAGCTTGGACCGAGAAATCCAGTGCTCTATCCAGCCAGATTCCTAAGCTCTTTATCTGGTCTTTAGGGGGAGGGGGAGCGCCGAGACACGAAGGCCAGTTCGACATCAGGGAGGTAGGAGAAGAGTTGCCTAGTAACATAATCTCAGTCTTCTCCCCGTTGAGTTTGAGATGGGAGAGTTGCATCCACCCAGCAACAGCCTCTAAACACGGGCCCAAGGTGTTAGACGAGCCCTCCTTGTGGTCCAAAGAGACCACAAGTTGGGTGTCGTCTACGTAGGTGACAATCCGCACACCAAAAGGGAGAACTATCTTCTCTAGAGGCTGCATATAAACATTGAATAATGTGGGGCTCAGGGAAGAGCCCTGTGGAACCCCACAGCTGAGCGGATGCTTTGATGATACCACCTCGCCTTCTAATACCTGGAAAAAGCGTTCCTCTAAAAAAGAGGTCAGCCACTTCAGGGCCGCGCCCAACACCCCATGCCCTTCAGACGATGTAGTAGTGTGGCATGGTTAACAGTGTCGAACGCGGCACTAAGGTCCAGAAGTATAATAGCAGTTTTTCCACCTTGGTCCATTATAGCTCTGGCTGCCTCTGTGACTGCCAGGAGGGCGGTCTCAGTGCCATGCTGAGGACGAAACCCTGTTTGGGAGACCTGTAGAAGTTTATTGGACTCCAAATAGTCCCCTAATGTTTTGTTGATATGTCTCTCCAACAACTTACTCATCCACAGAAGCAGCGATATAGGGCGGAAATTGGATAGATTGTTAGAATCCAAGTTCGGCTTTTTCAGCAAAGCCCTGACCAACGCACACTTCTACGTAGATGGGACAGAGTTGGAGGTAATGGAGGTATTAAGAACCTCCTGCATAAACGGGCGAATGGCGTCAATTGCTTTTACTAAGGTCTGGGGCGGAGCTGGGTCATTTGGGGATCCTGAGGTGACCTTCTGGACCAAAGTATCTAAGGTATTGGAATCCAGGTGAGGAAAGGTGACCAAAGAGCATGATACATGCGAATCTGAGTCTAAAGCAGAGGGGGAGAATATGCCATCGCCATTCATCGCTAGTTGGGAATAGATGGCCTGAATCTTCTGAGAGAAGAAAGTGGCAAGATCCTCACAGCGGGCCGGTGCACCCTCTGATGGTGGTCTTTCAGACAGAGGGGATATCAAAGATTTTGCAATTTTAAAAATTTCCCTAGGGGAGTTGGCTGCCATATTAATTTTAGTTTCATAAAATTCAGCTTGGGCAAGTTTTATCTGGCTCTTATAGTGCCTTATCGCTGATCTATACTCTGAACTCTTAAGTTGAGAGCGGTCTTTCCACCATGCTCTCTCTGCTTTCAGGCAAGCTTGTTTCAACGTCCTAAGGGCAGGAGAGTACCATGGAGCAACTTTAGGTCTTTTTATTGTTTGCAAAGAACACTTCGGGAGGACTGAATCAAGTGTGCTGGAAATCCAGTTGTGAAAATTAAGAACTGCTAGGTCAGGATTCTTAGTTTTTTGGGGCGGCTGTTCAGAGAGGGCCTGTTGCCATGTAGGAAGCGGAAGAGCGGAATAATTGTTTTAATGTGTAGGGCAGGCATGGGGAATACCTTATTAAAAGAGGCTATCTATCTTCTAAGGAAGAGGTTAAGTACATTGGTAAAGACATAAAAGAAATACACATACAAAGAGATGCACAGACCCACAAACACACACACCAAAAATGAACACACAGACAACTAACTACCCACAATGGTGCACACAAACACATAAATACAAATAGAAAAAAACTAACAGCCACAAACAGATATTCAAATAGACGCACACAAACATGCACACACAAGCAAACACACAGGCTAAAAGACACTCAGACACGTACACCAGCAAACAACTTTTTGACACTGGAGTAAATAGGTAATAATGAGACAGTGGCAGGCAGGGACATAGGTTGGGTAGTAAGATTGGAGGGGTGAGCTGTAGATTTTCCATGAATGGAGCTGGCATATAATGTTAAAACACATTATATGACAAGCAGGGGCAATGGAAAGGAGACACACGCGGAGTGAGAGAAAACACGTTATTTTGTAATACAACCAACATTGTTCAAGACTTTCAAAACAGAAAGGGAAAAGTGTGTGCGCGCGGCTGTGTCTGTGGGTCGATAAAAATTCCTGTTGAAATGCGACAGACATCTCACCATACCCGAATGAAAGCATTTGTGCCCAACTATTTAGCTGAAAATACACTTACTAGTGAGATGTAACACTCCAAATACCACCCACTGAAGCTGCGCCCCTGCTGGCATGGCAGAGAATGACACCGGTTATGAAATGAAGTAGAATTTCAAGTACAAGGGTCTCTACAGCAGCACACAGGCTGGGGGCCTAACTTGGCCTGGTGATCTAGGGGGTGCCGTTCCCACTAAATCTGCAGCCCATTATAACACCGCCCCCATCTCTCTCTGTTGTTAATTGTTAGTGCACACAGTCACATGTGACCACCTTGCATGCTTGACATCACTAAGCCTGGAAACCAATACATTACCCAATGGGATGTCCCCCAGGGCCGTCATTCATGCAGACCACGAAAACGCTACCAATGACGGCCCTGGGCTTGATTTGGTCAGCCCCTGTGGTTCCCATATAATGCAGGCACTGACGTGAGCACGTTCTCTTTTGCCTGCCTGTGCTGCGGTGACAGACAGATCGTCGAAAACACCCGAGACTCAGCGAAACCGCAGCCTTTGAAGACACATCAAAAGACGACAGAAGCAAAGGTAAGAGAAGACTTCACAACATCAGCCTCCACTGTATATTGTATATGCATAATGCTATTTTGTTCTCCTTCATATGGCTTTCATATGGCTTTCCTACCCCTCAATGGTTTTAAATTGTGCTTACATAATTGAAATATTTCTTTATAAGTCACAAGTTCCTATACACCTCTAATTTTAAAAATTGTGCGTGCATAAATTTCTGTGTTGTATTTCTGTACTACGCCACGTGCTTAGGCCTCTATTATTAATAATTGTGCGTCCATGATAGTATTTGTTTTCTGTGTCACGAGGCCGTCCCAGGTCTGTATTAAGTTATTGATCTTCCTTTGTTTGCTGAAGCTGCAACAGTCTCACTACGGAATATTAAGAATCCACATTAAAATTCACTTTTGAACGTAGTTACGCAACTCAGTTTACGATGACTAATCAAAATATCCTTTTGTATCCTTCACCAAACATTGTTCAGAAGCAACCACGGCCTATCGAGCAACAGCAATGGAATTGCCTCCAACGTATTGAATATACTTTGACGTATAGAAGCAGAGTTCAAGTTGAGTGGTGAACTCCGGTGGCCGCACTGTTTATACAAGGTAGGCACAGCAGCCTAGATCTACAAAGCCTTCATAGCAATGCATTAGAAATAAGTCGGCATAACGGGCGGCAGTAACGCAGTAGGTACTTCCATATAGACACCACTTGAACGTGGCACTATAACAACTGAAATGTACCAGGTATACTGCACTCGTAAAACTGTAGTGTTAGCTTTATTTGTGAAACGAGAGAGGGCCTTGGTGACAAAATTATCCCCACTTTATCGGCAGCAAAGTACTGCTAAAGTGGCAATAATGGGTTTGATAATATGCTCTATGCAATTCCAATCGAAGCTCATGTTAGATGTGAAGGACATCTAACATGAGCTTAGATTGGAATTCCATAGAGCATATTATCAAACCCATTATCGCCACTTTAGCGACACTTTCCTGCCGATCAAGTGGCGATAATTTTGTCGCCTAGGCTTCATATTATGGCCCAGAGTGCGTGGTGTACAGCAGCTTCTCTGTAAAATCTATAATTACCTCCAAGCAGTGACAACAGATAGGTTACAACAGTATGACAAACAGATCCACAACCTTATTATGCCACTTTTGAGTCACTTTTAACATGGGTAAAGTGATGCAAGGAGCTAGAAAATCTCCGTCTGACAATTCAAGAAAAAAATCTCAACTCCAGACTCTGTGACACAGTTTTAATGTTGTTTTCTCTCTCTTTCTCTCTCTCAGTCTCTGTGACATCATTTCTCTTTCTCTCTTAAACTTATAGACACTGCTGCCTGCTTGGACGTGTAGAAGATTTGTTCAAATCAAGTTCAGTCAGTCTGTCAGAATACTTTATTTCGATAAATCAATATCATAAAAAGGCAACGGTACAATGCAAAATACTCATTATTTACACGAATAGAATAGAAAATTTGTAACCATTAAAAGTTTCCTAAAAATTTCATAAGATTTCATAAAATCAGAATATAAAAAACCATCAACCAATTTAGTTACCTTTGCGATCAATTTTACAGGATGAAATAACATCATTCTAATTAACAACAACCAAATTCATTTAGGTACAATTAATCCTTTTCCTGATCCGGGCAGCACCCACTAAGAAACTGGCAACATGAAAAATAATACGGTGGCTATTTAGTAATTGTAAGTACAAGAGAGCAGGCTTAACTTTCAAGAACCCTGCCTCTTTGAGTATAGGAACCAAAAATGTCATCCTTAATTCCATATAATGTCCACAGAACATCAAGAAATGCATTTTGTTCTGAGTGGAAAAGTTGTCACAGTTACATGGCATAGCATTTTCCGGGGTACTCCATTTCGGGAAGTAGCCTAGG
The DNA here is from genome assembly GCF_964263255.1 of Lissotriton vulgaris. Taxonomy (NCBI): domain Eukaryota; kingdom Metazoa; phylum Chordata; class Amphibia; order Caudata; family Salamandridae; genus Lissotriton; species Lissotriton vulgaris. The sequence goes on from NC_141685.1 coordinate 56,871,555, forward strand.
TTCAGGTGGATCAAATTAAAACGAAAGCGAGTTAAAAGATGCCTGAGATAGGGACGGTTCACCAGGTTACGGTAAGGTTCGGATCCTGATGAATTAACTAAGATGAGGTTAGCCCTTACAGTGTGTTTTCTTAGTTCTAAGTCCTCTCTCTCAAATGCCAGCATCTGTGACATAGCACCCTTAATTTGTGTAATATCCTTAGATGTTATTAACTCTGGTGAGGAGAAAAGCTCCGGTCTCCCAAGTTTATAAAAACTATTTTTAATATAAGTCAGCCACCGGATCTTACTTACATTTTCTAGTAGGAGACAATCTTTCATGATAATGTGGTTCAAGGAGATTTCCTGGTTCAACCAGGTCTTCATCCAGCATATTAAAGGAGCTATTTTTATCCTGTCAGAAATGGAGCCTGCCCTTGACTCAGAATGGATGGTGTATGAGGGAGTGGACTGTGGCACTGTTAGGACAGATCTCATAAATTTGTTCTCAGTCACCTGCATACGATCTAGGGCACTATAGCCCCATATTGAACTACCATATGTGGCGACTACAAGGCATTTGGCTTTGTACATCTTCTTTATGGCTTCTATTGGCCTTGCCCCCAGTTTTTTTGTGAAGCCCAGAAGTGCCGAAGTAGTACGTGCAAAGGCAATATTTCTATTTTTAAGTTGCGGGCCCCAGTTCCCTCTCTCGTCAAAGATGATACCCAAGTATGGGAATGTGGGTACTCTGCTAAGTTCTTCCTTGCAACAAAAAAAAAGGTTTTAACTTGTTTCTTCCTGGAACTCCTCCCCATGATCATAACTTGTGACTTTTTTGCATTAATTTTAAGATCCAGGGACCTCATAAAATTCCCAAAGGCATCTAGCAGCCGTTGTAATCCAACCCCCGTACGTGAAAGAAGAACAGCATCATCCGCGTAAAGGAGAACTGGAATACCAAGTTCCCCTATACGCGGTGTGTTGTGTGTTTCCTCCTTTGGCGCCTGCTTCAGGGCATTGATATATACCGTAAAAGGGAGGGGGGGCCAGGATGCACCCTTGCCTGACCCCTCTCTCTGAGTTAAAATGGCTGGAACAGCGCCCCTCAGCAGTGACCCGTACAGAAGCCAATAGGCCAGAGTGTAAATCCGCCAAGAGGTTAACCAAAGCCTGGTCAAATCCCATATTTAGCAGGATTTGCCATAACTTTGACCGATTTACAAGATCAAATGCCGAGGAGAGGTCCAGGAACCCCTGGTACATTGACCCCTCCTTTGCCTTGGTGTATTTGTCTAATAGTAATTGTAGGTTAAGGCATTGGTCTAATGTGCTCCTTTTGGATCTAAAGCCATATTGTACATTCAACAGTACCCCTCTATCGTCAAGCCAATCCTTTATTTTATGCAATATAACCCGTCACAGGATTTTGACCAATGAGTCTATTAGGGAGATAGGCCTATAACAGGAGGGGTCCTGCCTATCTCCCTTTTTAAAGACCGGGATAATAATGGATTTTTTCCAGGACACCAGTATGTTATTTTGGTTCAAAGCATTAAAAACACTACACAAGATCATGGACCAGAATTTCGGTGCGCATTTAAATATATCGGCACAGACCCCGTCGGGGCCTGGTTGCTTATTTTTTAAAGTCTGTTCTATCGCTCTTTCCACTTCTTTGACCTCAAAGGTCACAGGGGAACCCTCAATTCTGGGAAGATCAATAGTCGTGTGATTCTCAGAGCCTGGGGTGCAATATATTTTCCCAAAGTGCGCTATCCACCCCTCATCTGGTATATTGGACTCGAGGAACGAATTCTCATCAGCCGAGAACAGTGGTTGATTTATAATTTTCCAGAACTGTCCACTGTTTTTTAAAACCTATGGGGCAAGTAATTGTATCCAGGCCTCTTCTTTCAGCTCTTTTTTTCCTTTCTTGAATAGCTTTTTTATAAGCAATTCTTGTGCTAGCTATTAGTGCTCTATCTTTTGGAGTGGCCTTCAGGGCTTTGAGTAAATCTGCGTGTGCCCTAGAACAACTTTTATTGAACCATCTCTTACCATTATATCTAGTCTGTCTGGTTCCTGCAAGTAGACTATGGTTTATTTGTCTACAAATGTTATCAAAAGCAATAACCACATGTGTACTTTGAGCTTGCTTCTCTGGGCATATGGCCACATGATCTTCAACCCTGTTTAGTACTTCCTGCAAGAAAGTTTCAGTGACTATTTTTGACCATTTTAGCCTACGTCCTTGATCTTTAACAGTCAAATTCAAGCCGCCCTTATGTATCACAGTTTTGTAGCTCAACAGGTTCCCAAGCATCATCTCTATTAGAACAGGATTGTGGTCGCTAAAAACCGAGACCTCAGTCTTATACCATAAAACCTTGGATAAAATAAAAGAAGACAAAAAAATATAATCAATAATTGTACCGTCAGCTGTTCCTTTAAATGTAGGGGTCCTAGAGCCACATTCCCCGCAACCTGACTCATCGAGATTCCATGTCGCCAAAAAGTTTTCAAGGGCCTCCCCCCGTTTTGAGTGTTCAAGATGTATGGGTAGAGAATATAGGGGGCCCTCCTCTTCTATATTGGCACACGGTTGGTTGCAAGCGTGAATGTTAAAGTCCCCCATAAATATTATCTCAAAAGCATTTACAGTAGTGCTATATACTGGCAAAAATGTCTCCAATAAATCCAGATGAAAATTAGTGCTCTCATTGGCACACGAATTATAAAAATTGATAAATAAGATTTTGGAAGTATCGGAGGAGGATAGTTCCACTATTAGGCCCTTTTTTGTGTTAATTTTAAGATCCAGGGACCTCATAAAATTCCCAAAATTGAATTGCACTGAGTTAGCATACCCTTCAAGTCAAGTTTAAATAAACTAAGTAAACCTCCCTTGGCTCTACCTGCCTTTCTAGTGGTTGCTGGGATACAAAAATGTCTATAACCATCCAGGGAGAAGCTGTTTATTGGGTCCCAAGTCTCTTGGAGGGCTATGATATCAAAAGTTTTCAATGAGTTGACCCAAGTTTCATTTCCTGCTTTAGCCTTGATGCCAGCAATGTTCCACGTCATGATCCTACAAGTAGGGTGCGGGGGCTGTACATCAGTCCCCGAGTTATGTACTAGTCAATCATTCTCCTCCATTGTTGTGAAGGGACTATATTGATTGACCAATGGCAGGGCTTGATCAAGTTGTCTGTCAGGCAACGGAGGTGCAAACTGCACCCCGGAGGAACTCTGTTGGTGCGGGGAAACATTCCTTCCCTGCGTGTACGGTTTCTTTGGCCGCCCAACAATATGCCATTGTTTTTCAGTTTGGGGAGGGTAGAAATATCCCAGAGGGAGTGGCCTGATGCCTGAATTTTTTTAATCCGAGCCGTCCCAGAAAAGGTAGTCCGCCAGGTTATTTTTATCAAAGTTTAGGACAATACAGTCCCCATCCAAGTTCTTATGGGACATGCCTACCCATCCTACTCTTCGTGCCATGATGATGTTTTTTGATATATCTGTACCCCCACTAGAATACTCTCTGTACCATTTTTTAGATTTGTCCATCAGCTCTTGTGTGGTCTCCGTTGTTTCAGCCCCCAGTGGCGGAACTCCTGTTAGTACCGCCACGAGAGGAGCTGCGCTAGGAGGGAGGTTTAACTTAGTAGAACATGAACCATAATCCTGGTTATGACTCAGTTTGGCAGTATAACCCGCCATTTGCGAGTTTGCTTTAACTACGGGGTTGGCCAGGTAAACAGGAGACTTAGATCTTAACTCCGGAGTATCTGTGGTGGGTTGTAAAACAGCACTAACATGTGAATTACTTGTAGTAGCTATAGGGCCCTTTCCATGATTCTGCCCCACATTATTTAAGAGAGAGGGTTTCCCTGTCCCAAGCGCCCCACGATACTCCTGTATGAAGACATCAATAGCCTCACATCTGTTTAGTAGCCCTGCAACACAAGTATTTAAGGTATCTATTATATCCTTTGCCGTTGCCACCACGGCAGGTTCTAATATGGAAGTAAACATTTCCTCCATTTTCGAACTAAGTTTCTTAAGTATTGTGTCTTCAATGTGATTAGAATGGGGCAACAGATTTTTTTAGTCTTTCTCTGACATTTCTTGGTTGTTCGCCCCCCTTTCTCCTGTTGCTGCGGTAGTTTAGGATTAGATTTTTGTGGTGAGGGAGGTATTGGCAAAGTTTCCAGCCCTACATCAGGAATTATATCAATGTCTGAAGTCATGGGTCTGCTCAATCCAATACTGTGCAATGATTGCGATTGGTCAGTGTCTAGAGTCCCTCTGTCTGCAACAATATCCAAAGTGCTCAGGTCTGTCCTCGTGGCCAACATAGAAGGCAAAGCCAACTCTTTCTCTGCATCAGCAATTTCTTTTGTGAATACGCCCACCGCAGAGGTCAGATAAAAGATAATGGATTCAGCTGTCTTTGGTACTTTGGCCTTTTTCCCCCCTTGACCGTAGGTGCTCAGCTGTTTCCTCTTACCCATATTGTAGATGTCAGAGATGTGGCCCAGCCCGGCCTCCTCTGGCCCCTGATGGCCCCAGATGGCCCGCCCTTGTCCCGGGTTTCTCCCGGTCGCTCCTGCAGGTGACTCATGGGGGCGAGAGGCACTCCTGCAGATAAGGCGCCTCCTGGCGCGTGAACAGCGTCAGTCCTGCCGTACTAGCCCCGGGGCAGCTGGGTGTTGTGGTTCCCCAGCTGCGTGTGGCACCGGGCGACTGACGGCAAGCGCAGGAACAGTTCCCCTCACGGCAGGATTGGAAGGTGAGGAGCTGGTTTTCAACACCGTTTCCTTCACGGCTGGCTTGGTACTCCGGTTAGATGCCCCCCGAGCGCTTCGGCGCTCCTGCAGATAAGGCGCCTCCTGGCGCATGAACAGCATCAGTCCTGCCACGCGAGCCCCGGGGCAGCTGGGTGTTGTGGTTCCCCAGCTGCGTGTGGCACCGGGCGACTGACGGCAAGCGCAGGAGACGTTCCTCTCACGGTGGGATTGGAAGGTGAGGAGCTGGTTTTCAACGCCGTTTCCTTACGGCTGGCTTGGTACTCCGGCTCGGTACTCCGGTTAGATGCCCCCCGGTTAGATGCCCCCGAGCGCTCCAGCGCTCCGGCAGATAAGGCGCCTCCTGGCAAGTGAACAGCGTCAGTCCTGCCGTGCGAGCCCCGGGGCAGCTGGGTGTTGTGGTTCCCCAGCTGCATGTGGCACTGGGCGACTGACAGCAAGCGCAGGAGCCGTTGCCCGCACGGCGGGATTGGAAGGTGATGAGCTGGTTTTCAATGCCGTTTCCTTCACGGCTGGCTTGGTACTCCGGCTCGGTACTCCGGTTAGATGCCCCCCGGTTAGATGCCCCCCGAACGCTTCTGCGCTCCTGCAGATAAGGCGCCTCCTGGCGCGTGAACAGCATCAGTCCTGCCGCACGAGCTGTGAACTCCACTTTCTTATGTGTTTGGCCGCAAAGTTTACACAACGGTAAGCACTGAGGCCTAGATCTACAAATCCTTCATAGCAATGCATTAGAAATAAGTCGGCATAACGGGTGTCAGGAGATTTTCATAACTACCGAGTGAAATGGGGCCTTTTTCGCCCATATCGATGTTTTCTTTGTTTCTTAGTTCTAATTTATCATCAGTATCATTTACTGGGGCACAGCGATTCTTCGTGTTAAAACAAATTGCTATTACTCACGCCCGGTTCTCATTGCGTTACTGTTCATGGTCATGTGACTCTGGTCCAATCAATACCGTATGACCATAATAAATATGGTGACCTTCCTCCCGTTCGGTACCTCCCCAGTCGGCTTGGATGCTGGCGCGAAGTACCGAGGAGAGGTAAGTGACCGCCTGATGGATTTCTTCAAAGATCTGTTCTATACTTTGGGCTCAAACTATCATTTCTTTTCCTGATAGACACTTTGTTTAACGTCAGCCTTCTCCGGGGTACGCGGCTGGCTGGGTCTTTCATGAGCTGAGCCCTAGCTTCTGTCCGCCTTAAGCGCGGAGGTTCCGGAGTTTTTCCAGAGCTCCTCCTCCTCATTCGCTAGCTTTATGCTTTGGTTGCCAGCAGCATAAACCACTACCCATTTGAATTTGGCTAATGTGTCCACATGGTACTGCATTTTCGAGAACATTAAGGTTTTTATTTCAGGATTTGGGACATTCACCTCCGGGTCTTTGTTTCCCTTATCCTATTTTTTCTAAGCGGTGCTTCTTCCTCCTAAGTCACTGCCAGGTGGGGTGAGGCACATTTTTCCTGCACCAAAGGTAAGCAGGTTCTGCAGTACATCTTTATGTAGTAATCACTCTAAGATGTTACTGTATTCAATATTTTCACACATAGTTCGTGCTAGTGGGGTTCGACCACTTGGCGACCTAGATACTGTTGTCTTTTTTACATGTGTCTTTTTACGAGCGACTATATGGTGCATATTTTGACTTATCATACTATGTTCTTTTCCCTCTAGTGGTACAAATAAACCATGTGCAGGTTGAATACAGACACCTAGGATCACAGGTGATCACGTTCCTCTATATTTACTTATTTCACATTGTGTACTTTATTTTTCACTATTACACATTGTAGTAGCATTACAGACAAGGTCCTGAGGAAGGCAGGAACTATCTGTTCCATTTTTGCTGAAAATGTCGTTATTTGTTTCAAACTGCCCTATGCTATTTTGTTTTAATAATGGAGTATCGGGCATTAACAAGAATAAAGTATTAGTTGCTCCATCATCCAATTTTATTACACTTTTTTCACTACACACTAGCACTGCAATCCAATCACCCACTAGAAGAACTTTACTAAATCACTATATAAGGACCGCACTACGGGCTACTTGGTTTATGAAGGATTTTCCAACTTATCCTCATATATCACCTAGAGTCCTTATGTAAGCAGGTCCCTGAGGAGTCCCAAATGATGAAGGGCGGTACCGAGTGGCGTCTGATGGGTATCTCATTTGTTGAGGGTAGCTTAGGATTGTCAGATTTTACTTTCCTTTAGTTTATTGTTTTTGTAGTTGATAGGTCATTATGGCATCATTAAGTCCCTTTGTTCTGCAAACAATGCAATAACACAGACAAGGCACAAGGAGAATCTGATGCAAACAATGCAATAACACAGACAAGGCACAAGGAGAATTTGATGCAAACAACGCAATAAGACAGGCCAGGCACTAGGAGTATCTGATGCAAACAATGCAATAACACAGGCCAGGCACTAGGAGAATCTGACTCAACAATACAATAACACAGGCCAGGCTCTAGGAGAATCTGACTCAAACAATGCAATAACACAGGCAGGCAGTAATAGAATGTGACGCAAACAATACAATAACACAGGCAGGCACCAGAAGAATCTGATGCAAACAATGCAATAACACAGGCCAGGAACGAGGAGAATCTGATGCAAACAATGCAATACCACAGGCCAGGCAGTAACAGAATGTGACGCAAACAATGCAATAACACAGATAAAACATGAGGAGAATCTGATGCAAACAATGCAATAACACAGGCCAGGCATGAGGAGGATCTGACGCAATCAATGTAATTTCAGGTGCAGATGCTAGTTCTGTATACTATAGGTACAGATTCACACCAGGTCATGGTATCTTTGCATAGTTTAAGCCAACAAGGTTTCTGATCCACTAGATTGTAGGTCTACGTACTCTAGGTCTTATGGACTCTATTGTGACAGGCATTAGGTGAGACATGGCTCTAGTTCACTGGGTGAAAAAGGAGGTCTCCGCTCAGGGCTCAAATGGGTTCTTCAGACACCAAGCACTGGACTTGCCGATCTGAGCTCTTCTGTGAAATGATGTCCGTCACACCCTCTTCCATCGTCACACGAGGTGCAACAGGCTGGATTCTACAATAAGCCAAACCAGAGGACCTTTCTTGAATTTGCCTTTCAACCAGTCTCCAATCAGTCAAGAAAAGAGGATCTTTTTGTTTCACCTCTGCCAGGCTTCCTGCTCTGAAGTGTAGACAAGTGGGATGGAACAGGCTCCAGAAAGCCGGATGTGTATTCCACCTCTATGCCAGACATCCAGTGAACAACAAGGGGTTCCTCAGAGAAGCTATCAGGGGCTGCTTTCTGAAGCAGGCCACGTAAACAGAGACTGACCCTCATGTAGAAACTAATCCAATTCCCTCCCCTCTTAGACATTCACAAGATAAACAAGGTTCTGGGTCACACAGATTGAAGTATGCAGCACTGGTGAGTTTGGAAACCTTTGGTGGAATTATAGTGAATCAGCCTAGTTTATAGAAGGGAATATGCAAAGTGAATCTCCAGAAACTATCAGTTGGTAATAGTCTGAGTAACAGAAAGACTGGATATCAGAATGAATCTAGATCTAACCGAGATTATTCATGTCCTTATTTCCCTTCCACTGTCAGTAAAAAGCAGAGCCAGGTGGAAATATTACTTCTGCAAATGCCTCCTCAAAGTGAAGTAAAGTAAAAAGTAGTGCAGAGTAGCCATGTTGACCTCTGCAATCCTTACAGTGACAGTAAAATGCAGTGCAATGTGCACAGATGTGGTTCCGTGAATTCTGGACCCGTGTCATAAACATCGTCGGATCATGACGATTTTGGTATCAATAGACCGAGAATGACGAGAATACTATACACAAGTGTTTTCGTCATGTTCGAGTGACGTGATCAACCAGAAACCAGAGATTCCGTTCTGAACTCTCGGGTTCCATTTTGTGTACGGCAGCCATTTTGTGGTTGCCCTCAAATAGGCCGATGACTAAGGCCGAACGAGTCTTTGGGACACGTACACCTTTAACTGACTCCTGTGTGACCTGGGCAAGCTGACTCCACTGCCCGAAGCCAAACCTGTCCGGCCAGTTCCTTTCCCAGTGGCCGACCGAGATTAAGATCAAGGCACAGCCTGCCATAAACCCTTTACTGCACAAAACTATGTCTAATCTTACACACACCTGTCTCTGCTCCGTTCTTTATGACCTGCTTTACGATGAGGAGGTGCCAGTTTTTATTAGGGGTCCGACCATCTATCTGATGAAGAGTGTTGGGGTTCTGCCAAGTCATTGATGGTGGGCTGGACGATGAAAGGTGGGTTTGTCATGCAATACGTGATGGTGGGCTGGACAATGGAATGTGGGCTTGTCATGCAATGTTTATTGTACACATGGGATTGGTTTACAGTAAAGAAGAAATGTTTGCCTGAAGCATAATATTTCGTATAAAAAGGGTTCACTGACTTTGTACATTTGAGCAGTCTCCTACGACAATACAGCCACTGTACTTTGTGGACCTCTGTTACTGGTTGCAGCCAATAAATTAGAATTTTGACGTGACGTCACCAAGAAGTTGCCGCGTTTCTGTAACTCTGAGACAGATGAATCTAGGAGATTTCAGGTGTTTTCCCCTGGCACCACTGGGTCCATAAAAACCCGGTTCTCCACAGATTCCCTTGTATAATTAAAACTCATGGGTGTCAGCAATAAGTGGTGCAGTTTATAAATGTTCCCACATTAAATGCCCCTCGTAGTGTGAGTAAAAAGCAGCACACATATATTCTGCACTTTAAACACTTCTCGAAGTGTGCGTAAACATCCATGTATTTTACAGATCGATAGGTACTCTTTATAATGTAGTGAAAAGCATTGCTTTGTACACAGATTTCCTCTTTTGTAAACACCCCTCATTGTGTTTGGGATTTGGGACATTCACCTCCGGGTCTTTGTTTCTCTTATCCTATTTTTTCTAAGCGGTGCTTCTTCCTCCTGAGTCACTGCCAGGTGGGGTGAGGCACATTTTTCCTGCACCAAAGGTAAGCAGGTTCTGCAGTACATCTTTATGTAGTAATCACTCTAAGATGTTACTGTATTCAATATTTTCACACATAGTTCGTGCTAGTGGGGTTCGACCACTTGGCGACCTAGATACTGTTGTCTTTTTTACATGTGTCTTTTTACGAGCGACTATATGGTGCATATTTTGACTTATCATACTATGTTCTTTTCCCTCTAGTGGTACAAATAAACCATGTGCAGGTTGAATACAGACACCTAGGATCACAGGTGATCACGTTCCTCTATATTTACTTATTTCACATTGTGTACTTTATTTTTCACTATTACACATTGTAGTAGCATTACAGACAAGGTCCTGAGGAAGGCAGGAACTATCTGTTCCATTTTTGCTGAAAATGTCGTTATTTGTTTCAAACTGCCCTATGCTATTTTGTTTTAATAATGGAGTATCGGGCATTAACAAGAATAAAGTATTAGTTGCTCCATCATCCAATTTTATTACACTTTTTTCACTACACACTAGCACTGCAATCCCATCACCCACTAGAAGAACTTTACTAAATCACTATATAAGGACCGCACTACGGGCTACTTGGTTTATGAAGGATTTTCCAACTTATCCTCATATATCACCTAGAGTCCTTATGTAAGCAGGTCCCTGAGGAGTCCCAAATGATGAAGGGCGGTACCGAGTGGCGTCTGATGGGTATCTCATTTGTTGAGGGTAGCTTAGGATTGTCAGATTTTACTTTCCTTTAGTTTATTGTTTTTGTAGTTGATAGGTCATTATGGCATCATTAAGTCCCTTTGTTCTGCAAACAATGCAATAACACAGACAAGGCACAAGGAGAATCTGATGCAAACAATGCAATAACACAGACAAGGCACAAGGAGAATTTGATGCAAACAACGCAATAAGACAGGCCAGGCACTAGGAGTATCTGATGCAAACAATGCAATAACACAGGCCAGGCACTAGGAGAATCTGACTCAAACAATACAATAACACAGGCCAGGCTCTAGGAGAATCTGACTCAAACAATGCAATAACACAGGCAGGCAGTAATAGAATGTGACGCAAACAATACAATAACACAGGCAGGCACCAGAAGAATCTGATGCAAACAATGCAATAACACAGGCCAGGAACGAGGAGAATCTGATGCAAACAATGCAATACCACAGGCCAGGCAGTAACAGAATGTGACGCAAACAATGCAATAACACAGATAAAACATGAGGAGAATCTGATGCAAACAATGCAATAACACAGGCCAGGCATGAGGAGGATCTGACGCAATCAATGTAATTTCAGGTGCAGATGCTAGTTCTGTATACTATAGGTACAGATTCACACCAGGTCATGGTATCTTTGCATAGTTTAAGCCAACAAGGTTTCTGATCCACTAGATTGTAGGTCTACGTACTCTAGGTCTTATGGACTCTATTGTGACAGGCATTAGGTGAGACATGGCTCTAGTTCACTGGGTGAAAAAGGAGGTCTCCGCTCAGGGCTCAAAGGGGTTCTTCAGACACCAAGCACTGGACTTGCCGATCTGAGCTCTTCTGTGAAATGATGTCCGTCACACCCTCTTCCATCGTCACACGAGGTGCAACAGGCTGGATTCTACAATAAGCCAAACCAGAGGACCTTTCTTGAATTTGCCTTTCAACCAGTCTCCAATCAGTCAAGAAAAGAGGATCTTTTTGTTTCACCTCTGCCAGGCTTCCTGCTCTGAAGTGTAGACAAGTGGGATGGAACAGGCTCCAGAAAGCCGGATGTGTATTCCACCTCTATGCCAGACATCCAGTGAACAACAAGGGGTTCCTCAGAGAAGCTATCAGGGGCTGCTTTCTGAAGCAGGCCACGTAAACAGAGACTGACCCTCATGTAGAAACTAATCCAATTCCCTCCCCTCTTAGACATTCACAAGATAAACAAGGTTCTGGGTCACACAGATTGAAGTATGCAGCACTGGTGAGTTTGGAAACCTTTGGTGGAATTATAGTGAATCAGCCTAGTTTATAGAAGGGAATATGCAAAGTGAATCTCCAGAAACTATCAGTTGGTAATAGTCTGAGTAACAGAAAGACTGGATATCAGAATGAATCTAGATCTAACCGAGATTATTCATGTCCTTATTTCCCTTCCACTGTCAGTAAAAAGCAGAGCCAGGTGGAAATATTACTTCTGCAAATGCCTCCTCAAAGTGAAGTAAAGTAAAAAGTAGTGCAGAGTAGCCATGTTGACCTCTGCAATCCTTACAGTGACAGTAAAATGCAGTGCAATGTGCACAGATGTGGTTCCGTGAATTCTGGACCCGTGTCATAAACATCGTCGGATCATGACGATTTTGGTATCAATAGACCGAGAATGACGAGAATACTATACACAAGTGTTTTCGTCATGTTCGAGTGACGTGATCAACCAGAAACCAGAGATTCCGTTCTGAACTCTCGGGTTCCATTTTGTGTACGGCAGCCATTTTGTGGTTGCCCTCAAATAGGCCGATGACTAAGGCCGAACGAGTCTTTGGGACACGTACACCTTTAACTGACTCCTGTGTGACCTGGGCAAGCTGACTCCACTGCCCGAAGCCAAACCTGTCCGGCCAGTTCCTTTCCCAGTGGCCGACCGAGATTAAGATCAAGGCACAGCCTGCCATAAACCCTTTACTGCACAAAACTATGTCTAATCTTACACACACCTGTCTCTGCTCCGTTCTTTATGACCTGCTTTACGATGAGGAGGTGCCAGTTTTTATTAGGGGTCCGACCATCTATCTGATGAAGAGTGTTGGGGTTCTGCCAAGTCATTGATGGTGGGCTGGACGATGAAAGGTGGGTTTGTCATGCAATACGTGATGGTGGGCTGGACAATGGAATGTGGGCTTGTCATGCAATGTTTATTGTACACATGGGATTGGTTTACAGTAAAGAAGAAATGTTTGCCTGAAGCATAATATTTCGTATAAAAAGGGTTCACTGACTTTGTACATTTGAGCAGTCTCCTACGAATATACAGCCACTGTACTTTGTGGACCTCTGTTACTGGTTGCAGCCAATAAATTAGAATTTTGACGTGACGTCACCAAGAAGTTGCCGCGTTTCTGTAACTCTGAGACAGATGAATCTAGGAGATTTCAGGTGTTTTCCCCTGGCACCACTGGGTCCATAAAAACCCGGTTCTCCACAGATTCCCTTGTATAATTAAAACTCATGGGTGTCAGCAATAAGTGGTGCAGTTTATAAATGTTCCCACATTAAATGCCCCTCGTAGTGTGAGTAAAAAGCAGCACACATATATTCTGCACTTTAAACACTTCTCGAAGTGTGCGTAAACATCCATGTATTTTACAGATCGATAGGTACTCTTTATAATATAGTGAAAAGCATTGCTTTGTACACAGATTTCCTCTTTTGTAAACACCCCTCATTGTGTTTGGGATTTGGGACATTCACCTCCGGGTCTTTGTTTCTCTTATCCTATTTTTTCTAAGCGGTGCTTCTTCCTCCTGAGTCACTGCCAGGTGGGGTGAGGCACATTTTTCCTGCACCAAAGGTAAGCAGGTTCTGCAGTACATCTTTATGTAGTAATCACTCTAAGATGTTACTGTATTCAATATTTTCACACATAGTTCGTGCTAGTGGGGTTCGACCACTTGGCGACCTAGATACTGTTGTCTTTTTTACATGTGTCTTTTTACGAGCGACTATACGGTGCATATTTTGACTTATCATACTATGTTCTTTTCCCTCTAGTGGTACAAATAAACCATGTGCAGGTTGAATACAGACACCTAGGATCACAGGTGATCACGTTCCTCTATATTTACTTATTTCACATTGTGTACTTTATTTTTCACTATTACACATTGTAGTAGCATTACAGACAAGGTCCTGAGGAAGGCAGGAACTATCTGTTCCATTTTTGCTGAAAATGTCGTTATTTGTTTCAAACTGCCATATGCTATTTTGTTTTAATAATGGAGTATCGGGCATTAACAAGAATAAAGTATTAGTTGCTCCATCATCCAATTTTATTACACTTTTTTCACTACACACTAGCACTGCAATCCCATCACCCACTAGAAGAACTTTACTAAATCACTATATATGGACCGCACTACGGGCTACTTGGTTTATGAAGGATTTTCCAACTTATCCTCATATATCACCTAGAGTCCTTATGTAAGCAGGTCCCTGAGGAGTCCCAAATGATGAAGGGCGGTACCGAGTGGCGTCTGATGGGTATCTCATTTGTTGAGGGTAGCTTAGGATTGTCAGATTTTACTTTCCTTTAGTTTATTGTTTTTGTAGTTGATAGGTCATTATGGCATCATTAAGTCCCTTTGTTCTGCAAACAATGCAATAACACAGACAAGGCACAAGGAAAATCTGATGCAAACAATGCAATAACACAGACAAGGCACAAGGAGAATTTGATGCAAACAACGCAATAAGACAGGCCAGGCACTAGGAGTATCTGATGCAAACAATGCAATAACACAGGCCAGGCACTAGGAGAATCTGACTCAAACAATACAATAACACAGGCCAGGCTCTAGGAGAATCTGACTCAAATAATGCAATAACACAGGCAGGCAGTAATAGAATGTGACGCAAACAATACAATAACACAGGCAGGCACCAGAAGAATCTGATGCAAACAATGCAATAACACAGGCCAGGAACGAGGAGAATCTGATGCAAACAATGCAATACCACAGGCCAGGCAGTAACAGAATGTGACGCAAACAATGCAATAACACAGATAAAACATGAGGAGAATCTGATGCAAACAATGCAATAACACAGGCCAGGCATGAGGAGGATCTGACGCAATCAATGTAATTTCAGGTGCAGATGCTAGTTCTGTATACTATAGGTACAGATTCACACCAGGTCATGGTATCTTTGCATAGTTTAAGCCAACAAGGTTTCTGATCCACTAGATTGTAGGTCTACGTACTCTAGGTCTTATGGACTCTATTGTGACAGGCATTAGGTGAGACATGGCTCTAGTTCACTGGGTGAAAAAGGAGGTCTCCACTCAGGGCTCAAATGGGTTCTTCAGACACCAAGCACTGGACTTGCCGATCTGAGCTCTTCTGTGAAATGATGTCCGTCACACCCTCTTCCATCGTCACACGAGGTGCAACAGGCTGGATTCTACAATAAGCCAAACCAGAGGACCTTTCTTGAATTTGCCTTTCAACCAGTCTCCAATCAGTCAAGAAAAGAGGATCTTTTTGTTTCACCTCTGCCAGGCTTCCTGCTCTGAAGTGTAGACAAGTGGGATGGAACAGGCTCCAGAAAGCCGGATGTGTATTCCACCTCTATGCCAGACATCCAGTGAACAACAAGGGGTTCCTCAGAGAAGCTATCAGGGGCTGCTTTCTGAAGCAGGCCACGTAAACAGAGACTGACCCTCATGTAGAAACTAATCCAATTCCCTCCCCTCTTAGACATTCACAAGATAAACAAGGTTCTGGGTCACACAGATTGAAGTATGCAGCACTGGTGAGTTTGGAAACCTTTGGTGGAATTATAGTGAATCAGCCTAGTTTATAGAAGGGAATATGCAAAGTGAATCTCCAGAAACTATCAGTTGGTAATAGTCTGAGTAACAGAAAGACTGGATATCAGAATGAATCTAGATCTAACCGAGATTATTCATGTCCTTATTTCCCTTCCACTGTCAGTAAAAAGCAGAGCCAGGTGGAAATATTACTTCTGCAAATGCCTCCTCAAAGTGAAGTAAAGTAAAAAGTAGTGCAGAGTAGCCATGTTGACCTCTGCAATCCTTACAGTGACAGTAAAATGCAGTGCAATGTGCACAGATGTGGTTCCGTGAATTCTGGACCCGTGTCATAAACATCGTCGGATCATGACGATTTTGGTATCAATAGACCGAGAATGACGAGTATACTATACACAAGTGTTTTCGTCATGTTCGAGTGACGTGATCAACCAGAAACCAGAGATTCCGTTCTGAACTCTCGGGTTCCATTTTGTGTACGGCAGCCATTTTGTGGTTGCCCTCACATAGGCCGATGACTAAGGCCGAACGAGTCTTTGGGACACGTACACCTTTAACTGACTCCTGTGTGACCTGGGCAAGCTGACTCCACTGCCCGAAGCCAAACCTGTCCGGCCAGTTCCTTTCCCAGTGGCCGACCGAGATTAAGATCAAGTCAAGTCACAAAAATTTGTATAGCGCACTACATACCCAGAGGGTTTCAAGGCGCTTAGGAAGGGGAGGAGGATTATTTGTCAAATATCCACGTTTTAAGCTGCTTTCTGAACGCTAGGTGGTTCTGGGTGAGGCGAAGGTAAGCGGGGAGAGAGTTCCATGTTTTGGCAGCCAGATATGAAAAGGATCTGCCTCCCATGGTGGACTTGTTGATGCGAGGTACAGTTGCGAAGGCTTGGCTGGAAGACCGTAGTTGGCGGGGGGGTGTAGAAGGACAGTCGTGAGTTGAGGCAGTCTGGTCCGATGTCGTAGAGTGATTTGTGTGCGTGGGTAAGCAGTCGGAAAGTGATCCTCTTATTGACGGGTAGCCAGTGGAGGTCTTTAAGGTGACCAGAGATGTGTTTGTTGCGTGGGATGTCTAATATGAGCCTGGCTGAGGCGTTTTGGATTCGTTGGAGTTTCTTCTGAAGTTTGGCGGTGGTACCTGCGTAGAGGGTGTTTCCGTAGTCCAGTCGGCTCGTGACCAGAGCGTGGGTGACTGTTTTCCTTGTTTCGGAGGGGATCCAGCGAAATGTTTTTCTGAGCATGCGAAGAATGTTGAAGCAGGAAGAGGATACGGCGCTGACTTGTCTGTTCATTGAGAGTGAAGAATCCAGGATGACGCCCAGGTTCCGTGCGTGGTCTGTCGGGATGGGTGCTTTTCCGAGGGCTTCCGGCCACCAGGAGTCGTCCCAAGCAGAGGGGGATGTACCTAAGATGAGGACTTCTGTTTTGTCTGAGTTCAGTTTCAGACGGCTTTGTTTCATCCATTCTGCGACTTCTTTCATTCCTTCGTGTAGGTTAGTTTTGGCGGTGCTGGGGTCCTTGGTGAGAGAAAGGATCAGTTGAGTGTCATCCGCGTAAGAGATGATGTTGAGGTTGTGTTGGCGGGCGATGGCCGCGAGGGGGCTCATGTATACGTTGAAGAGGGTGGGACTGAGTGAGGATCCTTGAGGTACGCCGCAGATGACTTCAGAGGCCTCGGACTTGAATGGAGGAAGGCGGACTCTCTGGGTTCTTCCGGTGAGGAACGAGGTGATCCATTCAAGTGCTTTTCCTTGGATTCCGATGTTATTGAGGCGTTGTAGAAGGGTGCTGTGGCAGACTGTGTCGAATGCTGCAGAGAGGTCGAGGAGGATGAGGGCGACTGTGTCTCCATTGTCCAGTAGAGTTCGAATGTCGTCTGTTGCTGCGATGAGGGCGGTCTCAGTGCTTTGTTTTGCTCGGAAGCCAGATTGTGAGGGGTCGAGGGATTTGTTGGCTTCGAGGAAGGCGGCGAGCTGGTTGTTGACGGCTTTCTCGATGACTTTGGCCGGGAATGGAAGAAGCGAGATGGGGCGGTAATTTTTGAGTTCGGTGGGGTCCGCTGTTGGTTTTTTCAGAAGGGCGGTGAGTTCAGCATGTTTCCAGACTTCTGGGAAGGTAGCGGAGTTGAAGGAGCAGTTGATGACGTCTCGGAGGTGCGGTGCTATGACGGAGTCTGCTTTGTTGAAGATGTGGTGAGGGCATGGGTCTGTGGGGGATCCAGAGTGGATGGAATTCATCAGGCGGATGGTTTCCTCAGTGGAGATTGGGTTCCAGGCGTTAAGGGTGTTTACGGGGGGAAGATGGTCAGCAGGTGGTAGGGTGGGTTGGTTTCCGGGTTGGTTGTCAAAGCTGTTGTGGATGTCTGCAATCTTGTTGTGAAAGAAAGAGGCTAGGGAGTCGCAGAGGGTTTGAGAGGGGGTGATGTCGTTGGAGTTGGCCGAGGGGTTGGAAAATTCCTTGACGATGTTGAAAAGTTCCTTGCTGTTGTGGGCGTTGTTGTCAAGTCGATCCTTGAATGCTGTTTTCTTGGCTTTTCGGATCAGTTGGTGGTGAGTGCGGGTGGCGCTTTTGAATGCGTCCTTGGTGCTGGTGGTTGGGTCTTTTTTCCAGGCCTTTTCAAGGGAGCGGCAGAGTTTCTTGGATTTCTTAAGATCATCGTTGAACCATGAGGCCTTCTTGTTGCCAGGTTTGCTTTGACGTTTTTTCAGTGGTGCTAAGGTGTCGGCGGTGATGGATAGCCATAGGGTGAGGTTGGCGGCGGCTTCGTTGGCGTTAGAAGAGAGGGCTGGGGAGTTTCGAAGGAGCGATGCGGAGATTTGGTCCGTGGTGATTTTGTTCCAGTTTCTTTGCAGGGTAGGTTGGGAGTGGTTGATGGGTTTCGGCTTGTTGTAAGTGAAGTGAACGCAGCTGTGGTCGGTCCATAGGAGATCCGTAGTGTGGCTGAAGGAGACATGATTGCTGGAGGTGAAGATGGGGTCGAGTGTGTGACCTGCGATGTGGGTGGGGGAAGTGGTGATTGGTTTACAGTAAAGAAGAAATGTTTGCCTGAAGCATAATATTTCGTATAAAAAGGGTTCACTGACTTTGTACATTTGAGCAGTCTCCTACGAATATACAGCCACTGTACTTTGTGGACCTCTGTTACTGGTTGCAGCCAATAAATTAGAATTTTGACGTGACATCACCAAGAAGTTGCCGCGTTTCTGTAACTCTGAGACAGATGAATCTAGGAGATTTCAGGTGTTTTCCCCTGGCACCACTGGGTCCATAAAAACCCGGTTCTCCACAGATTCCCTTGTATAATTAAAACTCATGGGTGTCAGCAATAAGTGGTGCAGTTTATAAATGTTCCCACATTAAATGCCCCTCGTAGTGTGAGTAAAAAGCAGCACACATATATTCTGAACTTTAAACACTTCTCGAAGTGTGCGTAAACATCCATGTATTTTACAGATCGATAGGTACTCTTTATAATATAGTGAAAAGCATTGCTTTGTACACAGATTTCCTCTTTTGTAAACACCCCTCATTGTGTTTTCCTCTGTAGATGTTCCTGGTAGTGTAATACACAGCGGTGCACTGCACACAGCTTTCCTCCTGTCACTGCCCCTCATAGTATCGGTAAAAGCAGTGCAGTACTGACAGATTCTCTCTGTAAAGGCCCCTCAAAGTGTCATTAAACTGCAGTGCAGAGTCTACAGATCTACTCTTTTGTACCCACCCCTCATTCTCCTCCTGTTGTCCTAACACTGCTTCTAGTGCAGTGCCCAGACTTCCTCTTCTGTAAACGCGCCTCGTGATGTAGTAAATAACTAAGCAACGTGCACAGGTCATCGATTCTGAAAATACCACACTTAGGGGCATATCAAAGAGCTGCATCGGCCTTGAGCCGCACAATGAAGCGCAAGAGCGACGCAGCTCTTAAGTTAGATTTATCAAGACACGCAACCTCGCCCTGCATTTCCATATGAAGCCTGATAAATCTAGAGTAACGCACCGCAGCACAAATCGCTGCTTTGCTTTACTCTGCCCCAGTGACGGGTTCCATGGGCGGAGCCTGGGTGTTCCCACGCATCGCCCCATAGATTTTGCCGCATTCCCAGATTCACCAACACTGGCAGACCTGGGAGTGCGTCATAATGGTACGCATCCCCATGAACGGGGTAACGAGGATAAATATCTGCATTTCTCCTTGTTCCTTGCTTTCGTTGTGTGCTGGATTCTGCAGCACACATGAAAGAGGAAAATGCCTCAGGGGATTGCTTTTGTGCAGGAAGGTGCCCCTTTCTGCACAAAAACAGTCCTGTTTACAACGCACGCTTGCACCAAGGAGCAGGGGTGCCTGCTTTGGAGCTAGGTAGAACATTGTGCGCCAGCGCAGGGAAAAACAGGAATGTGCTGCATGAATTTTTGAATAAATATGCCCCTACGTGTAGTAAAAGGAAGTGCAGTATGGACAGTTTTTTCCCAGTGGAGAGTGAAGAGTAAAGAGCGGTGCAGCGCGCCCAGGTTTTCTCTTTTTTAAACGCCCCTCGAGCTGCTGTAAAACTGATTCCGTTTGCAGACCACAGATGGGCTCTAAGCATCCTTCACAGAATAGTCAAAGGAAGAGGAGTCTGCACAGATTTCCTCTTTTATTTTAAATCCCCTGCACAGTGTAATAAAAAGCAGTGCAGTGAGTGCACATCAGCTTTCCTGTCAACAGCCCCCATAGAGCAGGGAAAAGCAATGTAATATACAGATTTTATCGGTTCACAGAGATTAGTAATATAGCAGAGCACACATTTTTCACAAGGTAGCAAAAAGCAGTGCCCTTTTCATAGACATCCTCTTCTGTCAATCTAAGACACAAAGTGTAGTAAAAAAAATGACCAATGTGTGCAGATTCCTCATCATGAGGTACGATGCTTGGCAGGGTTCGCAGATTACTCATTATGCAGCACGATGCAGGGTAGCGTGAACAGATTCTTCATTATGCAGTAAGATGCAACGCAGTGTGCAGATTCTTTACAGTCTTAAACACAAATGATGCCCACAAAGACCACCAGGGCCAGAAGAAAAAGCCCCCCCCTCTCTCCCAGAGGTCCCAAGATAGATGAGCCCAGCTGAGCCCCAGGGGCCCCCGGATAGAGTAGCCCAGCTCAGCTCCAAGGCCCCCCAGATAGAAGAGCCCAGCTCAGCCCCAGGGCCCCCCAATAGAAGAGCCCAGCTCTTCCCCCAGGGGCCCCGGATAGAGGAGCCCAGCTCAGCCCCAGGGGCCTGGGATGGAAGAGCCCAGCTCAGCCCCAAGGGCCCCGGATAGAAGAGCCCAGCTCAGTCACAGGGGCCCCAGATAGAAGAGCCCAGCTCAGCCCCAGGGGCCCCCAGATGGAACAGCCCAGCTCAGCCCCAGGGCCCCCTGATAAAAGAGCCCAGCTTAGCCCCAGGGGCCCCCGGATAGAAGAGCCCAGCTCAGCCCCAGGGCCCCCGGATAGAAGAGCCCAGCTCAGCCCCAGGGGCCCCTGGATAGAAGAGCCCAGCTCAGCCCCCTCAGGGCCCCCGGATAGAAGAGCTCAGCTCAGTCCCAGGGGGCTTTGGATAGAAGAGCCCAGCTCAGCCTCAGGGGCCCTGGATAAAAGAGCCAGCTCAGCCCCCACGGACCCCCGGATAGAAGAGCCCAGCTCAGCCCCAAGGCCCCCGAATGGAAGAGCCCAGCTCAGCCCTGGGGCCCCCCGGAAAGAAGAGCCCAGCTCAGCCCCAGGGCCACCGGAGAGAAGAGCCCAGCTCAGCCCAAGGGGCCCCGGATAGAAGAGCCCAGCTCAGGCCAGCTTCTGGCAGTGATTTCTCATAGTTCTGTAAGATGCAGTGCACACAGATCCCCTCTTTAAAACAAATGATGCCCACAAACACCCCCAGACAGAAGGAAAGCCCCTCAGGGGCCCCCGGATAGAAGAGCCGAGCTCAGCCCCAGGGCCCCCGGATAGAAGAGCCCAGTTCAGCCCCAGGGGCCCCCGGATAGAAGAGCCGATCTCAGCCCCAGGGCCCCCGGATAGAAGAGCCCAGCTCAGCCCCAGGGGCCCGGATAGAAGAGCCCTGCTCAGCCCCCCCAGGGGCCCCAGATAGAAGAACCCAGCTCTGCCCCAGGGGCCCCCGGATGGAAGAGCCCAGCTCAGTCCGGCTCCTGCAGAGATTCCCTCCAGGATTATTCAGTCTATTTCTACAAACACAGCAGAAGGTGCTGACAATCTCCTACCTGAGCAGAGACCTGTGCAGACGTGTCCATGGCTCTCTCCTTCTCCTGCGGCTTGGGGGGGCAGAGCTGGGGTTTGAGGGGGGCAGATCTGGGGTCTGAGGGGGGGGGGGCAGATCTGGGGTTTGAGGGGATCTGAAGATGGAGGTAGCTGCTCACCAGACAGGGCTCCTTCCTCCTCTGCAGCACACGAGGAGAGACAGCAAATGATGTCACCAACGCTGCTGGTGCTGTCTCTGCCGCTGCTGACCCGGAAGAGGAAACTGTTCTCCCTTTCACCTAATGTGCAGCTCAGTGTTTCATCAGCAGGCGAGGAGCCCCCTCTGGTGGCCAAAGATGGAACCGCCGCCTCCAGTCTCCAGGACTGAATTTGAAATGACAGCCTGAATTTCATTAAATAGATGAAAATGTGTATGCAACTCACTGCTAGAATAAATCCAGACAGCGTTTTTCTAATTTCCCTGTTTCTGTGGGTAAATCTTTATATTTGTTAGGGCTGTGTATACTCAAACAGCATTTCAACGGTTTGCCCCAAATTAAGTTTTGCATTTGTCTGCATTGTTTACCACCTCACTCCCTTCAAAGTTTCACTTATAAAATAAAGAAAGATTAAGAAGATTGTAGTCACAATAACTTCATAATACAGAAAAATCAGGTTTGACTCAGACAGAGTTCTCCCTCAGTGGATGGTCCCATGGCAATGAGTGAACGGTGCCGGGCCTGAGGATGAGAGGGTATTCCAGCACTAACTACTGCCAGACTCCTTCATACAGGCTCTTATTAGAGTTACCACCTCTTGGTCATGTTTTAAGAATTTGCAAAGGCTCGGATATTATTCTTCAATAAGACTTTGTGTAAAATTGTTTGTATTATTTATTAACATGGCTCTGCTGTCTTTGTTTACTTTAACTATGAGTCATGATTCATTAAGGCAGTTCTAGAACACATTGAACAAGTGATTTTTACTTATATTTGATATTTTAACTTTGCACTTATTGAAGAAAACAATACCAGCGTTAGGTTATTTTCCTACTTATTGTACTGGCCGGAACATTAAAATACTGGCCATGCCACGCCTATAATATACCAGCCAGGTGGTAACCCTCTCTCCTGGCATAAGTCACTCCTCGACCACGCACCATCAATGTGCGGGTGCAGGAGGGCTTCGTAGCACTGTCAGGCAAGTTGCATTTGTTGCCTTCGCAGTGACATCAGATCCGACAGGCACACATCAGAGCATTCAAGTCTCACTCATCATGAGTGACACTCACACATTTAGAGGTTGTGCTGAAGTCTCACTCACACCTTGCTGAATCTTATCACTGGGAGACGGGCCTAGTACTCCATATGTTACTTTGCTCGTACTTCCACTGTGTGCGGAGTAGCCGCTTACAACTAAAGAGGGAGACACTATTCACTTCAGCAAACCCACTGTCCTACATTTTGATATCACTACTTTTTCAATATTTCACCTTGACGGCTGCACAGATTATACATTCCGTGTAATGTTAATTTTGATGTCTGTATTAATGATTAGGATTTTACCTGTGTACTCATCATTCCTATAATTTCACTAATATCTCTTCCTCTGACATTATCATAGTCAAATGTTATGTGACATCAATTCATGTGAGGTCATCAGTAGGATAGTTTATTTCGGCTCCTAAGAATGTAAAAGATTCGAGCTCTGTGAAGCACATACATGAGCGCTCCTTTGGAGTAAGGGCTGGCACACAACGCCCATAGGGCTCAAAGGGCTTCAGCCTCCCTCTCTCCCCCCCACCCCCCCGTCGTGGGTGTCAGCCCAGGCTGAGACAGCTTCCCGTGCACTCACACAGACAGTTTTTAAGCTGCTGTAGCCCGGCAGGTCTAGCGTCCCTCTAATTGCCGCCGCACATGAGTACTTCACAGGTCTTTAAAAGGCCATTTACTTGTTAGCGAGGCTGTGTTGCTTTTTCACCCCTTCTTAGAGCTCCTGCAACTCCACTCTGCCTATTGCTGGAAGAATTAGACCCCCCCCCGAAAATATTTGTAGCCCCCCACCCCCCTCGAAATTTGGTTCTAGTTGCGCCTCTGAGTAAGGGGGAGGAGCATGGTCTTTGCTGACAGATGAACACATCTGGAAGCAGTACAGGCGCTCCCCTGACACGTTTCTGCCAAGCTATGCTACCAGCATTCAGACCAGAAGAGTGCTGATCTCTGCAAAAAGATATGAAATGTGTGTTTCAGTTTAATTACACTTCATGTCAGTGTTGTTGAACTTTAAAATGGTCACAAAGTGCTTCCTCACTTGCGTTCCTACGAGTACCTTCAGTCTCTTAATTTTCACGCTGTGCTGTTTCTCCAACTAAATTGCCCTCCAAAAGAGCATACAGTCTTTTCTGAGAGAGAAGTAACAGTTATGTTTCCTGGAGAAAGTGGTTAAAGGCGTTGTCTATATTACTGCTGATTCTTGGATTTGACTAAAGTGAGTCAATTTCTGTGCAGAGGTGGGTTCACTAAGAGAAGCCCTTCCAAATGTACATTGACGCTGTATGAATATGGCTTTGTATATGGTTTGCCCACTAGGTTGTCATTCCATGCACAGAGATCAGGGGTTCCCCAAAAGTGTACAGGCCTCAATGTAAATCCCAAAGTGCTCTGTTAGTGGGAGTGCGGGCGAGCAGCCTTAGGCCTCAATGTAAATCTCAAAGTGCTCTGCTAGTGGGAGTGCGGGCGAGCAGCCTTAGGCCTCAATGTAAATCCCAAAGTGCTCTGTTAGTGGGAGTGCGGGCGAGCAGCCTTAGGCCTCAATGTAAAACCCAAAGTGCTCTGTTAGTGGGAGTGCGGGCGAGCAGCCTTAGGCCTCAATGTAAAACCCAAAGTGCTCTGTTAGTGGGAGTGTGGGCGAGCAGCCTTAGGCCTCAATGTAAAAC
The DNA here is from genome assembly GCF_964263255.1 of Lissotriton vulgaris. Lineage (NCBI taxonomy): Eukaryota > Metazoa > Chordata > Amphibia > Caudata > Salamandridae > Lissotriton > Lissotriton vulgaris. The sequence continues at coordinate 56,896,035 of NC_141685.1, forward strand.
CCAAAGTGCTCTATTAGTGGGAGTGCGGGCGGGCAGCCTTAGGCCTCAATGTAAAACCCAAAGTGCTCTGTTAGTGGGAGTGCGGGCGGGCAGCCTTAGGCCTCAATGTAAATCCCAAAGTGCTCTGTTAGTGGGAGTGCGGGCGAGCAGCCTCAGGCCTCAATGTAAATCCCAAAGTGCTCTGTTAGTGGGAGTGCGGGCGAGCAGCCTTAGGCCTCACACAGAGAGTGGAAGACATTTATTGCACAACATTGACCAATAATGGACACACGGCTCAATGAGGAGATCCACACCACTTTTGGAAAAATATACTTTGTTTGTATTTTATTTTAAGACCAAGATCTTCGCAAAAAGGTAAGTACGTTTTTAAATAAAAATACTTTTCGCTTTTAAAAGTTGGCATTTAGAATATGTTTGAAGCAGTTCAATGTTCCCTATGGTGAAAACAATAATGCAGTTTAACAGGTAAGTTCCACGCGTACAAATCCAGTATTCAGGCCCAAAGGTCAGCAAGGAGCACGGGTTAGGTGAGTACCAACACTGCACCACTAGCAGCACAGTGGCGGCTGAGTGCAGAGGTCAGAGTCAGAGTTCGGCCTAATGCTTTTCAATCAATCAATCAATCAGAACAATTTGTAAAGCGCGCTACTCACCAGGAAGGGTCCCAAGGCGCTGGTGGGGTTGTGGGGGGGGTCCGTTACTGCTCGAAAAGCCAGGTCTTGAGTTGCTTCCTGAAGGAGAGATGGTCCTGGGTCAGCCGTAGGTGAATGGGGAGGGAGTTCCATGTCTTGGCCGCCAGTTAGGAGAAGGATCTTCCTCCGGCGGTGGCTCTGCGGATGCGTGGTATGGTGGCGAGGGCGAGGCTGGTCGATCGCAGCTGGCGGGTGGGCGTGTAGAAAGTGAGGCGGTTGTTGAGGTATTTGAGGCCCAGGTCGTGGAGAGCTTTGTGTGCGTGGGTGAGGAGTCTGAACGTGATCCTCCTGTTGATGGGGAGCCAGTGCAGGTCTCTCAGGTGGGCGGAGATGTGGTTGTGGCGGGGGATGTACAGGACGAGTCGTGCGGAGGCGTTCTGTATGCGTTGAAGTCTTTTCTGTAGTTTGGCTGTGGTTCCCGCAGTCCATTCGGCTGGTGACGAGTGCCTGGGTGACCGTTTTCCTGATTTTGGTGGGGATCCATCGGAAGATCTTACGGAGCATGCGCAGGGTGTTGAAGCAGGATGACGATACGGCATTGACTTGTCTGGTCATTGCGAGGGTGGAGTCCAGAATGAAGCCCAGGTTTTGTGTGTGGTCCGTTGGCTTGGGGGTGGTGCCCAGGGCAGGGGGCCACCAGGAGTCGTCCCAGGCGGAGGGGGATGATCCCAGGATGAGGACTTCCGTCTTGTCTGAGTTCAGCTTCAGGCGGCTGTTCTTCATCCATTCGGCGACGTCCTTCATTCCCTCGTGTAGTCTGGCTCCGGCGTTGGCTAGGTCATTGGTGAGGGAGAGGATCAGCTGGGTGTCGTCGGCGTTTGGGATGATGATACGGTTCTGTTGGCGTGCGATGGCTGCGAGGGGGCTCATGAAGATGTTGAAGATGGTGGGGCTGAGTGAGGATCCTTGAGGTGCGCCGCAGATGACTTCGGTGACCGCGGATTGGAATGGGGGGAGGCGGACTCTCTGGGTTCTTCCGGTGAGGAATGAGGTGATCCACTCCAGTGCTTTCCCTTGGATTCCGATGTTGCTGAGGCGCTGTATTAGGGTGCGGTGGCAGACTGTGTCGAATGCTGCAGAGAGGTTCAGGAGGATGAGAACAGCTGTTTCCCCATTGTCGAGCAGGGATCTGATGTCATTGGTGGCTGCGATGAGGGCGGTCTTGGTGCTGTGGTTGGCTGTGAGGGGTCCAGGGATCCGTTCGTCTCGAGGAAGGCGGTGAGCTGTATGTTGATGGACTTCTCGATGACTTTGGCAGGAAAAGGGAGGAGCGAGATGGGGCGGAAGTTCTTGAGGTCAGTGGGGTCCGCTGTCGGTTTCTTCAGGAGAGCGCTGAGCTCGGCATGCTTCCAGCTCTCCGGGAAGGTGGCGGTGTTGAAGGAGATGTTGATGATGTTCCGGAGTTGGGGTGCGATGATGGAGCCAGCCTTGTTGAAGACGTGGTGGGGGCAGGGGTCAGTAGGGGATCCGGAGTGGATGGTGTTCATCGTGCGGGTAGTGTCTTCGGCGCTGACCGGGGTCCAGTTGCAGAGGGTGGTGGTGGGGGCGTTGTTTCGGTGGTTGGGTGCCTGGTTGGTGCGTCAAAGCTGTTGTGTATGTCGGCGATCTTGCGGTGGAAGAAGGAGGCGAGTGAGTCGCAGAGGTCTTGCGAGGGTGTGATGTCGTTGTTTCCCGCGCTGGGGTTGGAGAGCTCTTTGACGATGCTGAAGAGTTTCTTGCTGTTGTGGGTGTTGTTGTCCAGGCGTTCTTTGAATGATGTCTTTTTGGTGGTGCGGATCAGCTGGTGGTGTGTGCGGGTGGCGTTCTTGAGGGCGGTCATGTTTTCTGTGGTCTGGTCGTGGCGCCAGGCTTATGCGAGGGTGCGGCAGTTTTTCTTGGATGTTTTGAGTTCGTTGGTGAACCACAAGGCTTTTTTGCTGCCGTGTCTGCTGGGAGGGTTCTTCAGTGGTGCGAGGTCGTCGGCGCAGTTGATGAGCCACTGTGTGAAGATGCGGGCTGCTTCATTGGGGTCCGTCGTGTTGGTGGGAGGGTTCTGGCTGAGGGAGGTGGTGAGCTGGTCGGCGGTGATCTTGCTCAGCTCCTGCAGGGAACCTGTTGCGGGTGGTGGTGGGTCGTGGTTCTCTTGGTGCTGAAGTGGACGCAGCTGTGATCGGTCCAGTGAAGTCCGGTGGAGTGGCTGAAGGCGATGTGCTTGCTGAAGGAGAAGACGGGGTCAAGCGTGTGGCTGGCTTAGTGGGTAGGGGTGTTCACCAGTTGCTTGAGTCCGAGGTTGGTGAGGTTGTCCAGCAGGGTAGTGGTGTTGTTGTTCTCCGGGTGGAAGTTGAGGTCCCCTAGGAGGATGTAGTCAGAGGAGGCGAGGGCGTGCGGGCTGATGAAGTCTGCGATGGCTTCGCTGAATTGTGTGCGTGGTCCCGGGGGTCTGTAGATGAGAGTGCCTCTGAGGGTGGTCTTGGGGTCGGTGTGTATCTGGAAGTGGAGGTGCTCGGCGGCGGTGAGGATGTTGTCGGAGTTGGTCGTGGTGCGGATGGTGCTCCTGTGGACGATGGCGATGCCTCCTCTGGTCTGGTTGACGCGGTCCTTCCGGGTGATCTTGTATCCGTCCGGGATGGTTATGGCGATGTCGGGTGCTGAGGAGGCGTTCATCCATGTTTCCGTGAGGAAGGCGACGTCTGGAGATGTTGAGTCGAGCAGGTTCCAGAGTTCGATGGCGATTAAATGGTAACTTGATGGTTCAGCAATAAGTAACAGTGTTATATAAGCCAAACAAGGCAAGTTATCATGAGTAAATAGTTATTTTGGGTGCAGCCTGGCAACATGAGATTTGATTTTAGCGATAATAAAGCATTTTTGAAAATGTGTTTATTTGTTTTGTACTACTCTTAGTCACCGCCTCTTCAGAGGTCATAGAGGCTGGTGATGACGGTGTAGGATGGGAGAGGTGAGCAGGAGCCTGCTGCCGGTACTGAAGCATTCATGACACAGGGCTGTACGACGCAGACCGAGACAAAAGCATCGCAAAGCCAGCATTCCATCATTTTCAGCTCCCCCTCTACCCCCTTTCTTGCATGTGTGCAGAACACCAAAATCCAACGCCCTTGCACTTCAGGTACAGTAACACACACACAATGTACCATGCAAACACTAGTAATCTGTACACGCGCTTTCTTGCACAGAGTTGCCTATTTAGTGCCACACACAACCACGCAGTCATTCATACCCAGGCCTCTCTCATACAAATCATCACGTGTGTCCTTTTACTCTCCCATCACCAAAGCAGCTAAAATTGTGGCCACAAAACAACACAAAAGAAACAGCGGAGGTGGTTTCACATGATAGAGCGACATGCCTAGGGAATAGGGGGAAAGGGGATGGGGAGGGAGAGGGGTTTGTTCACTTTATAGTTGTTTAGATAGATATGTGTGTAGATGAGAACAGACAACCGAGAAGCTGATCTCCGATATAAAGACATTGAATGTAAAGTTGCGGGAGTTGTTCGGAATTTGGAGGGTGGTTGCCATTGCCGTGACAGTTATAAGGGGTGAGAAGCGGGGAGCAGGACTGAATAGATGCAACCAAGCTTGTTGACACCCGCTGCTTAAGTTAAGATGAGACACTCTTGTTGAAATGTACTGTGAATGCAATTGCATCCTGAATAACAACTGGCTTCTCATCACCACTGTAGTGGCCGTGGTGCTTCGTATTTGCTCCTCCATTCCTCATTTCTCCACACAAATCCCATCAACACCCATGGTGACTAACCGTCCCTACTTTTCACGGATTCTCCATAAGAATGACTTTATACAAAGCCACGTCCATAATTTTTATTATTTTGTGTGACAGCCAATGAAGCGTTGTGTTTCACCCTCTAATGGTCGCACCAGACTTTTTGTGGAGAGCTACTATGATTGTCTTGAAAGCCATCAGCCACTCCTAGTGCTTGCTGATCCACTGCAGGAATTATATGGACCAATGATAAAAACTTTGGTTACCCAGCCTTGGGTTGCTTTAGCTCCCGCAAATCACGCTTTCAGTGTTATTCTAAATTGTTTACAGTGTCCTGCACTTTTGAAACTGCAGCTCCGTTTGAAACCGGTCACCAAGTCAGCCATGGGCTTCATTACCCCCTTCAATCAACTTCTCCAAGGTAAGTGGAATAATTATGCTTTTCATGTTTTGAAGTTTTACATTTGCATTTAGTTTCAGTATAGTTAAATTAAATGTATCTATGGTCACAGTCTTTTAACTCTTTTTCTCTGTCTCCACATGCGTACTCGTTCCTTCGCTCCTTCCATCTTTCTCTTTCCCTATATCTCTCTGCTGGTTCCCATTCCCAGTGCACTAGGTCTCGCATTTACGAGAGTTTGTGTTATTGGCATTGCACATGATAATCCCTTTCATTTACGTTTTGTTTATTAAAACATAAATAAAAGGCAACGTCATTTACAATGCTTATAGCTGAAACTCTCACAGATAGGAAACCTATTGCATTGCAAATACTCATTTAATTAATTTAGTATGTCGCTGAGTCTGGTAAAGGCTGCCAAAACATATTGTTCAGGTTGAAACCAACCAATCAGGATTGACTACTTCCTCCTAATTTGGTTAATCAGAGCACATCTGCACACCAACTGCCAAAATATACAATTATTTTTGACACTTCATTTCTCAAAAACTACTAATCGGATCTACGCCAAATAACAAAAAGCTAAATCTGTGGGCCAAGATCTAGCTTCATGTCAAAGTTAGTGCAATGATGTTCAGCAGTTTTTGCTACAGCACTGTTTAAAGAAGTCAATGGAAAAACCCCTGTTTTTCTCGGCCCACATGATGAATCACCTCAAAACTTTCCAGGAAGGAGCTGAAATGAGAGGCCTACTTGTTTTTTATAATGCCCCCGGGTGGGCCTGATTCTGTGGGGTAATTAGCTTCAGAATTGGGAGAGAGGGGGTGCACGTGGCTCCACCTCCCCAGACCAGTTATGGCCCTGGAGACCACTATTCCCCAGCCATCCAAACTTAAGGGGAGGGGGCACGTGGCCCCTCTCCCGGGCTGATTTCAGCCCCGGGGACCACAATACCACCGGGGCCTAGCTATCCAAATCAGGGGTGAGGGGCCAGATGCCCCCATCCTGGGCAAATTTCAGACCTGGGAACCACATTACTTGGGGCCCAGCCGTAATTGTAATGAGGGGAGCCATGCAGCTCACCTCCCTGGGCCGATTTCGGATCTAAAGGGGGGCATCCCCAGGCACAAAGCAAAAATCATGAGGGAGGGGGAAACGCAGCCCCCTCCCTAAGGTCAATTTCAGCCCCAGGGACCCCATCCTGGGGGCAGGCTGTAAAAGCAAATGGGAATGGGGCAACATGCAACCCTCCCAGAAATATAAATAAGCCTGGGGACCCCATACTCCATAGCCGGCTTGGCTATGCACTGGGGAGCCCACACCCAGAGCATTGCAGTTTCCCTGCCCGCACTGGTCCGGACACGGAAACCTGTGTTTGCTCTCGCTTCGTGGGAGCAATTTTTAAGCTCCTGCAAAGCGAGAACAAACACTACGTCTGCGCCCAGCAGGCAGGAGCATTACAAAATACACCTGGCTGCTGGGAGCAGACTTTACAATTGCTTCCCTGCCCGCTGTGAAGTGAGCAGAGAAACAGATGAAAAAATTGCTCTCGCATGCAGGGAGCAGCATTTTTAGCTTCTCCCTGTGAGCGGGAGCAATGCTTTTTCATGCCGGAGGCGAGGTGCATCTGGGGGAGTGCCCTAAGGTAACTACAACTCGCACACTGGCTGTGCACTGCTAATTACCCCACATATTACATCACTCATGAGAACTTCCATGCCATCATTGATGATATAATTTGTAAGCATGGGCGTAAAATCCGTTCCGCTCGTGGATTTTCGGTAAATTCGCAATCCGCGAGATTCGCGAATTTCCCGCAAAATCCGCGAGCGGAACGGATTGGGTCAAGAGTTCAAGCTGACTTTTGTAGCTCTTTTAGAATGGCGCCGGCAAGCTGCCAGAGCCATTCTAAAATAGTTACAAAAGTCAGCTTCAACAGGAAGCTCTAATAGATAAAGTAAAGCAGGTACTGCTCAAATTCAGTTACACAATCGTTAATCACCCCAAACTTGGGGTGATTAATGATTGTGTAACTTAATTTGACCTTCAACTCGAGCACCAGCTTTACTTTATCTATTAGTGCTTCCTGTTGAAGCTATTTCTAGCTATTTTAGAATGGTGTTGGCAGCTTGCCGGCGCCATTCTAAGTGGGTATGAGGGCAGAATGGCACAAAAGTGGGGCAGAGGGGCACAGAAACGAGTGGTACAGAGGGCAGATGGGCATAAAAAATGAGAGGGTGGCAGTGATTAACCAGGCAAAAAAAAACCCCCGCGAAAACGCGAAGCGCCTCGCGAACACCAGCGAACACGCAAAGCTCCTCGCGAACACCCGCGAACACGCAAAAATAAAAAAATTCGCAAATTCGCGCGAGTTTGCAAATTTTGCGGATAGCGAATTCGCAAATCTGCGAATTCGCTGATCGCGAATTCGCAAAATTCGCTCATGCTTAATAATTTGCAGTAAAATTATTGATAAGAAAACTGCATGGTGGGCGCGCAAGTTATAGTTACCCGAGGGCATGTGTTATAGTTTCTTGAGATAACTCTAACCATTACTGCTGAATTTCTATGGTTTTGTGTTTAAATTGTTAACCAAACTATACCGTCCCTGTAACCTTTGTTTTTTTAGCTAATTTCTCAGGTTTTTAAATTCTATTTCCTAACTAGAATGTCCCTGTAAACTTTCTTTTTTTGTGGATAAATATATAAATATATATATAATATTTATAGTTAAGCACCCATAGAACTATGGAATTACTAGCCCCTAGACAACCTCATAAAATTCTCTTTTACAGGTAACTTGGCAAAGGTGTAAAACGATCTTACTCAGTAATCACAGTGAAGTAGCTCCATAGATAGCCTTTGTTGGGACTTTATCATTGTAAGAACAAACAAGGGCTCAGAAAAAGAGCCTCTCATACTATGAGAAAAAGTATAAAACGATGAGTTAGTCCGAGACCGAGGAGGAGCAACATTCTGGATTATGACCTTTGCAGGAGTGTTTCAACAAAAGCCAAAAAATCAAATATCCATTACTTTAAACTGCTGACCCTTCACCCTTACTTGGTGCTCATAGGTTTATGCGGAGCTCTTTGTACTGAGCTCCTCCATTTCACAATAATTCCGATCAATAATTGTGCTGTCATGCATTGATTCTGCCCTAAACCAGTTAGAATTTGGTTGAATCAGTCTCTTTAAATAAGAAACTCATAACATATATTTATATAATGAATCTAACTGGGGCTCATTTACACAGCCAGCGGTGACCAAGATCGCGCTCGATGATAAACACCTCTGTTATATATTATTCATCTAACCAATAATCATTTCCACAGCCAGTGGTGAGCCAAGATCAAGCTCAATTATAAACACCTTTGTTGTACACAATCCATCTAACCGTGAATCAGTTACATAATCAGCGCTGGGTGAGTTAAGATCCAGCTCGATGATAAACACCTCTGTTATATACAATTCATCTAAGCATGACTCGTTTTTAGAACTAGTGGTGAGTCAAGATCCTGGTGTAACCTAAGGAGAGGTTGGTGGACTATGGGCTTGCCTAAGCTTGTGCAGGGGGGAGAATTAACCAGCAAGTTGTAGATGCTGTCACCTTAGAGAAGTGTCCCGATTGTGGATGGACATTAAGCATGGGCCAAAAATCTGATCCGCTCACGAAATTTGCGGATTTTCAGCAATTTCGCAATCCGCAAACCTCGCAAAATTGCCCCAAAATTCGCAAATTTGCTCGCTGGTGGATTTTTTTTTTTGATGGCCAGCTCACTCAAGGGACCAAAGTTACAGGCACACACGGTCACTGGAGGCAAATCTTCTGGCCTTTTACGCAGCTGCAGTGTAGGAAAAGCACTATACATTTACCCAACGAGGTAGCACTTATTAATTAGCCAGTAGAAAGTACTCCAGTTCAGTCGAGGTATTGCACAAAACGGAGGCATCTTCGTGGATAACTATGCAGGGCAGGATTCATTCTGGCACGAAGGCTCCTGTCACAAAAATTAAACCTCAACAGGAAGCACTTACAGATATAAATAAAGCAGGTACCCGAGTTGAAGCTCAAATTCAGTAACGTTTTAATCAGCCCAAAACATTAGTGAGCACGGTCGAGACTGGCCAAGTGTGCTTTAACCCCATATCTTCAGTCGAAAATTAGCTGTAATACTCGAGGGAGGTCTTTGCATCCATGGGTTTCTCGAGCGCAATCCCCGTGTAGTTCCTGTGACCAGGAGGCTGCTTTCTCCTCACCTGCTGCCCTGCTCGCTCTCTGACCCTTTATACACAAGAGGCATGTTGACACACATAGAAGTCCCACTCGTTTGGCTCCGCATCACACACTAGCGGTATTAAATCACGTCAAGTCAAAAAGGCTTTAATGCGATAAAAGCATATCATAAAAGCTTCACATTAAAAACTCAATTTTAAAATAAAAACATGAGATAATCTATTTACGCCAATTTTTGAATTCATTATTTACAAAAAGACATTCCAGGCAATTAATTAAAATCCAATTAAATATTTCATTTACGGTAAGCCTTTTGGTTCTAATTTGCCATGCCCATGCTAAAAATTTGGACAGGCCACAAGCATACAGTGGCTGTGGGTCTGATATTAAGATGCGCAACGCCTCCCTCATTATGGGACCTGGTGCCTAACAGCCGACACAGTGGCTTCAGCCATCTATCTCTTGGGTGCGCGTACTCCAGACACATAAAATGCGCTATAGTTTCTGGCCTGGTTAGGCAGATGGGGCAAAATTCTGCTGTCTGGGCCGGGGGTTTCCAGCGAGCTGTAAAGGCTCGCACAGGAAGTGCCCCGTCCCTGAATCTAAAGTAAAGGGCCCTGTCGAATGGTTTGGAGATGATATCCAAATAAAGTTCGCGGATCGGTAGATCCTTAAACTTCAGGAAATCATCCGCAAGTCTGCCCAGATCGTGGTTATTGCGAGTTTGAAACGCAACCCAATTCCAATACAGACTCTTTAGTGTTGCTTTCGGGGGAGAAGACCTACCATCCCAAGCCTCGCCTAAACCCAGATTGCCAAGCAAGACTTTAAGGTCTTTTAACCACTTTATTTTGTACCATCCAGGCAAAGACATGACTTCTGATAGCCCTTTGGCGTATTTAGCCAATTCCGGTACTTGCCACAGCCGAGCCCATAAGAGCAACGGCCGCAGTTCTGCCAGGTCACTAATAGGACGACAACCTAGATCAAGGATAAGTGGTGTCATGGGAATGCTCTGGGGAAGTGACATAAGGGCCCTATAGAATTTATTTCCGGACCTTGTTAATTCAGTTACGCTATTTGCACCCCATAACTCTGCCCCATAGAGTGCAGCACTAACAGCCTTAGCTTTATAAATATTGATTACAGGGGCTATTGGTCTTGTTAAGCAGGAACGCTGCTCCTTGAGCAAAGCTCCAGCTACCCTCTTATGGGTTAGCAGCATTTTGCTAAGGTGTGGGGTCCACTGCATGGTATGTGATATTCGTAACCCAGGTAGCCAAACACAGTAACCCTTTCCAAGGGGACAAGATTCAGAGTAGGGACTCGGACAAGATTTTTAGGGGGGTTCATCCCTAGGTATTTTGTTTTATCGGTGTTAATTACTAGGCCCCGCTCCGAGCAAAAGGTCTGGAAGTTGTCGAGGAGTTTTTACAAGCCCATGGGAGATTTGGACTAGAGGAGGGTATCGTCCGCAAATAGGAGGGTAGGTATTCGGTCGCCCGCCAGGGATGGTTCATCTGAAGGATCTTTTCAAAGGTGCTCAACCACACCATTAACATACAGAGAAAAAAGCGTGGGAGCAAGAACACATCCCTGGCGGACCCCTCTCTCTACCGGGATTCTGTTGGTTTTTTCGCCCTCTGTACCCCAACTTATCTTGGCAACGTTGCCTTCATGGAGCCTGACCAGCTTGGAGAGAATATAAGAAGGTAGTCCCATGTCGGCAAGTACTCCCCCAAGGACCTCCCTCCGCACAAGGTCAAAGGCAGTCTTTAGGTCGATAAAAGCGAGATAAAGACTGCCCTTGCCTATAACCACCACCTTCCAATAGATTAGAATTAACCTGAACGCTTGCTCTATTGTGCCTGTTCCTGCCCTGAACCCCGCTTGGAAGTCGGAGAGAATTTCATTTTCTTCCATCCATTGTATTATTCTCTCCAACAACACCTTGCCAATAACCTTCTGAGTTGTGTCTAGCAAGCTTATGGGCCGATAATTAGAGGGGTCATCCCTCATCCCCTTTTTAAAAATCGGGATTACCTCGGCCCCTTTCCAAGACTGGGGAATAGCAGCACCTTTATCAATTGCAGTAAGCAGAGAGTGAATGAACTTCCCCCATTTCAACTTGTCCGAACGGAGCAGATCCCCTGGGCTGCCATCTAAGCCAGGTGCTTTTTGGGGCACAATAGTACTAATTGCATATTCCACCTCCTTAATTGTAAAGGGAAACTCATTTGGGTCACCTATCGAGGCATAAGATTTGGATATAGTTAAGACACTAGTCTGGTGCTGATCGGAATACAAAGCTTGGCTAGTGATACTACACGTAATAAGATCACTATCTGGTCTGTTTCTAGCTCTTATGGTGTCCCAGAAGCGCCTGGTATCCTTACTAGAGCTAGCCTCTTTTAGTGTTTGCCAATACTCATGTTCCCACTCCTTCTTGGCATTAACTAACGCCTGTTTATATTCTTTCCTGGCGTATTGTATCAAGGGTTGTGACTTTTCTTTAATGGCCTTAATCAGGGCAGATTTCTTATGACGACAAGTAGGGGTGAACCAATCATGCTGGCCCTTGGGTTTCTGAGTCCTAATGGGCTTACCCCGAGACACTTGCTTCAGGAATAATTTCCCTACTGTCTTAATAGTTTCCTCGAACACAAGTGTTGCCCTGGCCGGGACTAGGTGGGCTTGGAGGATAGTATCCATCTCCCTCAGTGAGGTTGTCATTGCTATGTCAATAGCTTTTAGCTTAGGTTCATCTAAAGCAACTTTACACCATTTAAGGCGTCTCCCACATTTAGATGGAAAATCTTTGGGGACAGGCTCCAACTTATTAGATGATTTTCCATTAGTTTTACTTGACCACAAACTTTTAAGAGTTAGTGAAAGGAGATTGTGGTCTCTATCTATAGTAGGTAAGAAAACCATATCCTTAACAAACTGCCATTGCATAAAGTCAAGGAGGATATAATCAATCCTTGACGTACAGTTCGTTCTGTTGAAAGTGTAAATGTAAATTGATATATGTAAATTGATACTTGTATAGCGCACTACTCACCCGCAAGCGTCTCAAGGCGCTTGTACGAATACCGCTGTGGAACCCATCCTGGCTTTCCCTGTGAGGCGTCCACTACTGGGCACCCCCAAGGTGGAGGCCAGGCATCCTTAGCGTTGTGGGGGCCGTTGTGGAGATTAAGCAAGCTGTTGCCCAGAGTTGCAGAGTGGGACTCCATGATTGGAATAGGCACCGAGGCGAGAATTATCAGGTCCATGGAATTTTTTGAGCCCAAGACCCGCCAAGGCGGGGAATTGAACCCTGGTCCCGGGCTAGACCTCTGCATCAGGGTCTGCCACTCTAATCATTGAGCCACACTTCTCCAAGTGTCGGCACCCAAAGGGTCCGAAATAGTTCGGCCATTTACAGCTCTTAATCCGTACTCCATAGTCAGTGCGTTTAGTTGGATCACTCTTTCAGACCATCTTTTGATTGGTTCGATGGATAACATGGGTATGCCCCTCCTTATGTCATCTTCACCTAGATCTAAGATGTCCTCAGTCGCAAGAGGCTCATATGTACAATTGAAATCTCCAGCGACCAGAACTTGGCTGCCTTCATTGCATCTATTGAGTTCGCTTTCAAGAATGGTTACAGTCGGGGACATAGAACCATTTTTTGTTCCCCTGGCATAGACGTTGAATAACTCGATGAATTGTCCCCTATTAGGGCCCCTCAGCAAAATTCTTAGAATGTCTGGGGAGTTAGTCTGTTTTTGTATAATATGACAACGCAGGGAGATGCTTACCCATATGAGATGTCCACCCGAAGGGCGGCCCTTCCCTGAAATTGGAAGTGTAGCAGGCAAGGAAAAAGTGACATAGCCAGCTCTGTGGAGGGGTTTCAGGCTCCATGTCTCTTGGAAAATACAAATCTAGGGTGAGTGATGGCGGACTGACGGACGCCGCCAATACAGAGAGCGGTTACTGCGAGGGTCTGGCTCTGTCTGGCTCTGTCTGGCTGTCTTTGACCATGAACGGCTACGTGAAACAGCTATGGCTAAAAAACTCCCTTTCTGAAACGAACGAGTGAAAGAGCCTGAGACAGACTTGAAAGGCTTGTAAGGATCTAACAGGAGTGACTTAATTTGTTTTAAATGTCCGGCTAAAACAAAAGAACAAAAGTGAGCTCAGCCCGTATTAACTGTTTCTGCCGGTTGATTGCATGGGCGGTCCCGGCTACGGCTCTGGCAGTGGTGTGTGTGAACGGAGAATGGTGGCGGCTGAATATTCACGGGAGATTGAACTGAGGTTGAACTGAGGTACTGAGACCGGCCGAGCCGAGGAATCCTGAGGCAAATGGTTGTGGCGGCGGCAAGCTCCGGAACATTAAAACATCAAAAAAATTAAAAAAACAAGAAATACTGGGACCAGCTGAAGTGTAGCAGGGGCAGCCTACCTGTTCTCTGGGACGAAGGCGGAGGCGGAGGCGGAGGCTCCAAGGGAAACGAGCAGAACAAGGCAGAGAGGAGGCTCTGAGCAGAGAGCAGAGAGGCTGATTGAGAGCCGAGGGAGCCGAGTGAGTGAGTCATATGAGAAAGGATATGAAGGAGAATTGGTAAAAACTGTCCTGTAGGGAGAAAGTGAGAACTGCGAGAGGGGCCAAGGCACTGATCTGGGGGCACCCAAAACGGATTTCTAAGCAGTGAGGGCTGGATGTGGCTGGATGTGGCGTCTGCGGCTGATTGAAAGCCCAGTAAAGGCAATACTTAGAACCATCCGACTACAACATATCTCCCCTATAACTTCAAAGGGCTGGACGGCGTTTGGTCTATTTAATCGACAGACTCACTGGGGGCTAAGCCTGGGCTCAGGCTTTGGATCTGTAACTACCTCAGAGAGACTCGCTATGGCACCAAAGCCCCCGACGACTACCAGGATTACACGTACCACAAAACAGACGGAGGTGACTACAGGAATGGAGAGCAATCCTGTACCTATACCTGAACCTGTACCTGTAATAGCAGGAACTGTCATGGAGATGATCGAGGCAAAAATCCCCGATGGCGGAAAGAAACCAGGTAAACTGGAGAAACCTGCGCCAAACGCCGGTAAGCCACCTAACTGTTTACCAGCTCTACAAACTTTGCCAATTCCTGTTAAACCTATCGCATCAAAAGCGCTTTCTAATGATTCTATACCGACACCGAACATCTCTCTTGGGACACAGGGCAAAACCCTAGTGAATCAAACAAAAGGGGAGAATAATTCTGTAATTACTGACTCAGATACTGTCTTAGAGAGTGCACTTAACACTTTAAACGGTTCAAATACAGCATCACTAAAAGGTTCTGTACAGGCTCAGTCAGCGGTCCAACTAGAGGCCCTTGTGGATATTAATATTAACATTAACGCTAACGCTATTGCCAAAGCCAACACCAAATCTTTTCCATCTATGCCGGCTCCTATATCAGCGGTAGTCTCTGGCGGTAAAGAAACAGCTGATGGAGAAGAGATGATAAGACCGGTAGGGCAGTTGTCAGCTGTAGGAGAGGAAATAAGAATACAAGATGTGAAGAGAGTAGCTGAGACTGAACAACTTACACCGGCTGAGCTTCTGTTTGAGCATCTGATGGGACACTCGGAAGATACTGAGACGGATGAGGATTATATTGATTACCCTGAACTTGGTAATAGCACACCCCCGTGTTCAGCTAAGGAATTCTTGAGCGGCATAAGGAAAGGGAGAGGTAAAAACAAGAAGAAGACGAAGAAGACTACATGCAAAACTAAAACTACTACAATAAAAGCAATAGCAGAGAGTAGCCCTATAAGGAAATGGGCACAGGCTAAATCTTTGGCATTAAAGCCTTTTGAGGACAGTCTCTCCGGTGCGGCTGCTATTCCTGGGGAGACAAACTGCCCCGCGGATGAGATTACTTCTGTGGTGGCATCGGTGAGAGGAACTGATAGTGTGATTGCTACGGCGGAAACAAAGGGTGCTCTGTCTTCTCCTCCCCCTACCTCCAAAATGTCAATACCAGGGGTGATCTCCACCCCTAGCTTTGTATCTGGAATATCCGGAATACCTGTGCCAGCTTTAGCTACAACCGCTAGTCATGGCTTCACTGGGGTAGACTGTACTAATGACATACCCCCCCTAAATATATCTCAAAATGAAGCATCCACTGATTGTAATCTTCATGGGGAGGTTTCCTCGTCTTTTCAAATGATCCTGCAGCTGCTCAATGAGCAGAAACATGAAGCGCAATCCCACTACCAGCAGATGCGGGATGACAGTAATAAGACTCAATCAACGCTACGTGAAATGTATCAGAAATTAGGGGCTATATCTCAAGAGATGGAAGAATTACAACAAAGGGTCGTCTTAACAGAAGAAAAAACAACCCGCTATGAAACAACAGTGAACAAACACGAGGCTCGGATCTGCCAAATGCAAATCAAACTTGAAGACTTAGAAAATCGGCAACGTAGACAAAATGTATGCGTATTTGGCATTGCGGAAGGGGCCGAGGGAGCTGATCCAAGAGCATACATCGTTCACTTGTTTCAGAGAGCTTTCCCAGAGCTATCAGATTGGGACTGGGACTCACAGATACAACGTGCCCACCGACTCCCTCTGACCCAAAGAAATAAAAACAGTCAGTACCCGCGCCCTATCTTGATTTTTCTGGGTAATTTTCTTCTTCGTTAAGCAGTCTCATCAAAAGCAAGACCAAACACTCCGGTCACTAGTGACTCAGTCACGTTCTTCGTACGATCGGATCTGAGTAAACTCACGATGGATCGTCAATGGAAACTTCGACAATACATTGACCCCATCAAGGAGTTGGGAGGTCAGGCTTACTTGCAAGAACCAGCTAAGCTAAAAATTCTAAAGAACGGGCGTTCATTTTTCTGTATGGAAGAAAGGGAGGTAGAGCAAATAGTGGATCAATGGAAATCGGAAAATAAACAATGAAAAAATTTCTGATCAGCAATCAAAATTAGACTGAACTAAGGCACACATTGGCTAGTTTGATTGGATTGTGGACATTAATTAAGAGAATCAAATACTGAATCTGAATATATTACTATATCATGATAAAAGATACAGTTGGATAACATACATGGTCTGGAGTTGGTAACATTATACAGCTAGACCCTCGGGCCGCAGCTCCGTCTCTTTTGCTGCCAGTACAGCGGCAGTTGGGTTAGTATATTTGGGAGGGGTACCCCTTTTTCAGGAGGAGGGAAGGGGTAGGAGGGGTGGGGGGGTCAGGAATGTTCGGGGGAGATTCTGTCTGGATGGAGGGGTGGTGAGGTTATAGGGGGAAAAAAAGCAACACAAGAAAATGAAACTGAAATTCTAGAGCACTTAAGGAGTTATGTATCAAATATGGTAATGTCATGGGACTGGCAAAATATATGTTATAACTTTTTCTATTTTAAAATGCTTCGAATAAAATGTTTGGCTTGGAACATTGCTGGCCTGAATAGTAAAAGGAAAAGACGTTTAGTCCGGGAAGAAATAGCTTTGTATAAGCCCAATTTAGTTTTCCAATCTGAGACACATGTTGCCTATGCTGATAGAAAAATCTTGGGATATCTGGGGCTCGAGGTGATAATTTGTTCGAAATTCAATGCATCTATAAGGGGGGTTGCTATTTTGAAAGATAAACGGGTTAAGCTAGAAGTTGGGAAGAGTGTTTGTGATAAAAAAGGGAGGTGGGCTATTGTTCAATTAATGGTGGAAAAAATTAAATATGTTTTTTGTATAGTTTATGGGTCAAATTTTGATGATGCTTACATTTTTGATCAGTTGAATATGGAATTATTGCAGTGGGCAGGCGAATTAATCATCATGGGTGATTTTAACTGCATAATGGATTACAAGATTGATACTACAAGGGGCAATGTAAATTATAGAATGCGGAAAACACGAGCTGCTATCCTTGAAATAGGGCGCATTCATAACATTAAAGATGTCTGGCGAGCTGCCTTTCCTACTACACCTGGGTTTACATACTACTCTGCCTCTCACAAGCTCTGCTCACGCATCGATATGGTCTGGGCATCCGATAGAGTAATGAGAAATAGCACCATCGAACTTTGCCCCAGAATTAACTCAAATCATAACCCTATTTTATTTACTTTTGATACTGAAAAGCGCTATATAACACTCCGAACATTCTCATTTCCCAGGCACTTATTTACCAATATCTTATTTTTTTCACAACTCAAGCTACATATTGCAGACTTTATTAAGATTAATCTTAACTCCACGACATGTTTAATGGTATGGGACTCTTGTAAGGCGAGTATCCGGGGCTTTACCCAGCAATTTTTATTTCATCAAAATTCCGAGCGGTTTAAAAAGGACAGAGCGTTGGTTAACAATATACTTTCTACTGAACTGTTACTAGCGGAGGCTCTTCGCCGAAAAGCCACGAATATAACAGAATTGGAACTACAATTAGGACGACTGAAATCTGCCCTAAAAACCATCTTCTGGGATGCAAGTAGCATTAAACTACACAAATTTCAAGTGACACAGTATGAGAGTGGCGATAAAGTCGGAAAGTTATTAGCCTATAAAATAGCTGATGAACGAGCTAATACTCTGATCAAGAATTTAAAGGGCCCTAATAATGATATAATCGATCAACCCAATCAAATTTTAGAACATTTCGCTGCATTCTCCAAAAAACTATACACTCCAGAAGACCAACCGACAGAGGTGGATATTCAGAAATATCTGGACGATTTTCAGGAGAAACCTGACTCCCTTGAGTTGGAACAACTATCTAATCCCATTAGTCCATGTGAAATAAGAAAGGCCATCTCTTCCTTACCAGCTGGAAAGGCATCCGGAGAAGAAACGATCCCACTAGAAATTTATAAGGGGTGTGCCGAGGAACTTATACCTCTCCTCTCCCAAGTTATTAATTATATTGGGGAAAACAAGTTAGCCCCGAAATCCTTGAATAAGGTAAAACTAGTCTTTTTTTTAAAAAATGGGAAAATCACCTGATCAGTGCGGTTCGTACCGCCCCATTTCGCTAATTAACGCGGATGCTAAAATATTTGCTAAAGTGTTAGCCACTCGATTAGCCCCGATAATACCGTAAATAGTAAGCCTAAATCAACATGGGTTTGTAATTGGTAGGGATACCACCGCACATATCAATCTGGCTGTCACAGCCTTTGATATTGCTGAAAAGGAATCCACCCCACTCGGTATGATTATGCTCGACGCAGAAAAGGCTTTTGACCGAGTGGGGTGGGATTACCTGTGGCTAGTTATGACTGGTCTTGGTTTTCGGGGCCCATTTCTGAACTGGATACAGTCACTGTATGATAATCCCATGGCTAGGATCAGCTATGCTGGTCTATTATCAGCTTCATTTACTATAGCTCGGGGAACCCGCCAGGGGTGTCCCTATCACCTCTCTTATTTGCCTTATCAATAGAACCATTTCTTTATGCTTTACGAATACAACCACTCATTATCCCTTTTAAGTTCGGTCCTCACTTATTGAATCTTACAGCTTATGCTGACGACGTCGCCATATATTCAACCGATATCGGTGAGGCGATGCAGGGCATCATACTAGAAGCCAATAGATTTGGGGACGTCTCTGGCTATAAATTAAATCTAAACAAAACCCAAATAATTGCTAATTACAAACCAGAAGGACTAACTATTGGACTGTGCTCGGCAGCTACTTACTTAGGGGTTAAACTATCTGCAAATATTAAGGATTTAATTAAACTAAATTACGATGACCTAGTTAAAAATACTATAATTTTGCTAAAAAAATGGCATAAACGTTCTTTAAATATCATTGGCAGAATCAACCTGATTCGTATGATAATTTTACCAAAATTTCTGTACTTTTTTCGTTCTATTCCCTTGGCATTATGCAATTCCCTTTTTAAAAAATCAGACGGGGTATTCAGTAGTTTCATTTGGGGATATCGCAAAGCCCGCAGATCGATGACACTATTAAAAGGCGCTATCGATATGGGAGGGTTGAACTTCCCGGACTTTAAGTTGTACTTCTGGGCAGCATTCGTTGGACGCTTACGATACTTAATTAACTCTGAAGGTACAGAAAAGCAACCTTATTTCCTTACATTTATGTTTGATCTAGATGAAAAAATGTTCTTATGGAGAATTAATGACCCCAACTATTACAAAAGAGTTCGTTTTAAGATAGCGAGGGATCTAGTCAAAATTTGGCGTAATATCCAGGCCTTCTGTAACGTGAATTTTTTCCATCCTAATTTGATTTTGTGGGGAAACCCCGGCTTACCGGGAATATTCAACGATGGATTAACTAACATATGGGGAACACATGGAATAAAAAAACTAGGGGATCTGTACGGAGCACAAGGGCTCCTAAGTTTTGAAACACTTAAAATACTATATAATATCCCTGACTCTACGAAGTTCAAGTACCTGCAGCTCTCTGACCTTTTTTCTCGAAAAATGAAACTAAAGAATATCTCTGATTCAAGCATATGGGATCATTTCTATTCACAGGAAACTAAATCATTAATTAGTGGTTGTTATAAATCTCTCAACACTTATAGAAACATAGACTGCAATATAATATCAGATAAGTGGAGCAGGATGTTAGGGACCAATATTACTCCGGCTGTAATAAGTTCATCTCTACGTAATATTAATAATTTGGTCTCATCGTCAAGTTTAAGATTGCTGCAATTTAAAATAACCTGTATGCTTTACCATACCCCAGAAAGAATAACCAAATGGGCCTCGAATAGCATATATAGTGAACGAACTAAGTGCCCGAAATGTGCGTTGGTTGCAGCAGATTTGGTGCACATATTTTACACCTGCCCCAAACTTTCAGAATTTTGGACATCTTTTCAGACTATAATAACACTGAAATTAGGGAATATACCCCCTTAGATTCTGCGTTAGTTATGTTAGACACTAATGGTAGGAATATCCAACACAAATCCTTATTTACTATTATGGTAACTTGTGCTAAACTTATAATTGCTCGCGCTTGGATCTCCCCTAATCCCCCACATATAATGGAATGGTGGTCTCCTCTTAATGAAATTCATAGTATGGAATTAGCGCTGGCTAGGCTTAGGGGTACCAAATCTCTAGCTAAATCCAATAAAATCTGGAGGTCTCTCATATTTTAGTTTAAAAAATCATGTTTAATCTAGATCACTATTGTCTTCTGTTTTATATGTGTCAAGATACATGTATATATTTTGTTTGGATCTAACAAGAAATTTGTCAAATGATCTAATGCCAACCTAACGTTAACCTTGTAGACGTCTTGATAATTTCTTTTAATTTGACTCATTTTTGTATACTGTTGGTTCTTGTGTTGCTAATAAAAAAAAAATTTAAAAAAAAGGAAAATACAAATCTAGTGCGCTTCTACCATGGTATTCCAGTCTGGTAAGCCTAATTTTCTATGAATACCAGCTACATTCCAGCTAATAACCTTGAGTAGTTTACTGTTATCTAGATCGGATTTTAGTAATGAGTCCGGTCGTGCTCTAAGGGAATGAATTTCGGTTTTAATTGGCTCTATGGCTGTAGTCAACCCGGGGGATATGGCCGAGTTTAGGGCATCTTTCTGGTTGGTTAAATGTGTTCCTAAGGTCAAAGGATCACTGGTAAGATTCCCTTGTAGGTGGAATAACAAGGAATCGGTATGTCAATGCCCTAAGCCAGGGCCATGATATTCACGCCTGTTGCCAAAGTTAGGGGTTGGCTCAGTACAGTGATCATTAAATGGCCCTCCCCAGGAAAGAAAACCATGATTCCACCATTGGGGAGGAAACGCTTGGATTTGCGGGTAGAAATACCCCAAGCCAACTACGCTTATTGTGCTATTGTCTGGCCCGTTATAATGATGGCAAATAGTCTTTACAGCGCATGTATTCCGAAAATTAACCAAGATGCAGTCGCCTGAGACATCTTTTGCTCTGTTGCCCACCCAGCTAATTCTTCTAACAAATAG
Source organism: Lissotriton vulgaris (assembly GCF_964263255.1). Taxonomy (NCBI): domain Eukaryota; kingdom Metazoa; phylum Chordata; class Amphibia; order Caudata; family Salamandridae; genus Lissotriton; species Lissotriton vulgaris. The sequence continues at coordinate 56,917,107 of NC_141685.1, forward strand.
AACCTTTCCATCAATATGCCTCGATAGAGGCCTATTGTTATTCAGCCAATATATAGTTTTGTTTTTTAATTCGGTATATGATTCTGTTTTACCAGGCAGTAGCTCTGGAACTCCTGTTAAAACAACCACATAGGGCAGGCTTGCAGGAGGCAAATCGATTTGGGGGGACCTGGACCGTTCACTAACTGTGACACCCAATCTATTGGTCGGATTTGTCCTCTCATTTACAGTATTACTAGGAATATTTTTATCTTTCTGGGTTTGTGTAGATGTGACGCTATTACCTTCCTTCCTTTCTTTGGTAGCTGTCTTTCTGGGGGCATTTTTGTTATTTTGGGGTTGGGTGGTTTCACTTTCTTTACATCCCTTATCCCTTTTTTCTACTAGAGTTTTGTTTGATTTGCTACCCTTTTTTGTAACAGAAGCTGGAGGGTTATTGCTATCTATTGTCCGAGAGGGACCTTTTTGGTTTAGCGGAGCAATGGTCGGTGTCTGGATCGATGTTTGCAAGTTTAGCTCCTTTGAGGGAAAATTATTTTTAGAGTGTAACTTGATAAGTGCTTTTACCGAGAAAAAGTTGTCAAGAGTTCTTTGCTCGAAGCTGTCAAGTCTTCTTGACCACTCTTTTACCCTCTCGAGTACCGGTAGTATTAGGGACTTCATAGTCTTTTCAATGTGGGCAATGAGTGGAGCATCTTTGGGAGGGCTTGATAAAATTTCTACATTCGATGTTTCACAGGACAGTGGAATAGTAGTAATATTTGGAGATCCACTGCTTGTTTGGGCAGAGGGTTTTTGCAACAAAGCCTCCAGGTGTTGCAAAGAAAGTTCTGCAGGTATGGGGTGTGAGAAGTTGGCCTGATATGTAATGTTCACTATTCTAGTGAACACTTTGTATCAGTCCAAACAACCCTTATGGTGATTGGTTGTAAGTCAACCTTATAGACCAGCTATCCTAGTAGCGTGGATACGAGCAGTCTTCGGGCTAAACTCTAGAGGGCGTGTTAAGCCAGCTGTTATACCATCACATATACCCCTTGAACACCAAGTGAAAGGACACCACACAAGTGTTATGAAAATAAACAGTGTATTTATTTAGATCACAACAGCCCTGTACTCTTTATGAGGACAGGGTACTAAGCACACAACAAAACTCTTACGAAAATACTTTAAGTTGCACAATTTACACAAATGCCCGAGGGGCACGGAAAACCATATACTCTAAAAGTGGAATGCGAAATTACTAGCAGGTAAGTACTGTACTAATAGGCTTTGGAACCGCTAGGACTACGTTACTGAACCTTCAGATTACTAGTAGGAGGCCTAGGGGACTCGGGTGCAGAGTGTGCACTCTCACGAGGGATGCGGGACAAAGTCTATGGGAGCTAGTAAAGACAAAGTTAGTGTTCTCGGGCGAACCCGATAAGGTAGATCGAAAACGACAGTGGATCCTGACCCTTGGATAGTGAGGCTATGCTGGGGCACCGAAATGCCGAAGTTACCTAGCCCAGGGGCTGCAGCTGCATAGGTCTCAAAAGACGTCGGGAATCCTCGTAGACGAACCAGGAGCCTGAAGAAAGAAGTTTCTGGCAGGCAACCAGTGAAGATTGTTCGAGTGATCCAAGCCTGGATCGAAGATGGATGACACCTGAAAGCAGAGGGGACCAAGTTCGTGACTACTAGCCAGTAGTCAGGTGGCACCAGGAGGGCACCGGATGATAGTCACCTCGCCTAGGTGAGTGGGCGACGCTGGGCTATGCAGTCTCACGGACCAGGAGGCGTTGTCGGTGACCAGGATGGAGGTGCGAGCTGTCCCACGATGGATGATGCTGTTGACGTCGCTGGACCCAGGATTGGGGCAACAAGTCTTGGCAAATTCAAGCCCACGCGGTGGACCATAAATGGCGTCTGGGGTGGACCAGGAGGGTCCGGGGTGCTCCTCTTTAACAAGGGAGCAAGGGCCAGTCTGGAGCAACCAGACCAGCAGCAGTGATGTCGTTGGGCATCGTTAAGAAGGCCACAAGCCAGCGGGCTAGTAGCCAAACAACGCGGTGAGCAGCAAAAAGCATAAGGGCCCCACGCAGGTCGTGGAGATGCTGGGAGGCTGGACTTCGGTGCTGGAGCTGCTCAGGGTCGGGGCTTCTCGGACCCCAAAGCACTCACCAGAGGATCCCTCGGCGGTCGTGCTGGATAGAAGTTGTGCAGTTCTGATGATGGCCGGTCCCTCGAGGTCTCGTCGCACCTACGGTTCTCAGCTTAGCTGTAGAGGTAGGGAGAGGTCAGAGGTCCCAGGGAAACCGGGTCTCGTCGTGCTGGTCGGTCGGATTCCTGAGGAAGGACGTGCAGCAAACCACAGAGTTCTTAGATGGTGCCTGCGGATGCAGGGTGACTACTCCTTAGCCACAAGGGAGAAATCTTGAGAAGAAGTCGAGAGTTCCTTTCGTAGAAAGTAGTTTCTTGATTCAAAGATGATCTAATTTGGAAGGGTCCCCGCTCCTGCCTTTATCCTAAAGAAAGGGGTGGGTACGTGACTAGGTCCTGCCCTAGGGGTGGGACCAGGAAGGGGGATGGTTACACCCCTCTCCCATGCCGGACTTTCCCCAGGCCAGGGGCTGGTGTGCCCCTGGAACTGGTTCTAGCCGGCAGATGCGTAGTGAGCACCGGGGTGCCACTTGCAGTCACCTTCCTGTAAAGCCCTGCCTACCCAGGATACACAAAACCCTGTCTGGGATGGTGCTAGCACCGCCCCTGACAGGAAACCCTTTGTCCAAGCTCTCCTCGCTGGAAGGACTCCCAGCAGCAGGAGGTCAGACTCGTGTCTGTGGTGGCAGTATCCATTTTGTGGAGCTGAGGCTTCAGTTAACTTTAACCGGGGTTCACAGTTACATACATGTCGTGTCCCTCTAGAAGGGTGGAATGCTAACCCCGTCGCCAGAATAGGCGAGGGGTTAGTATTCCAATTCGTATGACACCTTACTCAACATGTTTTGATAAAGCGATACCAGAGATAGCATTTAACCGCGAGGATTATAATGCACTTAATAGTATATGGTATGCGTTATCATGGAACAGCTATTAGGACTTGGTTCCGCAAGCTGCAAACGGGCTCAGCTCATGCCAGAGCACCATTTCACACGATTCCAAGCACTCTGCCTTCAGGATTGTCAAGGCCTGCCATAGGAGTGACTGATAGGAATCTGTGTGTCCATTTTTAGGGTTAGATATAGGTATACTATATCTAAAGCAAAGGGTGATTACACCACCTTGCCCCAGCTGTCGTGCAGCCAGTTGTGTCAGATTTAGATGGCCATCCAGGGGTGGCATAATACATGCTTCAGCCCCTGGTAGGCCCTGGGTACACCTATGCCCTGAGTTACAGGGTCTGATAAGGTGGGCCAGTACCAATTGGAAATGTACCTAGGGTACATGGAATCCATTTTAGAGAGAGAGCAGTAGGCCTGGGGTCCTGATTGGCAGGGCCCCAGGTCAACTAAGTCGGAAAACCAGCAAAACACCAGGCAAAAAGTTGGGGGCAACCATAGTCAGGTATCCACCTTCCTACATGGGGCTATCAGTTTCAGTGAAGTACGGTTGCAGAATCTGGCACATAGCTACTATTGCTCTTGTTATGTGGTGTTATCTTTTGTTTTTCGACCCTTTTATGTTTATTCTTTCTATTTTCTCCTGCACTTGCCTCTGGGCTTTGGTCAGAAGGATTATCTCCAAGAGCAACTTGGGACCTTAACCTGGCCAATCGCCCTCTAGTAGTTACACGGGGCTATTTGTGCCTTGGTCATCCTCAGAAATCGAAGTAGGGCTTAAAGATATTTCGATAATCTCGCTACTTTTACTACCATCTAATTGGGATAGAGGAGTAATCGGGGTCTGAGACAGCCTATCTTGCGGGGATAAGGGTAGTGTCGTAATAGGCACATGGCTATTAGAGGAAGATAAAGGTATAGTATGAGCCGGTGCGACCTAGCGAATACCAGGAAGGAAAACAAAGGAATGTGCCAAAATCGAGTCTTGAGAATTGGTGGTAAACATTGATGTATTTGAGGGGGGCATAAGTAGAGAAAAACCAACGGGCAGTGACATACGACGTTCTATGTTCTCAATGGCGTTTGCCACCACCCCAATAGTTTGTTGCCGCATACGATCTATCGCAGTCATACTGGGAAGCTTTTGGTTGGTAGCTACATTTTGTTTGGGTGCTGTTGCAGATCTCAAAGTTTTACGCCTTCCCATTCCGATGTAGTTATAAAAAGGGGAATAGGAACCAAAATCAAAATGCTGGGCAAGAATTCAACGCTAGTCAAAACTACCCTTTAAGCACACAGCCGCTCAGTAAGGGAGCGGAAATATTCAGTACAGTGTTACCGAGTTAAATTAACCCTTTGATGATGGCTATTTACAGTTGTGCTAACCAGATTTAACAGGTATTTCAATCCGTCCTATTAGGGCGCTAGGATGCGGGACTATAGGACCAGGAGGGGTGGCCCAGCTCAGCCTCTCCTGGCCACTAACGGCCACAAACGGTCCCGGCCTTGTACCGGGCTTCTCCCGGGACGCTCCCACGCAGCGGTATGCTATGCCTGCTATAAGGGATGGGAGAAGGTCAAGGGGCGGGGCAGGCAGGGAGAGCAGACCAGGTGGTGCAAATTGGTCGTGCAGTGACTCCTGGGAGATGGAGTCCCTGCGTCAGCGCTCGCAGCCCTGCTGCCGATCTACCCCTCACCTCTCGAGACCTCAGCGCCTTAGGGGCTAGTTCAAAGTCAGGCTCTTCCTCTCCTAGGTCTGCGAAGCGGGTCCGGCGAGCAGCAGGAAGAACCCCAATGGAGAAGAACAGCAGACGGTGTTCTCAACAAACAGCTCCTCCTCCTTAGGCAAAGTCAGTATATGGCAGTATCCCACGATGAAAGGAAGCTCTGCAGTTTTAAATCCTATGTGGTCAAGGGGCGGGGCAGGCAGGGAGAGCGGACCAGGTGGTGCAAATTGGTCGTGCAGGGACTCCTGGGAGATGGAGTCCCTGCGTCAGTGCTCGCAACCCTGCTGCCGATCTACCCCTCACCTCTGGAGACCTCAGTGCCTCAAGCGCTAGTTCGAAGTCAGGCTCTTCCTCTCCTAGGTGGAGGTTTGGCCATTGCCACTCGTCCCCCATATCATATTAAGACTCTTGATACACTATCTTCCTTCAATAAAGAGCTATTGATCTTGAGTGGTGGGGAGCTCTAGCATATCACCCCCTGGGAGGTATCAGGAAGGAGTTTTGTTCAGCACTGCTAGAACGGCTGGTCCCTTATACATTACAGACCAACAGGTTTCTATTGGTAGGGGACTTCAAACATCATCTGAAGGTTCTCTCCAATACAGAATCTGTCTGTCTGATGGCAGTGATGGAAACTCTTGAACTGACCCCTAGAGTCACTAGCCCTACACATGTGGCTGGACATGTGTTGGATATGATTTTCACCAGCATCCCTGAGTTAGTTGCCGAACCCCCCCTAAAGTTAGGCTGGGCTGATCACCTGGCACTAAATTTTTCTTGGGCATTGAAAAAACTTCCCGGCCCCCACACACTCACAAGAAGTTGCGTAGATCTTGGAAAAAGGTCACTTCTGCTGCGTTTAGTCGGGTCCATATCTCTCCCATACTTGAGAACTGTGACAATTGTGATACTATATATCAAAAAAGAGAGGTACCCCTTAACACATCAAGGGTATTGAAGTTCAACAACCTAAAATGACTGTATTACCCTGATAACCAGTTCAAAATGTCAAGATTTCAGCAATATCAACCTATAAAGTACAACTAGGTTAAAAAACAAAGTAATTTCTTTTGTGATTTATTACACATATAAAATTGTACATAAGCACTTAACACATCAAAATCTTACTGACAAAGATCTAAGATACCAAAAAAAACCTCATTAATTAAAAAAATCAATTATGACCTGCATAATTGCTATAACAGACAGAAAATAATTTGTGTGTCAACACAAAGGCCGGAAGCTTGAATTATACTGTGATGAATCACAGTATAATTCAATTTTATATGTATAATAAATCACAGAAGAAATTACTTTGTTTTTAACCTAGTTGTACTTTATAGGTTGATATTGCTGTATTCTTGACATTGTGAACTGGTTCTCAGGGGAATACAGTCATTTACAATTGTGAGACTGCCTTAGAAAGGTTCGAGGCCTCTATAATGGATGGCCTCGACTCTATTGCACATTTGAAGAGGGTAAATATGGTATTAAGACAGTCTTAAGAGAGTAAAGGCTTCATGCAGTGTGTTGGAGGAAATCCAACTTGGAGCATGAGGAATCATGCTACCGAGTGACTCATAGAGCCTATCTAAACAGCTGTAACATAGCTAGGCGATCCTACCTAGGTTCCCGCATTATGGAAGCTAGGAATTCCTCTCGGGAGCTCTTTTCAATCCTAAAGGAATTCACAAACCCGAGGTCTAACAACCCACTCCCGCCATCCATCCAAGAATTATGTGAGGATCTAGGGAGCTACTTAACTAGCAAAATGAACGTGATCTATCGCGCCTTTGGGCCTGAAGAGGTAGCTCTTGAAAAGGTCCCTGTGCCAGAAAACCACTGTCCTTTGAGCCTAGAATCTTTCCCAACATCTCAGGGGAACAAGTAAGACTGTTATTACCACAGGTGAAATCGGATCCCCGCTAGACCGGGTGCAGCCTGCTGTTATGTCTGAACTAACCCCAGTCTTATCTTATGTGGTTGCTCAAGTTTGTAACATCTCAATAGGCACAGTAACGGTGCCACGAAAATGGAAATGTGCTCGTATTAAACCATTGCTTAAAAAGGCATTAGCGGACCCTATGGATTTACAGAATTTTAGACCGATTTCCCTGCTTTCTGGTAGTTAAAAAATTATAGAAACACTAGTCAACCGGCACCTTTCCTGCTACTATTAGGAATTGTTGTTTTGAAACTATATCCTATGCAGACGACACACAGGTGATAGTCCCCTTTCAGGCTAACCCTTCAGTAACCAAACTTAAATTTATAAACTGCAGGATCTGCATAGCAAGCTGGATGAAGAAGAATTTCCTCCAACTCAACTCCTTGAAAACAGAGATCTTACTGTTTGGCAAGGCGGAGGAGATATGGACCCCAGATTGGTGGCCAGCAGAATTAGGAGAATCCCCTTCCCCTAGAGGATGGGCTAAGAACCTGGGTATCAAAACTGACAACAAATTATCCATGGAAGAACAGGTGAAGACCGTGTCAGGCACGTGTTTTGGTACCATGAGGATGCTCAGAAAAATCTTTCAGTGGATCCCGATAAATGCCAGAAAGACTCTAATCCAGTCACTCCTAGTTAGTCGACTGGACTATGGCAACTCTTTGATGGTGGGAGTAAGAGAGGACTTGGTGGCCAAACTTCAAGAGGTTCAATAAGCCTGCTAAAAACCCCTTCTTTACCTCTCTTGCGCCAACTGTTTTGGCTCCCCATTAGAAAACGAGCCATCTTTAAGCTGTTGTGTATGGTTTTCAAGGCGCTCCAGGGTATGGGCCCTTCATATCTGACAAAAAAATTTGATTGTTATCAACCCGTACGACAGCTTCGATCCAGCAACCGCAACCTGCTTTGTACTTGGAGAATAAGGAAGACCAAAATGAGTGGGCTAGCCTTTCCTTATCTGGCACCCAGTTATTGGAACTCTCTCCCCGAAGAGCCCCGTGCCTGTTCCAGTTTCTTTCAATTTAAGAAACTGCTTAAAACCTGGCTTTTCTAATCTGGTTCCCACTGTCAATAGGTTGTTCTCAAGCGCCGAAAGATCCCCCTGGGATGATTCGCTGCACCCAATAAATGACCAAAATATAATAAATAAACAAAATAAATGATAAACACCTCTGTTGAATCCAATCTATCTAACCATGAATCAGTTACAGTCAGCGGTGAGTTAAGGTCCAGCTCGATGATAAACACCTCTGTTGTATACAATCCATCTAATCGAGCATAAGCTACATAGTCAGCGGTGCGTAAAGATCAAGCTTGATGATAATCACCTCTGGTAAAGGGCCACTTTGATGGGTGCATTTACAGACATTGGCGTCACTTCTTCCAAATCAGGGTTTGGGTGGTAAATGCAGTGCACTGCAAGCATTAACCCTGAGAGTCACAGCTCACATTCTTCTCCTTTCATTCTTCCATGTCAGGGCCTGGGTGGTAAATGCAGTGCACTGCAAGCATTAACACAGAGTCGCAGCTCTCATTCTTCTCCTTTCATTCTTCCACATCAGGGCTTGGGTGGTAAATGCAGTGCACTGCAAGCATTAACCCTGAGAGTCGCAGCTCTCATTCTTCTCCTTTCATTCTTCCATGTCAGGGCCTGGGTGGTGAATGCAGTGCACTGCAAGCATTAACCCTGAGAGTCACAGCTCACATTCTTCTCCTTTCATTCTTCCACGTCAGGGCTCGGGTGGTGAATGCCGTGCACTGCAAGCATTAACCCTGAGAGTCACAGCTCTCATTCTTCTCCTTTCATTCTTCCACATCAGGGCTTGGGTGGCAAATGCAGTGCACTGCAAGCATTAACCCTGAGAGTTGCAGCTCACATTCTTCTCCTTTCATTCTTCCATGTCAGGGCCTGGGTGGTAAATGCAGTGCACTGCAAGCATTAACCCTGAGAGTCACAGCTCACATTCTTCTCCTTTCATTCTTTCATGTCAGGGCCTGGGTGGTAAATGCAGTGCACTGCAAGCATTAACACAGAGAGTCGCAGCTCACATTCTTCTCCTTTCATTCTTCCGTCAGCTCTCACGGACGTCCAGATCTCCCGAGGCTCTGCCGGGAGCAACAACGCTACCTGGTGTGGCGCAACTTTGTGTGTTTTAACTTTAAAGACTGCTTTTAAAAACTTACTTCCTTCTGCCTTGGGGCTCCAGACCTCGCGCACGCCTTGCCGCCACTTCTTCACCTTGGCTCCCGCCGTCGGAGCACCTACGCTGATCGTTCCCTCCCCCCTCTGACGGGCAGGTCACTGGGGCGGGGACGGGCGTGGCCACCATCTTGGGCTGCTCGGTGGTTGGCGGGCCAGCTCCTCTGTCCCTCCCCCCCTGGCAATTTCCTTCGGACTCGGTGAGTCCCACCCCAGCTCTCACGGACGTCCAGATCTCCCGAGGCTCTGCCAGGAGCAACAACGTTACCTGGTGTGGCGCAACTTTGTGTGTTTTAACTTTAAAGACTGCTTTTAAAAACTTAGGCAGGAAAAGAAGAAGGGAGTTAGAGGGTTACTAGCTCAGCTCGCCCTCCAGTCATTTAAGTCAAAAACAAAAAAGGTTTCTGTTTCCAGATACCTGAGAGCCTTGCTAGAAAAAAGACAGCCAGTACTCAATTGGGTTGGCTGTTGGGGTTGTGTATAATGTATAAAAAGGAAAAATTATTCCTTTTTTAGGTGTCCCCTCACTCACCGGGGTTGCCCCACGGTGACATGCTTCATCATTGGGGCCATCCCAGTCCTCTACGGGCTGGGGCGTGCTACGACTTGCGGAGTTACGTATGAGCACTTAAATGGACTATGTGTGGTGCATGTGTAATTGTGGGGAGTGGACTATGTGATGTGTTAAAAAATACCTGCCCAGTAGGTTACTAATAAACTTTATTCTGACCTCTAGGTGGTAGTATTAAAAACGGGGTGGGGAGATAGGCTGTACTAAACTTAATGTGTCCAGATGTACCTATCAACTCCTAAGTCGACATGTTTCGTGCATACCCCAAGCACTTCTTCGGGACTACACAGGGACCAGCCCTGTGTTCGCCACTCCTTAACTCTGTCACTGAGATTATTTACAAAAAGTTTTATAAACTGCAGCAAACTCTGCTAAGTGCATGCGTTTATACCTACGTATTTTGTTCCAAAAACACGTGGTTCTTTTTTTGAGACCTAACTGGGCCCCATGGAGTCGGAGCGGTATCGGTATCCTAGCAACTTTGTGCTCTGGTTACCTCCTGCATTCAGGCACCTACTCTGTCTCCCTCCGGACCGGACCACACATAGTCCATTTAAGTGCTCCTACGTAACTCCGCAAGTCGTAGCACGCCCCAGCCCGTAGAGGACTGGGATGGCCCCAATGATGAAGCATGTCACCGTGGGGCAACCCCGGTGAGTGAGGGGACACCTAAAAAAGGAATAATTTTTCCTTTTTATACATTATACACAACCCCAACAGCCAACCCAATTGAGTACTGACTGTCTTTTTTCTAGCAAGGCTCTCAGGTATCTGGAAACAGAAACCTTTTTTGTTTTTAAAAACTTAGGGCCATATGTATCAACACATTTTCCCATAGACACAGAATGGGTAAATCCCTTTGATGCATCCTGCCCATACTTCCTTCTGCCTTGGGGCCGCGCTCCAGACCTCGCGCACCCCTTCCGCCACTTCTTCACCTTGGCTCCCGCCGTCGGAGCACCTACGCTGATCGTTCCCTCCCCCCTCTGACGGGCAGGTCACTGAAGTGGGGACGGGCGTGGCCAACATCTTGGGCTGCTCGGTGGTTGGCGGGCCAGCTCCTCTGTCCCTCCCCCCCTGCCACACCCCTACAACATCCGGTGGCCTACTTTATGGCACTTCTTTCCCGGCCGCGCAGCGGACGAGCGCAGCGGGCGCGGCGAAGGCGCGCCAAAGTTGCGCCTAAGTTAAGCCCGTCTGCGCCCGTCCGCGACGGGCCGGGACCAGGGGCCACAGACCCTGCCCCCTCACAGGTATACACATCAGCGCAATTACTCTCTTGCTCTGCTGATGTGCCCCTAGACCACTCCCTCACGCAGCACCTCACTTCCTTAGGTATTTACACTTCCCATCCTAGCCGGCCCACTTCTTTGAGGCCTACCCCTTCCCTGTCCTCCCTGGATCCTATGCACTCTACCACTACACTGTCACCTTCTCACATTGCCTCTGCCTGCCTTCTCAATACTCGCTCTGCAGGCAAGCACCAACTGCAACTATTCAATCTCCTTACCTCAGATTCCCCTCATTTTCTGTTTTTAACAGAAACCTGGTTCTCAGAGGCTTCACTCCCTGATATCCTGGCCATCCTCCCCGACTCCTACTATGCCCTCCGGGCTGATCGCCCTGACGGCAGGACCGGAGGGGGTGTAGCCATGATTGGTCGGGCAAGTCTCCAAGTCCAGCTTCTCTCTCAACCTTCTATAGCTGGAGTGGATTTTTTGGTTGCCCGTTCTACTAACCTTCCCGCCCCTCTGACAGTTGTCCTTGTGTACCGCCCCCCCCCCCTGAACATGCCTTTGTTTGTGGCCTCCCTGCAGGAACTCCTCGCTAGTTTGGTAGTTAAGAACTCCTCGGTTCTCCTGCTGGGAGATTTCAATTATTGGTCTGGTGATCCCAGGGAGGACTTGGCGTCCAAGGACTTCACGGCCACCCTCCTGTGCCTTAATCTCCAGTCCCACGTCTCTGCTCCCACCCATATTCTGGGCCATACTCTGGACCAAGTCTGGTCATCTCAAGATATTGTTTCTCCCCCTAGCATCCTTCCCTGTACCTGGTCCGATCACTCTCTTATCAATTTCACTATTAATCTCGGCTCCCTTCATTCTTCCATGTCAGGGCCTGGGTGGTAAATGCAGTGCACTGCAAGCATTAACACAGAGAGTCGCAGCTCACATTCTGCTCCTTTCATTTTTCTATGTCAGAGCCTGGGTGGTAAATGCAGTGCACTGCAAGCATTAACACAGAGAGTCGCAGCTCTCATTCTTCTCTTTTCATTCTTTCATGTCAGGGCCTGGGTGGTAATTGCAGTGCACTGCAAGCATTAACACAGAGAGTCACAGCTCTCATTCTTCTCCTTTCATTCTTCCATGTCAGGGCCTGGGTGGTAAATGCTGTGCACTGCAAGCATTAACCCTGAGAGTCGCAGCTCTCATTCTGATCCTTTCACTTGTTCCTCTTCAGGGCTTGGGTGGTAAATGCAGTGCACTGCAAGCATTAACACAGAGAGTTACAGCTCTCATTCTTCTCCTTTCATTCTTCCATGTCAGGGCCTGGGTGGTAAATGCAGTGCACTGCAAGCATTAACACAGAGAGTCACAGCTCTCATTCTTCTCCTTTCATTCTTCCATGTCAGGGCCTGGGTGGTAAATGCAGTGCACTGCAAGCATTAACCCTGAGAGTCACAGCTCTCATTCTTCACCTTTCATTTTTCCATGTCAGGGCTTGGGTGGTAAATGCAGTGCACTTCAAGCATTAACCCTGAGAGTCACAGCTCACATTCTTCTCCTTTCATTCTTCCATGTCAGGGCCTGGGTGGTAAATGCAGTGCACTGCAAGCATTAACACAGAAAGTCGCAGCTCTCATTCTGATCCTTTTACTTGTTCCGCATCAGGGCTTGGGTGGTAAATGTTGTGTACTGCAAGCAATATACCCGAGAGTGACAGTTCACATTCTTCTCCTTTCATTCTTCCATGTCAGGGCCTGGGTGGTAAATGCAGTGCACTGCAAGCATTAACACAGAGAGTTACAGCTCTCATTCTGATCCTTTCACTTGTTCGCGTCAGTGCTTGGGTGGTAAATGTTGTGTACTGCAAGCAATATACCCGAGAGTGACAGTTCACATTCTTCTCCTTTCACTTTGCTTTTGGACACTGTTCTCTGGCCGCTGTCACTGAATCATTACTGTTGTAGAAAACAACCAAATACCACAATCAGCTGTGACTATTCACCAGTGTGTGCTTGTTAAATTAGTTCTTCTTGCAGGGACTCAGTCCAAGTTTTTTGAGTTTATAGGTTTTATCACTAATCCCTAAAGTTAGCTGAAAATACCCTTCTTAGTCCAAGCATTGTTTCTAGAGCTGCTTTTGCTGCGGGGATTCTGCTCATGCACAGAACTATGCGCAGGAAACCAGGACCTCAGTGTATTGTGGTGTACCGAAAAATCCACCTCAGTGCCCAGAACCCCGATCCAACTCGCAACAGTGTCTCATTCATTCTCCATACTACAGCGAAGCTACGAATGAGTAGACAACCAGAACAAGCGACTTTGGGACCTCTCAGGAATACTGGGAATCAAGAACACTCTTTCGTTTTTATTCTCATAAATGTCCACAACGTGAGCAATCAGAGACACAGTGTAGTTTAAAATGTTTATTTCAACTACGTGCTCTAAGATGCAGTATCTTTGCTAACATAAGTAAAAAGATGCATAAAATCAATACAATCAGCATTGTTACAATTCCATAAAATACAAAGAAAGGAACCATATTAAAATGATAGTGGAACCAGGTCTATAGCGCCTTGTGTACCACCCTCCCCTTGCTAGGTATTATAATAATAGAGGATCTCTAGGTTAAAACGGGGACCGCATACCTCAAAAGTCAGGTGAAGTGAATCACATCCCAGATCAGCACAGCTCTTTGTCGATTGAAAGGTTTTTTCCAAGTTCTAGTCTCATGCATGCAGTGCAATATTAAAAGCACCCGAGTTTCAGAAATGAGCAGCTGTGTTCGTGTTGTGTTTAGAGCGTGGGCCGATCAACCTGCATCAACAGCATACATTGTTATTTTAGCCTTGAACACTTCGTGCAGACTTGAGGCCGCAGTGTGAGTCCAGAGATATGAAAAACAGACCGTTCTCATGTGAACGAAAATCAAGCTGTTTGTCTTTATAAAAACAGAGACATGTAGTGTCATGTGCAAAAGCAGTAAAATGGCATTTGAGCAAGTAACTCACTTATGCTAACATAGCAATGTGTGCAGGCAGAACCATATCCTCAATACACCCTCCCTTGATGGGGTCAGTGCACGAAAAGAAACATAATAAGAATGCAGAGTTAAAGTTCATCCGAGAAAGAAATGAGTTCATTCTTGTCAAAGAAATGAAATGAAAAGAATGTCTATTAAAATAGAAAAAAAATGCAAGTGAGAGAAAGAAAAATAACACCACAGGGAGAAGCAAAAAACTTGAGTGATGCATTGCATGCTTTATCGTTGCCAATCTAATCCACCAGCGTGTATGCACAGAATGTCGCAACAGCCTCCAAAAGGAAGTCATTGTTATTGTCAGCAAAGAGTCCACTATTCAGTTTAGTAACGGAAATGAACATACAGGTTCTTCAATTGCAGGAGCCTTTAGCACGATCAGAGGACAACGTGCATTTACTTCAAGATAACTTCGTTCCTGGAAGTCATGCGCAGCCGTATATATGTCCCAATTTGCCAAAAGTCTGTGTGCCGCTGCACAGACCATAATCCCGATTACAGAACAGGCCAACTCATGAGCCACTAAGGAACTCATTAGATGGTCAAAATCTGGAGCAGGAGACACCGTATTTGAGAGACAGAGTTCTAATGGCCATTCGAGTTGCCAATCCAGGCAATGGAACACGGGCTGAGTGCAAGTAAAGTATGAAAAGCAAAATGATAATCCATATACCACGCCCAATGTGCCCAATGGCAGTGCTCCATAGTCTTCAAGCTTTCGATCATGAAGCTGTGTGAGCCTGGGTCGGCTGTCTCTTGACACAGACAGTGCATTCATTTTGAAGCAAGCAAATCAACAGCAGCACACCAGCAGCCAAGGCGAGAATTAGAGGGAAGCCGCCAAAGATGCTGGAAAAAATAGAATGAAAAAATGCCAGTATCACACCAAATATAGTTTGGAATGAGGTCACACGGCTGGAGCTAACAGTTTTAAAAAAGTGGGCCAGGCCTGTAGTGGTTGAGGCATTAAAGATAGTGTGGATTAAAGCACCAAAATGAAGAGGGAGATCCGTATTTAGAAGCATGTGTACTTCTGTACACGTTTTAGTAACATGAAGGAAAAATGTTTCATGAGAAGAAGTGAGAGAGACTTCTGTTTGAGACAATAAAGCTCTTATTCTGTTCAACTTGTTGAACTCTGCTTTCAGGGTCGGAATGGAAGGCCAAATCGAGATATCAAGCCGCCCATGCGGGGGCGGGAAAAGCACATTTTTACAGCAAACTACTTGTTGGCCACAACAGCAAACCCTCAGGATCCAGGGGCGAAATGTTAAAGGAGGAATTTAAAATGAAAGATTGTAATTCATCAAGGGATCTATCAGTATGATTGTTCCAATTAGGGTAAGCATGCAGATTAGGAATTTTAGGGGTATTCATGTGTTTTGAAGTGGCCGAACTAAGACAAGTTGTTTGTGAGATCGTACTATTTAAAAACAACATGTGGCCCGGAATAAGACATGCTCGGTGTAAAGCTTCAGTGCCCTGCACTTGCCAGGGTCTAGAACCCCAAACAGATTTAGGATCTATGGTATCTTTCCATAGCTCGTAGCCACCCACTACTTACTGATCCATAAAGGATTTGGAATACAACAATTTTGAGTGAGTAAGTCTCACTTTCTAATTAGATTTGTCATTTAATTTAAAATAAAATGAGCTCGGGTTAGAGCGATCAAAGTCAGTAAAATATGTGAATTTATTCAAAAGGGTATTTGAGCTGCCTTCTAAGGGAGTAGGACAATGTTCCCATTGGGTGTAATTAACCACATTTCTAAATGTATTAGCCTTATGCAGAAAGTAATGGCCATAGTGTTGGTAACAGAACAAGTCGGAGTAGTTTGTGGAGTCTAATATAAATCCTCAGCATGAAAGGCAGCATAATAATTCAAATCAGAAAAGAGAGTTTCAATGGCTTGGACATCCCAATCATCAGAACGTATGTTTTGTTTCACAACATCCCCCATTGAAACACGAAGTACATTAGGAACATTAACCACCTCTGTGGGTCCATGAATTTGAAATTTTACAGCATCTCATACAATCCCATCTAGCACAGGCTAGGCTGTGATGTTGACAAAAGTCTGGTCTCTTTTCATGATGTGTGATGAGGAGTGTGGGGCCAAAGTTCCATCAATTAATATGATTTTTGATTGTTCAGTTATATTGTGTCCATTTACCAGACGGAAAAATACCATCACAAATCCAATCGACATGAACAAAAAATGGAGATGAGAACCAACCAGATGTAAGTCCAAGGTGGAACCAAAAAATGTCTTTTAAACCAAGTAACAAAAATAGAAAACCTCAATGGTACACTCGACGGTATAGAGTCAGAGTCAAAGGAAAAATGTGACTGGTCAGCTAGACTTGTTTACACACCAGGCAATGACAAATCCGTAGGATATGTATTCTCAGTATCTTCATGTGGATCGCCAGCTGGCGAATTTAATAATGGATTAGTGACTGTGGACATCTCTATAGCAAGGTCAGGGATGTTGGTGTCAGCAGAGGCCAAAACAGATTTTCTCAGCAGTGCTGGACAAGAGACAGCAGGAGTCATACTAAGAAGAATTGGCCACTTGTTGTAGTTTGACATTGTCAATGGAGTCGTACCTGTTTCCCTTGTGACCAGGAAGTAGTGGTAAAATGACTGTTCTTGTGCCCTGCATGCCAAGCACTAGAACGGGTGCATGATACGAGGGGCTGAACTCCTTCTTGTTCTCCACCTTCTCACAGACGAGGTCACCGACTCAGGGTAGCCAGCTAACTACCCAAATCTACCGGAATCTGTAGAGCAGCTTCAGCTCCATATGTGGAAGGCAAGTGTTCCTTTGCAATACTGTCTCGAGTCTCTTGTAGGTTCTATAACACAGCAGAATGATTATCTACGTCAAAGGGTACGGCTGTCGCCGCCATGTCTAGACCATCAAGGTCCGGGACAAACATTTTTATGCCAAAGAGTATTGCGTACGGAGTCTGCCCACCCAGAGATCTTCTAGGAAGATTATTTAGGGCATGTAGTACCTAAAACCATAGCTGTCAAAGATTGCTTTAAGTCACGGTTCGATCGCTCGCCAACAGAATTGCCCTCAGGCCGGTATGGAGACAAAAATTTCACCTGCACCCCCAAAGACCCCATGGCTTCCTTGTATACCTTAGAGGTGAACGCTGGACCTGATCAGAATGGAAGGTGCCACATGCAAAAATTCCCACAAAGACATGCAAATCTCTGATGACAGTTCGAGCATCAGCACTCCTTTGTGGCCAAATGCAGAGAAAACGTGTGCATGAATCCACTGCAACTAAGATATACTTGTATGCAGTATCAGCAGAAAAAGGTCAGCAGTGCTCTAAATAAACACAGCCAAGTGGTCTATTAGATATGTACAGCTGAGTTTGTGGCGGCCGTGCAGCAGTTGAAGGTTTAATCTGCTGACATACATAACAAGAATGGACATATTCACAAGTTTATTTATACAATCCACGCCACCAGTAACGCTGCTGTAAGATAGAGACATACGCTGAAACGCCGGCATCAGCCGAGGCTATGCCTTCGTGAGCGACTGTTATCAAGGGTAGCCTGCGGTCCGCGCTGGGAATCAGCCTGTCACCAACGTTGTTAATTCTCACATAGGGAACTTTATCAGGACCTAAATGATAAGAGTATTTAGAGGGGAAACCCTTAGGGTAATTATCAACAATCTCTGTAGCAGCTATAGCTGCCAAGATGTCATCATCATTCTTACTGTTGGACCTTGTAACTGCTGCTACTACATATGTTGCGACTGCGGTCTTTGCTGCTTCACCAGCAAGACTTTTGCCAACAGCGTGTACTCCTACACGCTGGTGACCAAGAGTATGAATTACATTTACGAGAGGCAGACGTTCTTTATTTCTGCGACTCAAACCCTTACCACATGTGCTTAATTGTGCCACCTTTGGAATCACGATAGTCATTCTGAGTCCAAAATAATACATTTTTATTGAAGGACTGAAAACAGTAATAAGAGTCACCCACAATTAAAGTAGTCACACGAGGGTCAGCAAACTTCAATGCAAACACTAGAACACAGTTTGAGAAAGGTATGTCAGGGCAAGCTTTGTTTTTTATAGTCTATTATGGAAAAATTCCAATCACACGATGGTTAATTTTTTTGTTTAAATAAAGGTGTTACTATATTCGTGATAGTACGTAGGAGAACAGCCAACACTTGTTTCACCCCTTACATGGCCATCCGGCCTGGCGCTTCCTCAGGGCGTTATGAATCAGGTTGAAGAAGTATATCTGGTCGTTCTTTTCTGTGGATAAATAGGGATTCCGTGATTTTGGTGTAATGCCAATACGAGTCGTCTCGTGCGATTGGAATTTTTCCATAATAGACTATAAAATACAAAGCTTGCCCTAAAACACGTTTCTCAAATTTTGCTATAATAGGGGGTTAGGGCTTTCCCCATGCCGAGGTTAAGCTTGAAAAAAAAGAGGGACCATTGCTCAATAAATGGCTAGTAAGGGATTGGAACCTTTTACCCCTCATTCTCACTAACCCAAGCACTAGAGCACATAGCTCTGCCAACTGGGCAGTACAGTCACCTAATGTCTGCGTGTGCACAACATCAGACTTGAATTCTCCATTCACCATGGTACCAGCCACGATTGCGCAGGCCACTGAATAAAAATGCTTAGATCCTATCGCTGGTTGCGCCGAACCGTCAGTGTTAATAATTCAATGGTAATCCTCAAGCGTGCGCATGAACAGAGGAGCAGGATGAACAAACTCATACTGTAAGAACTCCTCAGTTTGCAATGAGGGGTCAAAGATAAATGTGACATTCGGAGATGTCAATGAAGTTGTCCATTGTATCCAATTAGGATATAAAACTTTAGAATTTGGTACACTGGCTTTCATCACTGCTTCAAACGCAGTATAAGGTGTAACAACCAACATATGTTTTCCTTGTGACTGCGCTCTCTCTTTTAGAAACGCCATCTGTACAGCTGTCAAGACTTTCTCGAAAGAAGAAAATCGCTTTTCCGCTGAAGTGTACAAGTGTGACTAGTAAGCGATAGGCACTGTGGCTCCTTCATTAAAAATCAAATACATGAAACCGACGGCACCAGGCAAAATTCTTATTACCAGGTTAGTGTGGTTATCATGAGTCAATAAGTACTTTGATTCAATAAGATCAGACTGCAAAAATTGCATAATAGCTGAATGTTCAGGCAGCCAGCATGTAGAGGTTTGATACCCTGGGCATAATCGGGAATATAAGTACGCCCGAAATTCAAAAATCCCGGCAAGGATTGTAGTTTTTTCAGAGTTGTAGGAGACCATAAACATGCGCGTTTCTCCTGGAAGTGAGGTGCAAGACCTATACCTTCATTGTTGAGCCCAGGACCAACACTGTGAACTCCGCAATGTCTGACTTTGCAAAGATAGATTCATAACCGAAGTCCGCAAACATAATTATGATGCGGTCAATGTGACACAGATGCGGCCATAATTCGTCGTCCATTAGATAAGTATCATCAATGTACGAGTACGCAATACGATCAATGCCATCTAAGAAAGAGACGACACGTGCGGCAAAAACACCTGGGCTGTTTTTATAACCCATGGCCAATCTTTTAAATTGTTTTTATTTGCCACCACAAGTGAACGCTGTCCATTGACTACTAACGGAGGACAGGTTATGACTGAAAAAGCCATTTGAAATGTCTCAGGTTATCTTAAATCTTTTTCGTATCAGACTGTTAACGAGAGCTGAACTGTGGGTGTTCTGTACCGCACATGTACGACAATGTGAATTTTAAAACACAAGAATATGTCTACACCCAATTAATTTCCAAAAACTTATTTCAGATCATAGGAGAAACACAAACTTATTGTCTATTTCGAAAAAAAAAATTCATTCTACTTTTGAAAGTTTCGCAAAAAAGGAAAAAACTGTACATTCAATACATTTAAATTCCAACATCTAATTATTTACAAACAAAATATTTACAATTCATATACCCAATTATCATACATTCCACAAAAAATTCACTATACAAACACAAACAATTGAAATTTTCAAAAAAGTTAATCTGAATTAATAAAGAATGAAAAGACAAAGTCAAAATGAAGGAGCACGTCCTAAAATAAGGATGACTTTTACAACCAGCCAGAGCTAGTTCAAATGCTTAGTGATATTGATTGCTCCCTCAGATGTGCCGACGCGTTTCTAGTCCGAGGAAACCAGTTCCCCAGACTGTCAACAGGGCTTTGTCACTTTTCTGTGTAAAATGCAGAAAAACAATACAATTTTAATTATCTAGCGTGAAGCCTCTATTCTTCCTGGTATTGCACTAAACAATCTAAAATATGTACCTGGATGTTGGAATTTAAATGTATTGAATGTACAGATTTCTCCTTTTTTACGAAACTTTCAAAAGAAGAATGATTTTTTTTCTCCAAAATAGACATGTATAAATAAGTATACCGGGTCAAATGCAATACGTTTGTGTTTCTCCTATGATCTGAAATAAGTTTTTGGAAAATAATTGGGTGTAGACATATTCTTGTGTTTTCTAGTTTATTACGATCCAGTCTACCCCATACCCTACATGGACCGAACTCCTTTGTTTCACAAAGATAATCCAAAACCAGGCAGTACGACCCATCAGGTTTGGTAACAGTGAAATGAGGATTACTCATGGGTGACACACATGTCTCAATCGCACCTTGATACTCTAATTGTTCAAGGATTTCCGCAACCGGGGCTTTAACAAATCGGCGCATGGGATATCGGGGTGGTGGCTGTGGCATATACCGCAATGGAATCTTGTGTCTGGGAGAAAGTTTATCCCACCCGACTTGAGTATGGCACAACGCAGGTGCAAGCACCAGAGCACACTCTTCTGCAAAGTTCTGCGGACTGCTCCTTGGGCACGGTGTGCTGAATGCTGGGGAGGGTGACCTCCTCCCCTCTTGGAGCGGCCAAAATGAAAAGCGGGGGCCAGTCTGACTCAGCTAACAGAATGTCATATGTAGAGGTCAGATGTTCCCCAAAAATCCCTTTTATTACACGTTGGATGTCACCTTCTATTAAAAGAACTATATCATATAGTCTGTCAGGGGGAGCCACCCTACTGTCAGCAGTTTCCATTGTGATAAAAGTGTCAGTTGCTTTCTTGCCGCACTATTGTAACCTACATGAAGGAATGAAAGAAGTAGCCGAGTGGATGAAGCACAGCCGACTAAAACTGAACTCAGACAAAACAGAAGTCCTTATCCTAGGTACCTCCCCCTCCGCCTGGGATGACTCTTGGTGGCCAGAGGCCCTTGGAAAAGCACCCATCCCGACGGACCACGCACGGAACCTGGGCGTCATCCTGGATTCTTCACTCTCCATGTACAGACAAGTCAACGCCGTTTCATCATCCTGCTTCAATATTCTTCGCATGCTCAAAAAAACATTTCGCTGGATCCCCACCGAAACTAGAAAAACTGTCACCCACGCTCTGGTCACGAGCCGCCTGGACTACGGAAACACCCTATACGCCGGTACCACCGCAAAACTCCAGAAAAAACTCCAACGCATTCAGAACGCTTCAGCCAGACTCATACTAGACATCCCGCGTAAAGACCACATCTCTGGTCACCTGAAAAACCTCCACTGGCTCCCCGTCAATAAAAGGATTACTTTCCGCCTCCTAACCCACGCTCACAAAGCACTCTACGAACTTGGACCCGATTGCCTTAACACACGACTCTCCTTCTACACCCCCTCCCACCAGCTACAATCCTCCAACCAAGCCCTTGCTACTGTACCTCGCATCAACAAAACCACCATGGGAGGTAGATCCTTCTCCTACCTGGCAGCTAAAACCTGGAACTCACTTCCCACTCACATTCGCCTCACTCAGAACCACCTAGCATTCAGAAAGCAACTTAAAACTTGGATATTCGACAAGTAATTCCCCCACCCTTCTTCAAGCGCCTTGAGACCCTCTGGGTATGTAGTGCGCTATATAAATCATTTGACTTGACTTGACTTGACTTGGCTACGCTGTCGAGCAGTGTTAATGCCCATGTCAGGATCCGAAGCTGTGTTCTCACTATCCGTTGCATACCTTACAGTTATTGCAGCAACTTTCTTTTTCTGAAAATGAGGGCGTTAACGTGGCAAGTCTTCCTGCTTGCCTTTACCATCAGACGGGCGGGGCTGCTCACGTCCTTGTGGGGCACCCGACCCCTACCGTGTTCTCCTCCACAAGCTTGCGCGCAATGTTTCCTGTGAAGAACGAGGAGAACGTTGCTCAGGAACCTGAAATCTATCAGGACACCTAATTCTTGCGTGGTCGCGCAAATCATAAATGCGCTCAGTAGACGCTGGTATCGGCGACGCCGGACGCGACCCCTGTTTCTATTGCTGCTTCCCCTGATTTTTATTCTTCCAATTCTGTTTTGGAAAATTTGGATGGTCGTCTTTAGTAGACTTTGCCATCTGAGTCTGCGGTTGAGTTGCTGTTTTAGCAAAAGGCTAAACACCCAAACTATTGCAGCCAATGGTCTTATAAGCCTCCGCAATAATTCACGGTAACGCTCGGGGTTTGTCGACGTCTTGGACAAGGCGCAAAGCATTCAACACCTGAAAGTTAACCGCATCTTCCTTTACATTACAAAAGATGAGATCAGTAACTACGTCAAACACTCCAATGAGCCTCATTCTCAACTCGACAGCCGCCGCCTCACTGTGCTCATCCGGAACATGCTTGATCACAGAGGGCAAGACATTCATAGACGGCGTGCAGAAACACTTCGCATATTCTGCTGCAAATACTTTACCCCAAATCTCACAATCTGTTACCTCTGGCAATAAGTCTTTCTGTAAACTAATTGTGAGAATAATGTGTTTTTCCACAGGAGTGGTATTAGGAAACACTGCTTCAAGTTGGTCAAATTTCTCAGCAAGCAAATAAGGCATATCGTACTTAGTTTGAGGGTGCTTGCCCATTACCGAATTAACCGAATTAACCATGACTGGACTAATCTACATCCCGGCCAGTCCAACTTGTTCCGCTGCAAGAAACATATTGAACTAAGCCCTATGTACCCCAACAAAAGAGGTATAAAGTTGACACAAGTCGTCAATCAGGGCATTGAGATAACGTGGATATGGTGTGAACCCGGCTAAGACTGGTCAAGTGGCCCCAGGAATTGACAAGGGACCTAACCGAACCGGAGTTACGGTGTGGGGGAGGGTGCCATTAAACCAAACACGATGCTACCATGCCGAAATTGGAATCTCTTGTGTCCTATATGGAGTATAGTTCACAGGAATCGCAGAGTGAGTGTATGTATGAATCCTATCCTCACCCGCATTTATTGCAGGAAACGTGACCCAAGAGTAGAAAAGCTCAAAGGGGAACGCAGAATCAGCACTCACCACAAAGATAACAGACATACCATCGTCTGGTACTCCAAACTGCGTCAGATGACGCCGGAGCGCTGCTCAACTATGCTGAGCTATGTCAATATCACCCATGAGGACATAGAGAAGAAAAACAATTTATATAAATTGCAGTACAACAAAGGGTAGTAATTCAAAATGTGAACCTTTTTATAAATCTCATGCTTGAATTAACCTATAACACATTTGTGTAGGTAGGTTCATCCGTCACGCCTCTTAACCGGAAAAGGTGTTGAGGGTATTGTGGACAGATACGAGCACTAATCAAGACTTTGGGCGCCATGTTGCAGGAATTCTGCTCATGCACAGAACTATGCGCAGGAAACCAGGACCTCAGTGTATTGTGGTGTAAATCCACCTCAGTGCCCAGAACCCCTATCCGACTAGCAACAGTGTCTCATTCATTCTCCTTACTACAGCGAAGCTACCAATGAACAAGCAACTTTGGGACCTCTCAGAAATAGTGGGAATCAAGAACACTCTTTTGTTTTTATTCTCATAAATGTCCACAACGTGAGCAATCAGAGACACTGTATAGTTTAAAATGTTTATTTTAACTACGTGCTCTAAGATGCAGTATCTTTGCTAACATAGGTAAAAAGATGCATAAAATCAATACAATCAACATTGTTACAATTCCATAAAATACAAAGGGAGAAATCATATCATAATGATAGTGGAACCAGATCTATTGTGCCTTGTGTACCACCCTCCCCTTGCTAGGAGCTAGGTATTATAATAATAGAAGATCTCTAAGATAAAACCGGGAACCCCATACCTTCAATGTCAGGTGAAGTGAATCACATCCCAGATCAGCACAGCTCTTTGTCGATTGAAAGGTTTTTTCCAAGTGCTAGACTCATGCATGCAGTGCAATATTAAAAGCACCTGAGGTTCAGAAATGAGCAGCTGTGTTTGTAGTGTGTCTAGAGCGTGGGCCGATCAACCTGCATCAACAGCACACATTGTTATTTTAACCTTGAACACTTTGTGCAGACTTGAGGTCGCAGTGTGAGTCTAGAGATATGAAAAACAGACCATTCTCATGTGAAGGAAAAGCAAGCAGTTTATCTTTATAAAAACAGAGACATGTAGTGACATGTGCAAAAGCAGCAATATGGCGTTCTCGCAACTAACTCACTTATGCTAATATAGCAATGTGTGCAGGCAGAATCATATTCATCCCTACACTTTTACAGGTAGCATGAACAGGAACACTTGGATGTTTTTCTTTGTAACTCTTCATCGCCAAATACAAACCACCAGTGTTTCTTTTCTTTTATTCCAAATTGAGCTAGTCTCCCAGTGGATTTCCTGTTAAATCACGTTGTTTTTTCTATGTGTACCGAAGTGAACAATCACTGGGAACAGACACTTTCAATATTCTACAAATCTTTGGTTTTCTTCATTTCTTCTAGTCGAGTCTTCATTCATCTGGTATTTGAATAACCCACATAATTATATACTTGTTCCTGTAATTCCTTCATCTCACAATAACTGCACTGTTCTGCTCTTGTCTATGTCCTCAGATAGGTCAATATTATTGTTATTGTTCTTAAGTTCTTTTTGAATTCACTGTATCACTAGGATTATTTCTAAGTGAGTTAAATGAAGGCGTGTGTTCGCTGAGGCTATGTAGGATCAGAAATTGACAAAAGCTCGTCACACTTTTAGTGCAATTGTAAGGTTTACCCCAGGTGTGTTCGCAATTGGCAAAATCACTTCTGACATTCATTGCAATGCTCATTTTTACTCTGTGTGTGTTAGTTGATGTATCCGTAGGTTTAATAACTGACAGAAGATATTCACACATTCACTGCACCTCAAAGGTTTTTTCTCTGTGTGCATTAACTGATGAATCCTTAATGCAAAAGATTTCCTACAGGTACTTCTACACTCACTACAGTTGTACGGTATTTACAGAGTGTGTGCAAGCTGATGTCTACATAGGCTTGATAATTGACTACATTTCTTCACACATTCATTGCACTTGAAGGCTTTTCTTCTGCGTTTGTTTGCTGATGCCTGTTTAGGATTGATAATGGACTTCAGCTTTTCAAGAATTCATGGCATTTAAAAGATTTGTTTTCCCTTTGTGAGCTCGCTGATGATTTCTTAATGCTGAAGAGTAAGTAAAACTACTGCCACATTCACTGCAATGGTAGGGTTTTTCCCCAGTGTGTATTCGCTGATGTCTCTGGAGGTTTGATTGTACCCTAAAACTACTTCCACATTCACTGCAATTGTATGGTTTTTTCTCAGTGTGTATTCGCTGATGTCTCTGGAGGTTTTTTAACTGACTGAAGCTCTTTATGCATTCACTGCACTGGTACAGTTTTTCTCCTGTGTGTGTTTTCTGATGTGTGTGGAGGTGTGATAGTACTCTAAAACTACTTCCACATTCACTGCAATTGTATGGTTTTTCCCCAGTGTGTATTCGCTGATGTCTCTGGAGGGCTGTTAACTGACTGAAGTTCTTTACACATTCACTGCACTGGTATGGTTTTTCCCCTGTGTGCATTCTCTGATGTCTATGGAGGTTTGATAATTGATTGAAGCTCTTTACACATTCCTTGCAATAGTATGGTTTTTCCCCTGTGTGGGTTCGCTGATGTTTTTGGAGTTCTTGTAACCGACAGAAGCTCTTTACACATTCACTGCAATGGTATGGTTTTTCCCCTGTGTGTATTCTCTGATGTGTGTGGAGGTTTGAAATTTGACTGAAACTCTTCACACATTCACTGCAATGGTATGGTTTTTCCCCTGTGTGCATTCTCTGATGTCTATGGAGGTTTGATAATTGACTGAAGCTCTTTATACATTCATTGCAATGGTATGGTTTTTCCCCTGTTTGTATTCGCTGATGCTCTTTTATGGTTTCTAATTGGCTAAAGTTCTTGACATATTCAGTGGAAATGCACGATTTTTCTCCTGACCGTGTTTCCTGAAGGGTCAGCATAGTTAACAAACCACTTGCGTTATTTTCACATTCCCTGTATGTGTGTGATATTGTGGACGCTTGATTTCCGATTTAACAATAAAATACAAGACTCACTAAATACCTGTCACATTCATAATATCAGTAAGGCTTCCTTGTGGGTGATTGAATCTTTAGATTGGATAATGGCTTCACATGCTTGCGGGTAAAGCTTAATCTTCGTTCCGGTAAGTGCAACTTGGGACAATACACTCTGTACTTTAGAGAGCAGAACTCCCCTTTCCTTTAGCCTTCAGTTGTTAGGCTCCACTTCATTGTGCTTTTCCCTGGTGCCTGTGGTTTGGCTAGAAAGAGTTAACAATACACCTAGAGCACTGAATGCTGGTCTGGTGCCAGTTTAGATAGCGAAGCACTGCTCTAGCCATATCATGATGATGAAGCGACTTGTAATGTGTACAGCTACTCCAAAGAGTGTCCCGGGGCCAAGCACAGGTCAGAAAAGAAAGTAAATCAGTTTGGTTCAAACATGGACAAAAAGCCAAGTCTCCAACCTTTTTTTAAACATTATCATGTTGCGAACAGCTCAAAGCTGAAGAGGGAGTTTGTTCCAAGCTGTGGATCCCAGATAGACACGAGACCTTCCTCCAACTCTCATACCGGCCTCATGATCAAAGCTGGTGTTGGACGCTTGTTTATACAGCAGGTGGTTTGTCAGTTTTGTTGTCTTGGTTTTGTTGAGGTCATTTCTTCGTCTCGGGGTGTTGAGGTGCAGATCTCAGACTCGTACACTCACTGAATTGCCTTTGACTGCTTCTTCCTGGATCTGTCCTCTGCCTCTGATTGCACTGATGTTTTTAGAGCTCCTTATTTTTGACAATTTGTGCAGGTTTGATGTGTTATCTTCATTATTGGCTTATTTTCTGTTGGATGTAAAGAAATGCAATATTACTAAATTCAAATGTAATAGAATGTGAATACACAATATTTAACCAGCTGTAGAAGACATCTCTTCTCTGCCATATTTGAAATTTAGTAAGGAACATTTTACCATACATAGATATTTCATTAAAACTGCGGTTGAACATGTCACATCTTATTTACTTCTGAAGAGGCAGTGATTCCTGGTGGTCTGACCGTCGTATTATGAGTGTGGTGGTGGGACCCCCACGAGGCCGCCACCCCGCCAGGATCAAGGATCCCGCTGTGGAGGCGGTCTGCAAACACCCGGAATATGTTTGCAGTGCCGATGCCGACATCTCCGAGCATATTACGGTCTGCATATCCACCGTCCTTTTCCCTGGCGGGGACCCCGCCATGAAAAGGATAAAGGACATGCAGGTAAGGGGGCCCTCACAGGGCCCCGGCCGAATCTGCTCCTGGGGTTGCATGCGGGGGGCACGTGTTGCGCCACCCCATGGAATTGCGCCCTTGTTCCTGCACAGTGCAGCATGCATGACATGGCGCAGGAACGTGCTGCAGGCTCTCTTAAGGTGGTGGTATGCTGTTTAGGTTCTCAAATGAGCCTAATACAGCCGCCGCAAGACCGCTGCTGCACCGCCCACCCACCCTGGATTTAGGTCATAATCCGGCGGCGGGCTCTCAATGGGCGTGTCAGTCTGCCTGGTACCTCCGCTTTGGTAGTCCCTTTGGAAGACCACCACACTCGTAATAAGCCCCTAAGTCACCTTCAACACATTTTACAGCCCTCCTGGCTCAAGCATTTCTGGATCCTTCTAACCTGGAAGGCTGGAGCATTATCCTGAGTTGAGGTGGATTTTCTATCAGCGTAATATATATCCATCTCCCTTGAACTAGTGCCTGATTCTGAACTGAATGACAACTTACAAAAGTAAGACTTTAGTTCTTCCTAAAGTAGGTAAAGTTAAGATCCTGTTGTATTTCAATCAGCAGCTCCTTCCAGGGTTTTTTGTAAAATAGAATGAGGGGTTATTCTAATGGCCCGACTTTATGTTGCGCACACAGATTTGGCAAACAAACATTAAATCATGTCATTTATTATTCAACGATATCAGTCATTTATTCCTTATAGAGAATCCATCACAACCAATAATTTAACTGAAATATCAAGCATCCAACAGATGTGTGCATATTAATAATTGTTTCTGTTTTTCAACATTTACAAGATATTTGACTTATTGTTGTCTGTCTGAAGGCCAGGATGCTACTTTGTGACTCAACAGGGCTTTGGTAGTGCGGGAGGAGGTGTCTGATGTCCACAAGTGTCATTTCTCCCATCCCATATTTCTTTTATCCAGGTTTACCTCATTCCATGTCCTTCAGCTCCCTCATCCCCTCGGTCTGTGTACTCACTCTACAGGGTTCATTGTTAGCTGTGGCAGGGGACACACGTGAAGAATGCACACAGCAGATGCAAATAATGGCCTGATAGAGAAGAGGCCGTGGTTGGCAGTACGGAGCTTACAAGCTTCATTTCAGAAGCTCACCTGGGAGGTACTAACTGAGGAGGTGCACAGGAAGGGGCCTATTAGATATAAACAGAGAGAGTGCACAGGTGGGTGCTTGTGAGGTATAAACAGATGAGGTGCACATATAGGCACCTATGAGGTACAAACAGAGCAGGGTCACAGGTAGGTGCTAATGAGGTATAAACAGATGAAGTAAAGAGGTAGGTGCTTCAGTGCCTCTGGGACTATATCTGCTTCTAGGCCCTCTTCCTATAATGCTGGCTCTCGCTCCTTCTACAACACTTGCTGCAGACATAGGGCCTAATTTAGAGTTTATCGGACAGGTTATTGCCTCAAACATGACAGATCCCGTCTGCTTTATTACAACTGACACAGGATATAATGCACTTTTAATAGGGTGGACGGGACACCTGCCACATTTATGACGGAATAAACCATCCGCCTAAATATAAATCGGGCCATTGGCGGACATTGTGTCCAGTGTCTTCTCAGTGTTGGAAAGCATCCATTTTATTAACGTCACCACTGCTGTGGCTTGCAGTCATAAGGCCATTATGAATGGTCTAAGTTGTGTGCCAAAATGCCTGTGAATAGTTTAGCAAGAATGTTTAGGAGGGAGATGGGCCTGTATAATGTGCAGGACTAGGGGGTTTTCCAGGGCCTGTGAATAAGCGTTATTACTGTTTCTCTCTTGGTGTCAGTGGGCTTGTCTGTGTCCCAAGATGAGTTCTTTACAGCTTATCTTATGTATGCACAAATAGTTGTAGTTTTTAGGGCTAAGCAACTCTTTCAACAATGATAGAAAACAAAACTAGTCAGATGATCGCTGCCAGGTGTACATGTTTTGCATGTGTAGAATCACATACTTCGCATTGCCAGTTTGTGAATGAACCCTAACTTGTGAGTAAGTGAGCATTCACAGACGCCAATCTGACTCTTTATGACACTGGAAACAGTTAGAGTTTCACTTCAACAAAATGCGGGAGTAACTCTCCATCCAGGGTAGGAAGAGAAATGGATCACCCTCTAAAGGTGGTGGCGAGTAGTGCTATATGGTACATAGCACCATTTATCCGGACACAACTGGGGAAATGGTACAATGCACTGGGAAAATGGCATGTGATGACAATGTGACATGACATTTCCACTAAACCTGCTTTTACACTTTTTTTGAGCTGTCTGTGTTCAGTTTATCAAGGCCCAGGGTTTAGTTTCAAGTCAAGAGATAGTGCAGGATTAGACTAATTATAATGTCATAGATACCAACAAATGCCTTTAACACGTATGCCTTTACCCTGCAATGCCTTACACACGTATGCCTTACACACGTATGCCTTTACCACGTAACACCTTTACCATGCATATGCCTTGCCCATGCATAATGAAGGATTTACAAAAATGGCCCTGCCAGTAAAGGGTGGGTGCCCATGAGCCCATCCAGGGCACCCACATGATCAATGTTGAGGGCCCCCAGAGACCCCATGACGGCAGCAGGAGCCAGTATTGTTCCTACCCATAGAGAGCAGCTTAAAATCCTGTGCTCTACGGGCAGAAACAATTTTTTTGATGTGTTTCTCTGCCCGCTTTATAAGCTGTGCATTGTGCTGTGCATTGTGGGGAGTGTAAGTTATAGTTAGCCCAGGTAACTATAACTGCTCAGTTTCTACGGTTTTGAGTATGTAAAATCTGAACCTAAGTAAACGTCTCTGTAACCTTTGTTTTTTTCGGTGTATTTCTAAGGTTTTTGATGCTATTTCCAACCTATAACGTCTCTGTAAACTTTGGGTTTTTTTCAGTGAAAATATCTCTCTCTTTCTCTCTCTCTCTGTCGCGTCAGGCTTTCACTACTTTTAAACTGGACTCTGCCTTTCACATTTGCGATGTGTTTCTGCACATTAAAAACGAGGATTTAACCAATCTGCTTGTGGGCTCTTCAAGTAAAGGGGCGAATTGTTGGATAGTTGTAACCGGCCGGTCCCGGCTGGTGAGGAGCCCAGCCACTGAATCGTGGTACGCGCTACTGCTAGGTAGCTTACAGCGCGAGTTGAGCAGAGAGGTCGTGGTGCAGAACATCACTGGCATCGCACATCAGTGGGAGACACTTTCCAGACCCACTTGGGATCACTCAGCATCACAGTAACTCTGGGAGCCACGCACTGGCGGAAAACGAACTCCAAGCACCAGAAGGCTCCGGGGGAGCCAACGCCCACTGGGACACGTGCTCATGGCTTAAAACATCGGCTCCAGACAGAGTTTGCTTAGCCTCTGAAGAAGTGCTCAGGCGAGCACGAAACGCGTCAGGCTTTCACTACTTTTAAACTGGACTCTGCCTTTCACATTTGCGATGTGTTTCTGCACATTAAAAACGAGGATTTAACCAATCTGCTTGTGGGCTCTTCAAGTAAAGGGGCGAATTGTTGGATAGTTGTAACTGGCCGGTCCCGGCTGGTGAGGAGCCCAGCCACTGAATCGTGGTACGCGCTACTGCTAGGTAGCTTACAGCGCGAGTTGAGCAGAGAGGTCGTGGTGCAGAACATCACTGGCATCGCACATCAGTGGGAGACACTTTCCAGACCCACTTGGGATCACTCAGCATCACAGTAACTCTGGGAGCCACGCACTGGCGGAAAACGAACTCCAAGCACCAGAAGGCTCCGGGGGAGCCAACGCCCACTGGGACACGTGCTCATGGCTTAAAACATCGGCTCCAGACAGAGTTTGCTTAGCCTCTGAAGAAGTGCTCAGGCGAGCATGAAACGCGTCAGGCTTTCACTACTTTTAAACTGGACTCTGCCTTTCACATTTGCGATGTGTTTCTGCACATTAAAAACGAGGATTTAACCAATCTGCTTGTGGGCTCTTCAAGTAAAGGGGCGAATTGTTGGATAGTTGTAACCGGCCGGTCCCGGCTGGTGAGGAGCCCAGCCACTGAATCGTGGTACGCGCTACTGCTAGGTAGCTTACAGCGCGAGTTGAGCAGAGAGGTCGTGGTGCAGAACATCACTGGCATCGCACATCAGTGGGAGACACTTTCCAGACCCACTTGGGATCACTCAGCATCACAGTAACTCTGGGAGCCACGCACTGGCGGAAAACGAACTCCAAGCACCAGAAGGCTCCGGGGGAGCCAACGCCCACTGGGACACGTGCTCATGGCTTAAAACATCGGCTCCAGACAGAGTTTGCTTAGCCTCTGAAGAAGTGCTCAGGCGAGCACGAAACGCGTCAGGCTTTCACTACTTTTAAACTGGACTCTGCCTTTCACATTTGCGATGTGTTTCTGCACATTAAAAACGAGGATTTAACCAATCTGCTTGTGGGCTCTTCAAGTAAAGGGGCGAATTGTTGGATAGTTGTAACCGGCCGGTCCCGGCTGGTGAGGAGCCCAGCCACTGAATCGTGGTACGCGCTACTGCTAGGTAGCTTACAGCGCGAGTTGAGCAGAGAGGTCGTGGTGCAGAACATCACTGGCATCGCACATCAGTGGGAGACACTTTCCAGACCCACTTGGGATCACTCAGCATCACAGTAACTCTGGGAGCCACGCACTGGCGGAAAACGAACTCCAAGCACCAGAAGGCTCCGGGGGAGCCAACGCCCACTGGGACACGTGCTCATGGCTTAAAACATCGGCTCCAGACAGAGTTTGCTTAGCCTCTGAAGAAGTGCTCAGGCGAGCACGAAACGCGTCAGGCTTTCACTACTTTTAAACTGGACTCTGCCTTTCACATTTGCGATGTGTTTCTGCACATTAAAAACGAGGATTTAACCAATCTGCTTGTGGGCTCTTCAAGTAAAGGGGCGAATTGTTGGATAGTTGTAACCGGCCGGTCCCGGCTGGTGAGGAGCCCAGCCACTGAATCGTGGTACGCGCTACTGCTAGGTAGCTTACAGCGCGAGTTGAGCAGAGAGGTCGTGGTGCAGAACATCACTGGCATCGCACATCAGTGGGAGACACTTTCCAGACCCACTTGGGATCACTCAGCATCACAGTAACTCTGGGAGCCACGCACTGGCGGAAAACGAACTCCAAGCACCAGAAGGCTCCGGGGGAGCCAACGCCCACTGGGACACGTGCTCATGGCTTAAAACATCGGCTCCAGACAGAGTTTGCTTAGCCTCTGAAGAAGTGCTCAGGCGAGCACGAAACGCGTCAGGCTTTCACTACTTTTAAACTGGACTCTGCCTTTCACATTTGCGATGTGTTTCTGCACATTAAAAACGAGGATTTAACCAATCTGCTTGTGGGCTCTTCAAGTAAAGGCGCGAATTGTTGGATAGTTGTAACCGGCCGGTCCCGGCTGGTGAGGAGCCCAGCCACTGAATCGTGGTACGCGCTACTGCTAGGTAGCTTACAGCGCGAGTTGAGCAGAGAGGTCGTGGTGCAGAACATCACTGGCATCGCACATCAGTGGGAGACACTTTCCAGACCCACTTGGGATCACTCAGCATCACAGTAACTCTGGGAGCCACGCACTGGCGGAAAACGAACTCCAAGCACCAGAAGGCTCCGGGGGAGCCAACGCCCACTGGGACACGTGCTCATGGCTTAAAACATCGGCTCCAGACAGAGTTTGCTTAGCCTCTGAAGAAGTGCTCAGGCGAGCACGAAACGCGTCAGGCTTTCACTACTTTTAAACTGGACTCTGCCTTTCACATTTGCGATGTGTTTCTGCACATTAAAAACGAGGATTTAACCAATCTGCTTGTGGGCTCTTCAAGTAAAGGGGCGAATTGTTGGATGGATATATATTTATATATATATATATATATATATATATATATATATATATATATATATATATATATATATATATATATATATATATATATATATCTGTATGCAAAGTGATCCTTCAGCCCTCTGGACGCGCTCAGCAGTGTGTGCTCTGCCTAGGGGTCGGATCCTGACCCAGGAAAACAAAGGAGGCGGCACAATCAGGATGTCTTTGTTAAGCCTTATTTATTTCAAGACCTTTCACCCCACCAACGCGTTTCAGCCTTACACGGCCTTGTTCACGGTTGGTTAGTCCCTCTACAGTGTTTGTATTTATACTGGCCCATAGTTAGCCAATTATGAGGCATTATGGGATATGTAGTTTTTGTTACATTTCAGTGAAAAAATATTTTTAAAAAGAAAAGAAAGACTTGGCATGCTTGTTAATCTCAGCATTTTGGTAACATTAATGTAATGTTCATAATTCTGGGTATAGTATATTAGAGTCTGAAGAGGTTCATCGTATTATCACATGAATGATATCATCAGTGATGTGATCAGTAATGTCAAATGAGATGTCATCAGTGATGTCATCAGTGATGTCATTTGAGATGTCATCAGTGATGTCATTTGAGATGTCATCAGTGATGTCATCAGTGATGTCACTGACCATGTCATGAATGATGTAATATGTGACATCATCAGCAGTGGATTGCGGGTGCGCGATATATAGTTAGTGCAACTAACTATATATGGAATTTCAATGGTTTTGTGTGAGTAAAATAAGGTTTTGTAAATGCGAATTCCTAACTATATATGGTCTATAACCTATGTTTTTTTCAGTGAATTTTCAAGGTTTTGTAAATGCTAATTCCTAACTATATATGGTCTATAACCTATGGTTTTTTCAGTGAATTTTCAAGGTTTTGTAAATGCTAATTCCTAACTATATATGGTCTACAGCCTATGTTTTTTTTCAGTGAATATATATATATACATACATATATAAACATATATCATCTGTATATCTATATAAATATAAACATAAATGCATGCATACATATACTTATATGCATACAGATGCATGTTATTTACATGAAAGTTGAAAAAACACTAATAAAAGCAAAGCTAAAAAGCCACCTCATTACAAACAGAATGGCTTTAACTTAAACGAGGGCGAGATCTATTGCATTTTCAATGCTTGTTTACTTTGGTTCCATCAAGAAGGCATTCAGATGTGTCACACATTTGCCATAAATTCTGAATGTTAGCACTCTAGTTGCACATTAGATCACTGTAGTAAAGCTACTGCTCACCAGGGACGTCTGCTGCTGGTATTCAAAGTGCATGTTTCAGTCTGCATGTCAGAATTTTTTTAATGAAATAGAAGAGGATTTGAGAAGTCACTCAAAATGATCCCTAATTTTTCTTTCTGAAGCACTAATCATACTTTCTATGGCAAAATTAACCCCCTCATGTTGTTCCTTTTTAAATTGAGTGTTTTCAGACTTACCACTTCATTCCAATCAAGATGGCTTCTGGTGTGCCATACTTTTGTCATAAGTAAGACTGTTAGCACTCTAGTTGTTGTTTAGAACACTCTGGGACATTCTGTCATTGGGCTATACTTGGGGTACATCTGGGTGATATTTGGGCTACATTTAAGCTCTTTTGTCTCTGGTGGCCATCTTGGGAGGCTGTATGTCAGAATTGTTTAATGAAATTGAAGAGGGTTTGAGAAGTCACTCAAAATGTGCCCTAATTTTTCTTTCTGCAGCACTAATCATAATTCATATGGCAAAATATACCCCCTCATTTTGTTCCTTTTTAAATTAAATGTTTTAAGAGTTACCACTTTATTCCAATCAAGATAGCTTCAGGTGTGCCATACCTTTGTAATAAGTAGGACTGTTAGCGCTCTAGTTGTTCTTTAGAACACTCTGGGACATTCTGTCATTGGGCTGTACTTGGGCTACATCTGGGTGATATTTGGGCTACATTTGGGCTCTTTTGTCTCTGGTGGCCATTTTGGGAGACTGCATGTCAGAATTTTTTAATGAATTTAATGAAATAGAAGAGGATTTGAAAAGTCACTCAAAATGTGCCCTAATTTTTCTTTCTGCAGCACTAATAATACCTTCTATTGCATAATATACCCCCTCATTTTGTTCCTTTTTAAATGAAATGTTTTAAGAGTTACCACTTTATTCCCATCACGATGGCTCCAGGTGTGCTATACCTTTGTAATAAGTAGGACTGTTAGCGCTCTAGTTGTTCTTTAGAACACTCTGGGACATTCTGTCATTGGGCTATACTTGGGCTACATCTGGGTGATATTTGGGCTACATTTGGGCTCTTTTGTCTCTGGTGGCCATTTTGGGAGACTGCATGTCAGAATGTTTTAATGAAATAGAAAAGGATTTGAGAAGTCACTCAAAATGTGCCCTAATTTTTCATTCTGCAGCACTAATCATACTTTCTATGGCAAAATATACCCCCTCATGTTGTTTCTTTTTAAATTAAATGTTTTAAGAGTTACCACTTTATTCCAATCAAGATGGCTTCAGGTGTGCCATACCTTTGTAATAAGTAGGACTGTTAGCGCTCTAGTTGTTCTTTAGAACACTCTGGGACATTCTGTCATTGGGCTATACTTGGGCTACATCTGGGTGATATTTGGGCTACATTTGGGCTCTTTTGTCTCTGGTGGCCATTTTGGGAGACTGCGTGTCAGAATGGTTTAATGAAATAGAAAAGGATTTGAGAAGTCACTCAAAATGTGCCCTAATTTTTCATTCTGCAGCACTAATCATACTTTCTATGGCAAAATATACCCCCTCATGTTGTTTCTTTTTAAATTAAATGTTTTAAGAGTTACCACTTTATTCCAATCAAGATGGCTTCAGGTGTGCCATACCTTTGTAATAAGTAGGACTGTTAGCGCTCTAGTTGTTCTTTAGAACACTCTAGGAGGCTGCAGTAGAACACAAAGGAATCAACTGACAGTCTCTGTCCTTGTTGGATGTACATGTTTTACTGAGAATGTCAGACTTCATTTTCACATGACTGAGAAAGATAATGTGAATTTACAGAAAATAGCTTTCAGTTTAGCTTATAGATCCCCTTCCAAACCACTGTGGGAAAATCATGAGATATTAGTTTTCTTTCAAACAATATTCATGATATCACAGCAGAAGTTTTTTTCACATGGTAAAATCACCTTAGAACCCACCACAATTCCTAAAACGAGTATGGTACCATCAACAAATGATTTATAATGTAACTAAAGTCCTAAAACCCTCTATTAACTACAATGCTTTTTAATGAGGTGCTATCATGTGTATTGGTCCCAAGATGGCTGCCAACACTTCTTGGATGAAGTGCTGACAGCCAATCAGATCAGATGTGTGGTTAGGCTCCGCCCAGATATATATCTTTTTTTGAACCTAAATTACTCAAAATCCACTGGAGCACATATATTGAGACCTAGCAAAGGCACATCGGGCTAACAGTCCCTACAATTTTGCCAAGTTTCGTGCAAATCCATTCAGCCGTTCGAGCTAAAAGTGAGGCCAACCGCCCTATGGAAATTAACATGGGAAAAAAGCGTTTTGGGACCCCCCTTTTTTCTCGGCCCCCCCTTGATGAAACCCCCCCCAAATTGTCAGGGGCTGCTCAGAAACAAAATGTTCCATTTTCCTGAAAATTTCAGCCAATTCCGTCCACAAATGCCAAAGTTATTAGACATAGAATTTTCAAAAATCCCATAGAGAAAAAATCCTAACTATATATACCTACTGGCGACCGCCAGTAAGTAATATATATATATATATATATATATATGAGAATCCCCAATCCTGAAGCGCCAAAAACAGCAAACGGACACAACCAGGTACAGACCACAAGGCAAGGATTTAGAGATGAATGGTGTGCTTTATTCCATCAATGGGGACGGCAACATGACGCGTTTCGTCCGGGAAACCCGGACTTGATCACATGACAAGACCCAGAGACATGAGTGGTTAAGTACTTGTAGAAAACGAGACTCCTCCCACAAAATAACAGACATAAAGGAAATATCCTTCAGCATACAAAACAGTCAACCAGAATGCAATGTAAAGTGCAAATTAGTGCATAAAATGCAGAAAATATTCACTATACAATACAAACAAAATAAATCTGTTAGAAACATATAGGGCAAGTGCCCAATGGATGACCACAGTATAAAATATATATTATGACTGAACAATGTAAACTAATGTCGGTGGGACATGTTGATAAACCAGTAAATAGATGTAAAAACCACAAATAGAATTTTAGTGCAAGAAGTAAAGTGCAGGGTGCATAATCCCAAAAATTGGGAGCGAACAATGAATATCCAGGTAGAAACCTGGAGCAGAATAGAAACATTAGTGATAAAGTGCAAGGTGCAAAAAAAGTGCAAAATGCGGCAGTGCAAATATCTGAATAGGGGGGGGGGAAAGCAATCACACATTATTAGATCAAGATATAGCAGCAAGAAATCGGGCCTACCTAAAATTCATAGTAATACAGCTGGATTATGAGTAAAAAGTATGAAATTCATCATTAATAATAAATTGATTATCAGAGTAAGCAATGTATATCTTCATAAACCATCCTCGACATGAAAAAATAGATTAAAACCATATAAATAGGTATAAAATCCATTATAAAAAAGTCATGCATATGATGGAATAAAATATTTACCAAAAGTTATTAAGATCTTCTCCCATGTTAAGGCCATTAGGGATCTTACTGTTTAACCTCAAAATGTATTGACTTTCCAACTGTCTAAGTCTCTTCTCTCTGTCTCCACCTCTTTTATTAGGGGGGACTGCGTCAATAACAAAGTATTGCAGGTATTTAGATTATTATTGTGCACCAGCTTGAAATGGCGTGCCACTGGATAATTGGGGTCAGAATTAACAATGGCACGGAGATGCTGTAAGATTCGATATATATATAAAG
Organism: Lissotriton vulgaris; assembly: GCF_964263255.1. NCBI lineage: Eukaryota > Metazoa > Chordata > Amphibia > Caudata > Salamandridae > Lissotriton > Lissotriton vulgaris. Next base: position 56,955,401 of record NC_141685.1, read on the forward strand.
TCGAATTTTTTGACACTTCCTCTCCGTCAAAAAACACACGAACACCTTTTTCTTTTTTGAAGAAACGCTTTAATGCAGGTTTCTGGCAATAAACTCTACGCGTTTCAGGAGCTCACCTCCCTTGTTCACGAGTGACAGTATTGTGTTCACGATAGGGTTTTAAACAAACATGTGACATTTCAGTGCATGAACATGAAAAGCAGACTAGCGCTGCAAAATTAAATAAAAAAGTGTGAAGATACTAATGGTAGTGCCGAGTAAAGACCTGACAGTGCTTTTAAGTTTATATATTTTTCTTTGGGGCTTCTTGACCTAAATAATAACATTTGCATATACATATTCTATGCTCCATTCTCCCCTAGGATGAAATGTTTAACATAAATCATATTTTGTATACTTGCTACTTTACTTGCCCTCGTGGCAGATTTTCATCAAGTGCCATAGAGATATTTTGCCCTAGTGGGCTTATATCCATACCCTCTTCAGATGTATGATTCCTTCATTATTTAACAGTTGCTTTTCTATACTCTTGTAACCAAACTCATAATTACAATAATATCCCTGTATTTTTTATAGTGTATAATTCTACCAACTCTTTGATTGGTTTCAGTTTTTTTGAACCATAGAGAATCCTTTTGCCCCAGTGGGCATACATTTTGTTCTTCTGGGCAACAAATTATCATTTCCACGCGGTCAGTTTCAAGTCCCCATTTTCACTCCTTTCGTCCTCTTAGTACTCGGCTGACATATATTCCAATTCATTCCTCTTCCATTCTTCATTAGTATCTATGAAAATACATAGACAAAAATTATATTAACCACATATATTCCAGCTTCACCCTGTGAATTAAAAAAACAATCATAGTTATTATACTGGTCTGAGACAAACAAACTCATTTTTCTGTCCTATAGACTGGAGTGGATCAAACATTGGGATTGCATATTCAAAGTGACATAACATAATATTTCTTAATGCTACGTTAGGTCATATCGCCATTACTCATAACTACAGAAATGTCATCTCTGTGTTCGTTACAAATCAACTTCTCACATCTCCAATGTTTCATGTTATTAAACATAAAGTTCACAGTTAACAGTCCTGGACTCAAATTCCTATATCTGTATTCATCAGTTCTTAGCCTAGATGAGTTTCCAATTCCTCATCGCAATTATGTCCAATCGGTACTGTTGTTTGATATTTAATAATCAGCCTGGATTCTAGTCTCCGTAGTTTTTGGATCTTATTTCCCCCTCTATCATCATGTTTAAGCATGTCTAACACACAGAATCTCAGTAAGTTTGTATTCTGGTTATGTTCTGTTTGAAAATGCCTTGCGATAGGGTAAGCCTTATCACAGTTCTTTATGGCCCTTAAATGCTCCAAAATCCTGATTTTGGCTTTGTGTATCGTGCTGCCGATATAGGCCTTGTCACAAGGACAGAACAAAGCATAAACTGCAAACTCCGTGTTGCATGATGTATGATCTTGTATCACAAAGGGTTCTGTGTGTGGTGAGAGTTTAACTTCCTTACAATTTCTGCTATGCTTGCACGCTTTGCAGTTTCTGCAAGGAAAAAATCCTTGTATCCCCATTGGTTTTTCTTTTACTGGAATTATAGCACTACATAGTTCATCCTTTAAGGACTTCGATTTTTTGAAAGTTATCTGTGGATAAGATTCTACATATCCTGCAATCTCGGGATCTGTTTGCAATACAGGCCAAAATTTCTTTAAACCTCGTTTAATCATAAACGCTTGGCTGCTGTATGTCGTGATGAAGCGTGTTTTTAGATATTCAGTATCTTCCAATGTTTTGTCCTTTTCCCTTAGCAGACTTTCCCTGCTTCTTTCATCCACGATCCTTTTGGCCCTGTTGATTATTTTTTCAGTGTATCCTCTCGCTCTAAATATTTCAATCATTGTATTTTCTTCTTCCTTAAAGCTTGCAAGTGTGCTGCAGTTCCTTTTCGCTCTTAATAGTTCTCCTATTGGAATGCTCTGTATTAATGAGCTCTGATGGCAACTGCGTGCATGTAGCAGACTATTTCCTGCCGTTGTTTTCTGTATAAGGTGCTTTCTAGTCTGTTGTTTTCCACCTTTAGTCTTAACCCCTTAAGTGCTGCTGACGGCCAATGGTCGTCAGCAGCGCTACCTCCCCAGTGCTGCGCACGACCATTGAACGTCCATTCAGCACTAGTTCTAATGGACAGCGCAGCACTGGGGAGAAATGTTTACACGCAGCTAAGGTGTTAAATCAAGGAAATCTAGACTTTTCTCTGCCCATTGGCTGGTGAATTTTAATTGAAATCATTGGAGTTAAGCTCCTCCACAAAGTTTTTTGCTTCTATCTCTGAGCCTGACCAAACCACAAAAATGTCATCGATGTATCTGACCCATTTGATGACACTCTTCTTATACACCGATGACCTATATACCACTTCCTCTTCCCAGTACCCCATGAAGAGACCCGCAAAGCTCGGCGCAAAACAAGTCCCCATGGAAGTACCGAGGATCTGTCTATAGATTTTAGAATCGAAGAGGAAGTAGTTTTGGGTCAGACACGGTTCCATTATCTTTAGAAGCATTTGTGTGTGGCAGAGGTAAGAAATTGATCTTCTGGATAAGAAATGTTTGCACGCTGAAAGCCCAGTGTGTGTGGGATACAAGTGTATAGCCCCACTACATCAAGTGATAACAATGTGTAGTTCTCTTCCCATTTCAGTGTCTCCATGAGCTTTAGAAAAGCTCCTGAATCCTTTACAAAGGATGGCAAACTCTGTACCCAACTCTGTAGAAAAAAGTCTACGTATTGTGAGGCATGTTCTAGGCAGCTTCCTATTGACAAGACTATTGGCCTCCCTGGTTGATTATTTCTGTCCTTATGAATCTTCGGTAGAAGATATAAGGCTGGTAGTCTAGGGGACTTGCACTCAAGAAATGTGAACTCTTCTGTCTCTATCAGTCCCTTCCCTTTCCACTCCTGGAGTAAAGTATGGAATAACCTAATTGATGTCTCATATTCCATGCGGTTGCTTCTGCAATATTTAGTCTCATCTGAAAGCTGTCGTAGTCCTTCCTTTATGTAGTCAGTTTTAGCCTGCACTACTACGTTGCCCCCCTTGTCTGATTTTTTTATCACTATGCTGGGGTCATTTTTCAAGTTAAGCAAGGCTTTCCGTTGTTGGTTATTTATGTTGCTCCAGCATTTAAATTTCTTATTAGAAATATGTTGTAGTTCTTTGCACATACCCCGCTCAAACATATCTATAGCATCATTTTTCAGTTGGGGGAGAAAAGTTGACTTTGGCTTAAAGCCACTATTAGCACTCATATCTAAGGCTATACTTTCAGTTCTGTATCTTTCGTAAGGGCAACTTGTGTCCTCCACTTCCTCCGCTAGAATTCTTAGTGAGTGTTCTAATTCTGCCTCCGCCATACTTATGCTACTGGCTTTTTCTCTAGGTGCTATAGATTTATCTGTAACCTTGCAGGCAAACCACTTTCTTATTCTAAGTTTTCTCGTGAAGAAAAATAGGTCTATGCGGCTTTGCGTAAAGTTAAAGGTTCTAGATGGACAAAAACTTAACCCCAGAGATAAAAGTTCTACCTCATAGTTGGTGAGATTCCTCTTCGAGAGATTCACGACAGTCTGTCTCTCCATTATTTTGCCTTCAATTGGCCCCTTGTTCTTCGTCCCACTGGGCTTCCTAGATCTCCCATAGCTGAGGTATTCCTGTTTCTGCCTCCTCTGTTTCCTCTTCCTCGACTTTGAAAGGATTGGCCGTTGTTTGCCCCTCTTCCCTTCATGACCATATTGAACTCCGTTAAAACATCGTTTTTTTCTCCTAAAAAACCTTGTATGCTGGATGCATCACTTCCACTCATTAGGCTTCCTTCTGTTGATGTTTCATTGTTAACTTGCAATCCACTTTCCTCTGATTGCGTTGCCGTTGCTGAATTCGCGGTGCTTTTAGCTTGCATTTCTCCTCTTATTTTATCATATTTTTTGGCGAATGTTATTATTTGACCTTTCTGATAGTCAACTAAGTCTCTTTGAAATGTACGTTGTTTCTTCATTTTTATGTCCTTTTCTATTTTATCAAGGCTGGTTTCCATTCTTTCGATCTCTTTCTTAAATTCATCTTCACTGCATAGATTTTTCAATTCAGTGCTTAGATCTTCAATCTCTTTGCTCAGCCTCTCCACATCCTTTGAAGCATAACACACTTTGCTAATTTTCACATAAAGGTGTTCATTAAAAACCTTTAGGTTAAATGTGTGTTTGTATATATATGAACAGAGGGTGCGTCGTCAAAAACGGACCACCGTAGCAAGGTCCGGTATTATGCTTCAACTCCTCCCAACAAGGAAGGACGTCGCCGTGTTCTGGTTCAAATAGTTTTAATTCAGCCGGCTGAATTAAAACAATTTGAACCAGAACACGGCGTCGTCCTTCCTTGTTGTGAGGTGTTGAATCATATTATATATATATATATATATATATATATATATATATATATATATATATATATATATATTACCTACTGGCAATAGCCAGTAGGTATATATAGTTAGGATTAATTCCCTATGGGATTTCTGAAAATTCTATGCCTAATAACTTTGGCGTTTGAGGACGGAATCGGCTGAAATTTTCAGGAAAATGGCACATTTTGTTTCTGAGCAGCCCCTGAAAATTTGGTGGAGTTTCGTCAAGGGGGGGCTGAGAAAAAAGGGGGGTCCCAAAACGCGTTTTTTCCATTCATTTTTCCATAGGGCGGTTGGACTCACTTTTAGCTCGAACGGCTGAATGGATTTGCACGAAACTTGGCAAAATTGTAGGGACTGTTAGCCCGATGTGCCTTTGCTAGGTCTCAATATATGTGCTCCAGTAGTTTTTGAGAAATTAACGTTCAAACCAAGATATATATCTGTAACAGCGCTCCGGGCAGCGATCCGGTCCGCTTACTTTTCGCGAAACGGAACTTTGCGCGCAGAAAGCTGATTGGCTCTCCGGTGTCTGTCAACATTCTAAACAGTCCGGAGCGGCCGCCATCTTATCTCTCGGTAGGATCGAGAGAGAAGAGGTGAAAAACGAAGGGGGAATTTATTGAAAGGGTGCAAGGTATACCCCTCTTGACCCCCTAGGATTGTTGTTGGGGTTATTAAAGGGTCCCGTGGGGAAAATAAAAAAGAATGATTTTTCACGGTAGAAGCGTTTCCCGGGCCGCGAACTGGGCCGCAAACTGGTAGCGAAACGGGAATTCGCCATTTTGTGCTTCGTTTTAATTGTTTAGAGACAAAAATTATCGCCGCACATCGGCCACAATGCATGAATATCGTTGAAAAGTCAGCGATATTCATGCATTATCGAGCAAATGCTCTTAGCCATGTTATCCACCTTCCATTGGATAACAGAAAGCTGATTGGCTCTCCGGTGTCTGTCAACATTCTAAATAGTCCGGAGCGGCCGCCATCTTATCTCTCGGTAGGATCGAGTGAGAAGAAGAGGTGAAAAACGAAGGGGGAATTTATTGAAAGGGGGCAAGGTATACCCCTCTTGACCCCCTAGGAATGTTGTTGAGGTTATTAAAGGGTCCCGTGGGGAAAATAAAAAAAAAATTATTTTTCACGGTAGAAGCGCTTCTCGGGCCGCGAACTGGGCCGCAAACTGGTAGCGAAACGGGAATTCGCCATTTTGTGCTTCGTTTTAATTGTTTAGAGTCAAAAATTATCGCCGCACATCGGCCACAATGCATGAATATCGCTGAAAAGTCAGCGATATTCATGCATTATCCAGCAAATGCTCTTAGCCATGTTATCCACCTTCCATTGGATAACATGGCTAAAAACCGCTCTGTGCGTGGTTTTTTTTTTTTTTTTTTTTTTTTTGCTGCGTGACGTTTGTTAACGTTCGATTCGATGGAAATCAGGAAGTGTTGAACACCATTTTGTCACTGCGAGTAAATATTTTGTTATAAATGAATCCTTATTGATAAACATTGTCTGCGCCATCTTGCGTTTTTGTCCAATGCCACAATTTTGTCGTGCACGGCAGCTATTTTAGATGCCTTGACCAGACCCACTCTCTGCACGCCGTCGATTCTCAGCATGGCTCCCCACCCTCGCACGCATCTCCCCCACGCAATGGTCACCCCCGCTCTCTCTCTCTCATGCATGGGCCATATACTTCCCCCATCTGCGCTGCTCTTCTCTGAGAATCACACCCTGTGCCCGTTCGACACCTCCCTTTCACCCTATTCACTACCGCACCCTCTGACACTTCTCTTCCTCTGTGTCCGATTGTCCAGGCCGGACCTAGGCTATCACCTAGCCCTGCGGATGTAGTGTATGGCTCCAGCTGTAGAGTATCCAGACATGCCAACCCTCCCGATTCAGGTGTGAGACTACTGATTTCAGTGCTAGTCTTTCGCTTCTCGATTCCTGCAAGGAAAAATGCGGGGGCATATTACCAACAACTAGCGGTAATTTTTTTCTCTAACTTGTTTAGAGACAATAATTATCGCCGCACTTCGGCGAATTTTATCGCACATAAACCTTGCTATTAGCAAGGTTTATCGCAAATGCGATAAAAAACGGCCGCAATGCATGAATATCGCTGAGAAGTCAGCGATATTCATGCATTAGACAGCAAATGCTCTTAGCCATGTTATCCACTTCCCATTGAACAAGCGCATGGTCTTTTAAAGATTTGTGAAGTACTCGGGGCGGGGGGGGCACTGGCACAATTTGCAGGCCAGGCAGTGTTCAACACGTGCATCACCCTTTCTCTGCCTGCTATTGCGCTCCATGTTTCGGAAAGGTAAGAAAATGAACGTGCATTTGAGTTTGAAATGTCCGATCTTGTAGCAGTACACTTGCAAAGCCCACACATGACAATAACCCGATTCAAGGCCCCATTCACCCGATTTTTTAAAAAAATATAGTACTCCAAGACAGTTACATTTTAAAACTTTATTAATATTTAAATATAACGAACGCAACAAAAACTGTAAATATATTTAACCATTTTTTTAAATTAACCAGAACTATAACGATAACAACAACAACAACAATAATATAACTTTTATGTCTAAATTACGCAAACATTTAGCTAATCTGCTAAAGGGGGGAGTCGCCATTTCTTTACAATAATCAATAATGAAAAATCCACATCAATAGGGTTGCCCGTTTTGTCGATGCAGCACTATACACAGCACCTGGGGTGTCAAGAGTGAACAGGTCTTTCTTTGTTCCTTAAGATGTTATCTCCGAGAATGCTGATGCATTGGTGTCTGTACACTTCTTTGTCAATTCTGTCAAGATGATAACTGCTTTATAAACAGACGATATCTTTGTTTCGTCATTAGTGTTAAGTGTGTCTGAAACTACAGTGCCCTTCTGGTTTTTTTTCTTCTGGCTCTACAGAGTTTTGTGTGTTGTTCTTTTGAGCGACAATTATTCCAGAGGTTTCAGGTTCACTTGTTTTGTCCTGCAGTGAGTTAACAGCTTTAGAGAGTTCATGTTTATTTGCTATGTCCTGCTGTTCGTGAACTGCTTCAGAGACGTCAGCCTCATTTTTTATGTTTCAGTAGATCCTGGACCTGCCCGGCCGCGCCCAAAATGGCGCCGGTGTAAATGGGACTCGTAACTGCTTGTTCTGTACTGGTTGCCCAACCTTGATATCACGAGATACATATGCAGTTTTGAAGCACATGGCGGAGGCTTGTCTGCTGTAGTGGGGCGCCCCTTTATCGTTTCAGTCGCCATTTCGCCCGCTTTTGCTACACTGTGCCTCATCCGCCATTCAGCTGTTTACCGCCCGCTCTTACGGCTACAGCGTCTCGCTCACCATGTAGTTGAGTTGCTCCCACTCTTGCGGTGCAGTGGTAGGCGGCTTCCACAGGACTCTTAAAATGGCGGCCGGCTCTTCGGATTTGGGCCTGGTCCAGTAAAATGGCCCTGGGACACCTTGGAACTCGGTCGCTTGTCTGCCAGGGCTTGGGTTCCATTCTCGAAAGCGTCCCCTCAGCCTTGAAGATTGTACAAAAGTCTTGGGGGCCCTCGACTCCCGCAGGCTTCCGGTGGGGAGCGGCTGCCATGATTGCTTGCGGAATGGCCACGACGGAGCTACGAGATGGTGGTGCTCTCATGGTGACGCCAGCTTCAGTCTGAAACATCCAGAAACAAGGTGGGGCTTTTATCGTTTGGTGAAAAAAAATGTTTTAATCCAATGAAAAGTGTTATTTTTAGGTCACATGACCTAGTCTTACATAATTAGGAAAAGAAAAGTAAAATGAACCAATGAAAAGTTTTATTAACAAGTCACATGACCTGTTATGCTTACGTTACGCGCTGCGCGGCGCGCTCTGGATCGTTTCCGGGAAGCTGCGCCTTGCGCACCGGAGCACATCCGGGTGCGCTAACGCGTCGCGTCATATGACGCATTACGCGACAATGCAGGTGCAGAATATAGTCAAAATGTCTCCACCAACCAGCGGTCGGAATTCCACCGCTTTCAGCAGTCCAAAAAGTTCGGTCAAATCTTAAGAGCGGGAGCACCTCAACTACATGGTGAGCGAGACGTTGTAGTCGCAAGAGCGAGCGGTAAAGAGCTGAATGGCGGAAGAGGCACAGAGTACCAAAAGCGGGCGGAATGGCAACTAAAACGGTAAAGGGGCGCCCTGCGACAGCGTGTCTTCAGGTGAAACGGATTGTGGGACAAGGTCCAGAATGAAAGATTCTTCAAAAGGGAAAAAATTCCGCCGGACCCCGGGAGCCGGCCACCTATGCCGGGGGCGATCTCAGGCCTCACCAGGGCAACACGACTTGGGGAGGGGGCAGGAGCCAAGCGCCCCCTCTCAGTCCGCGCCATCTCACCGCCCCTCGGGAGCCTCCGTCAAGCGGTTTAGGGAGGCACCGTATCACATTGTTTTCCAATGCAGTCAGGTCCACAAATGGACCCCACTACTTTGAATAGTGAAGCTGCAGCAGGTGCAAATAAGGTTTAAACAGTGTTACAAGAACTGCTTAGAACTCTGAAGTATGGCACTCAATAACCAGGACTTATGTCATTTATGTAAGGCAGTGACATGGAAGCAACTCTGGGACAAAAAGCATGAACGAACATTCACGTATGAAAATCTTATTTGGAGAAGGGGTAGAATCCAAACGCCCTCTGCCAGTTCGCGCCACTACACTGTATGTGGAAAATCTGAAGACATCATTCTACAAACTCTCAACGCTTGTTATCAGTGCATGACTTTCATGCTCGATCGATTGAGCTAGCCGGATCGGGCAATAAAAAGTATAAAATAGTTATGTAAATAGTTATTTAATAAAATGTTTTATTCTGTTTCTTTGGTGGTGTGTTGTGTATATTTATAATATTTGCATAGGGTTTGCCGTTATTTTTGGCGGTGTGGGTGGCGGAGTCGAGCTGTTTTGCAGCCCTCATGGTGTGGAGCTCAATTCATTTCACTATTTTCGTATTTCTCATGAAGGGTTATTCCTAATGTTTGTATTTTACCGAGGTTAAAAAGAGATCGAATTAGTGGTCTACTGATTTTGCTCGATTACTTTTATTTTTTTACACGATTTTTCACTATCTGCAAAGACTAAACAGAGTATTGCGACTTTGTGCTTGTTTGTAAATAGACAATGATGCAAAGAGAACCAATTGTAAAACAGTAAATGCTTGGATAATAATCAATCAAATGGAGAGACAAGCAGGTACGACGGATTACAACAGGGGTAAAGGTCTGCGTTAACTACCGTTCACTATCTGCAAAGAGAGAGTACTACTAAGAGAAAAGAGGGGAGTGGGGGGGGGGCAGCGTTCAAAGCACATCAGCGTGCATAAACACGAAAACGTTTTTACCTATCACGTACTTGACATTTGACAGCTTTTGATGTTTGCTATTAAAAAACCATTGAAATTCACAGAAAAAACCATAGGTTATACTCGATATATAGTTAGGAATTTGCATTTACAAAACCTTGAATATTCAATGAAAAAACCATTGGTTTTAGGCCATATATAGTTAGGGATTTGCATTTAGAAAACCTTATTTTACTCGCATAAAACCATTGAAATTCCATATATAGTTATAAGCGCTAACTATATATCGCGCACCCGCAATCCACTGCTGATGATGTCACATATTACATCATTCATGACATGGTTAGTGACATCACTGATGACATCACTGACACATAAATAAAGCTGCTGCTCGCGTGCTACTCAAGAGGTGGACAACCTGGAGCGACAATTTACATGCGGCAGTCCAGCCGCGGAGTATGCACCACCCCGTTAACGTGGGGGTCACGGCAGTGAAGTAGCAGCCGTACATGGGATCGAGGACGGGCCCACTTGTGGAGTCCATACAGGACTTGATTGTGTGCTTTCCGTACTACACTTCCCAGAAGTCTCATTGGAGCCTCCCATCGGCGGGTGAGTTATATGAAATTGGAGAAGTGTAGCGGGTGCGCACACCGCTTCCGTTAAAGCCCCTGAAGAGAAGCAGATGGAGCTTCGAAACGCGTCGGGCAGATCCATTACGGAGCGGCGTCTACAAGCGGATCCCCGTCCTCACCTACACATAAATAAAGCTGCTGCTCGCGTGCTACTCAAGAGGTGGACAACCTGGAGCGACAATTTACATGCGGCAGTCCAGCCGCGGAGTATGCACCACCCCGTTAACGTGGGGGTCACGGCAGTGAAGTAGCAGCCGTACATGGGATCGAGGACGGGCCCACTTGTGGAGTCCATACAGGACTTGATTGTGTGCTTTCCGTACTACACTTCCCAGAAGTCTCATTGGAGCCTCCCATCGGCGGGTGAGTTATATGAAATTGGAGAAGTGTAGCGGGTGCGCACACCGCTTCCGTTAAAGCCCCTGAAGAGAAGCAGATGGAGCTTCGAAACGCGTCGGGCAGATCCATTACGGAGCGGCGTCTACAAGCGGATCCCCGTCCTCACCTACACATAAATAAAGCTGCTGCTCGCGTGCTACTCAAGAGGTGGACAACCTGGAGCGACAATTTACATGCGGCAGTCCAGCCGCGGAGTATGCACCACCCCGTTAACGTGGGGGTCACGGCAGTGAAGTAGCAGCCGTACATGGGATCGAGGACGGGCCCACTTGTGGAGTCCATACAGGACTTGATTGTGTGCTTTCCGTACTACACTTCCCAGAAGTCTCATTGGAGCCTCCCATCGGCGGGTGAGTTATATGAAATTGGAGAAGTGTAGCGGGTGCGCACACCGCTTCCGTTAAAGCCCCTGAAGAGAAGCAGATGGAGCTTCGAAACGCGTCGGGCAGATCCATTACGGAGCGGCGTCTACAAGCGGATCCCCGTCCTCACCTACACATAAATAAAGCTGCTGCTCGCGTGCTACTCAAGAGGTGGACAACCTGGAGCGACAATTTACATGCGGCAGTCCAGCCGCGGAGTATGCACCACCCCGTTAACGTGGGGGTCACGGCAGTGAAGTAGCAGCCGTACATGGGATCGAGGACGGGCCCACTTGTGGAGTCCATACAGGACTTGATTGTGTGCTTTCCGTACTACACTTCCCAGAAGTCTCATTGGAGCCTCCCATCGGCGGGTGAGTTATATGAAATTGGAGAAGTGTAGCGGGTGCGCACACCGCTTCCGTTAAAGCCCCTGAAGAGAAGCAGATGGAGCTTCGAAACGCGTCGGGCAGATCCATTACGGAGCGGCGTCTACAAGCGGATCCCCGTCCTCACCTACACATAAATAAAGCTGCTGCTCGCGTGCTACTCAAGAGGTGGACAACCTGGAGCAACAATTTACATGCGGCAGTCCAGCCGCGGAGTATGCACCACCCCGTTAACGTGGGGGTCACGGCAGTGAAGTAGCAGCCGTACATGGGATCGAGGACGGGCCCACTTGTGGAGTCCATACAGGACTTGATTGTGTGCTTTCCGTACTACACTTCCCAGAAGTCTCATTGGAGCCTCCCATCGGCGGGTGAGTTATATGAAATTGGAGAAGTGTAGCGGGTGCGCACACCGCTTCCGTTAAAGCCCCTGAAGAGAAGCAGATGGAGCTTCGAAACGCGTCGGGCAGATCCATTACGGAGCGGCGTCTACAAGCGGATCCCCGTCCTCACCTACACATAAATAAAGCTGCTGCTCGCGTGCTACTCAAGAGGTGGACAACCTGGAGCGACAATTTACATGCGGCAGTCCAGCCGCGGAGTATGCACCACCCCGTTAACGTGGGGGTCACGGCAGTGAAGTAGCAGCCGTACATGGGATCGAGGACGGGCCCACTTGTGGAGTCCATACAGGACTTGATTGTGTGCTTTCCGTACTACACTTCCCAGAAGTCTCATTGGAGCCTCCCATCGGCGGGTGAGTTATATGAAATTGGAGAAGTGTAGCGGGTGCGCACACCGCTTCCGTTAAAGCCCCTGAAGAGAAGCAGATGGAGCTTCGAAACGCGTCGGGCAGATCCATTACGGAGCGGCGTCTACAAGCGGATCCCCGTCCTCACCTACACATAAATAAAGCTGCTGCTCGCGTGCTACTCAAGAGGTGGACAACCTGGAGCGACAATTTACATGCGGCAGTCCAGCCGCGGAGTATGCACCACCCCGTTAACGTGGGGGTCACGGCAGTGAAGTAGCAGCCGTACATGGGATCGAGGACGGGCCCACTTGTGGAGTCCATACAGGACTTGATTGTGTGCTTTCCGTACTACACTTCCCAGAAGTCTCATTGGAGCCTCCCATCGGCGGGTGAGTTACATGAAATTGGAGAAGTGTAGCGGGTGCGCACACCGCTTCCGTTAAAGCCCCTGAAGAGAAGCAGATGGAGCTTCGAAACGCGTCGGGCAGATCCATTACGGAGCGGCGTCTACAAGCGGATCCCCGTCCTCACCTACACATAAATAAAGCTGCTGCTCGCGTGCTACTCAAGAGGTGGACAACCTGGAGCGACAATTTACATGCGGCAGTCCAGCCGCGGAGTATGCACCACCCCGTTAACGTGGGGGTCACGGCAGTGAAGTAGCAGCCGTACATGGGATCGAGGACGGGCCCACTTGTGGAGTCCATACAGGACTTGATTGTGTGCTTTCCGTACTACACTTCCCAGAAGTCTCATTGGAGCCTCCCATCGGCGGGTGAGTTATATGAAATTGGAGAAGTGTAGCGGGTGCGCACACCGCTTCCGTTAAAGCCCCTGAAGAGAAGCAGATGGAGCTTCGAAACGCGTCGGGCAGATCCATTACGGAGCGGCGTCTACAAGCGGATCCCCGTCCTCACCTACACATAAATAAAGCTGCTGCTCGCGTGCTACTCAAGAGGTGGACAACCTGGAGCGACAATTTACATGCGGCAGTCCAGCCGCGGAGTATGCACCACCCCGTTAACGTGGGGGTCACGGCAGTGAAGTAGCAGCCGTACATGGGATCGAGGACGGGCCCACTTGTGGAGTCCATACAGGACTTGATTGTGTGCTTTCCGTACTACACTTCCCAGAAGTCTCATTGGAGCCTCCCATCGGCGGGTGAGTTATATGAAATTGGAGAAGTGTAGCGGGTGCGCACACCGCTTCCGTTAAAGCCCCTGAAGAGAAGCAGATGGAGCTTCGAAACGCGTCGGGCAGATCCATTACGGAGCAGCGTCTACAAGCGGATCCCCGTCCTCACCTACACATAAATAAAGCTGCTGCTCGCGTGCTACTCAAGAGGTGGACAACCTGGAGCGACAATATATATATATATATATATATATATATATATATATCACGCTAGGAGGGATTAAATAAAGGTGTGGCCGTGACCGTGCCTGTAACTGCAAGACTCCCTTTGAAAAAGAGCAAGTCTCGAAACGCGTCAGGGTGCAGTTGCTGATTTACTACACGGACCAGCGCGATTGTTTGTACCTCAATAAAGCTTTGGGGAAAAGCTACTCTGTGTGCGAGTGCTGCCTACTGTTGGACATCCCCGTGGAGCGTGATATATATATATATATATATATATATATATATATATATATATATATATATATATATATATATAATATGCTTCAACACCTCACAACAAGGAATACTATATATATATATATATATAGTATTACCTAGTGGTGTTGTCACTAGGAAATTACAGATAGGTCTGTTTTCCTAGACAGAATGTTTTCGCGTGTTCTGGTAATAACTCTGGCCCAATTTCCAACTTTCCAAAAAAGAGTTCATCCACCTCAGCTCCTTCCTGGAAAGTTTTGGGGTGACCCAGCAAGCAGTGGCCAAGATAAAAGGGAGTGTCACAAATCGCAAAATCCCCATGCATTTTTCATAAACTTCTTTAAGATGGGCTACAGCAAAAACTGCGTAATGGAATTACACCAAATTCTGCAGGAAGCTAGATCTTGGTCCACAGACTGCTTTTTTTTTATTTAATGTAAATTCATTCAGTAGTTTTTGAGAAATTAAGGTTAAAAAATGATTCTATATCTGGATGGTTGGGCTTGAAGGACTCTTGCAAGAATACTCTTACTGGCATTGAGCAAAACTACTTTGTCCCGATATACTCCTTGTGAAAGCAGAATGCTGTCACTCACAGTGAAGCCAGCCGATACAGAGAGAGAGAGACAACATTTTAATAAACGCAAAGCGTCATGGTCAACACCAGACCACATTAGGGGCTCAATTATTAAAAGGAGTCTATGTCCTTTGCATTAATTGCAGCTATACGGCTTTCATGAATTCCCAACAATTTACAAAAGTTGGACAAAAAATAGTACCCCTAGAAAATACTTGTGAACTGAATTTTGTCATGAGCAAATATGCATGTGTATCTTTGCTCATGCAAACATCTGAGTGTTCGCAAGTTCAGTTTCCTGCCTACCACTTTTATCCCCAACTCTGGAAGAAGGTTTACGTCTGCCATTGAAAAGAGTAAATTTCCAACATTTCTCAGTATGGGAAAAGATCAGAGAAGGGTTGTTGAAAACCCTTAAAATATGCAAGTTAGTAGTTTTGCACAGACTCAAAAGGGCATTCTAACCCTGGAACTATTGCTTACCACTACCTTCAGCCCCAGTGTGTAGATCTGCAGAAACGTGGCAACATAAGGGGACTGCAAGTATTCGAACACTACTCTGGTATGAACCCTGGCATAATCAGAGAGGCTATATCGGAGCTCTTATATAAGGAGATTGCTGCCATAATTTGTCACCACACTTCATAGCTCTAAAGGGACAAGTGGATTTTGGTACAGGACAAGTAGACTTATGAAGCAACCTGCCCCTTGGACAAGTAGATATTTTATTAAATTCCACACCCCAGGTCTAGATAATGTGACAGGATGGGGTTGGCTATGTCTTTGGCTTATTTAGATGCTGATTTCAGTTGTGCAGTAAGCTTTTCAGTTTATTTCAGGCTCTCTTTTTTGTCTTGATTACCTGGGATGAAGGTGATTTGTCTTACTTTTGAATGGTTTATAGTAGAAGCTATGATTTGTTGCTCCAGAGAAGTATTTATAGCTATAGTGTGTATTTTATAAGTTGTTTCTGTGTGGTGTGGGTATGTTATGTAATATTGGCAAAGGTCATCTATGTCCACCTCTAACATCTGGTTTGTTGTCCTGCTGAGTTGTGTTTAGCAAAGGCATAGAGATCCATCTAGGTGTGCTTGATACTGTGTGTTTGTGGTGGTGGGAGATCTATGCGGTCTCCTAGTTTCCTGAGCCGTAGTTATTTCAACTGCCAGCTTAAGGTTTGTCATGATATTCCATAATTCTTGTCTATTGTCAACACTACGTTGTTAACACATGCTTACACAGGTAGAAGTAGCATTGTTAGTGGTGCTGGGAAAGGAGACTCTTATGAGGGTGTGTGTGCTTGCTCTTTGAGATATTGCTTGCCTGGTTTGGGGAGTTGTGCGTAGAAGTTTACCGCACAGTGAGTGGGAGGAAGTTTTGATCAGACCCTTGAATAGCTTTCTGATTATTACTGATGTGCACAAAACTGTTCATCAGAGTTTCCATCTTTAGACCTCCTCAATCTAGTGTTCAAGTGTTCTCAAGCTTTCTTTCTCGAGAATGCCTAGAGCCCTCTCGTCCCTCGCCCAAAATGAACTCCGACTCTGGATGTCTGTATTAGGTTAATAAATGTTATTCCTTTGTTCCAGTTTGCATTCTTTAACAATCTCTATTTTTAAATCCACAGGTGATTGAAGAGTGGGCATAGAAGACAAAATGGTGATCAGTAATAAGCAAATAATTGAAAACTATTAAAGGACTGATGTTAAAGAAGTAAAGTTGCTTCAGAGCTCCAACAAGAGGAAAGTATGTAGAAAAAAGATGTGGTGAGAAACTTGGATTAGAGTAAAATAAAGAATGTGAAAGCAGTTTCTCTAAATAGATTTCCTGCTGCTCTAATGGTATATGAAGAATGCCCTGGAGATGCTAACCCAGGGCTGGAAGACGATCTGTCTCAACCAGAGAGGACAAGCATCATTCTAAAGTTCTATCCGGTCCAAGAGAAGAAAATACACACAGAACAAGTGGGACTTGAAGAGTTTTTAATAGACCTCAGCAAATGGAGCTCCATATCCAGTGAAATGTCTTTAAGTCAAAAACAAATATTTGTTCATCACTTATACAGTGTAAACGAAGCTGCTTAAAAGATAGGTAGTCAGGTTAGCACTAAGATATCTGCTTGTTACGAACTACCGATGTGGGTAAATCTTGGACAAAGGGAAGGAGAATGAGGGGAAAATAAATGCACCTCTGTGACCAATGTAGTCCGGGTCCACATGTCCACTACCATTCTTGCCCATTAGAAGTGACCTCTGGTATCTGTTACCGGGCAAGACCTGGAAAATCCTTCACATCCTCATTGTAGTCTTATATACAGAGATAGAAGACATCTGTAAGAAGGGTGACAAGAAACAATGTGCTGCTACTGATACAAAATAGTATTCTGAATATAAATGTAAAGATATGTATATCCGTATTCGTAAAGCGCAAACTACTCACCCTTATGGGTCTTAAGGTGCAGGGGGCTGTCGTGGAAATTAAGTGAGCTATTACCCAGAGTCACATGGTGCTGAGCTGCCGCCAGAGTCGGAGATAGAACTGTGAACTCTGTGCTCCAAAGTCAGCTGCCCTGGCCGCTGCACCACACCTCTCCATACCAATACATTATGTGAATATGTACCTAGCTTTGAAATACTGAACACCAACCAAAGACCTAATCAGTGCTTCATTAACTCATAAATAAATAAGTATGAGAAAAGGGTTAGAGAATCCACATGGATGTAATGAAGAGGCAATAATCAATCAGAGTACTTGTAGAGCGCGCTACTTACCCATGAGGGTCTCAAGGCGCTGAGGGGAGGGGGTGATGCTACTGCTTGAAGAGCCAGGTCTTGAGGAGTCTTCTGAAAGCGAGTAGTACTTGGGTCTGCCGTATGTGGGTGGGGAGGGTGTTCCAAGTCTTGGCGGCGAGGTAGGAGAAGGATCTGCCGCAGGAGGTCGTTCTTTGGATGCGGGGGACAGCGGCGAGGGCGAGACTGGCAGAGCGGGGCTAACGGGTGGGGGTGTAGAAGCTGAGTCTGCTGTTCAGGTAGGCTGGTCCGGCGTTGTGGAGTGCTTTGTGTGCGTGGGTGAGGAGCTTGAAGGTGATCCTCTTGTCGATGGGGAGCCAGTGTAGGTCTCTCAGGTGGGGGGTGATGTGGCTGCGGCGGGAAACGTTGACGATCAGTCAGGCGCAGGCGTTTTGGATGCGTTGTAGTTGTCATAGGTGTTTGGCTGGGGTCCATGCATAGAGTGCGTTGCCGTAGTACAGTCTGCTGCTGACGAGGGCCTGTGTCACAGTTCTTCTTGTTTCGGTCGGGATCCACTTGTAGGTCCTGCGGAGCATGCAGAGGGTGTTGTAGCAAGAAGAGGAGACAGCGTTGATCTGCTTAGCCATGGAGAGGGAGGAGTCGAGGATGAATCCTAGGTTGCGTGCATGGTCGATGAGTGTTGGTGCGGTTCCCATTGTTGTCCGCCACCAGGAGTCGTCCCAGGCTGAGGGGGTGGGTCTGAGGATGAGTACCTCCGTCTTATCCGAGTTCAGCTTCAGACGGCTGTTCCTCATCCAGTCGGCGACGGCCTTCATTCCCTCGTGGAGGTTGGTTTTGGTGGTGTGTGGGTCTTTGGTGAGGGAGAGGATGAGCTGGGTTTCGTCGGCGTAGGAGATGATGTTGAGGTCGTGATGGTGGGCCACTTCCGGCCAAGGAAATGGTGGCTCGGGCACTTATCCTCACCCGTTTGGATTACGCGAATGCGCTCTTTCTGGGCATCCCGGGTTTCCTGGTGAATAAACTGCAATTTATCCAGAACTCGGCGGCTGGACTCTTATTTAACATCTCTAAGAGATCTAGTATTAAATCACATCTGAGCGACCTTCATTGGCTGCCCGTGGTCCAGCGGGTGCAATTCAAGGCCCTTACTTAAGCTCACAGAGCTTTGCACGATGTAGGCCCCTCCTACATAAAGAAACAGGTGCGTTTCTACACCCCCGCCGTGCTTTATGATCGGCTTCTCTTCGCTTGATGGCTACCCCCCGCTTTCGCCACTCTAGGATGGGGAGGTCAGTCCCTTTCAGTCAAAGTAGTAATTCTGTGGAACAGCCTTCCTGTCTCGCTACGCCACATACAGGACTTCCGCTGTTTTAAGAAACTTCTTAGAACTCATCTTTTCAAACAGGCCTTCTAGCCCTTTACATCTGTATGTCTGTAGCCCATTACGCGCCATGATACTCCCGAGTAATTGTGCGCGCTACAAATCCCCATATAACATAACCTAACATAACTTGTGCGAGGGGGGCCATGTAGATTTTAAACAGTGTCGGGCCGAGGGATGATCCCTGGGGGACACCGCAGATGATGTCAGAGACTTCGGATCGTAAGGGTGGGAGGCGGACGCTCTGGGTTCTGCCGTAGAGGAAGGACGTGGTCCAGTCACGGGCCTTCTCTTGGATTCCGGCTTCTAGGAGGCGTGTCTTTGGAGTGCGATGGCAGACCGTGTCGAAGTCGGCCGACAGGTCCAGGAGGATGAGGGCTGATGTTTCGCCGTTGTCTATTTGGCGCCTGATGTCGTCTGTGGCTGCACTGAGGGCTGTCCGGGTGCTGTGGTTTTGTCTGAATTCGGACTGGGACGGGTGCAATATGTTGTTGTCTTCCAGGTGGCAGGTCAATTGTCTGTTGATGATTATTTTGATGACCTTTGCCGGGAACGGGAGCAGGGAGATGGTCCGGAAGTTCTTGAGGTCCTTGAGGTCCGCCTTGGGCTTCTTGAGGAGGGCGTTGATTTCGGCGTGCTTCCAGCTTTCCAGGAATGTCGCTGTTTCAAAGGAGATGTTGATGACCTTCCGTAGTTGGGGTGCGATGGCTGCGTCTGCTTTGTTGAATACGTGGTGTGGGTACAGGTCTGATGGAGATCGTGAGTGGATGGAGTTTATGACCTTGCGTGTCTCGTCGTCATTGACGTTGGACCAGGAGGTCAGGCGGATGTCGCTGGTGGTGTTCACAGGGGAGGTGGAGTCTGGTGTAAGTTGGGGCGGTCGTGGTGTTGAAGCTGTCGTGAATGTCAGCAATCTTGCGGAGGAAGAAAATGGCTAGTGAGTTGCACAGTTGTTGTGAGGGTGGGATGTCGTTGGCGCTGGGGTTGGAGAGTTCCTTTACGATGCTGAAGAGCTCTTTGCTGTTGTGTGCGTTGTTATCCAAGCGGTCTTTGAAGGAGGATCTGTTGGCTAATCTGATGAGGTGGTGATGTCTGCGGGTGGCGTCCTTGTCAATCAATCAATCAATCAAGAGTATTTGTAAAGCGCGTTACTCACCCGCTAGGGCCTCAAGGCGCTGGGGGGGGGCTGCTACTGCTCGAAAAGCCAGGTCTTGAGTTGCTTCCTGAAGGAGAGATGGTCCTGGGTGAGTCGTAGGTGGGTGGGGAGGGTGTTTCAGGTCTTGGCCGCCAGGTAGGTGAAGGATCTTCCTCCAGTGGTGGTTCTGCGGATCCGACGGACGGTGGCGAGGGCGAGGCTGGCGGAGCAGAGCTGGCGGGTTGGCGTATAGAACGTGAGGCGGTTTTTGAGGTATTCGGGCCCAAGTCGTGGAGAGCCTTGTGTGCGTGGGTGAGGAGTCTGAACGTGATCCTTTTGCTGATGGGGAGCCAGTGCAGGTCCCTCAGGTGGGCAGAGATGTGGCTGTGTCGGGGGATGTCCAAGACAAGTCGTGCTGAGGCGTTCTGGATGCGCTGGAGTCTTTTCTGTAGTTTGGCGGTGGTCCCAGCGTAGAGGGCGTTCCCGTAGTCCAGACGGCTGGTGACGAGGGCCTGGGTGACCGTTTTCCTGGTTCCAGTGGGGATCCAGCGGAAGATCTTATGGAGCATGCAGAGTTTAGTTTCAGGTGGCTGAGCTTCATCCAGTCTGCAATGTCTTTCATTCCGTCCTGGAAGCTGGCTCTGGCGGAGGTGGGGTCATTGGTGAGGGAGAGGATCAGTTGGGTATCGTCGGCGTAGGAGATGATGTTGAGGTTGTGCTTGCGTGCGATGGCTGCGAGGGGGCTCATGTAGACGTTGAAGAGGGTGGGGCTGAGCGAGGAGCCTTGAGGTACACCACAGATGATCTTGGTGACTTCTGCGAGGAAGGGCGGGAGACGGACTCTTTGGGTTCTGTCGGAGAGGAAGAAGGTGATCCATTCCAGGGGCTTTCCTTGGATCCCGGCGTGGCGGAGGTGGGTTGTTAGGGTGCGGTGGCAGACCGTGTCGAACGCAGCCAAAAGGTTGAGCAGGATGAGGGCGGCGGTTTCACCGTTGTCCAGCAGGGTCCGGATGTCGTCGGTGGCCGCGATGAGGGCAATCTCGGTGTTGTCGGAATCCAGACTGCGATGGGTCGAGGGAGCCGTTCGTCTCCAGGAAGGCTGTCAGCTGTTTGTTGACGGTTTTCTCGATGACTTTTGCAGGGAAGGGGAGGAGCGAGATGGGGCGAACATTCTTGAGGTCTGTGGGGTCTGCGGTGGGTTTCTTCAGGAGGGCGCTGATCTCTGCGTGCTTCCAGCTCTCCGGGAAGGTGGCGGATATGAAGGAGTTGTTGATGATTTCTCGAAGTTTGGGTGCGATGATGGAGTCGGCTTTGTTGAAGATGTGGTGTGCGCAGGGATCGGCTGGGGAGCCCGAGTGGATGGTGTTCATCGTGTGGGTGGTATCTTCCGTGCTGACCTTCGTCCAGGCGCACTTGGTGGGGGTGGGGGGGTGTAGGTTCGGTGGTGGGGTACGAACGCCGAAGCTGTCGTGTATGTTGACGATCTTACGGTGAAAAAAGGTGGCCAGAGAGTTGCAGAGGTCTTGAGAAGGAGTTGTTGCTGGCGTTGGGGTTGGAGAGCTCTTTCACGATGTTGAAGAGTTCCTTGCTGTTGTGGGTGTTGTTGTCCTGAGGAAATATAAATTTTTGGTCAAGTTATGTTCCCTAGCGTGTACCCCACCGTCTCCATGTACGAGGTTAAAGTGCATGTAACTTCCCTCCTATGCCAGCTATGAAGACGCAAATACATTTGCGTCCAACGTTAACATGTCCTCTTTCAGACCCGCCATGAACGGGTTGAATATTCAGTTCCTAAGTATGCCTTGCCAACGTCTTTTTGTGGTGTACTTTACACGTTTTTCAGCTCTGGCGAAGCAGGCCCCGAATTCTGCCATCGAGCCTTTTCCTGCCTTCTGACTCTGAAAGCCTCAGCCCAGGCTGCCTCTGTACCCGTGAACTCTGCCTTACTTCCAGCGCGGCCCTCCGCGCTTAGCTCAGCCTGCTGCCTGCCAAGATTGAATACAACCTTCGAGTTATCTATTCCGCTCCTCGAAAATGCATTCCTGCCTACTAGTTTAAGTAAACATTCCCCAGCTGCAGAACGAAAGGGCCCGGCCTCACTGTCTCTGTACAAGTAATTCATAGCCCCTGTTACCATGCTACCATGGAAGGCCCATGCCCCACGCTTCTCATGCAGACACTTAGGCGCTTATACACGCACTCACAGTCAGTATAGAATAGCTTCTGCCCCAGAAACCTTTTCCGCCCAGATAGCTCAGTTCCTAAAACATCAGATACCAGATATGATAGAAGCACAAGTTGATCTGACATGCCAGACTTCTGTCTCTTTCCGTCAGTGTAAATGTCAAGTCCCCAGCACCCTCCAGCTTCACGTCAATCACACGTCATGCAGCTGCGCGCGCATCCAGGCCTCAGATTTCTGCTGACATTGCAAGATTCTGCTTATTGTTGCCACCCACTTAATGACACCTACCTGTGACGTTTCTAGAACACACCTCTATGTTCACGCCTAGTTCACGCCTTCTAATTACGTTTCATTATCACGTGTGTGTTTTATCTCGTTTCTCTCAGCTGTTACGCCTACTGTATTGGTTTCTATGACATGTTTTAAGTATATAAGCTATGTATTGTCAATAAAATATTGCTCTATCCCTTCTTACACCCGTGTGGTGGTAAGAATCCGATAACCAGGTCATGACCATTCCTTTTTAAGGAATAAAACCCCTAAGAACTCTAACACCACGGACTCTGATTCTTTCTTTCCGATTGAGTTATTATTGATTAAGTACTTACCTGCATAGAAATTAAGACGGTAAATCAAATATTTACCACATTTATTTTGGCGCCCGAACAGGGACCCCTCCCCCACCTTACGCGCCGGTTGGTGCGTTGCACGCTCTGTCCCCTGCCATCAGCTAGACGGAAACTACGCGTACCGGCAGGATTTCCTGTATCTCCCTCTGGCCCACGGAGGTGACGAAGACTGCGATCAGTACCCAGACGAGGCGGTAAGGAGTGCGGAGGATCCCGACCAGAGCCTAGCCGAAAGAAGCAAGGTCCGAGGTGTCAAGAGGCCCACCAGTTTCCGAAGTATCCATATGTCGAGTCGAGTCGAGTCCGGTCCAGTCCAGTCGAGTTTTCCGAGGCCTTCTGTTTTCCGTGCTTCCCGGTGAGTACCATTGCTGGGACGTATCTAGACGGGTTTGGGTACACAAACACGGTCTGCACTGTTTTAGACAGTGTATCTGTACTGTTTAGCAGTATATCCGATGATTCAGGTTCTTGCACTGTTCTCAGCAGTGTATCTGTACTGTTTAGCAGTACATCCAGTATAGGGGGTAGACATATGTGTTCTCAAATGTTTTCATGTGACTAATGTCGTTGTATGAGTGACTGTTTTAATGTGCATTATTGTGTTCTTGTATAACTAGTTGTGTTTAGAGTCAAGCAGCAAGGATTGAGCATTCAGTATTAAGTAGACAAGATGCCGTTTTTCAACAAGTTAAAGCAGATAGGAACTAGGAAAGGGATGCTAGAGGAAGAAATTCCTATCCCCCCTAGGGACACGCCTGGAAATTTCATGTATCAGAAACATGGCATAGATGCCATATTGTATCTAGATTTATGGGCCGATTATACTAAGCATCTAGACGAGAGACACAGGTGGCCCGTTACCGGGTCATGGGTGCCGATAATGCTCTGAAACGTGTGTATGTACACACGCCTCTGACCAAGTTAGAACTATTGGAAATGAAGAAACTAGTACCATGCCATGATAAAGACCCTGCAGGTTTTCATAGAGAACTTAAAGACATGTTATTGATGGGGGATTATACATATGAAGATATCATGAAAATGCTAAAGGTACTGCTGCCCACGGGCATCTACGAGAAACTGAAGGAAAGAGAATGGGAGGTGGGAGAGAAAAAGATTGTATGGACAGAAATAGAAGATGAAGAGAAATTACGTACCCCTGGGCTAGGCCTTGGGGAGAAAACTAGAGCATTACCAGGTTTAATAGTACAGGTTCTGCCAAGATTACTGACAACTAGAAAGGAAGATTGGGACGCCATCTCGTCCTGTAAACAGAAACACGATGAAGATACTAGTGACTTCTATTCAAGATTCGAGAAATGTTTCATTATAAATAGTGGCCTTAAACCAAGTAGCGAGTCGTACCCGCATCTTTTTGTATCAAAATTAGTCGAGAATTCTCTGCCATTAGTTAAGAACCGAGTATACAAAGTTGAAAGTACATGGCAGGCAAATACGCCATCCCAGATGTTACAGATGTTACAATACCACCAGAACAGAATCAGGGAGGAACAGGATCAGGAACAGAAACGCATGAAAGACACGAAAATGAAAATGTTAGTGGCCCAATCGGTCCCAGCCGACGGCCAAAGAAAGGGTACGACCCAGACAGGTCATTCCGCAGCTCCTGTTAAAGGGACATGCAACTACTGCAAGCAACCAGGTCACTACGTACATGAATGTCCAGTCCTGAAGCATAATATAGCGACAGGTAAAACTAAAGAAAGACCGCATCCGCCTAGACAAGATCATGGTCAGCAACAGACTTCACAGAATACACAGCCTATGCATGCTTCACCACATGCAACACAGACAGTAGCAGTACCACAGAGACAGTCACAGCCACAGCCACAGCCCATTGCCGCGACTCAGCAAGTATCACAACAGATGTACCAGTATGCCCAATCCGATTACCCCGATTATCCCCGATATACATGAAACAGCCTAGAGAGGGAAGGTGGCTTGCCTCTTATTGAGATTCCTGTAGATCAAGAGGGTCCTTATGTACACAGTCAAGTATTGGGAAAAGACAGAAAGTTTTTGATTGACACAGGGGCAAGTCGCACCACAATCAGCCATGATGAAGTCCCAGGGGCACCCCTCTCAGGCTCACAGAATGTTTCCCTTGGTTTTTCAGGTCAGCCTATTGTAAATGAGGTATCGAAACCCGTTCCCCTGGCTGTGGGTCCATCATCACGTGTTACAGACCTGTTACTCACGAAGTCATGCCCAGAAAATCTGTTAGGAATAAAGACACTGAAGGCTCTAGGAGCCGTGATTTGCTGCTCTCCGGAAGGAGTTAGACTATTCTTAAGAGACTTTAAGGGTCATTACGTACTGAGAGATTTTGATATCAGATTGAAAAATGTACCGGATCACTTGTGGGCACAAGGCCCAACTGATGTAGGCTGTATGCACATTACACCATACCGTGTTACACTCAAACCAGGTGTTGTTTTACCACGAATCAGACAATACAAGTTACCACCCGATGCTGTAGTGGTTTTACTGAAAATCATTGAAGAGCTCATAGCCCAAGGAGTGGTCGTAGAGACCGACTCCAATATCTGTAATTCACCCATCATTCCGATTCTTAAACGTACTGATCCCAATGCACCGCCAGTATATCGGCTGGTGATTGATTTAAGAGAGCTAAACAAATGTATTGTTCCACAGTACCCTGTGGTCCCCGATATCTCTTCCCTATTGACTGCTATTGATTCAGAAGCAACGTTCTTTACTGTAATTGATCTCAAGAACGCCTTCTTCAGTGTGCCTATTGATCCAGAGAGCCAATATCTCTTCGGATTCAGTTTAAATGGACGAAGTTTCAAATTTTCACGCGCACCTCAAGGATTTACAGAAAGCCCCAGCATCTATAGCCAAGCACTGAAAAGACAACTTGATTGTATCATAATGCCAGTTAATACTGCCTTACTGCAATACGTCGATGATCTGCTGATCACCGCACGAAGCGAACCCGAATGTGAACAAGCATCACTGACAGTTTTACATTTCCTGGCCGACAAGGGACACAAGGTGTCTCCTTCGAAGCTACAATTCTGTGTTCAGCAAGTGGTGTACCTTGGGCACTTGCTGTCCAAAGTGGGGAGACAGCTCACTCCTGATCGCATTCAGTTAATTGTAAATATGCCGCAACCACAGACACAAAAGGAAGTGCGGGCCTTTATAGGCCTCACCTCGTACTGCAGACAATGGATTCCCCAGTATGCATTTCTAGCCAAACCACTCATTCAGTTAACAACGCAGGAGGCAGCGACTCCGACTGTCCTTCCTTGGACTCAGGAACATACGCAGGCTTTTGAAGAATTAAAGAAAGCTTTATGTAAAGCACCAGTTTTAGCGACACCATGTTACAGCAAACCTTTTACACTTTTTGTTACAGAACGTGATGGTACAGCATTGTCTGTCCTCACTCAAGATCAGGCAGGTTCACATAAACCTTGCGCTTATTTTTCTAGTACATTGGATTCAGTAGCCCAGGCCCTCCCTGCGTGCTTGAAGTCAGTAGCAGCGACAGCACTAGCAATCAGACAAAGCGATTCAATTGTTTTAGGACATCCATTAACAGTTCAAGTCCCACATTCTGTAGAGGTTCTTTTAAACAGAACCCAGACTCAGCACTTAACTATAGCACGACTGACAGGTTATGAATTGACACTATTCCAGCCACACATAGAAATCAGACGCTGTAGCATTCTGAACCCCGCAACATTGTTACCTACGATTAGGACAGATCCAGCTCCGCATGATTGCATAGAGATCATTAATGCAGTAACGAAACCTCGACGAGACTTAACAGATGTCCCACTGACAAATCCAGACCTGACACTTTATGTGGATGGTTCATGTATGAGAACAAGTACAGGAGAATTAGTGGCCGCGTATGCAGTGACCACTGAAACTGAAGTCAAAGAAACACATCGTATTGACACACTGTCTGCTCAAGCGGCGGAGCTCATCGCTCTGACCCGAGCTTGTATACTAGCCAAGAACAGAAATGTTAACATATACACAGACTCCCGTTATGCATTCGGAGTTGTACACGACTTCGGAGTCCTCTGGCAAGAACGAGGTTTCTTGACCTCTCATGGTGCTAAGATCCAGCACGGTCCCCTCATTCAAGCACTGTTAGAAGCAATACATTTGCCCTCGGGCATATCAGTCATGAAGTGTAAAGCACATACTAAAGTTTCAGATTCTGTTTCCCAGGGTAACGACCTGGCAGACCAGACAGCAAAACATACAGCATTGACTCACACCCAGACTACTGAAGTGACAAAGACAATAGTACCGACACAGTGTATGTCAGTCAGGGATCCCACCCTAGATGTAATCGATATCCAGACACATGCCACTTCAGATGAAATAAAGAAATGGACTGAACTAGGAGGGATTCAAACAGATCAAGGATGGGTCACGAAGGGAAAATCTACATGGTTTCTCCCCGACTCAATGGTTCAAATCATGATAAATACAGCACATAGTCCGGCACATCTAGGAGAAAAAGCTATGATAGACAGTTTACAGAATCTTTGGTATAACAAACACTTACGAGCAGCAGCAAAACAGAAAGTGCGTACTTGCATGATCTGTTGTCAGTTCAATCCAGGTAAAAGCGTTCCTGTAGAGCAAGGTGGATTTCATCCTCCTGATCACCCTTTTGAAGTCCTCCAGATGGATTATATCCAGATGGACCGTTGTCGGGGATTCAAATATGTCCTCGTAGTTGTTTGTGCACTTTCCCGTTGGACAGAAGCTTACCCAGTCTCAGATTACACTGCCCCGACCACTGCCAGGCAGCTGGTCCGAGAATTCTTCCCACGGTACGGCTTGCCTCGTGTCGTGTACTCAGATAACGGACAGCCGTTCTCATCCGAACTCATGAAACATGTCTCCCTTCTGCTAGGATATCAGTGGAGATTCCATTGTGTCCGACATCCCGAAGCCGCAGGCCTTGTAGAAAGGCATAACCAGACATTAAAGACCCGTCTTGCTAAAGTTTGTAAAGAGAAAGGGGTCGACTGGATAGTCGCCCTTCCAGTTGTGCTATTCTATATGAGAATGGTCGCCCATTCGAGATCAGGACTATCCCCGTACGAAGTGGTCTTTGGCAGACCACCGAATATGTGGGGGACGCCCATGCCTAAGAAAATTACCGATGTTGATTGTAATATGCTGACAGATTACCTTGCCTCCTTGATGTCTGCACTCCAATCATGTCGTTCACAGGTTGCTGCAGCCTTCCCTGACCACACTGATGTAAAGCCGCATGATGTTCGTCCTGGTGACATCGTTTTTATAAGGAACTTTGACAGGAGAAGTCCGCTGGAGCCCCGCTGGAAAGAGCCGAAGACCGTCCTTCTTACTACGAGGACAGCAATCAAAGTGGAAGGCAGAAAGGGGTGGATACATACGAGTCATGTGAAGAAATACAACGGACTGAAACCAGACCCAGACTCGTCCACCCCCACCAAAGACTGTGATGAACCTAGTGACTTTAAAGTTCCCGAACGAGAGAAAACTCCCCAAGAGGAGTATAAACAAAAACTCCGATCTAGCAAGTCAGACAGTTTAATTGTTTAAGTCCTCCCCTAGGTGAATCGGTTAAATAGTTTCTGACATGTATCCCCTAGATCGAGATAGAGAGAGAGAGAGACAATTCAAGAAACATACATATTGCAAATCACTCCGCAGTCACTGTATAGTGACGTTATTAATTATGTCTTTCCTAAGTTTTCTGATTATTGTTGCGAGTATACTGCTTCCTATATACTACCCTATCTTCAAGCGTGAACAATCTGCTTACAATGTATCTGCTGAACATTCCTTTAGTGAATTACCTCACCACGAACTGTCTTACAGGCTTGCGCTGCGCAACAACACATTCATTAGTATGTTACATCACTCCCATCAGACTAACAATGCTACAAACTGTTGGATATGTGGCCGACTCCCTCCCTATCAGAAATACAAGGGAGTTCTGCCTCTCTTCCCGTACCCGTTCACTCACAATGGCTCCTGTGGTGCATGGTTCAGATTAATTAATTCTTTGGATTCTGATATTGCTGTTTTCGAGGGGAATTGGATTTGGGGAAACCTGAACCTAGTTCTGCTCAACGTCTGTTACCCTGACAAGAAGGGACTCCCCACTAGAGTAGGAACTGATCTAGAAAATGAAGTTTATGGATTAGGAAATTATACAGTTAGCCTCATGATTCTTACTGTTGAATCCGAAGCCGCACCAGTTCTCCCTGCTATGTCAGTACTACCAATCACAGGTGACTTATGTGTCAGAAAGAAGGGTTCAGTACACTTAGGTCATAGTAAATGTACTACCGTGGTCGAATTCAGTGATCATGGCAAGTCTTCCTTTAAAGCTACTCGACATTCCTATTTTGTTTGTGGCCATACCGCATACATACGCTTACCTCCAGATTGGGATGGTACCTGTTATATTGCCTTCCTTCTGCCACCTGTTTTCCTAGCTCCTCCTGATTACCATAGAAATACTAATCTAGTAAAAGATAGATTCCGAAGAAATCTCCCGATTGTCGACTATACTGAAACGGCAGGGGAACAATACACAGATTTCAATAAAGGATTCTTTTTCTTCATAGGCCCCGTCCAAAACAGTAAATTAATACGAAGATTAACCAGAACACTCGAAGCAGTAGTAAATGAAACTGCCTCCGCTCTAGGTAACTTAACAGAGGAGCAGTCTGCTATGCGGATTGTTGTCCTTCAAAATCGTCTCGTTATTGACGTCATCTTGGCAGATAGAGGAGGAGCTTGTAAGGTCATCGGGTCAAGTTGCTGTGTTTTCATTCCAGAAAACGCGCCAACTGTATACCAAGCTATCACACGTCTTCATAAAATTGCAAGTTTGATACATCAGAATCCATAACATAACATAACATAACATAACATGTGTATTTGTAAAGCGCACGTTCACCCAGCGGTTTCTTGGCGCTGAATAACAGATGTTTATTGTTACCCAACTCAATGGTACTCATTTTATCGACCTCAGATGGATGAAAGGCTGAGTGGACCCGCCGGGATTTGAACCTGTGACCATGAGGTCGAACACAGGCCCCTGAAGTGGACGCATTAGTCCACTGAGCCACCAGACCCGGCTCCTGGACTTGGTCCGGATGGTTCTGGACAACACTGACCGCTTGGGGATGGAAGATCCTATCCTTCCTAGGCATTGCCCTTGTCATAGTATTCAGTTGTTGCCTGTGCCTACAGTGTGGGCCAGCGATTTGTGGACTGTGTGCCACATCATGCATTGAACATTCCAGTTTTCTCTCAAACCGTCAAAGAAAGAAAGATGAACACATAATGTTACAAGAACAGACTGATCGATTCATGAGGATCGATATATCATGAAGGGTCCGTAGGGAACAAGGAGGGAATGAGGAAATATAAATTTTTGGTCAAGTTATGTTCCCTAGCGTGTACCCCACCGTCTCCATGTACGAGGTTAAAGTGCATGTAACTTCCCTCCTATGCCAGCTATGAAGACGCAAATACATTTGCGTCCAACGTTAACATGTCCTCTTTCAGACCCGCCATGAACGGGTTGAATATTCAGTTCCTAAGTATGCCTTGCCAACGTCTTTTTGTGGTGTACTTTACACGTTTTTCAGCTCTGGCGAAGCAGGCCCCGAATTCTGCCATCGAGCCTTTTCCTGCCTTCTGACTCTGAAAGCCTCAGCCCAGGCTGCCTCTGTACCCGTGAACTCTGCCTTACTTCCAGCGCGGCCCTCCGCGCTTAGCTCAGCCTGCTGCCTGCCAAGATTGAATACAACCTTCGAGTTATCTATTCCGCTCCTCGAAAATGCATTCCTGCCTACTAGTTTAAGTAAACATTCCCCAGCTGCAGAACGAAAGGGCCCGGCCTCACTGTCTCTGTACAAGTAATTCATAGCCCCTGTTACCATGCTACCATGGAAGGCCCATGCCCCACGCTTCTCATGCAGACACTTAGGCGCTTATACACGCACTCACAGTCAGTATAGAATAGCTTCTGCCCCAGAAACCTTTTCCGCCCAGATAGCTCAGTTCCTAAAACATCAGATACCAGATATGATAGAAGCACAAGTTGATCTGACATGCCAGACTTCTGTCTCTTTCCGTCAGTGTAAATGTCAAGTCCCCAGCACCCTCCAGCTTCACGTCAATCACACGTCATGCAGCTGCGCGCGCATCCAGGCCTCAGATTTCTGCTGACATTGCAAGATTCTGCTTATTGTTGCCACCCACTTAATGACACCTACCTGTGACGTTTCTAGAACACACCTCTATGTTCACGCCTAGTTCACGCCTTCTAATTACGTTTCATTATCACGTGTGTGTTTTATCTCGTTTCTCTCAGCTGTTACGCCTACTGTATTGGTTTCTATGACATGTTTTAAGTATATAAGCTATGTATTGTCAATAAAATATTGCTCTATCCCTTCTTACACCCGTGTGGTGGTAAGAATCCGATAACCAGGTCATGACCATTCCTTTTTAAGGAATAAAACCCCTAAGAACTCTAACACCACGGACTCTGATTCTTTCTTTCCGATTGAGTTATTATTGATTAAGTACTTACCTGCATAGAAATTAAGACGGTAAATCAAATATTTACCACAGTCCAGTCCAGTCCAGTGGTTGTCCGCTGTGCGCTGGTGGAGCCATATTTTCTCCAGTTTCCGGCATGCTCAATTGCAGGTCTGGAGCTAGTTGGTGAACCAGGTGGCTCGCTTGCTGGCGTGGTTGTTGGAGGGTTTCTTGAGCGGGGTGAGGGTGATGGCGCAGTCGTCGATCCATTGTCTGAGGTTGCGGGCTGCGGTGTCTGGGTTGGTGGGGTCAGTGGGTGGATTCTGGGCAAGGGTGGTGATCAGCTGGTCCTCGGTGACTTTGCTTCAGCGGCGGCGAGGCAGCTGTTGGGTGCGGTGGTGCGTGGTTGGTTTCTTGAAGGTGAAATGGATGCAGCGGTGGTCGGTCCAGTGGAGTTCAGTGGCGTGGTCGAAGGCGACATGGGTGCCTGTGGAGAAGATGGTGTCCAGCATGCGGCCGGCTGCGTGGGTGGGTGCGGTGACGAGGTGTCTGAGGCCGAGGTTGGCGAGGTTGGCGAGGTTGGCGATCAGGGTGGAGGAGTTGGCGTTGTTGTTGTTCTCAAGGTGGAAGTTCAGGTCCCCGGGGAGTATGTAGTCTGTGGAGGCGAGTGCCTGGGTGCTGGCGAGGTTGGCGATGGAGTCGCTGAACTGGGCCGGTGGGGTCTGTCGATGAGTGTTGTTGGACTTGGCCCTTCTGGCAGGTTCACCCCTAAACTTTTTGCTTTTTAAATGTGAATTGGTGGTAGTGATTTTTAGTTTCTGCGCATTTTCACTGTGTCCCAGTGGAAAGTGTGTGCGCACTCTGAGTGCGTGGAGTAAGGTTGGCCTGCCCTCCCATAGGAATGCATGGGGAATGTATGTGTCCCTGGTAGTTCCTGATGCGTGGGGTGTACAGGCTCGAGTCTGGTATGTGCGGACTCATGTGATTGAATGCTGCAAAAAGATGTTTGTGGCATGATTGTGTCTTGTGTAGAAGTGCCACTTCTAGGAGTTGGCATATTAGTGTAAAAGGTGCTGGTGTGTGATTGGCTGGGGCTGGCTGGGATGCCAGGCTCCATAAGTCATGATTGGTCTGCCCGGTGGTGAGTGTTGAGATTAGCATGCTGATGGCTGGGGAGGAGTGCACCTGGTTCCTGAATAGGGCTGGGCTTTCCGCACACAATGCTGGCTCCGCCCTCGTGATGCGACTGATGACCCTAGCCCTGCCAGTGAATAGAGTGAGGGGCTGAGCACATCAAGGGTGCGCCAAAACCAGCTGCGACTGGTTTCTCCCCTCACCCTGTGACAAAGACAAAGGATTTATGTGTATAAAAATGGGGCTGTGTCCCCACAGAAACTGTTCTCTGCAAGGATCCTGCCTGAGGGGGCTGCTGCTGGGGCCAGGAGGACCGCCACTTGGATTGTCTATGATACACCTCTGAATGGTTTTAGGCATTATGTGTTTTCCTTCCCTGCACCTCTGAATGTGTTGTTTATGCATCATGTGCCTTGTTCCTTACAACTCTGAATGTATGTTATGCATCATGTGTTATGTGCTTATACCCCTACAGGTATTGTGATACTTAAGTGGTTGTTCTTGCTAGTACAGGTGGTGCTAGTGAGGTGCTAGTTCCCTGCGTGACCTGTTCCTAAGGTGGTTAGGGTTGCGTAGGTGGTACTTACCTGCTACCAGTGATTACTGGGTGTGTGCTTTATGTTCTATTTTGTGCTACAGTGATTTATATTCTATGTCCTAAGTGCTAATTCTACCGAGTGCGAAGTTCTAAAAGTGCCTATTCCTGACAGTGGTCCATGTGGCCCTGTCTTGTACATATCCCCTGTAAATTCTGCCCGTGCCTGTAGGCACATTGTAAAGTGTGTGTTTTATCTAATGTGTTTTGGTATAATACAAAGGCTATTTTTATATATAACCTTGTGTGGAGTTTCCTTTATGGTGGGCCTTGGGTGTTGTTGCTGGGTGCGCACGCAAACCCTTAACCTACATAGCCTCCAAGTTTAGCCTTGCTGCTCGCGCCACGTTACCTAAAGGGTGAGCAGGGGTTATCTTGGCGTGTAACTCCCTTGCCCTGACTTAGGAGTGGTGGTTTCTGACTGACTTTGGCGCAAGCCCTGGCCAGCCAGGGATCCCATTTCTAACATGTGTTCCTCTGAGGGTGCTGTTGGGTTCGGTGTGGATCCGGAAGTGCAGGTGTTCGGCGGTGTTGAGGGTGTCAGCTGCGTGGGTGGCGACTTTGATGGTGGATTTGTTGACAATGGCTATTCCTCCTCCGTTTGCGTTGCCGCGATCCCTGCGGGTGGCATAGTAGCCGTCCGGGATGGTTATGGCGATGTCGAGCGCCGAGGAGTCATTCCACCAGGTCTCGGTCAGGATGGCCACGTCTGGGGCGGAGGTGTCGAGCAGATCCCAGATCTCGACGGTGTGCGGATCGGGTTTTGAGGAGAATGCAGCCGAGGTGGTTGGGTCCAGTCCTTGGAGGTTTGGTGGTTCTGTCGCAGGTGAAGCTGCAGGTGCGGCAGGAGAAGGGTCCATGGGTCCGTTTCGGGGTGGCCTGGAAGCAGGTGTTGTTTCGGCCGGCGTGGAGGCTGCTGGCGTCGTAGTGGAGTCTGGTATCGTGGCGTTCACGGGGTCCAGGGGTTCTGACGCTGGGCACGGTCCAGGCACGGATGGGCGCAGACAGGCTTGCCTTAGGCGCGCCTTCAGCGCGGTCGGGCAACTGCTGCCATTTTAAGGGGATCTAGGAGGGAGGAGCAGCTGGGAGGCGGGAGGCGGGGGTTAGCGAATGGGTGCGGGGCGGGCCGCGGGGGTGGGCCGCAGGGGCAGCAGCAGGGGGAACCACGAGCAGTGGGCAGGGGGGCGAAGAAAAAACGGCGAGGAAAACGGAGCCCAGGAATTGGCCAGTGGAACCAAGGGTGCAGGGCACAAGCGATAGAGGAGCAGCAGCGGGGGGGGGAGTGACCTACCTGGTAAGGTCAAGGGTCGCTCTCCTCACTGCGCGCTGCCGCCACTTAAAGGGGATCTGGGAGGGAGGTGCAGCTGGGAGGAGGGAGTCAGGGGTTAGCTAATGGGTGCGAGTGGCAGGGCCGCAGGGGCAGCAGCGGTGGGAATTCAAGTAATAATTGTATTGATACTGCCTCCAAGTGTTTTTTCTCTCCTGAATTTACATTACGTGACTTGCAATTGAATTTCATGTATTTAAGGACTACGTGCAATGTAGTTCGTCAATGTTTCAGACCTGTGAGTCTGTTCACTGTGTTTATGAACATGTGACAGTATTTAATTCACTCTTACACAAACACTCACTCTCGTGAACAAGAGGGAGTGTCCTCGAAACGCGTCGAGTGGAGCCTGAATAAAGCTCGTATTTCTGCACAAGCAGGCCGGGACAGTCCTTTTTTCAAATTTGATCCTTGGATAAGTTTGGTATATATATATATATATATATATATATATATATATATATATATATATATATATATATATATATATATATATATATATATATATATATATATATATATATATATATATATATATATATATATATATATAATATATTATCGCCAGTAGGTATATATAGTTAGGATTTTTTCTCTATGGAACATTTGAAAATTCTATGTCTAATAACTTTGGCGTTTGTGGACGGAATCGGCTGAAATTTTCAGGAAAATGGCACATTTTGTTTCTGAGCAGCCCCTTAAAATTTGGGGGGGTTCCGTCAAGGGGGGGCCGAGAAAAAAGAGGGGTCCTAAAGCGCGTTTTTCCCATTCATTTTTCCATAGGGCGTTTGGCCTCACTTTTAGCTCGAACGGCTGAATGGATTTGCACGAAACTTGGCAAAATTGTAGGGACTGTTAGCCCGATGTGCCTTTGCTGGGTCTCAATATATGTGCTCCAGTGGATTTTGAGAAATTAACGTTTAAAAAAACAGATATATCTGTGACAGCGTACCGGATAGCGCACCAGTCCGCGTACTTTTCGCGTAACGGAGCTTTGCGAAGCGAAGCTGATTGGCTCTTTGGTGTCTGCCAACATTCTAAACAGTCCGGAGCGGCCGCCATCTTGTCTCTCGGTAGGATCGAGAGACAAGAGGAGGCCAAAACGAAGGGGGAAATGAAGGAAAGGGGGCAAGGTAGACCTCTTCTGACCCCCTAGGATTGATGAGGGGGATATTAAAGTGCCCCGCGGGGCCAAAAAAGAAAAAAAAAATCGTTTTTTTGTCGTAGAGGCGCAAATCGGTACGTGAACCGGGCAGCTAACCGGGCAGCTAACCGGCAGCGTAACGGGAGTCTGAGGAGAAGCTGATTGGCTGTAAACATTGTAAACAGTCTGGAGCGGCCGCCATCTTGTCTCTCGGTAGGATCGAGAGACAAGAGGTGGTGAAAAACAAAGGGGGAAATGAAGGAAAGGGGGCAAGGTAGACCCCTCCTGACCCCCTAGGATTGATGAGGGGGATATTAAAGTGGCCCGCGGGGCTAAAAAAAAAATTGCGATTTTTTGCCGTAGAGGCGCGTCCTGGTACGCGAACGGGGCAGCTAACTGGGCAGCTAACCGGCAGCGTAACGGGAGTCTGAGGAGTAGCTGATTGGCTGTCAACATTGTAAACAGTCCGGAGCGGCCGCCATCTTGTCTCTCGGTAGGATCGAGAGACAAGAGGTGGTGAAAAACGAAGGGGGAAATGAAGGAAAGGGAGCAAGGTAGACCCCTCCTGACCCCCTATGATTGATGAGGGGGATATTAAAGTGCCCCGTGGGACAAAAGAAAACAAAATTGTGATTTTTCAGGATAGAGGCACTTCCCGGTACGCCAACCGGGCAGCTAACCGGCAGCGTAACGGGAGTCCGACATCTTGTGTTTTTGGAGCGTCCGGTTTGCGTGCCGGGTAGCGTTCCGGTAAGCGTAACAAGGGGAAAACCAAGACAAACAGTAAAATAAAATTTAAAGGAATAGATTTCCACCAAACTTGGCAAAATTGTAGGGACTGTTTGTTTGATGTGCCTTTGCAAGGCCTCAAGATATGTGCACGTGTGGATTTTGTCTAATTAAGGTTAAAAAAAAATATATATATCTGTAAGCGTGCTCTAGCGCGCTTACGTTACGGGTTTTGTTTGCACTGCAGAGACGATACGTCACGTTTATGCGACGCGTCATGAGGCGTCTCACGTGGCTACGTGATACGTCACGTAATAAAGAATATATTTTACAGCTATAGATATTAGCTTTTAAAAAACCAATGAAATTCACTGAAAAAACCATAGGTTATAGACCATATATAGTTAGGAATTTGCATTTACAAAACCATGAAAATTCACTGAAAAAACCATTGGTTATAGACCATATATAGTTAGGGATTAGCATTTACAAAACCTTAATTTACTCGCACGAAACCATACAAATTTGCATATATAGTTAGTTGCAATAACTATATATCGCGTACCCGCAATCCACTGCTGATGATGTCACATATTACATCATTCATGACATGGTCAGTGACATCACTGATGACATCACTGATGACATCTCAAATGACATCACTGATGACATCTCAAATGACATCACTGATGACATCACTGATGACATCTCAAATGACATCACTGATGAAATCACTGATAACATCTCATTTGACATTACTGATCACATCACTGATGATATCATTCATGTGATAATACGATGAACCTCTTCAGACTCTAATATAACCTTAGATACAATCAGTGTAAACAGACACTCACAGACTGTCACTCATCCATGGAGTTACTCACACACCTAGTCAGTCATGCAAAGAATCAATCACACCTCCATTTCCTCAACTATACAGTTATACACACCTTACTTAATCAAACATATACTAACACATATTTACTCTCTTATACAATCACTGATACAAGTTCACAATGATCCATACAGCCACTCACACATTCACTGGCTCTTATGCACAGTTATTTATATATGTCAACTCTTACATGTACTGTGTTTTACATATGTACTTACTTTGACATGTAGCACTGAGAAATCCAATCACTCACCAATACACTCATGCAGACAGTCAACCGCCCATACAGCTGTTTCCACATGCACTTTTGAACCCATACATCTACTGAATCAACTGCTCACACATCTATGCACAGAGTCACATACCTATGAGAAAACAAAAAAAGGTCCCTAAACGTTGGGGGTATACCCTATGTCGTACGGTAGCTCACCAAGATGGCTTGGGGGCTATCTACGACTTGACAGAGAAAATTATCTTTTAGATTCAACATGCATACAATACCTAAATCGAGGCTAACAGTCAGTGTAGGAACTCTGTGTACAATTATTCACAACATTTTTTCAAAAAACTCTAATCTTCGCCATTATTTAAAATCAACAGTTTATTGTTTAAAATGTATAACATAATACAGTCTAACAATGCATAAAAAAAATTTCACAATCAGATACAGATTTTAAAAACCAAAAGTCGACGCAGCGTTTCGGTGTCTTGTATCGATGGTAACACCTTCTTCAGGACAGGTTTTTTTTTAAAAATCTCTAGAAAAGTAAAATTACAAAATTATAATCAACAGAGGCCTATTGTACACTGACGTTAGCTACACCATAGTATCACAATTACAATTACAAATACCCTTACACATTCACCTCAACGTTTGTGATGTCTACATTCAGAGTTGTATCTAAAAATTCAGTACATCTCTCACAGGGAGGAGTTCTAGTTTCAGAATCATCCCTCCTCAGATCTTTTCAACTTAGAATCCAACTGTATTACTGTGTATGGTCAAGACATTTTGCTTATCATAAATTCTCAAGGTTATCAGTTATTCTGGTTTGGCACTCTTCATACATTAAACACAACCTTTTCTCTGGTTCCAGATGACATTTACTTTAAAAGGATGTCATATACTGTTTCCTAAAGTCTCATTATTGTGCATTTTGTGCACATTTCCCTTCTTGGTTCAATGATTGAACTGTCTAATTAAACTAGTCACATTTTATATACACAGATTTTATCAACCTACCTCAAACTTTTTGAGGGACTCTGACCATATAGAATATCTTGAGGGTGCAGTTTTTTCACTCATTAATCTGCCTCTCATTAGTGTTTCTTCATTAGATGGAATTTAGGGATACTTATTCCACCTGGAGGGTAAATTACATAATTCAATTTGGTCACATACCCAATAGTACTATAATTACTATGCTTACTAAGTGATACATACAGAGGATCCTTACCTGGACATAAAATTCATGTATGATGTCAATGCTGTATCAGGGGTGACCACCGTATGTCTTTTCAACTTGAAAACATGTTTCTGCAGTTGGACACAAATACATATACATTGTTTTTTTGTTAAATATAATTATGAAACAAATAAACTTGAGTCTTTGTATTAGAGGCCAAAGAATTCTTTTCTCTTGTAATACCTTTTGTATATAGTGTGGGTTAATTTCCAGCTTGTCTTTTTGTAGATAGAGGCTTTTGTATATATTTGCTTCCTTCTACCTTCTTGCGTCCTATTCCTCCGTTATTTTAGCTCCTACTTGTTAACATTGTACTACAGAGGCTCTATCATATGATTTTTATTGCGGAGTTCTTTTCGCGATAGAGCATATTACCCAAGACCAAAGCTTGGGAGACATTCGTCCGAAGACGAAACCCTCAAAGGGGCAGTCTTAAAAGTGTTTACATCTATAGATAAAGCGGATATGTTAATCAAAACAGAGATTCCCGGGCTCGAGGTTGTTACCATCGCTATATGCGTGAGCGGAAATATTGTAGCTCACTCGGCGATGTAGCGACTTTGCCTATGTGCCCATGCTAGTCAATATTATTTTTTCAAGAAAGTTAGATCACGCAAAGCTCAACTACAAGCGAGGCTTTGTACAAGACGGAGATACCCGGGCTCGACATTGTTATCACCGCTGTAAGCGTGAGCGTTGTGATCGAAAATATTCTGGCTCACTCGGCGGTGTAGTGAGTTTGCATATGTGCCCATGCTCGTCAAAATTATTTTTTTATATAAGGATAGGTCGCACAAAGCTCAAACCCGACGGCGCTTTGTGCAAGAACCCTCTATCGATTCTATCGCTTAACCCGGTCCCTTATTGGTTCCTAGGGTACCTCCCTCCTTGTGTTGTCAGAGTCACATACCTCCCAGCCACCCCCACACACACACTCACTCTCCCATACAAATATTTGGGCAACCAATCAATAACCCATATAGTTACTCATATAGCTACTGATCAACACATGCAGCAGTTTACAGTACTACAGAAATAATGATGCACAAATTAAGACAGTTTAGTCACTAACCCATAAACTCAGTGAGACACATTTAATCATTCTCTCATACAGTCAGTCATGCACCTACTAAATCCTTCATCCAAACACTTATACATCCACTCATTCTTCAATATGTAAGACATATTTTAACTTAACAGAAACATACAGTCACTGGATGTTGTCATCAGTGATGTCATCAGTGATGTCATTTGAGATGTCATCAGTGATGTCATTTGAGATGTCATCAGTGATGTCATCAGTGATGTCACTGACCATGTCATGAATGATGTAATATGTGACATCATCAGCATTGGATTGCGGGTGCGCGATATATAGTTATTGCAACTAACTATATATGCGAATTTCTATGGTTTTGTGCGAGTAAATTAAGGTTTTGTAAATGCTAATCCCTAACTATATATGGTCTATAACCAATGGTTTTTTCAGTGAATTTTCATGGTTTTGTAAATGCAAATTCCTAACTATATATGGTCTATAACCTATGTTTTTTTCAGTGAATATATATATATATATATATATATATTCACATAAAAAACCATAGGTTTTACACACGTTATAGTTAGGAAGTAGCATTTAAAAAACCTATGAAATTCACTGAAAAAACCATAGGTTTGACACATGTTATAGTTAGCTGGAAATTTTACTGATATAAAACCAATGAAATTCCACGTTATAGTTAGTTGGACTCACTATAACTTGCGCGTGCAATGCACTGCTGATGACGTCACATATTACATCACTCATGACATGGTCAGTGGTCCTGCAAAGTCATTTTCTGTGATGTCACTTGGAGGGGCCTCACATCTTCCCTTTCGCCCGGGGCCTCAGAAGGCCTAGGACCGGCACTGCCTCCAAACATATTCTGCGAATTCTTAAGAATTCCCCATATGGAATGTTTTCAATGATTGAAGTCTTGTGAAAACTGGTAGCATGTAGGGTTGCATTTGTGGATGTCTCCTTACGATGTAATGTGGTTTGCAATTCATTATTGTGCACATAGATTTCAGTGTCCAAAAATACTATCCTCTCTTTGCTGATGGTATAAGTAAATCTGATCTTTGCATCTGAAGAGTTTAAAATATTAAAGTACTCCTGAAACTCCACAGCTGTACCATCCCACACGATCAGAAGATCCTCTATGTAGCCTAGCCATTTAGTGATCTTATTAACATATTTATCATTGTTGGGGTGCCATGCCACTTGTTGTTCCCACCACCCCATTACAAGACATGCATATGCAGGGCTAAAGGAGAGACCCATTGTAGGAGAGGAGGGTCTGCTTCCTATGGTCACCCCCACTTTTTGCTGTGATTTTCAGTTTTTTCGACTTTAGACTGGCCGTGGCCCTGCTAATCAGGACCACAGTGTTACCACTTTTTACCTGTTCCCTTGCTGTTATCAGGGGCTTATACCTCCTCCCCCTCTTTTAGAGAGTACCTTCCCCTTTAAGTAAATGTGTAGAGACCTAGTGGGAAGGAGGCAGTATAGTCCCTCCCTTCCTTTGAGCTGGTGCTTGGCTTTATTGTGTGTTTCCTGGTTCTAGGCCCCTTCTCCGTGACCCTTGAGTGTATTCCAGTCTTTTCATTTCCTGATCCCTCCTCTACCTTCTTCGTGGGATTAAGTCGAGAGGTGAGCCCCTTTAGGAGACTTCACGCTGCTCGCTGCCTATCTAGAAAGAAGGAGAACCTGTCCTCGGAGAGCTCGCA
The DNA here is from genome assembly GCF_964263255.1 of Lissotriton vulgaris. Taxonomy (NCBI): domain Eukaryota; kingdom Metazoa; phylum Chordata; class Amphibia; order Caudata; family Salamandridae; genus Lissotriton; species Lissotriton vulgaris. The sequence goes on from NC_141685.1 coordinate 56,996,686, forward strand.
TTACCGAGCTCTTTCTGCCAGATATTTTGAATCCGCGGCAGGTGCTGCTAGCTGGCCCTCTTCTTACGCTGGCGTTGCTGCTTGCAGGACTGTCGCGGCTGAAGCCGCTAAGGAAACAAGTATCGCGGCAGGAGCCGCAAAGTGATTTCTGTGACCGCGGCCGCTGCCACCAGCGGGATACGCGCGGCTAGGTCGACAAAAAAGGAAAACACTGTGGCAGGAGCCGCTTGGTGCATACTTGGACCGCGGCCGTTGCCGTTTGCACAGACTTCGTGGCTGTAGCCGTCCTATTAAACTAACCTCGCTGCAAGAGCCGTTAACCAGAATTCCTCCCTCATGGCCGTTGCCGTTCTGGTGGGGAGTCGCGACTGATTGCCGCTAGGATATATTCCGCGGTAGAGGCCGCCATTTAATTACCATAGACACGAGAGAGAGACATAGTGCCATCTACTCCCATTCACAGGACACTGGGGGAGTTATTTTTTTTCTTTTAGCTAGATTGGGTATCGTGTGAGAAATCATCACATTCTGCATATAGCAACTATAATGGAAGTAGACGCATCCTCCAGAGGATGCACCAAGCTTGGTAAATTGTAACTAGGCCTTCTTCTTACCGAGGCGCACGGCAGGAGCCGGCAGCACCGCCTCCAATGCCAAATTATCTAATTTTTTTCTGTTCTTTGTGACTTTAGAGGCGCACGGCAGGAGCCGGCGGCATTGCCTCCCACGTTCCATGGGCCTACCTTGCTAGTGGCTGGGATTCCTTTGTTTGTTACAGTGAGGGAGTCTACAAGTCTATTCTCCCCTCATCCAAGACGCTACGAATTTCCCTTTCAGGGTAAGAGAAATGGTCTGTCCTAATTAGTGTCATATTGTGCTGGATAGTGCTCTCAGAGGTTCCTGCAACAGTAGATAAGCATTAGGGACTTTGTTTTTGTTGTTTCTCCAGGGCCGGCTGAATGTCATTCCCCTGATGTCCTGAGAGTCCTGTTCTCCTTTGGGACATCACCCCCGAAACTTCCTGCCTAGAATCATCCTTCCCTAAAGAAGATAACTCTCTTTCTTACGGTGTATTCTCCCCCTTCCCATGTAGAGCAATTGTCAGTTTTAGACCTGAGTGGAGGATTGCTTTGTGGGGGGAGAGGGGAGGCTCTCATCGTTCCTGCGGTACCTGGTATTCAGGTGAGTGAGGTTGTGACACACAGCCTAGCTGTTCTCTCTCTAAATTGATACCATGTACTTTAGGTACATACCAGATTGGGTATTGGGTCACCTTTGTGAGTCCCTGTATAGTGTACCATAGGTACCCAGGGCATAGGTGCACCCAAGGCCTACCAGGGCCTGCAGCATGTATTATGCCACCCCTGGCTGGCCCTCCAAACTGACACCACAGGCTGTTCACAGAGCCTGGGTACGGTGGTGTAATCACCCCTTACTTAGATATAGTATATCTATATCTACCTTATTTATAGACAAATATACACCTATAAATTACTCCTATGGCAGGCCTTAACAATCCTGGAGGCAGAGTGCTTGGTTTTATGTGAGAGGGTGCCCTAGCATGAGCTGAGCCCCTCTGCAGCTTTCGGAACCATCTCCTTATAGATGTTCTATGATATAGCCATACCGTATACTCTTAGGTACATTATAATCCCTGCGGTTAATGCTAACTTTGGTTTGGCTTTATCAAAATATGTTGTGTAAGGTGTCAAACACTTTGGAATACTACCCCCCCCCCCCCAGTTCTGGTGGCGGGGGGAATTCCACTCTTCTAGAGGGAGAAGACATGTAGGTACTGCTAACCCAGGTTAAAGTAAAATAGAGCCTCAGCATCACAAAATGGATGCTGCTGCCACAGACACAAGCCTGACCTCCTGCTGCTGGACGAAACTCCAGTAGGGGAGGCCTGGACAATAGGTTTCCCGTCAGTTGCTGGGGCACTCAAGCCCACTCTGGCGCGAAACTTGACAAAGGGAAAGGGGTGTAACCACCCCCTTCCCAGATGCACCAATAGGAGGGACCTAGCAGGTAATCCAGCCCCTAAACTGAGTTTAAGTATAGGAGCTGTGTCCCTAGGACTTAGACAACCCTGGACAAATCTTTGCAAGACATATCCTGGAGCTTCGACTTTCCATTCTGACTGGAATATGGAAGACATCTCCCTTGTGGTCAAGTAGTGACCACCCTGTTCAAACAGGCACCATCAGCAACTTTGTTGGTCAGTTTCAAGGCTCCTGTCGGAACCCGAAGACTCTGCGACTCAAGAACTGGACTTTCAGACTTATCTGACCCCAACCCACATCAAAGCTGAGATACGTGGTGGTCATGAGAGACGTGGGACCGGACATCTTTGACATCCTGCATTTTGCTACCTGCTTGACTCCTGAGGCATACTTGCAGTTGTGCATTGGGGTAAGAGAAGCCCCAGCCCCGAGCACTCTTTGCACCGAAGCACAGGCCCTACACTCTGCGAGTGTCCCGTAGGCCCCGCTTTTGCATTTGTGCTTGACACGTGTTCCCCGCTCCTTGCCCGTTGGCAAGCGAGTCCCCCAAAGACTCTTTCACCTTTAACTTGCTTTCCTGGTTGCTCCAGGCTTGTTCAGGCTTCCCTACAAAGGAGAAGCGACCCAGACCTTGCTGGTCTGACTCGAAGCCAATCTTCATCTCCTGCGTGGATTGCGTTTGCCAAGGCTTGTTGGGTCCAATCCGGATACCGACACCGCAGTCAACTAGATCCTTCGTGGAACAGCTTGAATCCAGCTCCTGGTTGTCGTCGACACCTCCTGGACCTTGTGGCTGCAGAGACAAGCTTCACCTCTTCATCTGAGATCATTGCGACATCGCCTGGTTCCTTCCTGGTCACTGGCTAGTGACCCAGACTCTGTCCCTTCTGCTTTCAGGTTCTTCAGATCTTCGATCCACCCGGACACTTTTCCTCTGGTCGCCTGCAGCACTTCTTTGCAGATCTCTATTGAAAACATCGACGAAACCTGACACCAAAAGGCACCTATGCACCCGGCTTCCCTGGGTGAGGTTACACGAGTAATCCGGTGCTCCCGTGGGTCTGGACTCTCGAAGTGTCCTAGTCTAAAGGGGTTTTGTTGTAGTCCATCCGGAAGTGCCCTTAAACAGTAACTTTGTAACTTCTTCGTTTCCCATAGACAGTCAATGGTAACTGGCGGATGTGTTTAGACACTGCACACGTCTCCCGTGGGCCTCCTACTTCCTAACCTTTGGTTGTTTAGAGTAGCTCTCTTATAAAAGAGAGAGGGACCCCAAGGCCAAAGGGATAGGGTTCTACAACTGACTATAGTCAAAATAAGATTCCCTTTGGGCACCTTAACGTAGAGACATAAATTCTTACAAACACTTAAATATAGACTTATCAACAACAAAAGCAAAATATGGAAGCAAAACAAAGATATATATAATAACAGTGAAAACACTATAGTAAAATAATTCTGCACGATTTATTAGTATACAAAGAAACTTAATTAAAATTCGGAAACAAACATTGTTAAAAAAGGACAAATTACATAAAATTGATCAAAAGATTCCTATTATTAAAAAGGAGATACAAAACAGGAACTAAATTCAGCAAAAAGTCAGAATTTTCCCTAATTTTTATCAGTTGTATTTCTCCTTTTGCATCGACGCGTTTCGGGGGTCTTTAGCATTTAACCACCTTCATCAGGAATACAATAAATGTCTCCCAATAGTTCTCCAAAATATGTTGATTAAACATCATCAGGGGTATATACCTCCTTATCTGTACAATTAAATTCTGATTAGTTCTCGTCCAGCGATATATCAAATATCCATTAAAAACATATCTTCCTTGGCAGATGTGAGATGTCATCAAGAGGGAAGATAGCACCGGATGATACGGTATGAGCCTCTACAGATCCTCTGTTAAATAGTGATGTTCAAAGGACCCAGATAACATTAATCTTCTAAAATAGCGCTGTACCATGAAACTAACGTCATCACATGTGTACAACAATGTCACTATACTTGTAACCTCATCAATGCACGCGGTAGAAAAGTAGCCATTCAATGATAAAAACTGCCTCTTCACGGGGTTGTATCCACACGTATATACCCAGATCAAACGTGAAAAACCGGCGGCTTAGTGGGGGAACTATTTTCAACTGCATGTGTAATTATCAGCGTGCCCTCCCTGCAACTCCCCAAATGGAGCGTGAAAAGCGGCGGCTTTACGGGAGAAATATATTCAGCTGCACGTGTCAATATCAGCGTGCACTCCCTTCTTATATAGAAAGCCAGCGTCCCGCGTGCTGCTTCAGTAAAAAAAAAAGTTTGCCGTATTTTCACGCTCCATTTGGGGAGTTGCAGGGAGGGCACGCTGATAATTACACGTGCAGTTGAAAATAGTTCCCCCACTAACCGCCGGTTTTTCACATTTGATCTGGGTATATACGTGTGGATACAACCCCGTGAAGAGGCAGTTTTTATCATTGAATGGCTACTTTTCTACCGCGTGCATTGATGAGGTTACAAGTATAGTGACATTGTTGTACACATGTGATGATGTTAGTTTCATGGTACTGCGCTATTTTAGAAGATTAATGTTATCTGGGTCCTTTGAACGGTTGTATGTCTAAACCACTACTGCCTAAACCACGATAGGCTTAACCACGTAAGCCTAACCACGATCTATTTTTAACCACTACCTTTTTAAACACGACTTCCTAAACCACGAAATTAAACATCTCGTGTTTGGCCTTTAGATGGCACTATTGTATTTGCAATACTTCTTGCATAAACCTTTTTTTTTTTTAAACTGTTCTAAATGTTATATTTTTTTAAAAATTTAACAACGCATACCATTATTTATTTATTTTTTATGTATCCTTTTTTTGGGGGGAGACCCCCCCAGCCCCCCCAATCTTACCTTAATTATGAGGAGTGACGTTATACAGGACACGTTATACTTCGTTGTTCAGCCTTTCGTTGTTCCGTCCGACGTTGTTCTTTATTCTTCGTTATTCTCCCCTCGTTGTTCAGGTGAGTCGTGGTTAAATCATCGTGGTTTAGGATGTTTCCCCCTTTGAACATCACTATTTAACAGAGGATCTGTAGAGGCTCATACTGTATCATCCGGTGGTATCTTCCCTCTTGATGACATCTCACATCTGCCAAGGAAGATATGTTTTTAAAGGATATTTGATATCTCGCTGGACGAGAACTAATCAGAATTTAACTGTACAGAGAAGGAGGTATATACCCCTGATGCTGTTTAATCAACATATTTTAGAGAACTATTGGGAGATATTTATTGTATTCCTGATGAAGGTGGTTAAATGCTAAAGACCGCCGAAACGCGTTGATGCAAAAGGAGAAATACAACTGATAAAAATTAAGGAAAATTCTAACTTTTTGCTGAATTTAGTTCCTGTTTTGTATCTCCTTTTTAATAATAGGAATCTTTTGATCAATGTTATGTAATTTGTCCTTTTTTTAACAATGTTTGTTTCCCAATTTTAATTAAGTTTCTTTGTATACTAATAAATCGTGCAGAATTATTTTACTATAGTGTTTTCACTGTTATTATATATATATATATCTTTGTTTTGCTTCCATATTTTGATTTTGTTGTTGATAAGTCTATATTTAAGTGTTTGTAAGAATTTATGTTTAGAGTAGCCCCAGCGATTCCCCAGGCCCGCTTTCTATTCCAGACGTGGTTCTTATACCACTATTTTAGTATATGGTTTGTGAGGCCCCTAGGGCAAAACTGTATTTGTGCAACTTATCGTATGCTAATTAAGTAACTTGTATTGTGCTTTTACCTCTGATCTCATAAAGTGTGCAGAGGGGTTGTGTTTAGAATAACTACATATATATTTGATATATACATTGTGTGGTGTCCTTTCATTTGCTATCAAGGGATTATAATTGGTAAATCAAACCTGCTTTACATGCTCTCTGAAGTCTTAGCCTTTGACTGCTGGTCCATGCTACCACTAGGATAGCTTTCTATAAGGTTGACTTTACAACCACCATCAATAAGGGTCGATTAGACTGGTGCAAGGTGCCCACTAGAACTAGTGGACATCATATGCCAGGCTAACTTCTCACAACGGCCCTGTAACAAAAACGTCCCCAAAACCGGCCCACACCTGTGCGGCGCACCGGGGGATTGCCCGGTGCCCGCTATGGCCAGTCCGGCCCCGGCCTCCTTGTGCTGAGGGGGTGCCGCTGCCAGAGGCGGCCACAGTGGACGGCGGGAGAGGCGGCAGAGCCGAGGCGGTGAACCGGGGAAGACTGGACACCTGGTGAGCAGTGATCCAGGACAGGACAGGGAGGGGACAAGAGAAGGGGGGCATGGAAGGGCTGGACCAGCAGATAACAGTGCTGGGTCAGACCCCGGACAGGACGGGGAGGGGACAAGGGAGGCAGGAAACGGCTGGGGTCAGACCCCTGAAAGGACAGGGTGGGGACAGGGGAATGGAGGCAGGGAAGGGCTGCACCAGCAGATAACTGGGTCAGACCCCGGACAGGACGGGGAAGGGATAAGGGAGACAGGGAAAGGCTGGGGTCAGACCCCAGACAGGACTGGGTGGGGACAAGGGAGGCAGGAAACGGCTGGGGTCAGACCCCTGAAAGGACAGGGTGGGGACAAGGGAATGGAGGCAGGGAAGGGCTGCACCAGCAGATAACAGCGCTGGGTCAGACCCCGGACAGGACGGGGAAGGGACAAGGGAGACAGGGAAAGGCTGGGGTCAGACCCCAGACAGGACTGGGTGGGGACAAGGGAATGGAGGCAGGGAAGGGCTGGGTCAGCTCAGTCATAAATTTAATCTCAGGAATTCGGTAGGGAGGTGGGGGGATATGGTATCTGGCACAGGGGCCTCTTTCTACGGGGAATTTTCATAAGAGAAGAGGTGCTGCTGCTCCAGAGTTTGAGGTGAGCGGGGAGCCGTGGGAGGGGCGGAGTACCGTCAAACAGAAGGGGGAGTGAGATGCTGCTGCAGCCTGCAGGGGGTTTGTGACTGGGCCGTCACTATTAAGGACACGTAGACAGCAGCCTAGTTTATTTAGGTTTGTGAGATTGCTTATGTTGTGATAGAGGGGAAAGGTAATGTGTTAACAGGAAGGCAGGTAAAACAAAAGACAAAACGTGAAGGCAAGGAACTTCAACCCATAGAGACTGTAGCAAACATAAGAAGTAAGTCGCAGACAGCAGGGCGCACGGAGCTGAGTTTAATGGTCACTTGTAGAGACTCGAAGCATTGACAGCCGCACAAAGACACGAGTGGACTGGAAGCTTCCCTGGGCGGGCACAGCAGAGCCCGCGCCAGTCAGTGCAGGGGATCGGATCTGGGGGTGCGTGGTGCGTGTCAGGGGGGGAGGGGTGGGGGATACCGCAGAGGTTCATGGGCGAGGGGGGGGGGAGGGGGTCGGGGCTTTGGCACCAACAGAGGGGGGCAGAGGAGGACAATGCAGGCACAGCACCGGGGGCACCCGTGTGGAAGGGGATGGGGTCAGGGCATGGCTGGTGAGGGGTTAGGGGCATGGCTCGTTAGGGGGGCTGGCTCTCGGTGCTGAGGCTCAGTGCAGGGCTGCGGGGAGTCCATGGCAGAGACCAGAGGGGGGGGGGGGCGGTGACTGGAGAGCGGCACGGACAGGCGGTGATCCTCGGCAGACAGGACAGTGCCCTCAACACCCCCCCCCCCCCCGCTCCTCGGTGGGGGGGGGGGGGGGGGTTCTGCTCGGAGCCGAGGCTCGGACCGGTCCACTCTGGGTCAAGGTTTGAATCTCGGCGCCTCGGCCTCCGGTGACCCTCGGCGGGCGGGCGGTGTCTGTGTCTCCCAGGGAGGGGGTCGCTCCAGGCCAGGCTGCCCCGGGGGAGGGTTTACAAGGTAAGAAGAATGGAGTGAGGCGCTCAGAGTCCACGTGGACGCCCCACACCTGGAGGAGGAGAGGGGGGACGGGGGAGCAAGTATCTAAAGCATTGTATACAAGGCGGGGGGGGGCAGCCTTTCATCCTTCCGAGGCCGAGTGGGAACATGACGGAGCAGCACAGGGCGCGGGGGAGGCGGGGGTGGGAGGGAAGCGGCGGCCCCCGAAGGTGAGGAGAGCACGCGGGCTGACCCTGATACGGAGCGCGTGACCCGCGAGCTGACCCTGACACGGAGCGCGTGACCCGCGACCTCACCCTCACAGGTGCGTGGCCTGGATTTCACGTCATGACCCAGGGACCTATGAAAGGGGAAAAAACGCCCACGTCACTGGAAGGGGGAAAGAGAAGAACCCGGAAGGAGCGGAGCACGAGGAAACGCCGAAGGTCAGCTGCCCACCGCTGACCCCAGAGACGAGGGGCGCGCGAGGCCGACGTCACAACTGACCCCAGAGACGAGAGGCCACGAGGCCAGGGTGCTGACCCCAGAGACGAGGGGCGCGCGAGGCCCACGCCGCCAGCTGATCCCAGAGGCGCGCGAGGCCGACGCAGCGCTCCGCCACGTCCCTGCAGGCACGCGGCCGACGCAGGTACGTGCCACCCTTTCAGAGGGGCCCGGGAGGGGTCACCCTCCATCACCCCCGGGGGTGCACCCCTGAACCCCCCTCCTCTGTCGCGGGGCTCCCAGTGACTCTCTGAGGAGGAGTGACCTCCTCCAGGGGTCCAGCTCGGGTCTGTCCCTCCCTCCATCACCCCCGGGGGTGCACCCCTGAACCCCCTCCTCTGTCGCGGGGCTCCCAGTGACTCTCTGAGGAGGAGTGACCTCCTCCAGGGGTCCAGCTCGGGTCTGTCCCTCCCTCCATCACCCCCGGGGGTGCACCCCTGAACCCCCTCCTCTGTCGCGGGGCTCCCAGTGACTCTCTGAGGAGGAGTGACCTCCTCCAGGGGTCCAGCTCGGGTCTGTCCCTCCCTCCATCACCCCCGGGGGTGCACCCCTGAACCCCCTCCTCTGTCGCGGGGCTCCCAGTGACTCTCTGAGGAGGAGTGACCTCCTCCAGGGGTCCAGCTCGGGTCTGTCCCTCCCTCCATCACCCCCGGGGGTGCACCCCTGAACCCCCTCCTCTGTCGCGGGGCTCCCAGTGACTCTCTGAGGAGGAGTGACCTCCTCCAGGGGTCCAGCTCGGGTCTGTCCCTACCTCCATCACCCCCGGGGGTGCACCCCTGAACCCCCTCCTCTGTCGCGGGGCTCCCAGTGACTCTCTGAGGAGGAGTGACCTCCTCCAGGGATCCAGCTCGGGTCTGTCCCTCCCTCTGTCGTGTTTTAAGGTCTCTCAAAAGTGCCCAGGTGTGTGTGCGCCTCTTAGTCGTCCGAGACTGTAACACTGCCCGGATCCCCTCCATTTTCCCCTTTGTATTCCTTCTCCCTCTAGCCCTCAACTGCCACGCACTTTTTTTCCCCGAAAGTGAAAATTTAATGGGAAGGTTGGAGGTTTTTAAAATTGGGTTTTATTGCTAAAAGACATAACAATATTGTTGACTATCATATCAATTTGTCTTTTCTGTTCCTATTGCATCCTTCTGATTTTTTTTTTCTAGTGTCCGAGTATTTATCTCATATATTTAAAAATTGTTATTGGCATTTGAAACAATACTTCCAATTTCACTGCCACGCTAGGCAGTGCGATATGAACAATCATACAACCATTTGTGACTCAAGTCAAGTCAGAGATTTATATAGCGCGCTACATACCCGGAGGGTCTCAAGGCGCTTGGAGAAGGGTGGGGAGTTACTTGTCGAATATCCAAGTTTTAAGTTGCTTTCTGAATGCTAGGTGGTTCTGAGTGAGACGAAGGTGAGTGGGGAGTGAGTTCCAGGTTATAGCTGCGAGGTAGGAGAAGGATCTACCTCCCATGGTGGTTTTATTGATGCTAGGTACGGTAGCAAGCGCTTGGTTGGAGGATCGTAGTTGGCGGGAGGGGGTGTAGAAGGAGAGTCGTGTGTTGAGGCATTCGGGTCCAAGTTCGTAAAGTGCTTTGTGTGCGTGGAGTTAGGAGGCGGAAAGTAATCCTCTTATTGACGGGGAGCCAGTGGAGGTTTTTCAGGTAATTAGAGATGTGGTCATTACGTGGGATGTCTAGTATGAGTCTGGCTGATGCGTTCTGGATGCGTTGGAGTTTTTTCTGGAGTTTTGCAGTGATACCGGCGTATAGGGTGTTTCTGTAGTCCAGGCGGCTGGTGACCAGTGCGTGGGTGACCGTTTTTCTGGTTTCGGTGGGGATCCAGCGAAATGTTTTTTTGAGCATGCGAAGAATGTTGAAGCAAGATGATGAAACGGCGTTGACTTGTCTGTTCATCGAGAGTGAGGAGTCCAGGATGACGCCCAGGTTCCGAGCGTGGTCCGTCGGGATGGGTGCTTTTCCAAGGGCCCCTGGCCACCAAGAGTCATCCCAGGCGGAGGGGGAGGTACCTAAGATAAGGACTTCTGTTTTGTCTGAGTTAAGTTTCAGATGGCTGTGCTTCATCCATTCGGCTACATCTTTCATTCCTTCATGTAGCTTGGTTTTGGCGGTGTTAGGGTCTTTGGTGAGTGATAGGATCAGTTGAGTGTCATCAGCGTAGGAGATGATGTTGAGGTTGTGTTGGCGTGCGATGGCCGCGAGGGGGCTCATGTATAGGTTGAAGAGGGTGGGACTGAGTGAGGACCCTTGTGGTACGCCGCAGATGACTTCAGTGGCCTCTGAGTGGAATGGTGGGAGGCGGACTCTCTGGGTTCTTCCGGTGAGGAACGAGGTGATCCATTCCAGTGCTATTCCTTGGATTCCGATGTTTCTGAGGCGCTGTAGAAGGGTGCTATGGCAGACTGTGTCGAAGGCTGCGGAGAGGTCGAGGAGGATGAGGGCGACTGTGTCTCCATTGTCCAGTAGAGTTCGAATGTCGTCTGTTGCTGCGATGAGTGCGGTCTCAGTGCTGTGTTTGGCTCGGAAGCCGGACTGTATGTATGTATGTATGTATAGGCATTTATATAGCGCACTACTTACCCGTAGGGTCCCAAGGCGCTTCGACCGCTGCGAAACCCTTCCTGGCTTCCCTGAGAGATGGTCCCTTAATGGGTATCTCCAGGGTGAGACCAGGCATCCCCGGCGGTCTGGTGGGGCCGTTAGTGAAGATGAGGCAAGCTAATGCTCAGAGTTGCCGAGTGTGAACGCTGATCAGAGTGGGCACCGAGGCGAGAGAATTATCGAGTCCACTGACCCTGGTCCAGAAACCTGCCGCGCCGGGAATCGAACCCTGGTCCCGGGCCGTCCTCTGCTCGCGGGTCTGCCGCCTCTAACCAGTGAGCCACACTACTACTGTGAGGAGTCGAGGGATTTGTTGGTTTCGAGGAAGGCGGCGAGCTGGTTGTTGACAGCTTTCTCGATGACTTTGGCCGGGAATGGGAGGAGCGAGATGGGGCGGTAGTTTTTGAGTTCGGTGGGGTCAGCTGTGGGTTTTTTCAGAAGGGCGCTGAGTTCGGCGTGTTTCCAGCTTTCTGGGAAGGTGCCGGATTTGAGGATTGAGGGAGCAGTTGATGACGTCTCGGAGGTGTAGTGCTATGATGGAGTCTGCTTTGTTGAAGATGTGGTGAGGGCAAGGGTCTGAGGGGGATCCTGAATGGATGGAGTTCATCAGGCGAATGGTGTCCTCAGTGGAGATTGGGTTCCAGTCATTAAGGATGTTCACGGGGGGTGAAGGTCCTGCAGAAGGTTGGGTGGGTTGGTCTCCGGGTCGGTTGTCGAAGCTGTTGTGGATGTCTGCGATTTTGTTGTGGAAGAACGAAGCTAGGGAGTCGCAGAGGGCTTGAGAGGGGGTGATGTCGTTGGAGTTGGCTGAGGGGTTGGTAAATTCTCTGAGCTGTGCTCTTCTATCCGGGGCCCCTTGGGCTGAGCTAGTCTATTCTATCTGGGGGCCCTGGAGCTGAGCTGGGCACTTCTAACCGGGGGCCTCAGGCACTGAGCAGGGCTTTTCTATCTGGGGCCCCTGGGCCTGAGCGGGGCTCTTTAACCACGGGCCCCTGGGCCTGAGCTGGGCTCTTCTATCTGGGGCCCCTGGGGCTGAGCTGGGCTTTTCTATCCGGGGGCCCTGGGGCTGAGCTGGGCTCTTCTATCTGGGGGCCCCTGGGGCTGAGCTGGGTTTTTCAATCTGGGGCCCCTGTGGCTGAGCTGGGTTTTTCAATCTGGGGCCCCTGGGGCTGAGCTGGGCTCTTCTATCTGGGGGCCCCTGGGGCTGAGCTGGGTTTTTCAATCTGGGGCCCCTGTGGCTGAGCTGGGATTTTCAATCTAGGGCCCCTGGGGCTGAGCGGGGCTCTTTTATCCGGGGTCCCTGGGGCTGAGCTGGGCTTTTCAATCCGGGTGTCCTGGGCTAAGCTGGGATCTTCTATCTGGGGGGCCTGATTCTGAGCTGGGCCCTTCTATCCGGGGGCTAAGCTGGGTTTTTCAATCTGGGGCTTCTGGGGCTGAGCGGGGCTCTTTTATCCGGGGCCCCTGGGGCTGAGCTGGGCTTTTCAATCCGGGTGTCCTGGGCTGAGCTGGGATCTTCTATCCAGGGGCCACTGGGACTGAGCTGGGCTCTTCCATCTGGGGGCCCTGGTGCTGAGCTTGTCTATTCTATCCAGGGGCCCTGGAGGGGGCTGGGCTCTTCTATGCGGGGCCCCTTGGGCTGAGCTAGTCTATTCTATCAGGGGGTCCAGTCGCTGAGCTGGGGTCTTCTATCTGGGGGCCCCTGGGGATGAGCTATACTCTTCTATCCGGGGGCCCTTGGGGCTGAGCTGGGCTCTTCTATCCGGGGGCCCCTGGGGCTGAGCTGGGCTCTTCTATCTGGGGGCCCTGTTGCTGAGCTGGGCTCTTCAATCCGGGGGCCTCTGGGGCTGAGCTGGCCCCTTCTATCCGGGGGCCCCAGGGGCTGAGCTGGGCTCTTCTATCCGGGGGCCCCTGGGGCTGAGCTGGGCTCTTCTATCCGGGGCCCCTGGGACTGAGCTGGTCTATTCTATCCGGTGGCTCCTGGGGAGGGCTCTTCTATCCGGAGCTGAGCTGGGCTCTTCTATCCAGGGCTCCTTGGCTCTTCTATCCAGGGCTCCTTGGCTCTTCTATCCTGGGGCCCTGGGGCTGAGCTGGGCTCTACTATCCCGGGGCCCTAGGGGCTGAGCTGGGCTCTTCTATCTGGGGGCCTCTGGGGGGGGGTTGGGCTCTTCTATCTGGGGCTGTGCTATACTCTTCTATCCGGAAGCACTTGGGGCCGAGCTGGGCTCTTCTATCGGGGGGCCCCTGGGGCTGAGCTGGGCTCTTCTATCTGGGGGCCTCTGGGGCTCAGCTGCACTCTTCTATCCTGGGGCCCCTCGGGCTGAACTTGTCTATTCTATCCAGGGGCCCCTGGGGAGGGCTGGGCTCTTCTATCTGGAGGGCCTCTGGGGCTGAACTGGGGTCTTCTATCCGGGGGCCCCTGGGGCTGAGCTGGGCTCTTCTATCCGGGGGCCCCTGGGGCTGAGCTGGGCTCTTCTATCTGGAGGGCCTCTGGGGCTGAGCTGGGCTTTTCTATCCGGGGCCCCTTGGGCTGAGCTAGTCTATTCTATCTGGGGCCCTGGAGCTGAGCTGGGCCCTTCTATCCGGGGGCCTCAGGGGCTGACTTTTAGCCTCAGGGGCTGAGCAAGGCTTTTCTATCTGGGGCCTCTGGGGCTGAGCGGGGCTCTTTTATCCGCGGGCCCCTGGGGCTGAGCTGGGCTCTTCTATTTGGGGGCCCTGGTGCTGAGTTGGATCTTCTATCTGGGGGCCTCCGAGGCTGAGCTGGGCTCTTCTATCCGGGGGCCCCTGGGGCTGAGCTGGGCTCTTAAAATCCGGGGGCCCTTGGGGCTGAGATGGGCTCTTCTATCCGGGGACCCCTGGGGCTGAGCTGGGCTCTTCTATGTGGGGGCCCTTGGGGCTGAGCTGGGCTCTTCTATCCGGGGGCCCTTGGGGTTGAGCTGGGCTCTTCTATCGTGGGCCCCTGGGGCTGAGCTGGGCTCTTCTATCCGGGGGCCCTAGGGGCTGAGATGGGCTCTTCTATCCGGGGGCCTCTGGTGGGGCTGGGCTCTTCTATCCGGACCCCTGGGGATGAGCTATACTCTTCTATCTGGGGGCCCTTGGGGCTGAGCTGGGCTCTTCTATCCGGGGCCCCTGGGGCTGAGCTGGGCTCTTCTATCTGGAGGGCCTCTGGGGCTGAGCTGGGGTCTTCTATCCGGGGGCCCCTGGGGCTGAGCTGGGCTCTTCTATCTGGGGCCCCTGGGGTTGAGCTATACTCTTTTATCCAGGGCCCCTGGGACTGAGCTGGGCTCTTCTATCCGGGGGCCTCTGGGGGGCTGGGCGCTTCTATCTGGGGCCCCTGGGGCTGTGCTATACTCTTCTATCCGGGGACACGTGGGGCCAAGCTGGGCTCTTCTATCCGGGGGCCCCTGGGGCTGAGCAGGGCTTTTCTATCTGGGGCCCCTGGGGCTGAGCGGGGCTCTTTTATCCGCGGGCCCCTGGGGCTGAGCTGGGCTCTTCTATCTGGGTGCCCTGGTGCTGAGCTGGGCTCTTCTATCTGGGGGCCTCTGGGGCTGAGCTGGGCTCTTCCATCCGGGGGCCCTTGGGGCTGAGCTGGGCTCTTCTATCAATCAATCACTCAATCAATCAGTGACACTTATAGAGCGCGCTACATACCCATAGGGTCTCAAGGCGCTGGGGGGGGGGGTGCCGCTACTGCTCGAACAGCCAGGTCTTCAGCTTCTTCCTGAAGGAGAGGTGGTCTTGGGTCAGGCGCAGGTCGGTCGGGAGGGAGTTCCAGGTCTTGGCGGCCAGGTAGGAGAAGGACCTTCCTCTTGTAGTCGCTCTTCGGATGCGGGGGACGGCGGCGAGGGCGTGGTTGGCTGATCGGAGGTGGCGTTTGGGAGCGTAGAAGTTGATCCGGCTGTTGAGGTAGCTCGGGCCTTGGTCGTGTAGGGCTTTGTGTGCGTGGGTGAGGAGGCGGAAGGTGATTCTTTTGTTGACGGGGAGCCAGTGAAGGTTCTATCCGGGGGCCCCTGGGGCTGAGCTGGGCTCTTCTATCTGGGGGCCCCTGGGGCTGAGCTGGGTTCTTCTATCTGGAGGGCCTCTGGGGCTGAGCTGGGGTCTTCTATCCGGGGGCCCCTGGGGCTGAGCTGGGCTCTTCTATTTGGGGGCCCCTGGGGCTGAGCTGGGCTCTTCTATGTGGGCCCCTCGGACTGAACTGGTCTATTCTATCCAGTGGCTCCTGGGGAGGGTTGGGCTCTTCTATCCGGAGCTGAGCTGGGCTCTTCTATCCAGGGGCCCTGGGCTCTTCTATCTGGGGCCCCTGGGGCTGAGCTATACTCTTTTATCCGGGGCCCCTCGGGCTGAGCTGGGCTCTTCTATCCGGGGGCCTCTCGGGGGCTGGGCGCTTCTATCTGGGGGCCCCTGGGGCTGAGCTGGGCTCTTCTATCATGAGCCCTTGGGGCTGAGCTGGGCTCTTCTATCCGGGGCCCTAGGGGCTGAGCTGGGCTCTTCTATCCGGGGGGCTCTGGGGCTGAGCTGGACTCTTCTATCAGCGGCCCCCTGGGAATGAGCTGGGCTCTTCTATCTGGGGGCTCCTGGGGCTGAGCTGTGCTCTTCTATCCGGGGCCCCTGGGACTGAGCTGGTCTATTCTATCCGGTGGCTCCTGGGGAGGGCTGGGCTCTTCTATCCGGAGCCGAGCTGGGCTCTACTATCCAGGGCCCCTGGGCTCTTCTATCTGGGGCCCCTAGGGCTAAGCTATACTCTTCTATCCGGGGCCTTTGGGGCTGAGCTGGGCTCTTCTATCCGGGGGCCTCTGGGGGCTGGGCTCTTCTATCTGGGACCTCTGGGGCTGAGCTGCGCTCTTCTATCCAGGGGCCCCTGGGCCTGAGCTTCTCTATTCTATCCGGGGGCCCCTGGGGCGGGCTGGGCTCTTCTATCCGGGGGCCCCTGGGGCTGAGCTGTGCTCTTCTATCGGGGGCCCCTTTGGCTGAGCTAGTCTATTCTATCTGGGGGCCCTGGAGCTGAACTGGGCCCTTCTATCCGGGGGCCTTAGCGGCTGAGCAGGGCTTTTCTATCTGGGGCCCCTGGGGCTGAGCGGGGCTCTTTTATCCGGTGCCCCTGGGGCTGAGCTGGGCTTTTCAATCCGGGGCCCCTGGGCTGAGCTGGGATCTTCCATCCGGGGGCCTCAGGGGCTGAGCAGGTCTTTTCTATCTGGGGCCCCTAGGGGCTGAGATGGGCTCTTCTATCTGGGAACCTCTGGGGGGGGCTGGGCTCTTCTATCCGGGACCCCTGGGGATGAGCTATACTCTTCTATCCGGGGGCCTCTGGGGCTGAGCTGGGCTCTTCTATCTGGGGACCCTGGGGCTGAGCTGGGCTCTTCTATCTGGGGGCCCCTGGGGGCTGAGCTGGTCTATTCTATCCGGTGGCTCCTGGGGAGTGCTGGGCTCTTCTATCCGGAGCTGAGCTGGGCTCTTCTATCCAGGGCCCCGGGCTCTTCTATCCGGGGCCCCTGGGGCTGAGCTGAGCTCTTCTATCTGGGGCCCCTGGGTCTGTGCAATACTCTTCTATCCGGGGGCACGTGGGGCCGAGCAGGGCTCTTCTATCCGGGGGCCGCTGG
This sequence comes from Lissotriton vulgaris, assembly GCF_964263255.1. Taxonomy (NCBI): domain Eukaryota; kingdom Metazoa; phylum Chordata; class Amphibia; order Caudata; family Salamandridae; genus Lissotriton; species Lissotriton vulgaris. Next base: position 57,013,264 of record NC_141685.1, read on the forward strand.
GGCTTAGCTGTGCTCTTCTATCCGGGGGTCCCTGGGGCTGAGCTTGTCTATTCTATCCGCCCCCTGGGGAGGGCTGGGCTCTTCTATCCGGGGCCCCTTGGGCAGAGCTAGTCTATTCTATCTGGGGGCCCTGGAGCTGAGCTGGGCACTTCTATCCGGGGGCCTCAGGCACTGAGCAGGGCTTTTCTATCTGGGGCCCCTGGGGCTGAGCTGGGCTCTTCTATCTGGGCCCCTCGGACTGAACTGGTCTATTCTATCCAGTGGCTCCTGGGGAGGGTTGGGCTCTTCTATCCGGAGCTGAGCTGGGCTCTTCTATCCAGGGCCCCTGGGCTCTTCTATCTGGGGCCCCTGGGGCTGAGTTATACTCTTTTATCCGGGGCCCCTGGGGCTGAGCTGGGCTCTTCTATCCGGGGGCCTCTGGGGGGCTGGGCGCTTCTATCTGGGGCCCCTGGGGCTGTGCTATACTCTTCTATCCGGGGACACGTGGGGCCGAGCTGGGCTCTTCTATCCGGGCGCCCCTGGGGCTGAGCAGGGCTTTTCTATCTGGGGCCCCTGGGCTGAGCTGGGCTCTTCTATCCGGGGGCCCTTGGGGCTGAGATGGGCTCTTCTATCCGGTGGCCCCTGGGGATGAGCTGGGCTGTTCTATCTGGGGGCCCCTGGGGCTGAGCTGGGTTTTTCAATCTGGGGCCCCTGTGGCTGAGCTGGGTTTTTCAATCTGGGGCTGAGCAGGGCTCTTTTATCCGGGGCCCCTGGGGCTGAGCTGGGCTTTTCAATCCGGGTGTCCTGGGCTGAGCTGGGATCTTCTATCTGGGGGCCCCTGGGGCAGAGCTGGGCTCTTCTATCCCGGGGCCCTAGGGGCTGAGCTTGGCTCTTCCATCCGGGGGCCTCTGGTGGGGTTGGGATCTTCTATCTGGGGCCCCTGGGGCTGAGCTGGGCTCTTCTATCTGGGGGCCTAAGGGGCTGAGCAGGTCTTTTCTATCCGGGGCCCCTAGGGGCTGAGATGAGCTCTTCTATCTGGGAACCTCTGGGGGGGCTAGGCTCTTCTATCCGGGACCACTGGGGATGAGCTATACTCTTCTATCCGGGGGCGCCTGGTGCTGAGCTGGGCTCTTCTATCCGGGGGCCTCTGGGGCTGAGCTGGGCTCTTCTATCTGGGGACTTGGGGGTGAGCTGGGCTTTTCTATCTGGGGCCCCTGGGCTGAGCTGGGCTCTTCTATCCGGGGGCCCTTGGGGCTGAGATGGGCTCTTCTATCCGGTGGCCCCTGGGGATGAGCTGGGCTGTTCTATCTGGGGGCCCCTGGGGCTGAGCTGGGTTTTTCAATCTGGGGCCCCTGTGGCTGAGCTGGGTTTTTCAATCTGGGGCTGAGCAGGGCTCTTTTATCCGGGGCCCCTGGGGCTGAGCTGGGCTTTTCAATCCGGGTGTCCTGGGCTGAGCTGGGATCTTCTATCTGGGGGCCCCTGGGGCAGAGCTGGGCTCTTCTATCCCGGGGCCCTAGGGGCTGAGCTTGGCTCTTCCATCCGGGGGCCTCTGGTGGGGTTGGGATCTTCTATCTGGGGCCCCTGGGGCTGAGCTGGGCTCTTCTATCTGGGGGCCTAAGGGGCTGAGCAGGTCTTTTCTATCCGGGGCCCCTAGGGGCTGAGATGAGCTCTTCTATCTGGGAACCTCTGGGGGGGCTAGGCTCTTCTATCCGGGACCACTGGGGATGAGCTATACTCTTCTATCCGGGGGCGCCTGGTGCTGAGCTGGGCTCTTCTATCCGGGGGCCTCTGGGGCTGAGCTGGGCTCTTCTATCTGGGGACCTGGGGGTGAGCTGGGCTCTTCTATCTGGGGGCCCCTGGGACTGAGCTGGTCTATTCTATCCGATGGCTCCTGGGCTCTTCTATCCGGGGACCCTGGGGCTGAGCGATACTCTTCTATCTGGGTCCCCTGGGGCTGAGCTGGGCTCTTCTATCCGGGGGCCTCTGGGGGGCTGGGCTCTTCTATCTGGGGCCCCTGGGTCTATGCTATACTCTTCTATCCGGGGGCACGTGGGGCCGAGCTGGGCTCTTCTATCTGGGGGCTCCTGGGGCTGAGCTGTGCTCTTCTATCCGGGGCCCCTGGGACTGAGCTGGTCTATTCTATCCGGTGGCTCCTGGGGAGGGCTGGGCTCTTCTATCCGGAACTGAGCTGGGCTTTCTATCCAGAGCCCCTGGGCTCTTCTATCCGGGGCCCCTGGGGCTAAGCTTTCTCTTCTATCCGGGGCCCCTGGGGCTGAGCTGGGCTCTTCTATCCGGGGGCCTCTGGAGGGCTGGGCTCTTCTATCTGGGGGCCCTGGTGCTGAGCTGGGCTCTTCTATCTGGGGACCTCTGGGGCTGAGCTGCGCTCTTCTATCCAGGGGCCCCTGGGCCTAGGCTCTATTCTATCCGGGGGCCCCTGGGGAGGGCTGGGCTCTTCTATCCGGGGGCCCCTGGGGCTGAGCTGTGCTCTTCTATCTGGGGCCCCTGGGCTGAGCGGGGCTCTTTTATCCGCAGGCCCCTGGGGCTGAGCTGGGCTCTTTTATCTGGGGGCCCTGGTGCAGAACTGGGATCTTCAATTCTGGGGCCTCTGGGGCTGAACTGGGCTCTTCTATCCGGGGGCCCCTCGGGCTGAGCTGGGCTCTTCTATCTGGGGCCCCTGGGGCTGAGCTGGGTTCTTCTATCTGGGGGCCCTTGGGGCTGATATGGGCTCTTCTATCCGGGGGCCCTTGGGGCTGAGATGAGCTCTTCTATCCAGTGGCCCCTGGGACTGAGCTGGGCTCTTCTATCTGGGGGGCCTGATTCTAAGCAGAGCCCTTCTATCCGGGGGCCTCAGGGGCTGAGCTGGGGTTTTCAATCTGGGGCCCCTGATGCTGAGCGAGGGTCTTTTATCCGGTGCCCCTGGGGCTGAGCTGGGCTTTTCAATCCGGGGCCCCTGGGCTGAGCTGGGATCTTCTATCCGGGGGCCTCAGGGGCTGAGCAGGTCTTTTCTATCCGGGGCCCCTAGGGGTTGAGATGGGCTCTTCTATCTGGGAACCTCTGGGGGGGCTGGGCTCTTCTATCCGGGACCCCTGGGGATGAGCTATACTCTTCTATCGGGGGGCCTCTGGGGCTGAGCTGGGCTCTTCTATCTGGGGACCCTGGGGCTGAGCTGGGCTCTTCTATCTGGGGGCCCCTGGGGGCTGAGCTGCTCTATTCTATTGATAGGGGTGATCGGCACTGCACACCAGTGGTTCCGTTCGTTTCTCAGGGATCGTTCCTTCTGTGTGGCGTCCCCGCCCTACCAGTCCAAATGTCATCCTCTGTCTCTTGGGGTCCCACAGGGTTCCTCACTGAGCCCCACGTTGTTTAACATCTACGTGAGGCCGCTGGCTGAGGTTGTGAAGCTCTGTGGTATGACCATGGTGTCGTACGCAGATGACACCCAGCTAGCGGTCACGATCAGCGGGGACTCTGGGGTGGATGCCCCAAGATTCAGAGAAGGACTCAGGGCGGTGGCTGGTTGGATGACGTCCAACTGTCTCCAACTAAACGCCAAAAAAACGGAGGTGATGATCTTTGGGAAGCGGACGGACCTATGGGGAGATACTTGGTGGCCCTCTGAGCTGGGGCCGACCCCCACTCCAGTTGCGGAGATCAAAAACCTTGGTGTTTGGCTGGACCCTTCCCTCAACTTCGTTGGCCACACCAAAAGGACGGCGGCTTGCTGCTTTGGCATCCTGCGCAATCTGCGCCCTGCCCTTAAATACTTCGATGCCTCAACTCGTCAATTGGTGGTGCAAGCAACGGTTTTGGCGCGGTTGGACTATGCCAGCTCCCTTTTTATAGGATTAAACCAGGCTGAGTTAACCCGACTTCAAAGAGTGCAGAACGCTGCGGCCAGAGCGATCGTAGGTCTTCCTAGGTTTTGCTCGGCCGATCCATCTTTGCGAGCCTTGCATTGGTTACCCGTCAGGCAGCGGATCCACTTTAAAGTTTTGTGCCTTTCCTTCAAAATTCTGAAGGGCCTATCACCTCCCTTACTGCACCAACTCTTGCGCCCTTACATCCCGGGCCGCACTCTGCGCTCGCTAGACCAAGAATTAACGGTAGCCCTCGGTTCAAACTCAGTCGGGTGGGGGGTCGCTCTTTTAAGGTGCGGGCAGCCGCACTCTGGAACGCTCTCCCTTTGAAACTCCGGACCTTTGGTGACCTGCTCTCCTTCCGCAAGGCCGCTAAAACTCATTTATTTTCTGAGCTTTGTTAAATCCTTCACTCCCCAATTTCTTAATAATTATTTCGGTTCCCCAGTTGTGTTGTGTTCGCCACCTTGTCGGTGCGCCGGGACGCTCCTTCGCTGGAGCAGCCGTGCGCAATACAAATAGCACTAACATAACATAACATAACATAACATAACATTCTATCCGGTGGCTCCTGGGGAGGGCTGGGCTCTTCTATCCGGAGCTGAGCTGGGCTCTTCTATCCAGGGCCCCGGGCTCTTCTATCCGGGGCCCCTGGGGCTGAGCTGAGCTGTTCTATCTGGGGCCCCTGGTTTGTGCTATACTCTTCTATCCGGGGGGACGTGGGGCCGAGCTGGGCTCTTCTATCCGGGGGCTGCTGGGGCTTAGCTGTGCTCTTCTATCCGGGGGTCCCTGGGGCTGAGCTTGTCTATTCTATCCGCCCCCTGGGGAGGGCTGGGCTCTTCTATCCGGGGCCCCTTGGGCAGAGCTAGTCTATTCTATCTGGGGGCCCTGGAGCTGAGCTGGGCACTTCTATCCGGGGGCCTCAGGCACTGAGCAGGGCTTTTCTATCTGGGGCCCCTGGGGCTGAGCTGGGCTCTTCTATCTGGGCCCCTCGGACTGAACTGGTCTATTCTATCCAGTGGCTCCTGGGGAGAGTTGGGCTCTTCTATCCGGAGCTGAGCTGGGCTCTTCTATCCAGGGCCCCTGGGCTCTTCTATCTGGGGCCCCTGGGGCTGAGCTATACTCTTTTATCCGGGGCCCCTGGGGCTGAGCTGGGCTCTTCTATCCGGGGGCCTCTGGGGGGCCGGGCGCTTCTATCTGGGGCCCCTGGGGCTGTGCTATACTCTTCTATCCGGGGACACGTGGGGCCGAGCTGGGCTCTTCTATCCGGGGGCCCCTGGGGCTGAGCAGGGCTTTTCTATCTGGGGCCCCTGGGCTGAGCTGGGCTTTTCTATCCGGGGGCCCTTGGGGCTGAGATGGGCTCTTCTATCCGGTGGCCCCTGGGGCTGAGATGGGCTCTTCTATCCGGTGGCCCCTGGGGCTGAGCTGGGCTGTTCTATCTGGGGGCCCCTGGGGCTGAGCTGGGTTTTTCAATCTGGGGCCCCTGTGGCTGAGCTGGGTTTTTCAATCTGGGGCTGAGCGGGGCTCTTTTATCCGGGGCCCCTGGGGCTGATCTGGGCTTTTCAATCCGGGTGTCCTGGGCTGAGCTGGGATCTTCTATCCGGGGGCCCCTGGGGCAGAGCTGGGCTCTTCTATCCCGGGGCCCTAGGGGCTGAGCTTGGCTCTTCTATCCGGGGGCCTCTGGTGGGGTTGGGATCTTCTATCTGGGGCCCCTGGGGCTGAGCTGGGCTCTTCTATCTGGGGGCCTCAGGGGCTGAGCAGGTCTTTTCTATCCGGGGCCCCTAGGGGCTGAGATGAGCTCTTCTATCTGGGAACCTCTGGGGGGGGCTAGGCTCTTCTATCCGGGACCACTGGGGATGAGCTATACTCCTCTATCCGGGGGCGCCTGGTGCTGAGCTGGGCTCTTCTATCCGGGGGCCTCTGGGGCTGAGCTGGGCTCTTCTATCTGGGGACCCTGGGGCTGAGCTTGGCTCTTCTATCTGGGGGCCCCTGGGACTGAGCTGGTCTATTCTATCCGATGGCTCCTGGGAGGGCTGGGCTCTTCTATCCGAAGCGGAGCTGGGCTCTTCTATCCAGGACCCCTGGGGCTGAGCTGAGCTGTTCTATCTGGGGCCCCTGGGTCTGTGCTATACTCTTCTATCCGGGGGCTGCTGGGGCTTAGCTGTGCTCTTCTATCCGGGGGTCCCTGGGGCTGAGCTTGTCTATTCTATCCGCCCCCTGGGGAGGGCTGGGCTCTTCTATCCGGGGCCCCTTGGGCAGAGCTAGTCTATTCTATCTGGGGGCCCTGGAGCTGAGCTGGGCACTTCTATCCGGGGGCCTCAGGCACTGAGCAGGGCTTTTCTATCTGGGGCCCCTGGGGCTGAGCTGGGCTCTTCTATCTGGGCCCCTCGGACTGAACTGGTCTATTCTATCCAGTGGCTCCTGGGGAGGGTTGGGCTCTTCTATCCGGAGCTGAGCTGGGCTCTTCTATCCAGGGCCCCTGGGCTCTTCTATCTGGGGCCCCTGGGGCTGAGCTATACTCTTTTATCCGGGGCCCCTGGGGCTGAGCTGGGCTCTTCTATCCGGGGGCCTCTGGGGGGCCGGGCGCTTCTATCTGGGGCCCCTGGGGCTGTGCTATACTCTTCTATCCGGGGACACGTGGGGCCGAGCTGGGCTCTTCTATCCGGGGGCCCCTGGGGCTGAGCAGGGCTTTTCTATCTGGGGCCCCTGGGCTGAGCTGGGCTTTTCTATCCGGGGGCCCTTGGGGCTGAGATGGGCTCTTCTATCCGGTGGCCCCTGGGGCTGAGATGGGCTCTTCTATCCGGTGGCCCCTGGGGCTGAGCTGGGCTGTTCTATCTGGGGGCCCCTGGGGCTGAGCTGGGTTTTTCAATCTGGGGCCCCTGTGGCTGAGCTGGGTTTTTCAATCTGGGGCTGAGCGGGGCTCTTTTATCCGGGGCCCCTGAGGCTGATCTGGGCTTTTCAATCCGGGTGTCCTGGGCTGAGCTGGGATCTTCTATCCGGGGGCCCCTGGGGCAGAGCTGGGCTCTTCTATCCCGGGGCCCTAGGGGCTGAGCTTGGCTCTTCTATCCGGGGGCCTCTGGTGGGGTTGGGATCTTCTATCTGGGGCCCCTGGGGCTGAGCTGGGCTCTTCTATCTGGGGGCCTCAGGGGCTGAGCAGGTCTTTTCTATCCGGGGCCCCTAGGGGCTGAGATGAGCTCTTCTATCTGGGAACCTCTGGGGGGGGCTAGGCTCTTCTATCCGGGACCACTGGGGATGAGCTATACTCCTCTATCCGGGGGCGCCTGGTGCTGAGCTGGGCTCTTCTATCCGGGGGCCTCTGGGGCTGAGCTGGGCTCTTCTATCTGGGGACCCTGGGGCTGAGCTTGGCTCTTCTATCTGGGGGCCCCTGGGACTGAGCTGGTCTATTCTACCCGATGGCTCCTGGGAGGGCTGGGCTCTTCTATCCGAAGCGGAGCTGGGCTCTTCTATCCAGGACCCCTGGGCTCTTCTATCCGGGGCCCCTGGGGCTGAGCTGGGCTCTTCTATCCGGGGGCCTCTGGGGGGCTGGGCTCTTCTATCAGGGGCGCCTGGGTCTGTGCTATACTCTTCTATCCGGGGGCACGTGGGGCCGAGCTGGACTCTTCTATCCGGGGGCCGCTGGGACTGAGCTGCGCTCTTCTATCCGGGGGCCCCTGGGGCTGAGCTTGTCTATTCGATCCGGGGGCCCCTGGGTAGGGCTGGGCTCTTCTATCCGGGGGCCCCTGGGGCTGAGCTGTGCTCTTCTATCCGGGGCCCCTTGGGCTGAGCTAGTCTATTCTATCTGGGGGCCCTGGAGCTGAGCTTGGCACTTCTATCCGGGGGCCTCAGGCGCTGAGCAGGGCTTTTCTATCTGGGGCCCCTGGGCCTGAGCGGGGCTCTTTAACCACGGGCCCCTGGGCCTGAGCTGGGCTCTTCTATCTGGGGCCCCTGGGGCTGAGCTGGGCTTTTCTATCCGGGGGCCCTGGGGCTGAGCTGGGCTCTTCTATCTGGGGGCCCCTGGGGCTGAGCTGGGTTTTTCAATCTGGGGCCCCTGTGGCTGAGCTGGGTTTTTCAATCTGGGGCCCCTGGGGCTGAGCTGGGCTCTTCTATCTGGGGGCCCCTGGGGCTGAGCTGGGTTTTTCAATCTGGGGGCCCCTGGGGCTGAGCTGGGTTTTTCAATCTGGGGCCCCTGTGGCTAAGCTGGGATTTTCAATCTAGGGCCCCTGGGGCTGAGCGGGGCTCTTTTATCCGGGGTCCCTGGGGCTGAGCTGGGCTTTTCAATCCGGGTGTCCTGGGCTAAGCTGGGATCTTCTATCTGGGGGGCCTGATTCTGAGCTGGGCCCTTCTATCCGGGGGCTAAGCTGGGTTTTTCAATCTGGGGCTTCTGGGGCTGAGCGGGGCTCTTTTATCCGGGGCCCCTGGGGCTGAGCTGGGCTTTTCAATCCGGGTGTCCTGGGCTGAGCTGGGATCTTCTATCCAGGGGCCCCTGGGACTGAGCTGGGCTCTTCCATCTGGGGGCCCTGGTGCTGAGCTTGTCTATTCTATCCAGGGGCCCTGGGGAGGGCTGGGCTCTTCTATGCGGGGCCCCTTGGGCTGAGCTAGTCTATTCTATCTAGGGGCCCTGGAGCTGAGCTGGGCCCTTCTATCCGGGGGCCCCTGGGGGCTGAGCTGGGCTCTTCTATCTGGGGGCCTCTGGGGCTCAGCTGGGCCCTTCTGTTAGGGGGCCACATGGGCTGAGCTGGGCTCTTCTATCCGGTGCCCCTGGGGCTGAGTTGGGCTCTTCTATCCGGGGGCCCCTGGGGCTAAGCTGGGCTCTTCTATCAGGGGGTCCAGTCGCTGAGCTGGGGTCTTCTATCTGGGGGCCCCTGGGGATGAGCTATACTCTTCTATCCGGGGGCCCTTGGGGCTGAGCTGGGCTCTTCTATCCGGGGGCCCCTGGGGCTGAGCTGGGCTCTTCTATCTGGGGGCCCTGTTGCTGAGCTGGCCCCTTCTATCCGGGGGCCCCTGGGGCTGAGCTGGCCCCTTCTATCCGGGGGCCCCTGGGGCTGAGCTGGGCTCTTCTATCCGGGGGCCCCTGGGGCTGAGCTGGGCTCTTCTATCCGGGGGCGCCTGGGGCTGAGCTGGGCTCTTCTATCTGGGGGCCCTGGTGCTGAGCTGGGCTCTTCTATCCGGGGGCCTCTGGGGCTGAGCTGGGCTCTTCTATCCGGGGGCCCTTGGGGCTGAGCTGGGCTCTTCTATCTGGAAGCCCTGGGGCTGAGCTATCCTCTTCTATCCGGGGCCCCTGGGACTGAGCTGGTCTATTCTATCCGGTGGCTCCTGGGGAGGGCTCTTCTATCCGGAGCTGAGCTGGGCTCTTCTATCGAGGGCTCCTGGGCTCTTCTATCCTGGGGCCCTGGGGCTGAGCTGGGCTCTACTATCCCGGGGCCCTAGGGGCTGAGCTGGGCTCTTCTATCTGGGGGCCTCTGGGGGGGGGGTTGGGCTCTTCTATCTGGGGCTGTGCTATACTCTTCTATCCGGGGGCACTTGGGGCCGAGCTGGGCTCTTCTATCGGGGGGCCCCTTGGGCTGAGCTGGGCTCTTCTATCTGGGGGCCTCTGGGGCTCAGCTGCACTCTTCTATCCTGGGGCCCCTCGGGCTGAACTTGTCTATTCTATCCAGGGGCCCCTGGGGAGGGCTGGGCTCTTCTATCTGGAGGGCCTCTGGGGCTGAGCTGGGGTCTTCTATCCGGGGGCCCCAGGGGCTGAGCTGGGCTCTTCTATCCGGGGGCCCCTGGGGCTGAGCTGGGCTCTTCTATCTGGAGAGCCTCTGGGGCTGAGCTGGGCTTTTCTATCCGGGGCCCCTTGGGCTGAGCTAGTCTATTCTATCTGGGGCCCTGGAGCTGAGCTGGGCCCTTCTATCCGGGGGCCTCAGGGGCTGAGCAAGGCTTTTCTATCTGGGGCCTCTGGGGCTGAGCGGGGCTCTTTAATCCGCGGGCCCCTGGGGCTGAGCTGGGCTCTTCTATCTGGGGCCCTGGTGCTGAGTTGGATCTTCTATCTGGGGGCCTCCGAGGCTGAGCTGGGCTCTTCTATCCGGGGGCCCCTGGGGCTGAGCTGGGCCCTTGGCTCTTCTATCCGGGGACCCCTGGGGCTGAGCTGGGCTCTTCTATGTGGGGGCCCTTGGGGCTGAGCTGGGCTCTTCTATCCGGGGGCCCTTGGGGTTGAGCTGGGCTCTTCTATCGTGGGCCCCTGGGGCTGAGCTGGGCTCTTCTATCCGGGGGCCCTAGGGGCTGAGATGGGCTCTTCTATCCGGGGGCCTCTGGTGGGGCTGGGCTCTTCTATCCGGGACCCCTGGGGATGAGCTATACTCTTCTATCTGGAGGGCCTCTGGGGCTGAGCTGGGGTCTTCTATCCGGGGGCCCCTGGGGCTGAGCTGGGCTCTTCTATCTGGGGCCCCTGGGGTTGAGCTATACTCTTTTATCCAGGGCCCCTGGGGCTGAGCTGGGCTCTTCTATCCGGGGGCCTCTGGGGGGCTGGGCGCTTCTATCTGGGGCCCCTGGGGCTGTGCTATACTCTTCTATCCGGGGACACGTGGGGCCAAGCTGGGCTCTTCTATCCGGGGGCCCCTGGGGCTGAGCAGGGCTTTTCTATCTGGGGCCCCTGGGGCTGAGCGGGGCTCTTTTATCCGCGGGCCCCTGGGGCTGAGCTGGGCTCTTCTATCTGGGTGCCCTGGTGCTGAGCTGGGATCTTCTATCTGGGGGCCTCTGGGGCTGAGCTGGGCTCTTCCATCCGGGGGCCCTTGGGGCTGAGCTGGGCTCTTCTATCCGGGGGCCCCTGGGGCTGAGCTGGGCTCTTCTATCTGGGGGCCCCTGGGGCTGAGCTGGGCTCTTCTATCTGGAGGGCCCCTGGGGCTGAGCTGGGCTCTTCTATCCGGGGGCCCCTGGGGCTGAGCTGGGCTCTTCTATCCGGGGGCCCCTGGGGCTGAGCTGGGCTCTTCTATCTGGGCCCCTCGGACTGAACTGGTCTATTCTATCCAGTGGCTCCTGGGGAGGGTTGGGCTCTTCTATCCGGAGCTGAGCTGGGTTCTTCTATCCAGGGGCCCTGGGCTCTTCTATCTGGGGCCCCTGGGGCTGAGCTATACTCTTTTATCCGGGGCCCCTCGGGCTGAGCTGGGCTCTTCTATCCGGGGGCCTCTGGGGGGCTGGGCGCTTCTATCTGGGGGCCCCTGGGGCTGAGCTCGGCTCTTCTATCGTGAGCCCTTGGGGCTGAGCTGGGCTCTTCTATCCGGGGCCCTAGGGGCTGAGATGGGCTCTTCTATCCGGGGGCCTCTGGGGGGCTGGGCTCTTCTATCCGGGACCCCTGTGGATGAGCTATACTCTTCTATCCGGGGGCCCTTGGGGCTGAGCTGGGCTCTTCAATCCTGGGGTCCCTAGGGCTGAGCTGGGCTCTTCTATCTGGGGGCTCCTGGGGCTGAGCTGTGCTCTTCTATCCGGGGCCCCTGGTGCTGAGCTGGGCTCTTCTATCCGGGGGTCTCTGGGGCTGATCTGGGCTCTTCTATCAGGGGGCCCCTGGGGCTGAGCTGGGCTCTTCTATCTGGGGGCTCCTGGGGCTGAGCTGTGCTCTTCTATCCGGGGCCCCTGGGACTGAGCTGGTCTATTCTATCCGGTGGCTCCTGGGGAGGGCTGGGCTCTTCTATCCGGAGCCGAGCTGGGCTCTACTATCCAGGGCCCCTGGCCTCTTCTATCTGGGGCCCCTAGGGCTAAGCTATACTCTTCTATCCGGGGCCTTTGGGGCTGAGCTGGGCTCTTCCATCCGGGGGCCTCTGGGGGGCTGGGCTCTTCTATCTGGGACCTCTGGGGCTGTGCTATACTCTTCTATCCGGGGGCACGTGGGGCCGAGCTGGGCTCTTCTATCGGGGGGGCCCTGGGGCTGAGCTGGGCTCTTCTATCTGGGGGCCCTGGTGCTGAGCTGGGCTCTTCTATCTGGGGGCCTCTGGGGCTGAGCTGCGCTCTTCTATCCAGGGGCCCCTGGGCCTGAGCTTCTCTATTCTATCCGGGGGCCCCTGGGGAGGGCTGGGCTCTTCTATCCGGGGGACCCTGGGGCTGAGCTGTGCTCTTCTATCGGGGGCCCCTTTGGCTGAGCTAGTCTATTCTTTCTGGGGGCCCTGGAGCTGAACTGGGCCCTTCTATCCGGGGGCCTTAGCGGCTGAGCAGGGCTTTTCTATCTGGGGCCCCTGGGGCTGAGCGGGGCTCTTATATCTGGGGCCCTGGTGCAGAGCTGGGATCTTCTATCCTGGGGCCTCTCGGGCTGAACTGGGGTTTTCTATCCGGGGGCCCCTCGGGCTGACCTGGGTTCTTCTATCTGGGGCCCCTGGGGCTGAGATGGGCTCTTCTATCCGGGGGCCCTTGGGGATGAGATGGGCTCTTCTATCCGGTGGCCCCTGGGACTGAGCTGGGCTCTTCTATCTGGGGGCCCCTGGGGCTGAGCTGGGCTCTTCTATCTGGGGGGCTTGATTCTGAGCTGGGCTCTTCTATCCGGGGGCCCTAGGGGCTGAGATGGGCTCTTCTATCAGGGGGTCCAGTCGCTGAGCTGGGGTCTTCTATCTGGGGGCCCCTGGGGATGAGCTATACTCTTCTATCCGGGGGCCCTTGGGGCTGAGCTGGGCTCTTCTATCCGGGGGCCCCTGGGGCTGAGCTGTGCTCTTCTATCTGGAGGCCCTGTTGCTGAGCTGGCCCCTTCTATCCGGGGGCCCCTGGGGCTGAGCTGGCCCCTTCTATCCGGGGGCCCCTGGGGATGAGCTGGGCTCTTCTATCCGGGGGCCCCTGGGGCTGAGCTGGGCTCTTCTATCCGGGGGCGCCTGGGGCTGAGCTGGGCTCTTCTATCTGGGGGCCCTGGTGCTGAGCTGGGCTCTTCTATCCGGGGGCCTCTGGGGCTGAGCTGGGCTCTTCTATCCGGGGGCCCTTGGGGCTGAGCTGGGCTCTTCTATCTGGAAGCCCTGGGGCTGAGCTATCCTCTTCTATCCGGGGCCCCTGGGACTGAGCTGGTCTATTCTATCCGGTGGCTCCTGGGGAGGGCTCTTCTATCCGGAGCTGAGCTGGGCTCTTCTATCCAGGGCTCCTGGGCTCTTCTATCCTGGGGCTGAGCTGGGCTCTACTATCCCGGGGCCCTAGGGGCTGAGCTGGGCTCTTCTATCTGGGGGCCTCTGGGGGGGGGTTGGGCTCTTCTATCTGGGGCTGTGCTATACTCTTCTATCCGGGGGCACTTGGGGCCGAGCTGGGCTCTTCTATCGGGGGGCCCCTGGGGCTGAGCTGGGCTCTTCTATCTGGGGGCCTCTGGGGCTCAGCTGCACTCTTCTATCCTGGGGCCCCTCGGGCTGAACTTGTCTATTCTATCCAGGGGCCCCTGGGGAGGGCTGGGCTCTTCTATCTGGAGGGCCTCTGGGGCTGAGCTGGGGTCTTCTATCCGGGGGCCCCAGGGGCTGAGCTGGGCTCTTCTATCTGGGGGCCCCTGGGGCTGAGCTGGGCTCTTCTATCTGGAGAGCCTCTGGGGCTGAGCTGGGCTTTTCTATCCGGGGCCCCTTGGGCTGAGCTAGTCTATTCTATCTGGGGCCCTGGAGCTGAGCTGGGCCCTTCTATCCGGGGGCCTCAGGGGCTGAGCAAGGCTTTTCTATCTGGGGCCTCTGGGGCTGAGCGGGGCTCTTTTATCCGCGGGCCCCTGGGGCTGAGCTGGGCTCTTCTATCTGGGGCCCTGGTGCTGAGTTGGATCTTCTATCTGGGGGCCTCCGAGGCTGAGCTGGGCTCTTCTATCCGGGGGCCCCTGGGGCTGAGCTGGGCCCTTGGCTCTTCTATCCGGGGACCCCTGGGGCTGAGCTGGGCTCTTCTATGTGGGGGCCCTTGGGGCTGAGCTGGGCTCTTCTATCCGGGGGCCCTTGGGGTTGAGCTGGGCTCTTCTATCGTGGGCCCCTGGGGCTGAGCTGGGCTCTTCTATCCGGGGGCCCTTGGGGCTGAGCTGGGCTCTTCTATCCGGGGGCCCTTGGGGTTGAGCTGGGCTCTTCTATCGTGGGCCCCTGGGGCTGAGCTGGGCTCTTCTATCCGGGGGCCCTAGGGGCTGAGATGGGCTCTTCTATCCGGGGGCCTCTGGTGGGGCTGGGCTCTTCTATCCGGGACCCCTGGGGATGAGCTATACTCTTCTATCTGGGGGCCCTTGGGGCTGAGCTGGGCTCTTCTATCCGGGGCCCCTGGGGCTGAGCTGGGCTCTTCTATCTGGAGGGCCTCTGGGGCTGAGCTGGGGTCTTCTATCCGGGGGCCCCTGGGGCTGAGCTGGGCTCTTCTATCTGGGGCCCCTGGGGTTGAGCTATACTCTTTTATCCAGGGCCCCTGGGGCTGAGCTGGGCTCTTCTATCCGGGGGCCTCTGGGGGGCTGGGCGCTTCTATCTGGGGCCCCTGGGGCTGTGCTATACTCTTCTATCCGGGGACACGTGGGGCCAAGCTGGGCTCTTCTATCCGGGGGCCCCTGGGGCTGAGCAGGGCTTTTCTATCTGGGGCCCCTGGGGCTGAGCGGGGCTCTTTTATCCGCGGGCCCCTGGGGCTGAGCTGGGCTCTTCTATCTGGGTGCCCTGGTGCTGAGCTGGGATCTTCTATCTGGGGGCCTCTGGGGCTGAGCTGGGCTCTTCCATCCGGGGGCCCTTGGGGCTGAGCTGGGCTCTTCTATCCGGGGGCCCCTGGGGCTGAGCTGGGCTCTTCTATCTGGGGGCCCCTGGGGCTGAGCTGGGCTCTTCTATCTGGAGGGCCTCTGGGGCTGAGCTGGGGTCTTCTATCCGGGGGCCCCTGGGGCTGAGCTGGGCTCTTCTATCTGGGGGCCCCTGGGGCTGAGATGGGCTCTTCTATCTGGGCCCCTCGGACTGAACTGGTCTATTCTATCCAGTGGCTCCTGGGGAGGGTTGGGCTCTTCTATCCGGAGCTGAGCTGGGCTCTTCTATCCAGGGGCCCTGGGCTCTTCTATCTGGGGCCCCTGGGGCTGAGCTATACTCTTTTATCCGGGGCCCCTCGGGCTGAGCTGGGCTCTTCTATCCGGGGGCCTCTGGGGGGCTGGGCGCTTCTATCTGGGGGCCCCTGGGGCTGAGCTGGGCTCTTCTATCGTGAGCCCTTGGGGCTGAGCTGGGCTCTTCTATCCGGGGCCCTAGGGGCTGAGATGGGCTCTTCTATCCGGGGGCCTCTGGGGGGCTGGGCTCTTCTATCCGGGACCCCTGTGGATGAGCTATACTCTTCTATCCGGGGGCCCTTGGGGCTGAGCTGGGCTCTTCAATCCTGGGGTCCCTAGGGCTGAGCTGGGCTCTTCTATCTGGGGGCTCCTGGGGCTGAGCTGTGCTCTTCTATCCGGGGCCCCTGGTGCTGAGCTGGGCTCTTCTATCCGGGGGTCTCTGGGGCTGATCTGGGCTCTTCTATCAGGGGGCCCCTGGGGCTGAGCTGGGCTCTTCTATCTGGGGGCTCCTGGGGCTGAGCTGTGCTCTTCTATCCGGGGCCCCTGGGACTGAGCTGGTCTATTCTATCCGGTGGCTCCTGGGGAGGGCTGGGCTCTTCTATCCGGAGCCGAGCTGGGCTCTACTATCCAGGGCCCCTGGGCTCTTCTATCTGGAGCCCCTAGAGCTAAGCTATACTCTTCTATCCGGGGCCTTTGGGGCTGAGCTGGGCTCTTCCCTCCGGGGGCCACTGGGGGGCTGGGCTCTTCTATCTGGGACCTCTGGGGCTGTGCTATACTCTTCTATCCGGGGGCACGTGGGGCCGAGCTGGGCTCTTCTATCGGGGGGGCCCTGGGGCTGAGCTGGGCTCTTCTATCTGGGGGCCCTGGTGCTGAGCTGGGCTCTTCTATCTGGGGGCCTCTGGGGCTGAGCTGCGCTCTTCTATCCAGGGGCCCCTGGGCCTGAGCTTCTCTATTCTATCCGGGGGCCCCTGGGGAGGGCTGGGCTCTTCTATCCGGGGGACCCTGGGGCTGAGCTGTGCTCTTCTATCGGGGGCCCCTTTGGCTGAGCTAGTCTATTCTTTCTGGGGGCCCTGGAGCTGAACTGGGCCCTTCTATCCGGGGGCCTTAGCGGCTGAGCAGGGCTTTTCTATCTGGGGCCCCTGGGGCTGAGCGGGGCTCTTATATCTGGGGCCCTGGTGCAGAGCTGGGATCTTCTATCCTGGGGCCTCTCGGGCTGAACTGGGGTTTTCTATCCGGGGGCCCCTCGGGCTGACCTGGGTTCTTCTATCTGGGGCCCCTGGGGCTGAGATGGGCTCTTCTATCCGGGGGCCCTTGGGGATGAGATGGGCTCTTCTATCCGGCGGCCCCTGGGACTGAGCTGGGCTCTTCTATCTGGGGGCCCCTGGGGCTGAGCTGGGCTCTTCTATCTGGGGGGCTTGATTCTGAGCTGGGCTCTTCTATCCGGGGGCCCTAGGGGCTGAGATGGGCTCTTCTATCCGGGGGCCTATGGTGGGGCTGGGCTCTTCTATCCGGGACCCCTGGGGATGAGCTATACTCTTCTATCTGGGGGCCCTTGGGGCTGAGCTGGGCTCTTCTATCCGGGGCCCCTGGGGCTGAGCTGGGCTCTTCTATCTGGAGGGCCTCTGGGGCTGAGCTGGGGTCTTCTATCCGGGAGCCCCTGGGGCTGAGCTGGGCTCTTCTATCTGGGGGCCCCTGGGGCTGAGCTGGGCTCTTCTATCTGGGCCCCTCGGACTGAACTGGTCTATTCTATCTAGTGGCTCCTGGGGAGGGTTGGGCTCTTCTATCCGGAGCTGAGCTGGGCTCTTCTATCCAGGGACCCTGGGCTCTTCTATCTGGGGCCCCTGGGGTTGAGCTATACTCTTTTATCCGGGGCCCCTGGGGCTGAGCTGGGCTCTTCTATCCGGGGGCCTCTGGGGGGCTAGGCGCTTCTATCTGGGGCCCCTGGGGCTGTGCTATACTCTTCTATCCGGGGACACGTGGGGCCAAGCTGGGCTCTTCTATCCGGGGGCCCCTGGGGCTGAGCAGGGCTTTTCTATCTGGGGCCCCTGGGACTGAGTGGGGCTCTTTTATCCGCGGGCCCCTGGGGCTGAGCTGGGCTCTTCTATCTGGGTGCCCTGGTGCTGAGCTGGGATCTTCCATCTGGGGGCCCTTGGGGCTGAGCTGGGCTCTTCTATCCGGGGGCCCCTGGGGCTGAGCTGGGCTCTTCTATCTGGAGGGCCTCTGGGGCTGAGCTGGGGTCTTCTATCCGGGGGCCCCTGGGGCTGAGCTGGGCTCTTCTATCTGGGGGCCCCTGGGGCTGAGCTGGGCTCTTCTATCTGGGCCCCTCGGACTGAACTGGTCTATTCTATCCAGTGGCTCCTGGGGAGGGTTGGGCTCTTCTATCCGGAGCTGAGCTGGGCTCTTCTATCCAGGGGCCCTGGGCTCTTCTATCTGGGGCCCCTGGGGCTGAGCTATACTCTTTTATCCGGGGCCCCTCGGGCTGAGCTGGGCTCTTCTATCCGGGGGCCTCTGGGGGGCTGGGCGCTTCTATCTGGGGGCCCCTGGGGCTGAGCTGGGCTCTTCTATCGTGAGCCCTTGGGGCTGAGCTGGGCTCTTCTATCCGGGGCCCTAGGGGCTGAGATGGGCTCTTCTATGCGGGGGCCTCTGGGGGGCTGGGCTCTTCTATCCGGGACCCCTGTGGATAAGCTATACTCTTCTATCCGGGGGCCCTTGGGGCTGAGCTGGGCTCTTCAATCCTGGGGTCCCTAGGGCTGAGCTGGGCTCTTCTATCTGGGGGCTCCTGGGGCTGAGCTGTGCTCTTCTATCCGGGGCCCCTGGTGCTGAGCTGGGCTCTTCTATCCGGGGGGCTCTGGTGCTGATCTGGGCACTTCTATCAGGGGGCCCCTGGGGCTGAGCTGGGCTCTTCTATTCGGGGGGCTCTGGGGCTGAGCTGGACTCTTCTATCAGCGGGCCCCTGGGGCTGAGCTGGGCTCTTCTATCTGGGGGCTCCTGGGGCTGAGCTGTGCTCTTCTATCCGGGGCCCCTGGGACTGAGCTGGTCTATTCTATCCGGTGGCTCCTGGGGAGGGCTGGGCTCTTCTATCCGGAGCTGAGCTGGGCTCTACTATCCAGGGCCCCTGGGCTCTTCTATCCGGGGCCCCTAGGGCTAAGCTATACTCTTCTATCCGGGGCCTTTGGGGCTGAGCTGGGCTCTTCTATCCGGGGGCCTCTGGGGGGCTGGGCTCTTCTATCTGAGACCCCTGGGGCTGTGCTATACTCTTCTATCCGGGGGCACGTGGGGCCGAGCTGGGCTCTTCTATCGGGGGGGCCTGGGGCTGAGCTGGGCTCTTCTATCTGGGGGCCCTGGTGCTGAGCTGGGCTCTTCTATCTGGGGGCCTCTGGGGCTGAGCTGCGCTCTTCTATCCAGGGGCCCCTGGGCCTGAGCTTCTCCATTCTATCCAGGGGCCCCTGGGCCTGAGCTTCTCCATTCTATCCGGGGGCCCCTGGGGAGGGCTAGGCTCTTCTATCCGGGGGCCCCTGGGGCTGAGCTGTGCTCTTCTATCGGGGGCCCCTTTGGCTGAGCTAGTCTGTTCTATCTGGGGGCCCTGGAGCTGAACTGGGCCCTTCTATCCGGGGGCCTTAGCGGCTGAGCAGGGCTTTTCTATCTGGGGCCCCTGGGGCTGAGCAGGGCTCTTTTATCCGCGGGCCCCTGGGGCTGAGCTGGGCTCTTATATCTGGGTCCCTGGTGCAGAGCTGGGATCTTCTATCCTGGGGCCTCTCGGGCTGAACTGGGGTCTTCTATCCGGGGGCCCCTCGGGCTGAGCTGGGTTCTTCTATTTGGGGCCCCTGGGGCTGAGATGGGCTCTTCTATCCGGGGGCCCTTGGGGATGAGATGGGCTCTTCTATCCGGTGGCCCCTGGGACTGAGCTGGGCTCTTCTATCTGGGGGCCCCTGGGGCTGAGCTGGGCTCTTCTATCTGGGGGGCCTGATTCTGAGCTGGGCCCTTCTATCCGGGGGCCTCAGGGGCTGAGCTGGGTTTTTCAATCTGGGGCCCCTGATGCTGAGCGAGGCTCTTTTATCCGGTGCCCCTGGGGCTGAGCTGGGCTTTTCAATCTGGGGTCCCTGGGCTGAGCTGGGATCATCTATCCGGGGGCCCTGGGGCTGAGTTGGGATCTTCTATCCGGGGGCCCCTGGGCTGAGCTGGGATCTTCTATCATGGGGCCCTGGGGCTGAGTTGGGCCCCTGGGGCTAAGCTGGGCTCTTCTATCAGGGGCCCCTGGGGCAGAGCTGGGCTCTATCTGGGGGCCCCTGGGGCTGAGCTGGGCTCTTCTATTCTTGGGCCCCTGGGAGCTGAGCTGGGCTTTTCTATCTGGGGCCTCTGGGGCTGAGCTGGGTTCTTTTATAGGGGGCCCTGGGACCAAACTGGGCTCTTCTATCCAGGGCCCCTGGGGCTGAGTTGGGCCCTTCTATCCTGCTGCCCCTGGGGCTGAGCTGGGCCCTTCTATCCGGGGCCGCTGGGGCTGAGCTGGGCTTTTCAATCGAGGGGCCCTGGGCAGAGCTGGGATCTTCTATCCGGGAGCCCTGGGGCTGAGTTGGGCTCTTCTATCTGTGGGCCCCTGGGCTAGGCTGGGCTCTTCTATCAGGGGGTCCTGTGGCTGAGCTGGGGTCTTCTATCTGGGGCCCCTGGGGCTGAGTTGGGCTCTTCTATCTGGGGGCCCCTGGGGCTCAGCTGGGTTCTTCTATCTGGGGCCCCCTGGTGGCTGAGCTGGGCTTTTCTATCTGGGGCCTCTGGGGCTGAGCTGGCTCTTCTATCCGGGGCCCCTGGGGCCAAACTGGGCACTTCTATCCAGGGCCCCTGGGGCTGAGCTGGGCCCTTCTATCCGGGACCACTGGGGCTGAGCTGGACCCTTCAATCCGGGGCCCCTGGGGCTGAGCTGGACCCTTCAATCCGGGGCCCCTGGGGCTGAGCTGGGCTCTTCAATCCGGGGGCCTCTGGGGCTGAGCTGGGCTCTTCTATCCGGGTGCCCTGGGGAAGTTTCCTGCCTGCCCTGGGGGTGTTTGTGGGCATAATTTGTGTTGAAGACGGGATCTGTGCACTGCATCCTACTGCACTATGAATAATCTGTGCACGCCGCACTGCATCTGACGGCACTATGAGTAATCTCTGCACAACATCCCTCTGCACAATGGAAATCACTGCATTGTGCACTGCATTTTACTGCATGAGGAATATGTGCTGCTGCACTGCATCTTTACAACACTGTGAAGAATCTTTGCACTCTACACTGCATCTCACTGCAATGTGAGAAATCTGTCCACGCTGCACTGCATCATACAACACTGTGAGAAATCTCTGCACACTGCACTGTATATACTGCACTCTGAGCAGTCTGTACATGCTGCACTGCATCTTACTGCACTATGACAAGTCTATGTCTGTGCACTGAACTGTGAAATCTGTGGACGCTGCACTGTATATACTGCACTATGAGCAGTCTGTACATGCTGCACTGCATCTTACTGCACTATGAATTATCCATGCACACTGCATTGTTTCTTACTGTACTGTGAGGATTATATGCGCACCTCATCTTGCTACACTGAGAAATATGTGCACACTGCATCTTACTACTATAAGAAATCTGTGCACACGTCACTGCATCTTACAGCACTATGAATAAATTGTGCACACTGTACTGCATCTTATAGCACTATGAGAAGTATGTGCCACTGCACTGTGAGAAATCTGTGCACACTGCACTGCATTGTACTGCAATGAGTAATCTATGCACACTGCACTGCAGTTTACTGTTCTATGAGGAATCTGTGCACACTGTGCTGTAACGTAGTACACTCTGAGAAACCTGTGAACGCTTCACCGCCTCTTACTGCACTATGAGGAATCTGTGCACACCACAGTTCACCTTACAGCACTATGAGGAGTTCGGAGTACTGCAATGCTATTTACTGCACTGTAAGAAATCTGTGCACACTGCACTGCATCTGACTGCATTATGAGGAGTCTGTGCAGTGCACTGCATCTTATTGCACTATGACAAGTCTATGTCAGTGCACTGCACTGTATCTAACTGCACTGTGTGAAATCTGTGCACACTGCACTGCACCTTGCTGCACTATAAGGAATCGGTGTCACTGCACTTCGTCTTACCCCACTATGAGAAATCACTGAAGGGGGTGGACTGAGCTGGCTTATTCTACCTGGGGACCTCTGGGAGGGTGAAGGGGCTTTCCTTCCGGTCCTGGGGACTTTTGTGGTCATTACATGTGTTTAAGGGTGAATTTATGCACACTGCACTGCATCTTACTGCACTATGAGAAACCTGTCACATTGCACTGCATCTTACTGCACTGAGAAACCTGTCACACTGCACTGCACCATACTCCACTATGAGAAATCTGTGCACACTGCACTGCATCATACTCCACTATGAGAAATCTATGCACACTGCACTGCATCTTACTGCACTATAAGAAACCTTTCACACTGCACTGCATCTTACTGCACTATGAGAAATCTGTGCACACTGCCCTGCATGGTACTGCACTGTGTGGAATCGGTGCATGCTGCACGGCTATTTGCACTATGAGCGATCTGTGCATGCGGCCATGCATTGTACTGCACTGTGAGTAGTCTGTGCCCCCTGCACTGTGAGAAATCGGTGCACATTGCTCTGCTTTTTACTGCACTTTGAGGAAGATGTCTGTGAAAACGTCACTTCTTTTTACTACTTTGTGCGAAATTTGCGCTCAGCTTACTAATAATCTCTGAGAACCTAGAAAATCTGTATATTGCATTGCTTTTCCTTGCTCTTTGAGGGCTGTTGATAGGAACGTTAATATGCACACACTATACTGCTTTTTATTACACTGTAAGGGGTATTTAATATACAAGAGGAAATCTGTGCAGACCCCTCTGCCTTTGACTATTCTGTGCAGGGTGTTTAGAGCCCATCTGTGGTCTGCAAACGGAATCCCTTTTTACTACAGTCCGAGGGGCGTTTACAAAAGAGAAAATCTGGGCACGCTGCACCGCTCTTTACTCTTCACTGAGAAAAAGCTGTCCATACTGCATGTTCTTCTGCTACACTTAGGGGCACACAGCGCAGCCCAGCAAGTCACCTAGCTGCACTGCATGATCGGGAAAGGGCAGGAATGTGTTGAGTGAGTGGATTTGTGAGTGGCTCTTTAGATGAGTCACTGGCTGTGTGAGTATTGGTATGGGTCTGTGAATGGGTATGTGAGAGGTTATGTGGGGTTGGGATTGGGTCTATGATAGGTTCTATGGGGGTAGGAGTGGGTGTGTGAGGGGTTCTGTGGATGTTGTCATTGGCGATGACACTGACCATGTCATGAGTGATACAATATGTGAGGTCATAAGCTGTGCATTGCAGAGGCATAAGTTATAGTTAGCTCAGGTAACTATACCAGCTGAATTTCTATGTTTTGACCCAGTGAAATCTGAACCTAACTCTAACGTCCCTGTAACCTGTAGTTTTTT
Source organism: Lissotriton vulgaris (assembly GCF_964263255.1). Classification (NCBI taxonomy): domain Eukaryota; kingdom Metazoa; phylum Chordata; class Amphibia; order Caudata; family Salamandridae; genus Lissotriton; species Lissotriton vulgaris. The sequence goes on from NC_141685.1 coordinate 57,035,548, forward strand.
CAGTGAATATATATATGTATACTCCACATGTATTCTGCCTTGCCTGTCACTCCTGAGAAAACAGCCACACCAACGCAGTAGTATTTTATCACTGGTATTTATTTGTTAAACGAAACTGGCCCGTCTCGATCTGACGAACGTTTTCACATAACCCGTTTTTCTCTATGTTCATTGCATTTATACAACGTGCAAAAACGCGTTCAAGTAAACATGTAATGTAATGGTGTTTTATAGAGCGCACTTCTGCCCTGAGGTCTCGTAGCGCTTAGGACGGGTGAGGAGAGGCGACTGTCAGAAAGTACGCGTTTTGCAGCGTGAATCTTTCTGGATTCACTATGCTGTGCATTATTCCGCGATCTGGTGGTTGGGTCCGGATTCTTAGTCTTTTTTCTCTTTTTTTTTTTTTGTATCCCAGGTGGGCGTCAACGTCCCACCATTTGGTGCACTTTGTGACGTCGGCACGCTCCTGCGGAAGCTCCCACCCTTGGGCGCCATCTTCAGATTCTTTTTTCCGCTGTTGGGTTCAAGTTCAAGTCCGGGCATTTGTATAACGCACTGCTCACCCAGAGGGTCTCAAGGCGCTTGGGGAAGGGGTTCATTATTTGTCGAATAGCCAGCTTTTAAGTTCTTTTCTGAAGGAGATGTGGTTTTGAGTAAGTCGGAGGTGAGTGGGGAGTGAGTTCCAGGTCTTGGCAGCAAGGAAGGAGAAGGATCTGCCACCCATGGTGGATTTTCGGGTGCGCGGGACAGTGGCGAGGGCTTGATTGGATAATCTTAGTTGGCGGGTGGGTTTGTAGAAGGACAGTCGAGTGTTGAGTCATTCGGGTCCTAGATTGTAGAGGGCCTTGTGTGCGTGGGTGAGAAGGCGGAATGTGATTCTTTTGTTGACGGGAAGCCAGTGGAGGTCTTTTTGGTGTCAAGTGATGTGATCTTGGCGAGGGATGTCTAATATGAGTCTCGCTGATGCGTTTTGGATGCGTTGTAGTTTTTTCTGTAATTTTGCTGTGATTCCGGCATATAGTGTGTTACCATAATCCAGTCGACTCGTGACCAGTGTGTGGGTGACAGTTTTTCTTGTCTCGAGGGGGATCCAACGGAAGATCTTTTTGAGAATGCGAAGTACGTTGAAGCAGGAGGATGAGACTGCGTTGACTTGTCTGGACATCGAGAGAGAGGAGTCTAGGATAAAGCCAAGGTTACGTGCATGGTCTGTGGGTGTGGGTGCTGTGCCCAGGGCGGAAGGCCACTGTTAGACGGGAACCCGGAGGGTCGGCCGAGTACAGGGGGAGAGGCCTCTGGTGAGGGCCGTTTCTGGCGATCGTACAGACAAGTAACTTCCCCCCCCACAGATGGACACCACACAAGGATGAGTTCAATACACTTTATATACGAAGCTTGAGGCAAGGTGATAACGATACAGTGGAACCAGGATACGAGGATCCTGCCAATTCTAGTCTCTGTAGGGAAAAGGGGTAGCGGGACAGTCTTAGTACCGGTCCGGTACAGGTGCGGCAAGATGGAAGCTCACAATCCTCGAGCTTGGGGGTCCGCAAAGATGAGCCGCGGCAGCGCCAGCTGGCTAGGACGATGGTTCACAGCGAGGAGGGCCGCGGCAGCGCCAGCAGGCTAGGACGATGGTTCACAACAAGGAGGGCCGCGGCAGCGCCAGCAGGCTAGGACGATGGTTCACAACGAGGAGGGCCGCGGCAGCGCCAGCAGGCTACGAAGATGGTGCACGACGAGAAAGGCCGCGGCAGCGGCAGCAGGCCAAGACGATGGTTCACGTTGAAGAGGGCCGCGGCAGCGCCAGCAGGCTTCGGAGATGGTTCACAAGAAGGGGCCGCGGCAGCGCCAGCAGGCCTTCAAGGATGAGTTCCTCACGGTGTCTCTCGACTCCAAGATACAACTACCTTCCTGCTCTGGAGCTGCCCCAGTTATAGGTCTGGTCTCCTCTGATGTCCGGACCCTCGCACTTGGAGGTCGGGTGGTCCGGGATGAGGGAGTCCAGACACCCAGCAGGGGGGTGGAGCCAACGCCCGGGGAGGCCGGGGGCGATCGACACCTGGCGGAGGGGAGCCATTTACACTCCTTCTCCCATTGACCTGCCAAGTGGTCTCTTCACCCCTTAGGTGGATGGTGGTGCCTCGATGTCGGGGCCTGGCCAGTCCCAGGGTTGGGGTCGAGCCGAGGCCACGCGGCCTTGTAATGTTGTGTCCAAAGATGGCGGCTGGGCCGGGGCAGTGGTGCTGACGGGGGCCCGGGCCAGCCGATACTGGGGTGTTCGGGGGCTGGAGTTCCGTTGTGGACGGGTCGTGGGTTGCTCCAGCGGGTTGCCGGCATGGCTCTTGTCGGGGATACAGGGAGAGCAGGGGTCCGGACCCCGTTATGCGGGGAGGGAGCGGGCCTTCCCCGAGGCCTGTCCAACAGCCACCAAGAGTCGTCCCAGGCAGAGGGGGAAGATCCTAGGATGAGCCCCTCCGTTTTGTCTGAGTTGAGTTTTAGGCGGCTATGTTTCATCCATTAGGCTACTTCTTTCATGCCTTTGTGAAGATTGTTTTTGGCGCACGAGGCTCCAGAGAGTTTTGGAGGAGAAAAGGCGAAAATAGGTCTATTTTCAAGGAACAGTTCAAGAAGTTGGAGAAGAAGACTTCCAGAGGCGGGACGTCGAAGGAGAAGAAGAACCTCGAGAACTTCGACACCCAAAGGAGAACGCGCACTCAGGGGGCCCCCTGAGGCGCTCACATGGACAACACACCGTTCAAGTTCTGCCGTAATTGCCACCACAAGTACGCGCAGAAGGACCAGCATCCATTCTGCAACCTCTGCCTGCCACTCGACCACGGGAGTGAGGATTGCAACGCCTGCTCAGTCTTCACGCCGAAGACCCTGAGAGTGAGACCGAGACAGAGGGTGGCTCACCACACGATGCAAGGAAAAGGCTCCACACCGACCCTGTACGAGCTGGGAGCGTCCTCCGACGACGAGGAGAACATCGCTCAAGGCCCAGATGACTTCACGGTCGCAGAGACCGATAAGAAAACATCAAAGAAGGTAGGAGAGTCTACGACCCCTATACCCCAAGCAGGGCCTCGAAAACCTGAGGTGGACTCTCGAAAATCAGAGCCCAAGACCTCGAAAGGAGCACCGGTGCCGATTTCGACGTCCGAAGCTGCATCCTCCGAAAAGCCCAGCGGATCCTTCGAGAAGGACTCCCAGACGGCGAAGACCGGCAAAAAGCCAAGGTCGTCTAAGCAGATCCTCGAGAAGGGATCCTCGACTGCGAAGCAGGTCCTCGAGAAAGGATCTTCGACTCCGAGCGAGAAGGCGCCGAAATCGCTCTCGACGTCGTAGAGGCCAGCCGAAAAGCTCGACGCCAAGCAGGCGGCAGAAATGGAGAAGAAAAGGGGAAGGCTCAAGGCCGAGATGGAGAACATGCTCCAGAGGAAAAGAGACTTCGATGAAAAGATGAAAAACTACACTATTCCCCCCCCCGAAGCCCGCGACAGTCGTCGCCGAGGTGGAGACACAGGAGGAGTTCGACGCAGAAGAGCCGCCGAAAACTCCAGAACCCTCGGAGGAGAGAGAGGAAGAAGACTTCTATTTCACGGAGGGTGAAGATGGTGACCTCCGCGAGAGTTACTACTCCGAATCCTCGACGACACATGACGAGGATTGGCAGGACCTCGACGCCGAAAGCCCAGAGGAAGCTGTGGAGACATACCCTTCGAGGCCTTCGCCGCCTGATGACATCGGGCCTACTATGAGGTTGTAAAGAAGGCTGCAGCAGCCTATGGAGTCAAATTAGAGGAGGAACAGGCCAAGGTAGACTTCCTGTTGGAGACTTTGCTCCCCTCACAGACAAAGAGTCATTTCCTGCCCATGTTGAAGTGTACCACGGCGCAGGGGAAGGAGGCCTTCAAGGAACCAGCTACCTGCAGGTCAGTCACGCCAAGGACGGAGAAGAAATACAAATTCTCTTCCCAAGACCCCCCTTACATCCAGGGCACTCTTTCTGCAGACTCCATCATAGCAGCAACGTCCAGAAGAAGGGCCAATGTGCCGACAACATCGGGGCCACCACCTGACAAGGAAAGCAGGAGGATGGACCTCACTGGCAGAAAGGTGGAGAGAAATGCAGCTATGCATTGGAGGATGGCAAACTCAAATGCACTCCTAAACATACACCAGTACCAACATTGGGAGGAAATGAGTAAGTTGCTCAAGCACCTTCCGGAAGAATACAGGCAAAGGGCAGCCCACCTCGTGGAAGGGGGGAAGAGCATCGCAAACTCATGCCTGAAGACGGCCCTAGACGGGGCAGAGACATCAAGCAGGTTGATGGCCATAGGGATCACCGAAAGAAGGCAAGCTTGGCTCAGAATTTCGGGGTTCAAGGCAGAGGTCCAGAATAACATCCTGAACACCCCTTTAAATGGGGAGACGCTGTTTGGGGCCACAGTGGATGAGAAACTCACCCAGCTGAAGAAGGACCATGAAACAGCAAAGTCTATGGGGGCCCTACAATTCAGGGGGATGCGAAGGGGCACCCCTACAAGGAGACCGAGTGGAAGAGGTGGAAACCAGCAAGGCCATTCGCACCAGACGTACCACCAGGGTCAGCAAGGTGATAACCAGGGGCACCATGGCCACCAGAAGCAAAACTGGAACGCCCAGAACAGGGGCCAGTCCTTTCGTGGGAGAGGAAACGGACGGGCCAGAGACGAGGGGGCGGCGATCAACCACCCCAAAAGTGACTTCACAAAGATAAGGGCGCTCACCCATCCAAGCCCTCTGGGGGTAGAGCACTGAAGACCAGAGAGGAGAGGGTTACACGGACTGGACTCAAGGGAACACGCAACTCCAGTAGGAGGAAGGTTGAGATTCTTTCTCCAGGAGTGGAGAAAAATTACCACAGACAAGTGGATACTGAACATTATACAGTACAGATACTGCATCGAGTTGGAGAAAAGACCACCGAGCAGAAAACCAAAGAAAATAAATCACAAGGGCAGGGAGCTGCAGTTGTTCCAAGAGGAAGCTCGAGAACTCCTCCTCAAAGAGGCCATAGAGCCAGTCCCACCCAAGGAACGGAACAAGGGAGTGTACTCAAATTACTTCCTAGTGCCAAAGGTCGACGAAAGCCTAAGACCCATCCTGGACCTATGGTTCCTAAACAAATATGTAAGGACACAAAGGTTCAAGATGACTTCCCTACAAGAGGTCAGCCCACAAATAAAGGCCGGGGACTTCTTGTCCACCATAGACCTCAAAGATGCGTACCTGCACATCTCCATGAACAGGAAACACAAGCACATGCCAAGATTCAAGGTGAATGAAGATCACTATCAGTTCACAACACTAGCTTTCAGACTAAAGTCAGCGCCAAGGGTCTTTACAAAATGCCTCACAGCAGTGGCTGCACACCTACGAAGAGAGGGGATACACGTGTACCCCTACCTAGACGACTGGCTCGTAAAGGCAAGCTCTTACACGAGGTGCAAAGATCATGCAGAGAAAGTCACAAGAACGCTCACAAACCTTGGTTTCTCCATACACTGGGGAAAGTGCTCCTTGAACCCAAAGCAGGTGAAGATCTTCCTGGAAGCTCAGATTTATTTATTTTATTTATTTTGAAAGTTTTATATAGCGCGAACAAGATCTTTGCAGATATCAGAGCGCTTTACAAGGAGAAGGGGTGATAGCATAATAGTGGGCAATAGTTGAGGTAGTTAGGTACAAGGTGCATAGTTACATAGGTAGGACAAATACAAAAAGTAGGTAATAGTAGAGGTAGTGTAGGTACAGGGTGCATAGTCAAACAGGTACGTCAATAATATGAAAGTACAAAGAGAGGGAGCATATACTTGCTTAAGCGTGCTTAAAATGCTTTTGGAGATAGCATAATATCAACACTATTGAATGCAGAGTGACGCCCAGCGAGAAGAGAACACTCAGCCTACTGAGGGAGAAACGTCACTACCAGAAGGGGCAAGCTCTGACAGTGAGAACAGTGAGCAAGATCTTGGGGATGATGGCGTCATGCATACACCTGGTCCCCAATGTACGCCTGCAGATGAGACCACTACAAGAGTGGCTGCAACAGCAATGGTCACAAGCGGAAGGAAGTTGGGAAGATCTAGTGGTTGTAACGCACAAAGTGCAGGAAGAGATGAAGTGGTGGACGAAGGAGAAAATAACAATGGGGAAGCCTCTAGCACCACCGGACCCAACAGTGACCATCACCACAGACGCATCCCAGAAAGGATGGGGCGCACACATGAGCAGGCTCAGAGTGAGGGGTCTGTGGAACCCAGGGAATGCAGTCAAGCACATCAACTACCTGGAACTGAAAACCGTGTTGCTGGCCCTCAAGGCCTTTCAGAAACACCTGTACAACCGAAGGGTAATGATACAGACAGACAACACCACAACGATGTTTTACATCAACAAGCAAGGAGGGACACAGTCATTTCCTCTGTCAAGGTTGGCCCAAGAACTCTGGAGATGGGCGATCCCACTCAAGATAGACCTGCTAGCCATACACCTGCCGGGGAAGGACAATGTGGAAGCGGATTGGCTAAGCAGGCAGACGTCAGTATCCCACGAATGGGAGCTGAACAGTCAGGAGACAGAAACTGTTCAGGAGATGGGGCACGCCAACAATTGACCTGTTTGCAACACGCCAGAACGCGAAAGGCCAACACTTTGCATCGAGGGAACCAGAACCGCTATCCCAGGGGAATGCCCTATGGATAAGTTGGTCAACGAAATTTGCCTACGCTTTTCCCCCGACGCCACTGATCCCCAGAGTTCTCAACAAGTGCAGGTCGAGCAACTTGACACTCATCCTGGTGGCTCCCCAATGGCCCATACCGACCTGGTACTCGCAGATTATGGAAATGGCGCAGGGTCCAGCACACAAGTTCCCAAAAAGAAGAGACCTTCTCTCCATGGAAAGGGGAGAGGTTCTACACCCAGAACCGGAAAGCCTCAGTCTGTCAGCGTGGCTCCTGAGGACTTAGAGTTCGCACATCTAAAACTACCAGAGAGCACTCTACGGGTGCTGCGAGAGGCAAGGAGGCCCAGCACGCGTAAGTGCTATAGGGAAAAATGGAAGAGGTTCACTCAATGGTGCTCTAAGAAAAAACTGCAGAGAAAACTGACGAGAGAATCAACAGTGCTTAGATACCTCACGCACCTAATAAAAGCAAAGCTAAGCTCATCCTCACTTAGGGTTCACCTAGCAGCAATTGTGGCATACACAAGCGGAGAGACTGGGAGAAGTTTCTTCCCATCCCGAGTAGTGAAAAGGTTTTTGGAGGGAGCAAAGAGAATAGTGCCACCCAAAAGGATGCCGCCGCCGGCATGGAACTTAAACGTGGTGCTGACAGAACTCATGAAAGCCCCTTTTGAGCCCATGCATAAAGCATCGCTACAAATGCTGACAATGAAAACAGCCTTCTAGTAGCAATCACCTACGCAGAGTGAGCGAGCTGCAAGCACTGACACAACAGGAACCATACATACAGATACAGTGACAGGGTCGTGATGAGAACAGACCCACACTTCATGCCCAAGGTAGTGTCAAAGTTCCACATGAACCAGAGTATTCAAATACCTAGCTTCTTCCAGAAGCCCCCGTCAAACGCCGAGAGGGCACTCCACACTCTGGATGCAAGACGGGCAGTAATCCCCTATATAGAAAGGACAAAGGAACACAGGAAGACGAAACAGTTCTTTGTGTCCTTCGCAAAAAGTTTCCTGGGTAGACCAGTGACTAAGAACACCATCGCCCGATGGATTGCACAGACAATACAACTCTGCCACAAGCAAGCAGGGCAGGAATTGGCGGAGGGGGCGCGAGCCCACTCAACAAGAAACAAGGGGGCAACAATTGCCTTTCTGGCAAACACACCCATCCAAGACATTTGCCCGGCGGCAACATGGGCTTCAGTGCACACTTTCACCAAGCACTATTGCGTAGATGTGCAGATGAACAAGGAAGCACAAGTAGGCCAAAGAGTGCTTCAACATATTTTTAACAACCAACGCCCATCTTCCACCCAGCCGCCACATGAGTAACAAAACCGCTCCGAAATCTATGCACAGCATAGTGAATCCAGAAAGATTCACGCTGCAAAACAAATAGTTTCTTACCTGTCGGTGTAGTTTTGCAGCTTGAAGATCTTTCTGGATTCACTAGCGAACCCACCCACCTCCGCCGGAAGGATGAGGCTGGAGAAGGTGGAAAGACATAGAGTAAGAAGAAAGGTTTAAGATGACAAGATACGTGAAGAGATTTACGTTCAAAGAAGGATTAACACACATAGCCATGGATTCACCACAAGGACAGAGAAAAAAGAATCCGAAGATGGCGCCCAAGGGTGGGAGCTTCCGCAGGAAGCGTGCCGACGTCACGGAGGTGCACCAAATGGTGGGACGTCGACGCCCACCTGGGCTACAAAAAAAAAAAAAAGAGAAAGAAGACTACGAACCCGGACCCAACCAACAGATCGCGGAATAATGCACAGCATAGTGAATCCAGAAAGATCTTCAAGCTGCAAAACCTCACCGACAGGTAAGAAACTATTCGTTAATGAAAAAGAAGGGTCTTCAGCCGTTTCCGAAACTTGAGTAGATCTTGTTCAATGCGGAGGGAGAGGGGTAGGGAGTTCCACCGTGAAACGGCATTCCACGAGAACGAACGTTCTCCCCACCTTGCTCGTTTGATTTTGCGGATTGTTGCCCGGCCTGTACCCTCAGTTCGTAAGGCGCTTGGCGGATGGTAAGGGGAGACTAGGGAGCAAACTAATGCTGGGCCAGTGCGCCACATGGCTTTGTGGGCTATACACAACGCCTTGAATTTGATCCGAGCCTGCATTGACAGCCAATGGAGGGTTTTCAGGGCGGCAGACCCTGAGTGTCTGCGAGAAAGTCCGAGCAATAGGCGAGCTGCAGAGTTCTGAGTAACCTGCAGTTTAATTATGGTACCAACCGGAGCACCTAAATACAAGGAATTCCCGTAGTCCAGGCTGGACAAGATGATAGCCTGCACCAAGATCCACTGGACATGGAATGGGAGGAGCGGCAAGATTTTCCTCAGCGTCCTCATCAGCCCGAAACATGTTGCAGAGAGTTTGGTGGCTTGGTGGTTAAACCCTAAGGTGTTATCAAGCCATACTCCAAGGCATTTAATCAGATTTTTTGGTTCAGGCATGGTGCCCATATAAGAAGGCCAGTCAATGCTTGGTCCAGGGGAGGGGACTTCCTCAGGAACATCAGTTCCGTTTTCTCCCCGTTCAATTTCAGAAGGGAAAGTGCCATCCAACTGGCTACTGCTTCTAAGCAGGTGCCCAAATTGCTAGACGAACCCTCAGGATGGTTTAAACCGACCACCAGTTAGGTGTTGTCCGCATAGGTTACAATTTCGATGTTAAACGGGTGCACAATGTCTGCCAAGGGTTCCATATAGCCATTAAATAAGGTCGGACTTAAGGAGGAACCCTGTGGGACCCCTCAGTTGAGGGGCCATGGCATAGATTCAGTGGTACCCTCCGAGACCTGGAACACCCGGTCTTCTGGGAAGGATTGCTGCCAGGAGAGAGCTGGCCCTGTTACGCCAAGCCGCCTAATACGTGCTAGCAGGATGTTGTGGTCCACTGTGTGGAAGGCGGCACTCAGATCTAGCAAAATAATTGCTGTGGTGCCGCCTTGATCCATATCTCTCCGAGCTGATTCTGTCACTGCCAGAAGGGCAACTTCCGTTCCGAGCTTCGGACGAAAGCCTGCTTGGGAATCTTGGAGTAGATTGTGAGACTCCAGATGGTTAACCAAAGAGGAATTGATGTGCTTCTCTAACAGTTTGCCCAGCCATGGCAGGAGAGAGATCGGGCGGTAGTTAGCCATGGTTGCAAGGTCAAAATGTGTTTTTTTCAAAAGGGCTCTGACCTGTTCACATTTCCATGCCAGCGGCACCATTCCTGCGACAATAGAAGCGTTTAGAGTACTAAGAATCGCCGGTCTGATTGTGTCTGCAACTGGTAGCAGGTGGCGGGTAGGAGCTGGGTCAGTGGGGGAGCCAGATAGCACTTTTAGCATTAAAATTTGCAGTGACTCCTCGTCAAGCAAAGGGAATTCCGTGAGGGGGCAGTAAGTGGTTACAGTAGTATCCTCGGGCGAGAGATTAGATGCATTCCTAACGGGGACAAAAGAGACAGAGATAAGTTCAATTTTTTGATGGAAGTACTCCGTCTGTTTCTCGCAGCGGTCTTGGGCCTCTTTAGGGTCAGGGAGATTTTGAGGGATCTTAATAAGTGTTTACGCGATATGGAAGATTTCCCTAGGGGAATTGGCTGCCGTCCGCATCTTCTGGTCATAAAAGAAGGATTGCGCCAACTTTCTATCTACCTTACACTTCCTGATCGCTTCTCTGTAATTTGTTCGCCTTTCTACCTCTGGGCCTTTCTCCATTCCCTCTCTAGTTTCCTGCACGTTTGTTTCATCTCTCGTAATTTAGGTTTAAACCATGGCGCTTCCTTAGCCTTGGTTTTTTTATGTAGGGCTTTTAGTGGGGCTACCAGGTCCAATGAGGTCTTAATCCAGATTTTAAAGTTCCTATTAGATACCTCCGGGCCAGTGCCCAAAACTGGGGACACGGCCGTCAAGGAGTGGACCCATTGGTCCGTTGGAAGATTAGACCAGTTCCTCCCCATCCGCGGGCTATTAAAGGAGAAATCACCGTTTCCCAGGTTAGAGGCACCAGCAGATGATCGGTCCAAAGAAGGGGCAAAGGAGAGCCCACATGGAGCTTGTGGCTGTTGCTAAAAACCGCGTCTAACAAGTGGCCCTTCATATAACATAAACAAAATACTTCACATTCTGTCATTCCCCCTCAACTCTTTGTCATCAAAAAATTTATCAATGACGAACAAAAGCTGTTATTTAGTAAACTAAGTTTTACCAATAATATTGACTTTAGCCACCATATATTAGGTATAGTTGGCTTCTATGACAGTTATTCAGCTATGTTTGGCTTATTTCTGAATTATATTTTTATTTTGACAAACAATTTCTTGTTAGTCTTGTGCACTAATTCAAAACTGACAAACAAATGCTGCTGACAAGTTCTCCTTGGCAATCGACATAGACGGTAACACTGGCTTGTCACTCTAGACTCATTCGCAAGATGCCGAATTATACATGCGGCGAGCGGAGAAGACGAATTACTGAGAAAAACCTAACCAATTGTCCTCAACTGCTTTTTATAATAGGTAAGACCATTAGCCAATATGTAACTAATAGGGAGTAATATGACTTTCCTTTAATTATGCTCCAACAAAGACTAATCTCTGTAGGTCACTTTCCTCAGGCATACTAACTCAGAGTATTCTCATACTGCCGAGCACCAGTATGAAGCACTAGAAAATAAGAAAAAGGAACCTAACTTTGACACAGGAGTTTACACCACGTGGGATAACTCCCATAAAGGTAACCTCTCCCATGTCTAATAACCGATAACTACTGTCAGTTAGGATATTAATTCATCCATGTAAATATACTTTGCTTGCAGGATTTGGCCACTGCTACTTTATACAGGACTCGTTGTTACTAGAAGGTCAAACGGCGGTCTCTATTTGATAGAAATGGTCCATACACAGTACCATATCTCTTGGTGAGGGGCTCAATGCACTTATCAATTACTTCTATAATTTTTTATTCTGACTTTTTACAACACGGGTTGAGGAGACCATATCTCCAATTTGCTCCACTTTTTCCCACTATTTCAGCACTCAACCGCTTGTGTTACTATCTTCATCTGATCTTTATTCTTACTAACATACTTGTGGGAATCTTGGTGCTTCATACTTTGCCACCGATATTGTCATAAATGTTTCAGCACAGGCATCGTTGTCCGAGCCTGAACAACGCACTATAGCATGGAATTCTAACCTAAAATGTCTAAAATGAACTGTGAATTGGATGCATTATAAGGACTGTAATTAACACTGAGCAAAATATGTTCTTATTTCAGATAAAAGAACCCTGTGCTTTTAATATAGTGTTATATATTTGTCTGCTGTCTAGTTCTATGTTGGCCCTGAAGAAGGTGAACTAGTTCATACTAATCACCGAAACATACGTAGGCCGTACCCATCTGAGATCCCCCCACAGAGAGTTATAACAAAAAGGAAAAAGAAGAACAGGAATGAACAGTTTGGAAATTATATAATATCAAGTAAAAGAGACTTTGGATATCTAAACTTTGCTAAACTCACAGGGGAGTCTCAGTGATAATTTTGATGTATTTTTATGTATTGTATTGTATTGTATTTGTTAGTATTGTAAGAGTATAGGATTGTGAGTGAGTGGTGAAGAATGAATGATAGAATGAGTGGTATGAGGTTATGGTGACTTTATGGGGTTCTTTGCCAAAAATGTCTTCGAATTGCAAACAGTGTGATACAGAATTATTTATATGAAATGTTGAAAAAATCTTTTTATAAAAAAATGAATGCCTACACAATATTATAAAAATGATAATAAATGAAAAAAGAAAAAAATAACATGACATAGTGCACTTTTCTCTTCTTTATACTGCATCCTACTTGAAATATTTTGTGATTCAATCGCTATATGAAAAATGTACAGGTCAGATTAGAGGAAATTCTCTGTGGTAGCGATCCTTTTCCCAGTGGAATGGGGTGGAGGAGTTTCGTTCGCACCTCCTGCCCGAAATGGCCCGCTCCCTGCCGGGCAGCGGAAAAGCCCCACCTCCAGACTTCAAAGGAGATGAGTGCCAGATGGCCAGAGGCACCGACCATCAGCCCCAGGCCTGAGGAGCCATCTGGGAGGGCTAGAGCTTGAAAGGAAAAAGGAGAGATATAACGGGGCCACCTCGGGAGTGGAGTTAGTTGAATCTTGGAACAAGAGGGCCCTACTGACATGGTTGCGGCCCATCCTGGAGAAGAAGAAAGTCACGCTCCCACCAAAGACACTCTGAGCCCTGCTGACTAGATCGCGGCTCCCCTGACCCCGTGAGGACGCTTTGTTGCCCCCGACTTGAGCCCTGCTGACTTCGTCGGGGCTTTAGCCTTGTACCTGGCTACATCTGTCCGTCCCGTACCTGGAAGCGCTTGAGAACCTGTGCGCTCCAGAGGATGCACTGCAGCTACATCTGTTCGTCCCGTACCTGGAAGCGCGTGAGAACCTGTGCGCTCCAGAGTACGCACCGCATCGACCGCTGTACGTCACGGCCCGGGTAGCGCAAGGAGACCAGTGGCGCTTCAGGGTATGCCCCACACCGGAGACCGGACACAAGAGCCCTTCGCGCTCCAAAGTACGAGCAGCACTGGCCTGTCACCGCCAGAAGAGGCGACCCAACCTAAGGCGCTCAGAAGTGCGAGCCGTACCTGGAGCCTAGGGTGTGTGGAACATCAAGTGAACGAATCGTGGTTGATGGTACGAGTTGTCCACAAACCTGCTGCTCTAGACCCCATCGGTATCGCGCGACTCGAGGATTGTGAGTCGTACGCCTGATACCTCTACATTGCAGCCCTCCATATCCCGCGGGTCGAGGATTGAGAGGCGTACGCCGGATACGTGGCCTCCACCATCCGTGCCAGGAGTGCTGAATACCACAGCCCTCCCGAGCCGACCGGACTAGAGACTAACCCGGGGAGACTGTGAGCACCTAGAGAATTCCCACTAAGTCTCCTGCATATCCCCTCCATGAATCCCAGCCATTCAAGAAGCAAAGCTAGCCCCTAGCCCAAGTGTACATAATACCTGATCCGATGAGAAGCCATATATAAAGAACTTGTTTTGCCTATAACCCATTGGTGTGGTATCCCTTTGTAGTGTGGTGGTGTCTTCGTGTACATGAACATAAATGCTTAATCCTCCCCTCTGGAGGGTCTGACTCTAGTGCTCGGTAACGTTCCTGGATGAGCGGGGTCCCGGGGTGGTCATGAGTACTTACTTCTGTCCCCCAGGGACCTCCCCCCTCTAACACTGGTAGCAGCGGAAGAGATCCGAATCAGCATTTGTGGTCATTGTATAGGGGAGCAGCTGACACACTACCTAGCGCCATTAGTCTTACCGGACCCAGCGGGAACTCTACCTTTCAAGAAGACCAATTACAGAATTACACTCATAGGGAACTGAAACAATTCTGTAAGGACTTTCAAATCTCCATCCACTGGCCTAAACACCAAGGAAGATTTCCAGAAGGCCCTGAAGGCCTGGGTAGAGTCCAGGGCGCCTCCTCCCCATGTAGAAGGGACGGCGCTGGGGACGGACGGCAGGACGAACCCGGGGCCCCTGAGATGGAAAGAGCAGTTTCCCTTGCACGTAGCGGCATGCTAGAGAGAGGCCTGTCCCCAGAGGGACTGGCAGATCGAGAGAATAGCAGAGCCCACGAGTTAGAGCTAGCTAAGCTAAAAATTGAAGGGGAGTTAAAATTAACAGAAAGGAAGTTAGCTATGGAAGAGTTGAGGTTGCAAGGGGAGTTGGAGGAAAAAAAGTTGCAGCGAGAGCATGCGGGCAGGAAACTCCAGTTAGAGCACGAACGGAGCTTGAAGGAGCACAAACTCAAGGCTAGGAGTGAGGAAGCCGGGCACCCGGTGAACCGAGGAACCCCTCCCCCATAGAAGCCAAGGATCACATCCCTAAAGACGTAGTCAAGGAATACTATAGGAACGATTTATTTCAAAGGTTTTATATAGCGCTGCTGGACACGAGAGTATCAGAGCGCTTTACAAGGAAGGTGAAAACAAACAATGAGGTAGACAGCGTTACATTGTGATAGTGAGTTCAAACATGTCTAGTGCGGCAAAGAAGCATGGAAATATCAATTAAAATGTATATAGATAAAGATGGAAGGAGAGAGATGGAAGTGAGGCGAGGGTGAGAAAGAGAAGGAGGAGTATAGAGGAGGAGGGAGGGGAGTGCATAATATGAGAGTAAGGAGTGGCCATGGATGGTGTCGTAATACTAAGTATCACGATACTGTGAACATGTAAAGTGTCAGTGACATTAGATACCCCAGTATTTGTTGAGAAGCAGTATTTTAAGTTCTTTTTTGAAGGGATGATAGGAAGGGTTGCAGCGGATATCCTTTGGGAGGGAGTTCCAGATTGTGGGAGCGTTACAAGAAAACGCACAGGATTGGGTTTTATGACATTTAAGTCTGGGTGGGATCAGGACAAGTGAGTTAGTGCTTCTCAGGGATCTGGAACAACCTGCTTTCTGAAGTTTTGTAGGAAGGGGTGTTTTGGTGGAGAGCTTAATAAGTGATGCAGGCAATTTTGTATGTGGATTTCCCTTCTATTGGTAGAGGATGGGGGAGATGTGATCACATTTTCTGCAATCGGAGTTGAGTCTAGCCGCAAGGTTGAGGACAGATTTAATTGAGGCAAGATGGATTTTAGGAGTGCCAGCCAAAGTGGCGTTGCCATAATCGATCCTGGAGAGGACCAGTGATTGGACAACAAGTTTGAAATCTTCTGCTGGAATAAAAGGTTTGAGTTTTTTGAGGTGGAGAAGGGTGAAAAGGGCGCTTTTGGATGCATTTTTAATGTGGGGGATGAGATTGCGATTTTGGTCAATACTGATGCCAAGAGACTTAACAGTATTAGAGGTGGAGCGAGTGCAGTTTAGTGCTTTGATGTCATTTACCCAGAGTTGGATGGGAAGAGGATTGTTTTTGGGGGAGAAAATTATGATTTCTGTTTTTTTGGGATTTAGTTGAGATGGTTCAGATGGAACCAGGTTTGAATTTTAGTCAGTGTCTCATTTAGGTGAAGGATGTCTTTGTGAGATTTGATCTTGTAGTATAATTGAGTGTCATCAGCATAGAGATGGTAACTGATATTAGAGTGTTTGAGGATGAGGGTGAGTGGTTCATGAACAGATTGAATAGGGTAGGGGAGAGGATGGAACCTTGTGGTACTCCAAGTGAAACAGGTTGAGGTTTGGAGAGGAAATGGCTAAGTTTGATTTGTTGAGATCTGTTTTGTAGGAATGAGGAGAACCATTTGAGTACCGTGCCTTCAAAGCCGAATCGATCTTTGAGAGTGTTGAGAAGGGTGGGGTGGTGGGCAGTATCAAATGCAGCTGAGAGGTCGAGAAGGATAAGTATCGAGGATTCTCCTTGTCAAGGGAACGATGAATATCATCCATGATATTAAGAATAGCAGTTTCTGTTCTGCATCCCTTTCTGAAGCTGGACTGGAAGACATCAAGGAGGTTGAATGAGACAATATGTTTCTCTAGTTGCATTAGGACACATTTTTCGAGGGCTTTGGAGAGGAAGGGAAGGTTAGAGATGGGACGAAGGTTGTTTGGATCATTGGGGTCAGCTGAGGAGTTTTTGGTAATGGGCGTAATTTGGCCAAGTTGGAGGGAGGCAGGAACACAGCCTGTGGAGAGAGAGGAGTTGATAATTTTAGTCCATATAGGGGCAATGGTAGATTTGAGTTCTTGAGCTAATGTGGCGGGGAGAGGATCTTTGGAATGTGCAGAAGGTTTAAGTTTGACAAAGATATTGGTGATCAAAGATTCAGATACTGGACTAAAATCGTTCCAAGAGGCGTTATTTTTAGCGGGGGGTTTGTTGTATGAAAGGTATTATGCAAGAGTAAATCAGGTAGGGAATCAGAGGTATCAGGCGTGGTGAAAAAAGTGATCGACGTAGACTTATGAGTGTTTGGAAGAGTGTGTAGGGTAGTGGTAGGTTGGGTGAGAGAGGGAGGGAAGAGAAGGATAGTTCGATCATGTTGATTTTGTTTGTAAAGAAGCTAGCTATTTCTTCGCATTTGTCTGTGGAGGCTAATATTTTAGGAGGGCCAGAGGATGTTTGTTTTTTTACAATATTGAAAAGTTCTCTAGGGCGGTTTCTGGCTTGATCCAGCTGAGATCGTAGAAAGGAGTTTTTTTCGTTAAATATGTGTTTTTTGTACTGGGCACGAGCAGTCCCAAGAATAGACCGATTCTCCACGGTAGGGAGAGATCTCCAGACCCGTTCACAATGTCTAAGTGACCGTCTTTCATTATTAAGTTTGGAATTGAACCAGGTCTTAGGGGGTATATTTTTGTTGTTGTTTGAGTTTGATAGGAGCAATTTTGTCTAGGCTTCAAGAATAGAGTTGTTATAATGGTTGGTTAGGTCATTAGTGCTGTCAGAGAGAGGTGGTAAGTCTAAGTGAGCCTTAATTGTTATTTCGAGTTCGCCGGGAGGAATAAGGTGAAGGTTGCGTGTGGATTTTTTGGATAGTATGTTGGAGGGGGCTGGTCGAGAGGTATTTTTGGTCAAGGTGAAAAGGATGAGGTAGGTGTCAGACCAGTCAACCGGAAAAATATTTGTGAGGGAGGCTAGATCGTTGTTCGTTATAATGGCATCAAGGGTGGCACCTTTGTTATGAGTGGGAGCGAGGCAGAGTTGGGACATATTGGTGATGTCCATGGTATTAAGTAGGATACAGCAGGATCAGCATTGTTGTTCTAATGGATGTTATAATCCCTGAGGAAGAGGTTATTAGAATGGGAGAGTGACGATTGTATGATAAGATCAGTCAATTCTTCCGTAAAGGGAATGTTGTTACCTGGGGGGTGGTAGATGACGTGTAACGGCTAGTGGGGGAGTCGGGTATGGTGAGATCGGCGCAGAGGTATTCAAAGGATGAAGGGTCTTGAAGATTGCCTAGCGAGATGTTAAGTTCGGCGTTGAAAATTAAGGCGAGTCCACTGCCTGTTTGATTGATTCTGTCTTTTCTGTTGATATCATAACCAGGGGGGATAAGCAAGTCGAGGATGGGGGTGGAGTGGGGTATGAGCCATGTTTCAGTTAGGACAGCAATATCAATGTCTTAACTGAGAATAGTTTTAGCAATCTCCGTAGCGTGACAGGAGGCAGATCTACAATTTATCAACATCCAGCAGAGGGGGGTGGGGACTGGTGGAGGAGAGGGGGGACAGATGGGGATCTGTTTAAGTAGTTGGGGAGGTCTGGGGGAGGAGGGAGGAAGGGGGGGATTGCTTGTTCCTAAAAGAACTGGAATAGACGACATATGCGTCGGGTAGGAGGTGGATCAGCAGTTCATCATCAAGCAATGTTGAGTAGTGGGGCTCAGGTGATTGAGAGGGGGCAAGGGGGGATAGCTCTGAGTTGTTGAGGAGGTCTGGGTGAGGAAGGGGGAGAATTCTGTTTCTTAAGAGAACCGGGATAGAAGAATTATGACTGAGGGGTAAAATGTACGACGGTGGGGGTGGAGAGATAATTAAATTCGAGGGAGTGTAAGCTTTGGTGGGTGGAGATGGAGAAATAGTTAGATTAGAGGAAGTTTTAGCTTCCGGGGTTTCTGGTAGAGTACTAGGTTATTGTTGAGTGGAGTTGAGTGGAGACACGATTTGAGAGGTTTGAGAGGGTAGTGTGTTGGTTAAATGGTTGTAAGAGTGAGGGGTGTTTTTGCAGGTGATAGTTAGGCAGACACTGTGTAGGTGTGTTGAGGAGGTTGTCATTGAGTGAGGAGATGGTTTTAGAGAGGAGTGAGATGTCGCTTCTAAGAGAGGAGAGTTCTAAGATGAGGGACCAAAGGACAGGTTCAATCTTCGGGGAGGCTAGAGTGTGAGTTGATGGGTGCGGGGGGACAGTGTTTATTTGTCTGTTTGTCGAGTAAGGGTTGGTAAGTGGGGGGATAAAGAGTGGCGGAAAAGGTATAATGCCTGGCATGTATTAATGGAATCAGGGGAGATCAGGGGGATGGGGATGTCGGGGGAAGCGTTGTTTGGATGAATGTAGTGTTGCAAGGAGGGGGGATGTTGATGGGGCGGTTGGGAGGTGAGGTGAGTGTAGCGGTGCAGGGTGACTTAGGAAGAGGTGCTGGGGGAGGGGAGAGGGTAGGTGAAGAGGGGGGATGTGGGGTAGAGGGGTAGAATTGTGTGGATGTAAGAAGTGTTGCAAGGAGGGGAGGTGTTGGAGGAGAGGTTGAAGGGAGAGGTGAGTGTAGCGGAGCAGGGTGGCTTAGGAAGAGGTGTTGGGGGGGAGAGGTGAGGGTAGAAGGCGGGGGGATGCGGGGGGTACCGTTGTTTGGATGTAAGAAGTGTTGTAAAGAGGGGGGATGATAGGGGGGAGGTTGGAAGAAGAGGATTGTGTAACAGAGCTTATCGGAGTGGGAAGATGCAATGAGGGGAGGGGAGCAGTGAGGGTAGATGGGGATAGTAGGAGTTGAGGAGTGATGTGGAGAGGAGGGAGGAGGGACTTTGTTGGAATGGCGGGTGATGAATCAAGCGGTAGAAGGTGTGCCATGGCCGTGTTCAGGGTTTGGGGTGGAGTGCTAATAGGTTGTTTAATGGGCATAGTGGAGGGAAAGGGAGAATCGGGGGGGAGCGATAGGGGGGAGGGAGATGTAGAGGGAGAAGCATGCCATAAAAGTTGGGATTGGACAGAGGAGCGAGCTAAGAGGTAGGGTTGATCATTGGGGGTAGTAGAGGGAGGTGTTGCATCAGTAGGGAGTGATGGAGTGGAGAGAGATTAAGGGAGATGTGGACACTGTAGGTTGTGTAGGGTCAGATAGGAAGGTGAAAGGGAAATGGGTGGGATGGGGGTAATGACTCTAGGGTAGGATGTGGTGAGAGCGCAGGGTCAGGGGATTGTGTGGTGGTTAGGGATACAGTGCTAATATATAGATCATTAGAAGTTGGAGAGGACTGGGGGGAATCCAGAGGAGGCGATAGGGGGTAAGGTGAAATGGGGGCGGAAAAGGCGTTGAAGTGTAGTTCAAAGATGTCAAGGTGTTTTTCAGATGTTTGGATGAGTATGGTTCCCGATTTGAAGATGGATATAACTATTTCCCCGGGAAAGGAAGAAGATGGTTTGGTGGAGAGTTTAAACCCGTAGGGAATGTTGCATGAGTTGGAGATCAGGAAGTGACCTAGGAATATGCTTTTCATTTATATGGGCGTTTGGTGAAGAAGATGAGATTGGTGACAAGAGAAGAGTTAAGGCTGTTATGGTGGTCAGTGAATAAGGTTTCAGGGTGGAGACAGATAAGTTTGTGTTTACGTTTTTTTTTAACCATGTTTAGAGTGATGGGGTGGGTAGATGATGGGTCAAGAGTTAGGGCCAAATTTGGAGATGTGTGGGGATGAGATTGGTGATGGAAGAGAGAGTGGGGCATGGTTAAGAAGAAGAAAAGAGAAGAGGGGAGGAGGGGAGAAGCACACTGGAATGAGAACGAACTAGTGCTCCAAGGTAGTATGGTATGGCGTGTAACAATGTCCTGGGCAAAGTTATACAGTTCGGGAACAGAAGCAAAGGTGAATAGGAGGATTAAACAAAGAGCAGTGTGAGCAGTTACATGGGACACGATTAAAATGATCGTAGGTGAGGGTGGACTGAGCAAAGGAATATCATAGTATACATAATGACAAAAAATAATAAATAACTCAATGAACTTTACAATTTGCAATGAAAAGAATTATGAAGCGTCACAATAAAATAGCATAACTAACATGATATCAAAATGAGGGCAAAATAAGTATAAAACAATATAGAAAAAATGTGATCGAATATGATAGGTAGAGTAGATTAATAAATAGGAAGAAAATAGTAGTTATACATAGTGACAAAAAATAATAAATAACACAATGACCTACCACCGGGTCTTGGAGAAGGATTGGGGGCTGAGCTGTGGGGGCGATTCCGGAGCGAGGGGAGGGATACCTTGCTAGAACTCGCCTCCACGGTACTGAATTCCTATAGAGAACACGCCCTATGTTTTGAGCATATAACAGTTTTAGGCTAATAACACGAGATGAGACCAATTTTGAAAAATGTTTAGAATATATATAGTCAGTAGAGAAAAAATCTTAGTGGATAATGCTAAATGTTTAAACAAGATACGCGATAAGAATCACGTGATATTTTTGCGAACAGTGATGAGAAAACTTCATTTCTGAATGAGGGTTGATGATAGAGTAACTCTGTGACTTTAAGTGTGATCTCAATTGGCAAGTTTTTTGAGTATGTGGTTACCCAAGACAGGATTGTGGCGAAGCTATGAATGGTAAATAATTTACCTTGAACACATAACACATAGATAGACTAAGCAAACGCCCCGTTTTAATACCCTCCCTAAAACTGACACATCCCCCCTTTTTCCACAGGCACAAAAGTTGACCTCATAAGGAAGGAGATATTAATGATCCTTTCTCACCAACTCACCCGGTCCTGAAGAAAGCCCGACGATCACTTTGACGGACAAGGGCTGAAACATGTCGACCTTTTAACCCACGAAAATAGGTAGCGAAGAGAACCCTAACAATTCTTAAATCGCATACCAAGGATATTTTCACTTTCACTAACTCGTACCCAGAATAATAAAATTCACTCTCTGGCTCTTCGAGTTATTTTAAATTCACCACTCTCACAAATCACTGGACACTACTGCACAAAACCTTGGATGACTACCTCCGGGCGGAGGCTGCATACCAAAGAACCCCGTGATTATGCAGACACTCGATAATTCCAGCGGAGAATCAAGATATACCGCTACCCACGATTCCATCTCGAGTGTATGAGTGTAATCCAGGTTGGCAGGACAAGTGATCCAACCCCACACTGATTTAAAGATTTGAACCTAAGGAAACTGGTTGGATCGTCGATTTCCTTCTCCCCCGCTTTGATTGAAGAAGAGGAGAAAAACTGAATTCCTATAGCCACATGAAGGAGGCCCTAGTAGCTAGGTATGGGCTCACCCCAGAGATGTACAGGCAGCGATTCAGGGATTGCAAAAAGCTCCCTGGTACCACCTGGGTAAAATATGTCAACTTTTACAGTAGAGCCTTGGGCAGCAAGGTCACCACATTTGAAGAGTTCTTTGATCTGATAGCCTGGGAACACCTATCATTAAACTGCTTTGTGGAACTGCACCAGAACCTCCTGGACAGCAAGCTTACTAACCCCAGACGGCTCGCCGTGGAGCCAGACCGCTGGGTGAACCCCAGGGGCCCAGTGGGTGACTATGCTAGAAATGAGAAGTGCCCATGACAGCGAGGGGGGGGAGGCCAAGGTAGCTTGCAGGAGTTCCCGCCAGGGCCCCAACGTAGCCCCCAAGGAAACCAGCAGCCAGGATCACTGTCTCCCCCCGTAACGACCCCTGGGGTTCCTCCAGGCAGACCGGGGCCAAGGAACGCCACCTCTTGTTACAAATGCCAACAACCAGGCCGCTATGCCAGTGACGTCCAGTGTCCCCTCTACAAAAAGCCCACCATCTCTGGCAACCCCCCCGTCACCTGACCTCAGTCGCCCTCGAGAAGTTAGAAGCTCCCGAGGAGTGGGAACCTGTAGCAATTTCCCTAGTTTCCCTAGGGAATGGAGAAATAGTCCCCGGAACCCCGCTACCACCCAACACTATGAAGTACGTGCAGTGGGTGACCATCAACGGACACCGGGTAGAGGCCCTCCGCGACACCGGTGCCAGTGTCACAGCTGCCCGCTGTCACTTGGTATCAAAAAAGCAGATTGTCCCTCACGTCCTCTGTCCCGTCATTGTGGCCGACAATTCTGAGAGCCTCTGCAAAATGGCCCAAATTCCCTTTGAATGGGGGGGGGGGGCGGGGGTGGGGGGAGTATCTGGCACCCTGCAGGTAGCGGTCCGACCCTCCATGCCGGTCGATTGTTTACTGGGCAACGACCTGGAGACTTCTCTGTGGAAACAGGTGGAACAAAAGGCTCATCTGAGAATGATGGGCCTACCGGAGTGGGTGTGCGCCACCACTCGGGCCATGGCCGTACGGATGTGTGCTCCAGAGGAAGTGGGGCCAGAAAGAGGGGCCCAGAGCCCCATCTTAGAGGGAGGAGAAAGGGAGTGCGGACAACCTGACCCCTCGAGTCCCGACACCCTAGGGGAATCCAACCCTGAAGAAGAAGAAGCCCGGGGCCCTACCGGAGAGCAGATTGCAAAGCTGGGGGACCTCCATGGATTGGGCCAGTGGCGACAAGAGGGGGGACCTTCCGGGGACCGGTTTCTGGCATTTCAGCCGTCTTGGGAACAGTCCAAGGCTGATGGATTAAACCCAGATCTGTTGACTGGGTGTGAGTGTTTGATTGGTTCAGATGCTCCGTCCATCACCACCCCCTTTTGTACCACTATTGGCCGCCATAAGTGTGGCAGGATATGCTCAGACGTGAGTCCCTTGCTCACTTTGCCACTGGATTCAAGCAAGCCGGGCCGAAGACGGCTGAAATGCCAGAAACCGGTCCCCGGAAGCTTGTTTCCGGTCCAGGGAAGGCATGGCTTGGCAGTTCGGGCTGGACTGTTCCCATGAGGCACAGGGTCAGACTGATTTGCATATGGCCATGTCTGAACTGGGGTGGCAGAGTGGGCTAAAGAACGGTGATGGATTAAACCCAGATCTGTTGACTGGGTGTGAGTGTTTGATTGGTTCAGATGCTCCGTCCATCACCACCCCCTTTTGTACCACTGGCATAGAAAGGAGCAGGGGTTTCCGTTGGGCTTTAAAGGGTGTTTTTGGGTGCACTTATCGCCCGTGTGTCTGTGTAAAAGTGATGCCTTCACTCAGGCGTCCCATGCTTAGTGCTCCAATCTCCCTGCTTGGGTCGGGAAGAGCCCGCCAAGGCGCACTGCACAGACCAGGGAGGAAAGAAATGTAAACACATCTGCCTGTAATCAAGAGCAGTCGCGGCTCCGGTCCTGGGCAAAGTAACAGGCATGCTGCTCCTTCCCCTCCTGTAACCAATCACAACGCTGCAATGGCAGCGTTGTGATTGGTGGGGAGTCCAGTAGGGCAGCCTCCATAGAGAAAATGTAGAGTGTGCATGACTGCTCCGCCCAGCCACCCGCCCCCAACCAGGCATAGACTCCCATCCGCCCCCAAGCAGGCATACCCTACTTCTGCTTTCTCGCAGCTCAAGAAGCAGAAAATAAAATGGTGTTTAAAATACCATTTTATTTTCTGCTTTTTCACGCTGCGAGAAATGAGTGGGGCGGCGCTCAAACGCCCTAATGGAGCGGCTGCCACTGCCAGTGTGTCATATGCCTGTTTTAAATCTAGTGTAATGCAGCCTGCGTTGTGATTTGTTTCAGAGATGGTCCCCCTAACGTTGTACAGTATGCAAATATTCAGTGAGGTACTGCGTGTCTGCACGAAGCCACATTGGTCAATATGTATTAAATTCTGTAGATATGGGAGGAGGTGAAGTGCTTAATATCTTGTATTCTGTGGCTAGTAATGAGAGGGGACGATATCCTGAAATGTCTTTGGCAGCTCGGCCTGATTTAGGAATGGATACCACCAGAGCCTGCGTTGTAGTGGACGGACCCTGTTTCCATCGCAGAGTTATACAGCTGTTCTAATTGGGGCACCATATTATCCACAAAGGTGTCAAAGAATTCTATTGGGACGCCATCTAGGCCAAGGGCCTTATTACGTGGCAGTATCCGAATAGCAACCCTAACTTCTGCCCTATTGATAGGGCCTGATAAAGCATCTGGAGCGGTACGACCTCGTTGAGGAAAAGGTAGGTCCTCGTAGAAGGCATCTACGATGTCATCTGTCTGTTGCGGCGGGGCTTGGTATAGAATTTCATAATAAGTACTGAGTGCTTCATTTATATCTTGCTGAGTGGTTACAGTGCCGCCCCCCCCTCTCCCCCGGTGTGGTTATCTCGTGAGTGACTACGGCTTGTGGCACATCATGTAAAATGCGCTCCAGCAGCGCCCCTGATATTTCCGCCTCTGAATGTTTTAACTGAGTGTATGACTTATAGTCTTTTATTTGGAGGCTTTCCAGCATTTCAGCGGGTTTTACATGTGCCTCTTGTAATTCTGCTGTCTGTGTGGGGTACCATGCCGCTTCTTGTTCTAAGGCGTTCATGTTGTTTTCAACAGTTTTTAAGTTGTTGTGTATTTTGTGCCGTACCCCAGCTGTAGTACTAATAGCTATGCCCCTGATCACGGTTTTTAACGCATCCCATTTTATGTGTCTAGTGGAGGCAGTGTTGGCATTTTCTGTAAAATAATTTTGTATACCGTCCGTTATTGCATTCTTAAAGACAGGGTCTTCTAACATCAGAAGCCATCATTTCCAGGTTGGGACCGTAGTGGCAGTGCTCCCCCGGCAACGGTTAGTTCTAATGGGCTGTGGTCTGAGAAGGTTTTTTCCAGATAAGTAGTGCGTGTGACTTGTGCTGTGAGGGGAGTGGAGCAGAATACTCTGTCTATCTGCGTGTGCAGGCGGTGGGTTGAGGAGTAAAAGGAATACTCTCTGCTGGGCCAATTTTTGAGACACCAGACATCTCCCAATGCTTAGCCCTCCGACCACCTGGCCAGTGCCTCCCCCTGCTTGATTGATCCCGCTCCTAGAATCGGGGGATGTGAACGGTTAATGTTAATATTCGTGACTGCGTTGTAGTCTCCACCCAGTATCCCTGGGTACCCTGCCCAGTCCACCAGCACATCATTAATGTTCATCAGGAATTTATCTTGATCAAAATTATGGATGTATATACTTCACAGTATCACTTGCGCGCCATCCAGCGTTCCCTTTACTAGGGTATATCGTCCCTGTGGGTCTATGCATTGTTCGAAGGCCACAAAGGGAACCCTGCCATGCGCCCAGGTGGGAACCTGTGGTGATCTGTAATCTGTATTTATTGCTGCTTGATGTCATGCCATCTTGGAATACTGTGATGTCACCTGTGGGTCTTTGCTGGGGGTTCCACTCGAGTGTTCCTTGTGTGGCAGTTGCAGCTGCTGTGTCTTATCTACTGGCTGGACGGCTCTCTTCTCTTGGCAGCCGTAGCAACTCTGATTCGTCACAACGCCCACGCTAGCAGCCTTGGCAACTCTTTGTTTATTGCCTACGCCTTTGCCACAGAGGATTATTCTACGCTGACGCACACAGTTTAAGATTACGTGTTCGTCACAAAGCGTTCACTCTTGCTGACGCGCACAGCTGATTTATCTCACACAGTTTTCCCTCGCTGATGCGCACAGCTGATTTTCGTCACAGAGTTTTCCCTCGCTGATGCATTTTCCTCACAGAGTTTTCCCTAACTGATGCGCACAGCTCTAATTTTCTTTTGTCAATTAACGCGCACAACTTCTTCAGATCGTCTCATTTTGTTTTTCTTTTCTTCGCTGGTGCGCACAGCTCTGATTCTTATTAACTGCATACTGCCTTACACGTTCTCAGAGAAGACAAAGGGCACTCCTCAATCACACTCCAAGGCGGCTCCAGTCCGTGTCTTGCAGGTTACCGGAGCTGCGAGCAGCGAGCAGTGAGAGGAGAGAGGTGCGCGAGGTACGCGAGTCGGCGGCAGAGGTTTGGTGGAGCCTAAGATTCGAGCGCCAAACCAAATCAAGCCAAGCCAAGCCTCCGTGCCTCCGAACCTGCGAAGGAGGAGAGACGCAGGGTAGGAAGGCTGTGGTGTGGCCGGTGAGCTGTGTGCTCGAGCTCCCTGTGAAGCCCGCAGTGTGCTGCGGGGGGAGAAGGCATCGGTTCGCGGAGGGACACAGCGCTTGAAGGCATCTCTGTGAGATGGGAGCCGGTTAAGCATTCTAATGACTCGAGCCACAGAGGTAGGCGCGCCGTGTCTCTGTGCTTCTGTGTGTTTCTGAGTGCCTGCGACCCCGCTGACCCTCCACTGACGAGCGGGGGCATCAATACCGGGATCTGTCTGTTTGCCCTATCAAAGGACGTTAGTGCCACGGTCCATAGGCCGGCAGAGGGGCGGAGTAGAGCCTGAGCCTGAGCCGGAACTGTTTGGAGCTGTTTGGAGAGAGCTCCGACAGACCTCTGTCACATTGCACTCTGAAACACCACCTTCCGAGCACCATTTGTATATTGTTGATCTTATTTCCAGCTGCTTCTTGTTGTGCTATTGGGGGAGCACCACGGGCACAAGGGGGACCAAGAACCAGTCAACCAGGAAGGCGAGAGCTCTGTTCTGACCAGTTGCGCCGTGCCGTGCCTAACCACGCCCCTCCAGACCAAGCGCAGAGAGCACAGAGGTTACGGATCGCCGACCGCCGAATCGCCGGTGCACTGTGTGGTGGTGCGGAGCAAGGAGCGCGGGGAATCGGCGCTGGAGACACAGTTTAGCCCGTGGTTAACGGACCCCTGCCACAGGCGGACAATCGGATAGCTGGCAACAGATCGGCAACAGACCTCCTCCCCAGCCGCGGATTGCTGCGAGGCTAGCGGGGAGGAGCTGAGTGTGACGAGGGGAGCGGGAACAGGAGCCGTGCGGGAGCCGCTGCGAGCAGGGAGACTCGCCGAGTGCCTGGTGCCACTAAGAAGGCAACCCCTGTAAGAGGTCTCAGCGGTCCGAGCGCAGCCAAGCAGCCCCTCCCTGGTAAAACGCGGAAAACGCGGACAACAAGCTGAACCAGCTGTGTCCAAAAGTAAGCCCTTTGCGAAGCCTAGGAGCCGGAAGCAGGCAACAAAGGGAGTGGAATTTATGCTCCAGCCATCAAAAGGAAGTATAAACAACATCAGAAAATACCCTTAGAGAATTATTCTCGGCAGAAATATAAGCGGGGCAAGGCAACA
Organism: Lissotriton vulgaris; assembly: GCF_964263255.1. Lineage (NCBI taxonomy): Eukaryota > Metazoa > Chordata > Amphibia > Caudata > Salamandridae > Lissotriton > Lissotriton vulgaris. The sequence continues at coordinate 57,063,121 of NC_141685.1, forward strand.
AGGCAGCAGGCGGAAGGCAACTGAGGCAGAACAGAGGTAAGTGAATAACTTTTTATTTTTATTAAAAGTAAAAATTAAAAATAATATTTAAGCGTACCACCGTAGTATATCAGTTGCTGCTTAGAAATGGCACCCAGAAGAGGCCAAAAATTACCGGATGAACATGGAAGGAGTAAATCATTGGAAGGCTCTAAATCCCTCAATGAAAGCCAGGACAAGCCTCGCGTCTTCTATGGAAAATAATAAAGGGGCACGAAAGAAAAAGAAAGTCAAAAGAGCAACGAAGACTGCCCAGAAGGGAAAAAAAGGTGGTAATCAAACAACCATCAAACAGAAAGAGAACACAGCAGCGCTAAAATCTATAAAGGAATTCGTAGGTAAACACTATAGAACTTTAAATCCAGCAATAGCGTCTGTCTTAGATGATGAAATAGCGGAAATTGGCGGAGAAATCGGGGAAAAATTAGGCTTGTCAGATGAAAACCAGAGTCGGTCAAACCAAGGAGTTCCCCAGGAAGAAGCCAACCCTGATAACGAGGAAGGCGATGTGATCCATAGATCCTTAAACCTGACACTACAGAGTCAAAATCAACAAATCTCGGCCCCTCGCCTACCATCTTCACCAAAAATGTTCTCTTTGATGTCAGTAGGGACTGAAGGCCACAGGGGAAACGATGACCAGAACCAGAGTATCATCTGGGGAGGAGCCCCGGACCAACTTCTACAACAGCAACTACAACAAAAGTCCCCAACACGGCAAGAGTGCTTAAGGACAAGCTATCCAGCAAACCCAAGCAGAAATATCACGCAGGACTCGGTGCTCTCGGATACCCCAACATCCTCCCTGATGGAGTTAATCTTGTTAATGCAGAGAGCGCTCCAAGGAATCCTGGAAGTAACCCTATCAAACAACGGAGTAATGAAGGCACAGAAACAACACTTAAAGAAAATAGAAAAAGAACTTGGAGAAATAAAGTGCCAATTGCCAAGTAGGGTAATGCCAACAGACACAGTCCTACCAAACAAGGAAAGTGACAGGACAGTAACGGAAGAAGAAAGCTTGGTTTTTCTCGAAAGGATGTCCAAATCTGCAGAACAAGCAGCAAAGGAGGTAGTAGAACCCGTGAACAACGTGTACATATCAAGAAGACCCATGCTGATAAAAAGGCGAGGAGGGTATGTTACACTCGGGACTAGGAACAGGAAAGAAAAAACCAGGAAAACGAACCATGCCGGAACAAGAAAAGAGAAGGAATCAAGGAAAGGGAGGGTGGTCCCAGGATTAAATGCCTTAGCCCCTATATTTATAACACAAAGACCTGTACAGGTGGCGGCAAAAACTCCTATGCCCCCTAAATTTGTGAGAGTACCAAAGAAAAAACAATCACATAGGGAGGCAACAGAGATTCCCCCCTCCACCCGTATGACGAGACAAAGCGTAAGGCTATTGGATGATCCGGCCACAGAACAAAGGTGTATAAGACCACAGATACATGAAGAACCCATTATAAGAACCAAAAGCCGGAGAGAAGGAAGAACACTCACCAGCCATCAGCAGAACGAATTAAACATGAACTCATACGAGAGAGATGACAACAAATGGGTATTCCTGGACCTGTTACCAGCAGGGAGGAAAGGAAAGTCTGGAAGAAACATTAACCCCCCGAATAGGGCACAGGTTCTGTCGGCATTTGCAAAATGCGCTAGTCTGAGGGGGATCGGCACTAAAGACCTGCAGCACGTTGGATTTGTAGAAAACAAGCAAGGAAAGGAAATAACAAAAATCACATTATACTCAGACCTGGTAAAAAGAGCAATCCTGAATGCCACAAAGGAGATAACGCATCAAGGATTAAAGATTATCCCAGAGAGAGATATAAAAACTGCGAAAGATAATAATTTCTTAAAACAACATGCCGGGCTGCAGAAGAGACAAGTAATCCTATATAAAGAAACAAAAAGTGATCGAAACTCTCTGAACATTATAATTGAAAACACAGGTAATGATTCCTCATGGGGGAACTGGTCGTTTAACAGCACCTACGCGGAGGAAAGTATCGAAAGGAATACAGTGGCTACAGATGAGGAAGGAGAGCTGAGTGACGTTGAATAGGATAAAGGGGGTCCGCAAGACCTAGGTCTCTTGTCTTGGAACGTAAATGGGCTAGGCAATGAACAAAAATGGGAACACATAAAGGAATACATAAACAAAGTAGACATTGCCTGCCTGCAAGAGACCTGGTTATGCGACGATACCCCAACCTTTGACGGTTATGCCCAGTTACATCAGCCGGCCATAAAGAAAAATCGTGGGAGGCCCTCTGGGGGCCTCATGACCTTGGTATCAACAAGAGTATTGAGGGAAATAAAACTGTTGAACACAAAATGTAAATGGGTACAATCAAGCAGAATTGAACTCTTGACGGTGGATCTAAAATACAAAATGATGATTTTATTAAATGTATACATGCAGTGGGAAAATGGGGAGGAGTATGAAAGGGAAAGGAGGTTTTTTAAGGAGGATGTAGACAGTATTGTAGAAAAATACTCCGCAGACACAATAGTGATATTGGGGGACTTCAACCATAAACTAAACCCAAGAAAAGCAGACCTTTATAATATGGAACAGCTAGAGGCATACGGTATAAACCCGGCAAGGTTCCCAGTAGGGGAAACCTCGAAACAAGACAAGGAATTAATACATATCTTAGGAGGCAGGGGTTTTCACTGTGTTAACGGAAGAATAGAATCAGATACACCAGCAGGAAAAACGTTTATTCAAGGGCAGCAGAACTGCCCAATTGACTATATATTCCTGCAGGCCTGGAATTTTCACCAGATAAGATCCTTCAAGTTAATTCAAAATGTGATGAGCGATCACAAACTCCTCCAGATAGTAATAATGGGGGGTAGGAAACAACAGAGGGAAACAGTGATAAACCAGGCGGTTGAGTACCCCAAACGAGTGACGACACGTCTAACTGAGGAATATCTGGAAAAAGTGAAGGCCACGCAAATAAAAATGGCACCTGCCAATTTTGAAAATAAAAAACTGGAATGGTTCATCTTAAAATTAGAAGAACTGGTTCAATGCCTCAAGATAAATCTAAAAAGAGAAGATCCCAATAGGGTAAAACAAAGAAATTATGGTAAAGGCTTCTCATTAGTATGCCAAAACAAGAAAAGGGAGATAAGAGCAACACAAAGGAAACAAAAAAAGACCTTTACACAAGAGAGACATGATCACCTGGTAAAACTGAAAAAAGAATTCAAGCAAATGGTACTCTCTACTAAAAGGCTACATAAAGAAAAATGCTGGTTAGAACTTTTGGAAGCCATAGAGAATAAAAATCTAAGGAAATTCTGGCAACTAGTAAAGACAGCATCTGGCACTTCAGAGGGCGAATTAAACTGTGTGGTGAGTGAGGCAGCATGGGATTCATACATAAGGGAATTGTACGGGGCAAGGACTCCCAGTCAGGAGATGGAGACTAAATCATGGCAAGATATTTCTGAAGATCGCCTTGCCAAATTCAACGAAGAACAAGTAGAGCTCACAATAAAAGAACTCAAGCTAACCCGGGCAGCAGGCCCAGACAATCTGCCTGCAATAATTCTGAAGACCGAGGTTACATGGTGGGCAAGTTTCCTGGCCAATATGTTTCAGGTAGTGCTAAAAGATGGCGCAATGCCTCCAACCTGGAAGGGAGCCATAATCAGGCCGATACATAAGAAAGGGAGCAAAGAGGAGCCAAGAAACTATCGGCTGATTAACCTCCTAGATATTGGAGAAAAAGTGTTCTCTAAAATCGTTTTAAAACAACTGAATACATGGGTAGAAGAGTGCCAAATAATCCCCACAGAACAGGGTGGATTCAGAGCAGGCCACTCGACAATAGACCACGGGTTTGCTCTATGGGCGTTGGCGAGAAAGTCGACGGAACAGAATGGCAAACTATGCTGCTGTTTCGTCGACTTCAAAGCAGCCTTTGATTCTGTAGATCGGGCCTGCCTATGGGAGACACTAAAGAGACTAAATATCCTGACAGATCTCCTGACCATAATAAAAGAACTACACAGGGAAAACTGGGGGCAAGTAATTAAAGATACGAGGAGCTCCTTAACTCCCAAAATACCCATAGCTAATGGGTTAAGACAGGGCTGCGTGCTGGCCCCCCAGCTTTTTTCAATCTACTTGTCAGATCTCCCGGCCTATTTAGAGGTGGAGGGCAGTGCCAGTCCAAAAATGGATGGAAACAAAATCCCATGCCTATTATATGCGGATGATCTGGTGATAGTAGATCAGACCGAGAGAGGCCTCCAAAGGAAGCTTAATGCTTTTAATACCTACTGTGCTGAAAAATTCTTGACTATCAACTTGGATAAAACAAAAACCCTATGTTTCGGGAAAAAGCTAAGTAGATTTAGCTGGTACATAGGTGACCTTAAATTAGAGACAGTAAATGAGTACCGTTACTTGGGTATTTGGTTTGATAGGACACTAAATTGGAACACCCATTTAGAAACGCAAAAAGCAAAGGCTCTCTCCTCCATTTGCGGACTTAAAAGGTTCAATAGGGAATATGGTGAGATGTCACACCGGCCAATGCTCAGAGCTTTTGAGGCAATGATCCCCCCCCCCAAGTTCTTTATGGCGCAGAGATCCTTTATTTGAGCGGTAAGGGATCCTGGGACGTCATAGAGGGAAATTGCATAAAAAGGCTCCTATCACTTCCTAAATCTGCCATGATTCAAGCCATCAGAACGGAAATAGGCACAAAGTCTTGGGCGATATTAACCCAGATGGCAGTGATCAGATTCTGGAAGAGATTAGAAGACCCTGAAACCAAAAAAGTGGAATACTGGTGTCGCAAAGAAATCCAGAAAAGCGAGCTAAAATGGGCGAAGTCCAGTAGGGATAAAGTGAAGGGAATCTGTAACACTCTGGAGCTCGACTGGGACCTGAGCTCATTGCAAATCACTAATACCAAAGGTGAATTGAAGCAAAGAGGGAAAGAAGTCTCGAAAATGCTTGATAGAGGCTATTTAAGAAAGAAAAAATCAGTAGTACACATGCTAAATGCGTGGTCCCTCGATAATTGGTTCCCCTACCTCGACAGATTACCCAATCGAGGATACAGGCAAGAGATCCTCAGAATTAGAATTGGGATCAACCCATGGTTAATAAGCAGAGACCTGAATGCAAAAATGTTAGATAAGGAAGGTCACTGCAAGTGTTACTTGAGGACAAAGGGAGACCCGCTGCATATCTTGTTAGACTGTTTTACACTCCTTGACCTTAGGAAACTTTTGTTGCGTCCTGTCTTCATAAAATACGATGTAAAAACAAGATCACAGGCAGCCAGTCTCTTAACAGAAATCCCCTTCATTGATATCGCAATTGCCCTCGGGAAATTTTTAAAGGTGTCTCTGACTGCACTGAGAGATACAGAATAACATGTAGTACTGTATGAGTTTTTAGCAGATTGTAATTGTACGGAGTAATAAGAATAGGAATAGGTTTTATTAGACAAATTAAGTTTTAAGATAACTGTAAATTTTACTGACTTTTTGTATTTTTGATAATGGTGTGTACGAACCTAGTATATGGATAAAGTTTTAAAATTAATAAGTCATACTCCATTCTGTGCTATTCTAATTGCATTGTTTAAAGACTACGGTCATAATAAACATATTTTGACTTGACTTGCCTTATATACTTGCATTTAAATTCTATTGTAACAAATACTTTTCTGATGTTTACACAGAGTGCTGATACTCCTCAAAGGTTTTCACAGAGCGCTGATGTGCACAGCTTTGTGTCAATACTCGTCTAAGGTTGTTTATACGCTGATGTGCACAGCATTAATTGCTTTGCATTGCATTTCTAATTTTAATGTGCACAATTTTTACTATTTACTGATTTTACAAAAAAATTCTATCCTGATGTACGCAGCTTTTATTTTCAAAGTTTCTCTACATTGTTGCGCAGAGTTTGAATTTTTGTTGTACATTTACAGAGATACTTTCCTTTCACAGCTTTACTCGTTCTAACTAAGTAAAGGAAAACAAGGGGTTGACTTTTTGTTAATCTTCATCTTAATATAATGCAAGGTGTCACTTCCCCGGCTCCTTTTCTTCAGACACCTGGTGACCCACCTCTTGAATGGAAACTCTGGATAAGATCTTTTATGGCTTACTTGGCTTACTTGGGTACAATTGATGTTTTGAGATTTCGAGCAGAAAGGAAAAAAAGCCTTATGTACTATCATCTTGGGGTTGAGGGCCAAAATGTGTTTGACCATTTACCTCCTTTTGTTCCTCCTGCTGGTGAAGATCCTGACGAGTTTGACATTGCTATAGCCAGATTGGACAAGTATTTCATTAAAACCAAAAACGTTGTTGTCCATCGTTACAAATTCTTCACCAGAGCTCAAAAACCTGAGGAAAGCATTGATACTTTTGTCACAACTTTAAATATATTAGCTTCAAAGTGCGAATTTGAAAACTTCACTTCCCAACTTATCAGGGATCAACTGGTGGCACGTTGTTCGTGTAAGCAAATTCAAGGAAAATTGTTGACTTGCAAAGATCCTACTTTAGATAAGGCAATTGACATAGCAAAGAGTATTGAGACATCTTTGGAGGATTCTAAACAATTGGAAGTTGCTCTCTCCAATACTTATTAATCAAAAGGTGGAATGGACACTGGTATCTACTTTAACCATTGGTTATGTTTGAAAACCCTCATAGACGCCCTGATCTTATCGATGCGGTGTATATCTTTTCTCCGTCCCATCAGGTGTCATGGCATAGTCATCCGGTAGTCAAATAACGTGCTCTATGCCTGCCTCACCCGAGGCTACCTCTGGTACAGGTAGAAGTGTCCAGAAATTATAGGAAAGGGCCAACATTTTTAAAAATAGTGTCTCACCCAAAAATTTTTTATTAAAAGAGGTACCACTTCTACCTCTTTTTTAATAAAAATGTTTTGGATGAGATCAGGGTGTCTATGAGGGGTTTCAAACATAACCAATGGTTAAAGTAGATTCCAGTGTCCATTCCACCTTTTGATTAATAAGTATCTGTCTAGGGGAACTGAATGGACTTCAAATCCTCTTTCCTCCTTTTTGATTAAAGCTCTCTCCAATACTTCTATTTCGAGTGCAGTTTCTAATAAAACACCTAATTTTACCCCTCGTGTCAAACATGGCTATTTTAGAAGGATTGGAACTACTGGTACTAAAAGACCTTTCATGCCCAACAGACAATTCAGTCAAATAACTTTTTGTTTTAGATGTGGTTCTTCTTACCATGTGTCTAATTTCAAAAATTGTTGTTAAGGATAGAGACGATGTAAAGCAAACATCACATGTTCCTGATCCAGAAGTTGATACTACTATTGAAAAACAGTGTGTTCAATTACTTGTTGACACTGGAGCGCGTATCACTATTGTTTCTCATGAAAAATACATTAGTTTTTGGCATGTGTTTACTTCCTCCGGATGTTCTCACTGTAGCTTTTGAATGGAGCAGAATTGATCTTTTAGGTTATTTTTGGGCTGAAATTGGTATTTTTGGGAAATTTATCACGGGGAAGGTTTATGTTGCAAAGCGAGGCATTAATGTTCTTGGCCTCCTTCATCAAGCTGAGTTTGATGTTACTATCAAACCTGGTTTACCAAATCCTGTATTTATTGAAGGATGCAATGCTCCTTATTCTGCTTCTTCCATTCCTGTTCCTTTGTGTAACATTCTAAATAGTAAGACGTGGGAATGCAAGTTTGAGAAAATTTTGAAGACCGTCTTGGCAAAATCACCAATTTTCAGCATTTTATCAAGGTCAAAGATAACATTATTCCTGTTAAACATAAACTGAGAAATGTCCTGCTTAGTATTAGAGAGGATTTGTCCAAACACTTAAGATCACTATGTGAACAAGGAATTATTGAAAAGGTTGAGTCCACTCTATGTCTTTCTCCCATTGTGCTTGCAAGAAAAAGGTCTGGTGACCTTAGGATGTGTGGACTTTCGCAGCCTCAACGATGCCATCTGGGTTAATGGTTTCCCTCTTTCCCGCATCGAAGATCAAATAGCAAAAAAAGGTTCTTCTACTTGGTTTTCAAAACTTGACCTCAAGGCAGCTTATCACAGATCGAGCTTGCATCCCCAATCTCGACATCTTAGATTTTGTTACACCTGATGGTGTATTCCAATTTTGTCGTCTTCCTTTCAGCCTGGCCTCTGCTGCCGCCGTCTTTCAGAGGATCCTGTCTGAAATGTTTGAGGAACTTTCTAATGTAGTCGTGTTTCAAGACGACATTCTTGTTTTCACTCAATCTGAGGTTGAACATGAGAAAGTAATTGAACAGGTTTTCACCATTTTAGAACAAAGAGGAGTAACTTTACAGAAGAGCAAGTGTGTTTTCAAAACTAGAGAGGTTGAATATCTTGGTCATGTCATTTCGGAGAATGGTATCAAACCTAGACCAGGTTTAGTAAAAAGTATTATTGAGGCTCCTGCACCCTCCAACAAAGAACAGCTTTTATCCTTATTAGGTCTTTGTGAGTTTTACTCGAAATTCATGAAAGACTATGCTAAGACTACTGAATGTTTCAGACTTGTATTAAAAAAGGGTGCCACTTTCAGCTGGTCTGATGAGTGTGAGAAGGGTTTTCAGCTTATAAAAGAGCATATCACTAAAGCACCTGCTCTACAACCTTTTATCGGTAGTAGAGAAACTGTGATCACTGTTGATGCATGGGAATATGGTTTAGGGGCGGTTCTTTCACAATTGTCCAATGGCAGGGAATTTACAGTAGGATTTGCTTCCAGGACTCTCCGTCCTGTCGAAAGAAAATATTCTGTTATAGAAAAAGAGCTTCTAGCTTGTGCTTGGAGTGTTGAAAAATTCAAATCTTACTTATGGGGTAGACCTTTCGGGCCAGATGTAGGTAAAATAGATTTATCGATTCTTAATTACCGAAAATTACCGAATTTTACCGATTCGGTAATTAAGAATCGGTAAATCTGAGGGGTGGATATGTAGGTATTCCAGATGTGCTGGAATAAGGATTCGGAAAAATTCGGTATTTACCGATTCGGAAAATACCGAATCTGTAATGCCCATTCATTCCTATGGGCTTTGAAGCCCATAGGAATGAATGGGCATTACTGATTCGGTATTTACCGAATCGGTAAATACTAAATTTCACAAGGGTGCAGGGGGTGTCACTTTGACACCCTCTGGCACCCCCAAAACAGGCTTGGGTGCAATGCGGCAGGCATACATGCCCTAAGGGCAGGTCTGCCTGTCACATGGCATAGGCGTGCATACACACATGTGCATGCACACCGGAATCGGTATTTTACCATCAAATTGGATTTGATGGTAAAATACCGATTCGGTAAGGCCTCTGGGACTCAGAAGAGTCCCACCTACATCTGGGTGCCTCAGATGCGGTAAATTTACTGAATCTGTATTTTACTGATTCGGTGGCGTTGTCCACATCTGTTTCTGTAACACTTGTCTGCGAGCAGCACACTGTAGGAAAAAAGGTGCCCTGCGGCGCAGTTCTATATCTGCGCTGTTGATCGCAGAAGGGCCACTTATGATCGTTCCTGTGTTGTCCAAGACCAAGCACCCACTGTAGCGTCACCTGCTAGATCCAAGGGCGAACACAGGGTGGAGACGCTGAGATATTCAGGTGAAAAAGGCAGCTATGGAGGTAGGAAACAAACCGTGGCAGCATGAAACTGCTCGTGTCAGAAGGTGAGGCCAAGGCAGTGCTATCAGGTAAGGCTGTGCAACGTGAGCTCCCACCATCGTCTGCCAGATAACTACAGCCCGGGAAGGTCGTCGCAAGAAATCCACATGTATAATGCAATTAGTGGCTGCTAAGGCCCCGGCCTTCAGCTATCTGTGTGGCGCAGTAAGGGTCAAGAAAGGTTTTTGTCCTAGGACTGTGGCGCACTGCCCTACGTTAATGCTAAGACTCAAGAAGAGTGGATAATCAGTGGAGTATGAGGTGCAAGAGGGCGAGGGGAAAAAACCTGTAACCCCCCAGTGGAGTGTCAACCTAGACTGACACTGTATCAAGACAAAACAGAAACCCATGCACACTCTAGAGTAAGTAAGTTGAAAAGTCAAAATAGAATCAGATACAGTTATGGAGACAAAGGCATGGAAAACACAATGGCAATAGTAATATTCAAAACAAGAGCAAAATGTTTCGTCGCGTGTGGCACAATATGCCTGCGACTATTCAGGGCTGTACAAAAATAAATAGAAGCCGAAGGTCGCTCAATCGGTGATAATTCCAACCCGACTGGGCTCAGGACCAGATAAAAGCATATGTTTCAAGTAGCGTTTCCCGCACAAATAATCCTTATTGGGTGAAGGAAAAGAATAGGATGGCGGAGTACATCTGACCATGGCGTTAGACAATGTTCGAGAGCATGTATTGAAGTGCTGTTCATAGAAAACCCATCGGTATTGGGTGAAGTAAGGATATAGGGCGAGGACACGTGCTAATGGACAGGTGCGCCTGGCAGGCGTGTCATCTCGTGGGTCGGCTAGCTGGTATTATCAATCATGATCCACAAAATGGCCGGCTCCCGAAATCTTCCAAACCATTCTCGCCAATCAAAATGGAAAGCGGCCGCGCTCCAGTCACTCAGCTCACCGGGCAAGCTTATGGTCATAGTTCTGCCTGTGGCACCCCCGCTTCGCCATGTCAGGTGGATAGCAGTCACACTGTTGGCAATGCAGGTCCAATGTGGCTACGGCGAGAGTGAAACACTGCACAGTGTATAGGGCGCGGGGTAGGCAGTGGCAAAAATCGGCAGTGTAATGTGAGCAATATCGGCCACTGCTCCAGATGATGCAGGCTTACCCGCCATCCGAGAGCCGTCACTTTCTCACGGTCCCCACTCTACTGCCGCTTGCAGCACACATTTGAGCGGCTCCGGCAGGTCCCCGCACCTGATGTCATCCATGGTGTGAGCGGAGTATGAGGAGAAGGGGCGGCAAAAGGTGGCAAGGGGGAGCTCTCCTACCTGACCTGGAGGCTTTCCCCGCGCTGCTCCCTGGAGGCTGCCATTTTAGGTCGATGGTGGTGTTGCAGACAGAAGCGCCCAGATCAGTTCACAACAGGAGCAGTGAGCTTTAAACTACCGCATCTCAGGGTACAAACTCGGGCCGCCACGGGCGTGATCACTGGACTCCAGGCACCCCGCTCCTCGTCGTAGCAGCGCTCAGTTCACCGCTCAGCTCTCCAGTCGGCCAACGGGTGCCATCTTGTAAGGTGGCAGCGTTCCGCTGCTGACCTCTTCCAGTGGCATATCGTCTGTTTTAAGGTCGAAAACACGAAGGCCCGAGGTCTGTCCGGCGGAGCTGTCACTTCAGGCAGCCATCCCGCAGTGCGCCCTCTAGCGCCCCCCTTTGTGAGATTATTATGGCGTGATTTCAGAGGAGCCGTCATTTTCCGATTTCAGAGTTTACTTTGCGTAGAGGACCCTGATGCTGTCGAGGGGGACATAATCTCCAACCATTCATCTGCATCTTCCGGGGTGTCGAAGAAGTTTGCTTTTTGGTCATATATGACTTTCAGGCAATCAGGGAAGAGTATGGCATACTTCAGATTAAGAGCTCAAAGCTTCTTTTTTGTCGCCTGATACGAGGACCTTTCCACTGTACTTGCCTCGTGTAATCAGGGTTTTTATAAGATCCTCTGATTTTCATATTGTATTAGGGATCCCTCTCTGTCCTTTTAAAGCAGCGTGTCTCAATCCCTGAAGTTCAGGATCCAAGCAATTATGAGACAGGGCATGGCCCCTGCTGTTGGTCTGCCTGATGGAATTCTGTGTTCCCTTTCCACACAGAAGAAGTCTGAGAGGCCCTCCGAAGCCGCATGCACCCTGAGCCATTGCTCCATAAACTTGGTAGCGTTGGGCCTTTCACATCCTTCCGACAGACCTTTAACGTGAACATTATTCCTCTGAGCTCTTCCCTACGCATCATCAATCCGTTCCTGTTGTCCCAACAGTTGGAGCTGTAGCTGTGTCCGTTGCATTGCTTGCTCTTTGTACTGTGGCACCAGCGAGTATATTATCTTTAACGCTGGTGGCAAGTTTAGCATGGTCTGCTTTCAGAAGTGTGAATCCTGTTGATAGGGTTCCGATTTGTTGCTCTATGCCTTTTCTGGAGTCCCCAACTTCCTGTAGGATTAAGTCTAGTTTGTCGGGTTCTGAAGTCATGTTTGTTGGTGGGACACAGCTCAAGGAAGGCTGATGAGAGGCGGTGGTCCGTATTCTCCATTTGTTGTTTGCCTGTAGGTGTGGTTGTCTCCGGGACTTTACTTTTGGGGCCTCCCATTTTTATTTGTTTCCCTGCACAGCACCCGGAGGCCACACAGCGTGCCTACGGATAGAAGTGTCTATTTGGGTGCAATGTCTCTGTTCTTGCATGGGGTGATGCACTGACTTCAGCAGGCAGCTCAGTGTGGTCTGTCGTATGTACGGTTCTAGCCTGAACCAGTGGGCCCCAGTAGGCGATTCTGTGTAGTGTCTTCGGTAGTTTCCTCCAACTCACAGCCCCCCATCCCACTGTGTTGTTGCACAGGTAGCTGATAAATTATGTTACCCAAGTGAACACTTTGCTTTTAAGTTGGTGAATTCTCTTTCAGGCAGTTAGCTCGTTCCATTCTCGAGTTGCCCCTTGTTGTATGCGGTGTCCTCTCTGTCCCAAGCCTGAACTACCTCCAGGAGCTCCTTCGTTCACCCTCCAGTGTCTGCGTGCTGAATTGGGGGAGGAGCACGGTGACTTATGTTGGTAGGTGCAGCAGAGTGTCTTGCTTCCCTCAGTAGGCCATATGATGCGTAACACTTCACACAGTGGGGATTCCTCCGCCCAGCGTCAGGGAAGGCCCATGTTTATGGGCAGTATCCTGGGGCCTACTCAACCTCTTCGTGCATATAAGGTAGAAGGAGGGTGGATGGGGGAGCACCGAGAGTCTCTACTCACCATTTTTCTTTCGTGGTCGAGCACAGCCACTGCATGTGTGTTCGTCCCAGGCCAGTCACAATGTAGGACAGTGCCCAGGTGTTGCCCCGAAGTGCTGCCGGGCCACCTTAGTCCTGTGCAGAAGGGGAGTTTGGGCATTTCACATACCCAGGGGGAGCTTGCAGGTCTTCGCTCACCCACTGGAGATCGCAGCCAAGTCTGGTGTTGCGCAGGGGCGAGGTTGTGAGCTGTACCGTGCACTGTGCCAGTTTGCTGGCCTCTGTTGCCGGCCATACAACCCCCGGGGACCCACTTAGACCTGCCTCCACTCTCCAGCCCCCTGCTCGTCGTCTGTCCAGTGGTTCCAGTAGTTCAGTACAATGCAGGTTTGGGGGGAGGGTGGAGCTGGAGAGGCGCTGGTTCGCTCAGTGTGTCATGCCGGGGACGGGTCCAGAGGCCTCAGTGATGCAGCTCTCAGGGTCCTTGCCCGCATCCAGGGTTCTTCCTATAGCCCCGGAATGCAGGGGCCCCCAACTGGTTGGATTATCGTACCTCTCTGTGCCGTCCTCGTCGCTGTGATCTCTCAAGCAGGTGCTGTTTAACCCGTGTCGGGATCAGGCGAATTGGTTAGGCCTCAAATGGATTCAGCACAGTCGCTGTGTTTGGCTGCCCAGAGGTCCCATTGACTGTTTTGGAGTGGGTATATCATCCGCCTTCCGCTGTGCAGTCACACTTCTCTCGTCTGGGTGTAGGATGCATCCTAGCAAAACAGGATTTGCCAGCATTAGTTGGTCCGGGCGTGGAGCTGTCTCAGAGTGTGTCCACTATGCACAGAGGTTGGTCACGCTCTGTGGTTGTGAGTGACTGTATTGGAGAGGGAATGTCTGTGTGAGTGGCTGTAAGGATGTGTGAATGGTAGTATGGATGTGTGAATGGTTATGTTAGTGGTTATGTGGGTGTGTGAGTGGTTGTATGGGGAGTGAGAGGCTGTCAGTGACTGTATGGGTCAGTGAGAGACTGTGTCAGTGGCTGTATGGGTAAGTGAGTGGGTGTTTGGATGGCTGAATGGGTAAATACGTGGGTGTATGAGTAAGTGGCAGTGTGAGTAGCTTTATAGGGGAGTATGTGGGTGTATGAGTACCTGTATGGGTGAGCGAAAAAAAGCAAAGGTTACAGGGACGTTATAGGTAGGAAATAGCATTAAAAACTTTAGAAATTAACAGAAAAAAAGGATACAGGGACATTTACTTAGGATCAGATTTTACACACACAAAACCATGTCAACTCAGCAGTTATAGTTACATGGGCTAACTATAACTTACGCCACCCACAATGCACTGCTTATGAAGCGGGCAGAGAAACACATGAAAAAATTGCTCCTGCCCGTAGAGCGCAGGATTTTAAGCTGCTCCCTACGGGTAGGAACAATGCTGGCTCCCGCTGGCATCGCGGAGGCTTAGGGACCCCCTCTGGCCCCCAACAATAATGATGTGGGTGCCCTGGGTGGGCTCAAGGGCACCCACCCTTTACTGGCAGGGCCATTTTTGTAAATCTTTCTTTATGTGTGGTGATAGCATATGCATGGTAAAGACTTGTGTGGTAAAGCTGTTACGTGGTCAAGGCATATGCATGGTAAAGACTTGTGTGGTGAAGGTGGTATGTGGTCAATGCATATGCATGGTAAAGACGCATGTGGTGAAGGTGGTACGTGGTAAAGACTTGCGTGGGAAAGGTGTTACGTGGTCAAGGCATATGCATGGTAAAGACTTGCGTGGTAAAGGTGGTACGTGGTAAAGGTATTGCGTGGTAAAGGCATTTGTTGGAATGTATGACATTATAATTATTCTAATCCTGCACAATCTCTTGACTTGAAACTTAACCTTGGGCCTTGATAAACTGGACACAGACAGCCCCAAAAAAGGGCAAAAGAACATGTAGTGGGAATGTCATGTCACATTGTCATCACATGCCATTTTCCCAGTGCATTGTACCATTTCCCCAGTTTTGCCCAGATAAATGGTGCTATGAACCGTATAGCACTACTCGCCACCACGTTTAGAGGGTGATCCATTTCTTTTCCTACCCTGGAAGGAGAGTTACTCCTGCATTTTGTTGAAGTGAAACTCTGTTTCCAGTGTCCGAGTCAGATTGGGGTCTGTGAATTCTCACTTACTAACTCACAAGTTAGCGTTCATTCACAAACTGACAAGGCGAAGCTTGCGTGCGCTGCATTTACTAGTGTGTGATTCTACACACGCAAAACATGTACACCTGGCAGCGATCATCTGACTAGTTTAGTTTTCAAACATTGTTGAAAGAGCTGCTTAGTCCAAAAAACTCCAACTCTTTGAGCATAAATAGGATAAGCTGTAAACAACTATTCTGGGGACACTTAGGGCCAGATGTATCAAAGGGTTTTACCCATTCTGTGTCTATGGGGAAATGTGTTGATACATATGGCCCTAAGAGAGAAACAGTAATAACACTTATTCACAGGCCCTGGAAAGCCCCCTAGTCCTGCTCATCATACAGACCCATCTCCCTCCTAAACATTCTTGCTAAACTATTCTCAGGCGTTCTGGCACACAACTTAGTCCGTTCATAATGGCCTTATGACTGCAAGCCACAGCAGTGGTGAGATAATACTGTGCCGTTAATAAAATGGATGCTTTCCAACACTGAGAGGACACTGGACACAATGTCTGCCAAGGGCCCGATTTATATTTAGGCAAATGGTTTATTCCGTCATAAATGTGGCAGGTGTCCCGTCCACCCTATTAAAAGTGTATTATATCCTGTGTCAGTTGTAATAAAGCGGACGGGATCTGTCATGTTTGAAGCAATAACCTGTCCGATAAACTCTAAATCAGGCCCCATGTCTGCAGCAAGTGTTGTAGAAGGAGCAGGAGCCAGCATTATAGGAAGAGGGCCTAGAGGCAGATATAGTCTCCGAGGCACTGAAGCACCTACCTGTTCACCTCCTCTGTGCCTACCTCATAAGCACCTACCTGTGACCCTGCTCTGTTTGTACCTCATAGGTACCTATATGTGCACCTCATCTGTTTATACCTCACAAGCACCCACCTGTGCACTCTCTCTGTTTATAGCTAATAGGCCCCTTCCTGTGCACCTCCTCCGTTAGGACCTCCCAGGTGAGCTTCTGAAATGAAGCTTGTGAGCTCCGTACTGCCAACCATGGCCTCTTGACTATCAGGCCATTATCTGTATCTGCTGTGTGCATGCTTCAAGTGTGTCCCCTGCCACAGCTAACAATGAACCCTGTGGAGTGAGTACACAGACCGAGGGGAGTAGGGCGCTGAAGGACATGGAATGAGGTAAACCTGGATAAAAGAAATATGGGAATGGAGAAATGAGACTTCACCTGTGGACAACAGACACCTCCTCCCGCTCTACCAAAGCCCTGTTGAGTCACAAAGTAGCATCCTGGCCTTCAAACAGACAGCAATAAGCCAAATATCTTGTAAATGTTGAAAAACAATTATTTATATGCACACATCTGTTGGATTGGGAGATATTTCAGTTAAATTATTGGTTGTGATGGATTCTCTATAAGGAATAAATAACTGATATCATTGAATAATAAATGACATGATTTAATGTTTGTTTGCCATATCTGTGTGCGGAATATAAAGACTGGCCATTAGAAATAACCCCTCATTCTGTTTCACAGAAAACCCTCGAAGGAGCTGCCGATTGAAATACAACAGGATCTTAACTTTACCTACTTTAGGAAGAACTAAAGTCTTACTTTTTAAGTTGTCTTTCAGTTCAGAATCAGTCAATAGTTCAAGGGAGATGGATATATATTACGCTGATAGAAAATCCACCTCAACTCAGGATAATGCTCCAGTCTTCCAGGTTAGAAGGATCCAGAAATGCTTGAGCCCGGAGGGCTGTAAAATGTGTTGAAGGTGACTTAGGGCTTTATTACAAGTGTGGCGGTCTTCCAATGGGACTACTACAGCGGAGGTACCAGCAGACTGCCACGCCCATTGAGAGCCCGCCGCCGGATTATGACCTAAATCCAGGGTGGGTGGGCGGTGCAGCAGCGGTCTCGCCGCGGCTGTATTAGGCTCATTTGAGAGCCTAAATAGCATATAACCACCTTAAGAGTGCCTGCAGCACATTCCAGCACCATGTCATGCATGCCACACTGTGCAGGAACAAGGGCGCAATTCCATGAGGTTGCACAACATGTGCCCCCGCATCCAACCCCAGGAGCAGAATCGGCCGGGGAACTGTTAGGGCCCCCTTACCTGCATGTCCTTTATCCTTTTCATGGTGGGTCCCCGCCAGGGAAAAGGAAGGTGGATATGCAGACGTAATATGCTCGGCGATGTCGGCATCGGCACTGCCAACATATTCAGGGTGTTTGCAGACCGCCTCCACAGCGGGATCCTTGATCCTGGCGGGGTGGCGGTCTTGTGGCGGTCCTCCCACCACACTCATAATACGGCGGTCAGACCGCTAGGATGGTGGCAATTGGACCACCACCGTGCGTACGGCGTGGAGAAGTGTGGCTCACCGGTTAGAGGAGGCAGACCCTGAAGCAGGGGTCAGACCCGGGACCAGGGTTCGATCTCCGACGCGGCAGGGTCTTGAGCTCAAATGTCCACGGACTCGATAATTCTCGCTTCGGTGCCTACTCAAATCAGGGGTTCACACTCTGCAACTCTGGGCAATAGCTTGCTCAATCTCCAATACGGCCCCCCGCGGCGGGATGCCTGGCTTTCACCTTGGGGGTACCCAGTAGGGGACATCTCACAGGGAAAAACCAGGACGGGTTCCCAAAGCAAGCGCCTTGAGACCCTCTAGTGGTGATAAGTGTGCTATATAAGAAGCCATATTACATTATTTATTACATTATTATCATGAGGGCCGTCGCACTCGTAGTAAGGCCCTTAATGAGCTGCAAGGTAAAGGCGGGAGTTGACATTTGAGCTGAAACCAGTGTGAACATGAAAGCATCGTGAAAAAGGTGTCTGGAGTTACCTTTGATATATATACTTCCTAAAGAGTTACCTTTGTCATATATACTTCCTAAAGAGTTACCTTTGTCATATATACTTCCTAAAGAGTTACCTTTGTCATATATACTTCCTAAAGAGTTACCTTTGTCATGTATACTTCTTGAAGAGTTACCTTTGTTATACTCTTCCTAAAGAGTTACCTTTGTTACACACTTCCTGAAGAGTTACCTTGTTTAAATACTTCCTGAAGCGTCCTGAAGAGCTACCTTTGGTAGATACTTTCTGAAACTGAATTAACAGCAGCGCTTCCTGATTCCTCTCTTTTTCAACAATTTGTTCTGTTTAAATGAAATCTTGTCCATGTATATCTACCTAAAACTGTCTATGTAGCATGAGTACTCTGTGACTGCCCTTTCTTTAGTAATTTACTCTGGAACAATGGTAAATCACTGTTTTTTCAGAAGTAAATAAGATGTGACATGTTCAACCACAGTTTTAATGAAATATCTATGTATGGTAAAATATGGTAGCGAAGAGATGTCTTCTACAGCTGATTAAATATTGTGTATTCACATTATATTACATTTGCATTTGCATTTAGTAATATTGCATTTCTTTACATCCAACAGAAAATAAGCCTTAAATGCACGGATTGATTATGAATAATGAAGAAAACACATCAAACCTGCAACAATTATCAAAAATAAGGAGCTCCAAAAACTTCAGTGCAATCAGAGGCAGAGGACAGATCCAGGAAGAAGCGGTCAAAGGCAATTCAGTGAGTGAACGAGTCTGAGCTCTGCACCTCGACACCCCAAGACGAAGAAATGACCTCAACAAAATTAAGGCAACAAAACTGACAAACCACCTGCTGTATAAACAAGTGTCCAACACCAGCTTTGATCATGAGGCTGGCATGAGAGTTGGAGGAAGGTCTTGTGTCTATTTGGAATCCATAGCTTGGAACAAACTCCCTCTTCAGCTTTGAGCTGTTAGCAACATGATAATGTTTAAAAAAGGTTGAAAACTTGGCTTTTTGTCCATGTTTGAAACAACCGGATTTACTTTCTTTTCTGACCTCTGCTTGGCCCCAGGACACTCTTTGGAGTAGCTGTACACATTACAAGTCGCTTCATCATCATGTTATGGCTAGATCACTGCTTCGCTATCTAAACTGGCAACAGACCACCAATCAGTGCTCTAGGTGTATTGCAAACTCTTTCTAGCCAAACCACAGGCACCAGGGAAAAGCACAACAAAGTGGAGCCTAACAACTGAAGGGAAAAGGAACGAGTGGTTCTGCTGCCTAAAGCACAGAGTATTGCCCCAATTTGCACCTACCGGAAGGAAGATTAAGCTTTACCCGAAGCATGCGTAGCCATTATCCATTCTAAACATGCAATCACCCACAAGGAAGCCTTACTTATGTTATGAATGTGGAAGGTATTTAGTGAGTCTTGTATTTTATTGTTAAATCTAAATCAAGTGTTCAAAATATCCCACACATAAAGGGAATGTGAAAATAACGCAAGTGGTTTATTAACTATGCTGACCCTTCAGGAAACACGGTCAGGAGACAAAACGTGCAATTCCATTGAATATGTCAAGAACTTTAGCCAATTAGAAACCCTAAAAGAGCATCAGCGAATACAAACAGGGGAAAAACCATACCATTGCACTGAATGTCTAGAGAGCTTCAGTCAAATTGCAAAACTCCACAGACATCAGAGAATGCACACAGGGGAAAAACCATACCATTGCAAGGAATGTGTAGAGAGCTTCAGTCAAATTGCAAACCTCCACAGACATCAGCGAATACACACAGGGGAAAAACCATACCTTTGCAAGGAATGTTTGCAGAGCTTCAGTCGGTTATCACACTTCCAAACACATCTGCGAATACACACAGGGGAAAAACCATACCATTGCAATGAATGTGTAAAGAGCTTCAGTCGGTTATCACACCTCCAAACACATCTGCGAATACACACAGGGGAAAAACCATACCATTGCAATGAATGTGCAAAGAGCTTCAGTCAAATTTCAAACCTTTACACACATCAGAGAATACACACAGGGGAAACACCATACCATTGCAAGGAATGTGTAAAGAGCTTCAATCAGATTTCGCAGCTATACACACATCAGAGAATACACACAGGGGAAAAACCATACCATTGCAGTGAATGTGTGAAGAGCTTCAGTCAGTTACAAGAACTTCAAGCACATCAGCGAACACACACAGTGGAAAAACCATACAATTGCAAGGAATGTGTGCAGAGCTTCAGTCGGTTATCACACCTCCAAACACATCTGCGAATACACACAGGGGAAAAACCATACCATTGCAATGAATGTGCAAAGAGCTTCAGTCAAATTTCAAACCTTTACACACATCAGAGAATACACACAGGGGAAACACCATACCATTGCAAGGAATGTGTAAAGAGCTTCAATCAGATTTCACAGCTACACACACATCAGAGAATACACACAGGGGAAAAACCATACCATTGCAGTGAATGTGTGAAGAGCTTCAGTCGGTTACAAGAACTTCAAGCTCATCAGCGAACACACACAGGGGAAAAACCATACCATTGCAAGGAATGTGTAAAGAGCTTTAGTCAATTATCAACCCTCCTTAGACATCAGAAAATACACACAGGGGAAAAACCATACCATTGCAGTGAATGTGTGCAGAGCTTCAGTCGGTTAGCACATCTCCAAACACATCAGCGAACACACACAGGGGAAAAACCATACCAGTGCAGTGAATGTGTGAAGAGCTTCAGTCGGTTAACAGCCCTCCGGAGACATCAGCGAATACACACTGAGGAAAAACCATACAATTGCGGTGAATGTGGAAGTAGCTTTACTTACTCTTCAGCACTAAGAAATCATCAGCGAGCTCACAAAGGGGAAACAAATCTTTTAAATGCCATGAATGCTTGAAAAGCTGTAGTCCATTATCACTCCTAAACAGGCATCAGCGAACACACGCAGAAGAAAAGCCTTCAAGTGCAATAAATGTGTGAAGCAATGTAGTCAATTATCAAGCCTATGTAGACATCAGCTTACACACTCTGTAAATACTGTACAACTGTAGTGAGTGTAGAAGTACCTGTAGGAAATCTTTTGCATTAAGGATTCATCCGTTAATGCTCACAGAGAAAAATCCTTTCAGGTGCAGTGAATGTGTGAATATCTTCTGTCAGTTATTAAACCTTCGGATACATCAACTAACATACACAGAGTAAAAATGAGCATTGCAGTGAATGTCAGAAGTGATTTTGTCAATTGCAGACACACCTGGGCTAAACCTTACAATTGCACTAAAAGTGTGACAAGCTTTTGTCAATTTCTTATCCTGCATAGCCTCAGCAAACACACACCTTCATTTAACTCACTTAGAAATAATCCTAGAGATGCAGTGAATTCAGAAAGAACTTACGAACATTAACAATAATATTGACTCATCTGAGGACATAGACAGGAGCAGAACAGTGCCGTTATTGTGAGATGAAGGAATTACAGGAAAAATATATAATTATGTGGGATATTCAAATACCAGATGAATGAAGACTCGACTAGAAGAAAAGAAGAAAACCAAAGATTTTTAGAATAATAAAAGTGTCTGTTGCCAGTGATTGTTCACTTTGGTACACATAGTAAAAACAACATGATATAACAGGAAATCCACTGGGAGACTAGCACAATGTGGAATAAAAGAAAAGAAAACTGGTGGTTTTTATTTGGCGACGAAGAATTACAAAGAAAAACATCCAAGAGTTCCTGTTCATGCTACCTGTAAAAGTGTAGTGAGGATACGGTTCTGCCTGCACACATTGCTATATTAGCATATGTGAAATAGTTGCTCAAACGCCATTTTGCTGCTTTTGCACATGACACTACATGTTTCTGTTTTTATAAAGACAAACTGCTTGCTTTTCCTTCACATGAGAACGGTCTGGTTTTCACATCTCTAGACTCCCAGTGCGACCTCAAGTCTGCACAAAGTGTTCAAGGTTAAAATAACAATGTATGCTGTTGATGCAGGTTGATTGACCCACGCTCTAGACACAACACGAACACAGGTGCTCATTTCTGAAACTCAGGTGCTTTTAATATTGGACTGCATGCATGAGACTAGCACTTGGAAAAAACCTTTCCATCGACAAAGAGCTGATCTGATCTGGGATGTGATTCACTTTACCTGACTTTGGAGGTAGGCGGTCCCCGTTTTAACCTAGAGATCCTCTATTATCATTATAATACCTAGCAAGAGGAGGGTGGTACAAAAGGCGCTATAGACCTGGTTCCACTATCATTATAATATGATTTCTCCCTTTCTATTTTATGGAATTGTAACAATGCTGATTGTATTGATTTTATGCGTCTTTTTACTGATGTTACCAACGATATTGCATCTTAGAGCACGTAGTTGAAATAAACATTTTAAACTATACCTTGTCTCTGATTACTCACATTGTGGACATTTATGAGAATAAAAATGAAATAGTGTTCTTGATTCCCACTATTCCTGAGAGGTCCCAAAGTCACTTGTTCTGGGTTGTCTAATCATTGGTAGCTTTGCTTTAGTACGGAGAACGAATGAGACACTGATGATAGTTGGATAGGGGTTCTGGGCACTGAGGTGGGTTTTAGGTACACCACAATACACTGAGGTCCTGGTTTCCTGAGCATAGTTCTGTGCATAATCAGAATCCCTCCAACATGGCACTCAACGTCTTGATTAGAGCTTTATATGTCCACAATACCCTTACCACTGTTTCCGGTTAACAGGCGTGACGGATTAACCTACCTATACGAATGTGTTATAGGTTAATTCAAACTTGAGATTTATAAAAAGGTTCACGTTTTGAATTACTACCCTTTTTGTGTTGCAATTTATGAATTGTTTTTCTTCTCTATGTCCTTATGGGTGATATTGACATAGCTCAGCCCTTTGAGCTTTTCTACTCTTGGGTTATATTTCTTGCAATAAATGCGGATGAGGATACATTCCATACATACATTCACACTGCGATTCCTGTGAACTACACTCCATATAGGACACAAGAGATTCCAATTTTGGCATGGCAGCATCGTGTTTGGTTTAATAGCACCCTCCCCCACACGTAACTCCGTTTCAGTTAGGTCCCTTGTCAATTCCTGGGGCCACTTGGCCAGTCTTAGCCGGGTTCACACCATATCCACGTTATCTCAATGCCCCGATTAACGACTTGTGTCAACTGTATACCTCGTTTGTTGGGGTACATAGGGCTTTAGGTCATTGTTTCTTGCAGCGCAATAAGTTGGACCGGCCGGGATGTCGATTAGTTCCGTCATGGTTAATTCAGTTAATTCGGTAATGGGCAAGCACCCCCAAACTAAGTACGATATGCCTTATTGGAAGCAGTGTTTCCCAATACCACTCCTGTGGAAAAACAGAGGATTCTCACAATTAGTTTGCAGAAAGACTTATTGCTAGAGGTAACAGATTGTGAGAATTGGGGTAAAGTATTTGCAGCAGTATATGCGAAGTGTTACGGCACGCCGTCTATGACTGGCTTGCTTTCTGTGATCAAGCGTGTTCAGGATGAGCACAGTCCGGAGGCGGCTGTCGAGTTGGGAATCGTAGTGTAGTTCCTGTATTCCCAATAGGCTCTGCGCATTGGAATAACATATATAGATACGATGTATTACTGAGGTCGACTAGGTCTCTATCGAATATATTAGACTTAATTGTGAGGGCCAGCTAGCTCAGAGGTCACTAGAAACTTTCTTGAATAAACAAGAAGGGATTAGTTTCTGACAACCGCATAAACATGACAACTTTGTTTCCCAAGAATAAGAAATGTATCTCTAGAGTCGCGGAAACAATAGATAGTTATTCCACTCAGTCAATCGTGCATGCTTTGTTTCACCAGAGGTGCAGAGAAATAGAGAGACAGGCATTTTCAATAAAAAGTATTTATTGACCAGTTTTCTGTCTCAGGCAGGAGAAATTAACTGCTACAATCGTAATACTGGTTGCAAAATACAATGCGTACAGTATGAAGAGTATTATAAAATAATACTGTAAAAGCATGACATAGTGCTTCTAAAATACGCCTACCCCGGTGTACCTAACCTAGGTCTAGTACAAGGGAAGAAGTAAGTGAGGTGTAGCTTAGTTTCAGTATTCTTTTGCCAAGAATCTCTCTAAGGGTCTAATCAGCTCCGTCTCCGTTGGTTTTAGAATAAAGGAGGTCTAGTATCTCTCAGGACTCGATTTCCCAACAACCCTCAAGGGTAGCTTGGAAACACTGGAGCTGGATTTCTCAGCCAGAGAAAAGGCAGCATCGCTCTCAGTGCGTCTGCTGGAGGGTCGGCTTCTTTCGGCACTTGCTTCGGCAAGCTGTGTCATGTAGGTAGATAGTCGAACTGCTCCAAACCACTGTGTGTTTGCCTGGGCATATTTATACCATCAAGGTGCCTAGTTTGACGTAACGTTGGTCATAATAACGTCATCAAAGACTCAGTTCTTTGAAAACTCCATGAGTTCTCGGATAAATCAATATTCAAGCAAGGGGAGAAGTCCCTGACTGCTGAAGGCGGGTTTTTCCAAGAAATCTTTATGGATTTTTGGAACTCGTGGAAGTAGCCATGCCGTATTTGTACTGCATAGGCTAAGTTTAAATATGGTTTTGATTTCTATGCCTATATAAGGAGAAGGTGATTTATACCTATATATGGGCATGAATCGGGAAAATTACACTAGGGTCCTAAATTCATATACAACAGAATGAGGCTCGTTGGAGTGTTTGACGTAGTTACTGATCTCATCTTTTGTAATGTAAAGGGAGATGCGGGTAACTTTCAGGTGTCGAATGCTTTGCACCTTGTCCCAGACGTCGATAAACCCCGAGCGTTACCGAGAAATATTGCGGAGGCTTATAAGACCATTGGCCGCAATATTTGGGTGTTAAGCCTTTTGCTAAAACGGCAACTCAACCGCAGACTCAGATGGCAAAGTCTACTGAAGACGACCGTCCAAATTTTCCAAAACAGAATTGGAAGAATCAAAAACGGTAAGCAGCAATAGAAACAGGGGTCGTGTCCGGCGTCGCCGATACCAGTGTCTACTGAGCGCACTTATGATTTGTGTGACCACGCAACAATTAGGTCTCCTGATAGATTTCAGGTTCCTGAGCAACGTTCTCCTAGTTCTTCACAGGAAATATTGGGCACGCAAGCTGGTGGCGGAGAACACGGCAGGGGTCGGGGTTTCCCACAAGGACATGAGCAGCCCCGCCCGTCTGATGGTAAAGGCAAGCAGGACGACTTGCCACGTTAACGCCCTCATTTTCAGAAAAAGAAAGTTGCTGCATTAACCGTAAGTATGCCATGGATAGTGAGAACACAGCTTCGGAACCTGACATGGGCATTAACGCTGCTCGACAGCGCATCGGAGGTTACAATAGTGCGGCAAGCGCTGCGTCCATATCTGAAGGCGACAGCAACTGACACTTTTATCACAGTGGAAACTACTGACACTATGGTGGCTCCCCCTGACAGACTATATGATATAGTTCTTTTAATTGAAGGTGACATCCAACGTGTAATAAAAGGGATTTTTTGGGAACATCTGACCTCTACATATGACATTCTGTTAGCTGAGGAAGACTGGCCCCCGCTTTTCGTTTTGGCCGCTCCGAGAAGGGAGGAGCTGACCCTCCCTACTTTTCTGCACACTGTGCCCAAGGAGCTGTCCGCAGAACTTTGCAGAAGAGTGGGCTCTGGTGCTTGCACCTGCGTTGTACCGTACTTAAGTCGAGTGGGATAAACTTTCTCCCAGACACGAGATTCCATTGCGGTCTATTCCACAGCCACAACCCCAATATCCCATGCGGCAAGAGGCTAAATCTCCGTTGCGGAAATCCTTGAACAATTAGAATATCAAGCTGTGATTGAGACATGTGTTTCCCCCATGAATAATCCTTGTTTCACTGTTACCAAACCTGAAGAGTCGTACTGCCTGGTTTCGGATTATCGACATTTAAATTCACATTGTCGTACATGTGCGGTACAGAACACCCACAGTTCAGCTCTCATTGACAGTCTGGTGCGAAAAAGATTTAAGACCACACTAGACATTTCCAATGGCTTTTTTTGTCATAACCTGTCCTCTGTTAGTAGTCAATGGACAGCGTTCACTTGTGGCGGCAAACAAAAACAATTTGAAACATTGGCTATGGGCTATAAAAACAGCCCAGGCATCTTTGCCGCAGATGTTGTCTCTTTGCTAGATGGCATTGATCCTGATGCGTACTCGTACATTGATGATATTTATCTCATGGATGACTTATGGCCGCATCTGTGTTGCATTGACCGCATCATAGTTATGTTTGCGGACTTCGGTTATAAATTTAACTTTGCAAAGTCACACATTGCGGAGTACACAGTGTTGTTCCTGGGCTATGAGCAAAAGAATGAAGGTAGAGGTCTTGCACCTCACTTCCTGGAAAAATGCGCACATTTACAGTCTCCTACAACTCTGAAAAAACTACAATCCTTGCTGGGATTTTTGAATTTCGGGCGTACTTCTATTCCTGATTATGCCCAGCATATCAAACCTCTATATGCTTTGATACAACCAACTTTTACCAAGTCATGCTGGCTGCCTGAACATTCAGCTATTCTGCAATTTTTGCAGTCTGATATTCTTGAATCTAAGTACTTATTGACTCATGATAACCACACTAACCTGGTAATAGAAATTGTGCCTGGTGCCGTGGGTTTCACATACTTGTTGTTTAATGAAGGAGACACAGTGCCTATCGCTTACAAGTCACACTTGTACACTTCGGCTGAAAAGCGATTTTCTTCTGTCGAGAAAGTCGTGGCAGCTGTACAGATGGCGATTCTAAAAGAGAGAGCGCTGTCACAAGGAAAACACATGTTGGTTGTTACACCTTATCCTGCATTTGAAGCAGTGATGAAAGCCAGTGTACCAAATTCTAAAGTTATATATCCTAATTGGATACAATGGGCAACTTCGTTGACATCTCCGGATGTCACATTTATCTTTGACCCCTCATTACAAACTCAGGAGTTCTTACAGTATGAGTTTGTTCATCCTGCTCCTCTGTCCATGCGCACGCTTGAGGATTACCGTTGTATCATTTACACTGATGGTTCTGTAGTGTAGTTCCTATAGTCCCAATAGGCATCTGCTCATTGGAATAATATAGACAACAGTATAGACCAGGGACTGAGGTCACCTAGATCTCTGCGGACTATATTAGACTTAAGTTTTTGCCAGCAAGCTCAGAGGTCACTAGAAACTTTCTCGAATGTAAGAGAAGGTGTTAGGCTTCCTACTTAGACAAGAAGGAATTTAGTTTCTGACAACCATACAACATGACCTCTTTGCATCTCCATGAATGAGGAGGGAATCTCCAGAGTCGTGAAAAACAATAGAGGGTATTTTACTCTATCAGTAGTGCATGCTTAGTTTCACCAGAAATGTAGAGAAAGAGAGACGGGCATTTTCAATAAAAGATGTTATTTATTGAACAGTCTGTTTTCTCACACATGAGAAGTGAACTGTTACAATTGCAATACTTGTCATAAAATAAAGTGCGTACAGTAAAAAGAGTATTATGAAATAATACTGTAAAAGCATATTATAGTTTCTCAGCCATAAGATGCAACTAAAACATATAAAATCTATACAACAATAATAAAATGTCTAAACTGACTCAACTGGTGCTTCTAGCTTATGCCTACCCTGTGTACCTAACCTGAGTTTAGTACGGGAAGAGATAAGGGAGAAGTCGGTTAAGTTAAATAATTTCTCTGCCAATATTCTAACACCAAGAATTCTCTCTGAGGCTAATCCGCTCCGTACCTTGATTTAGAATGTCGGAGGTCTTGTATCTCTCTCTCTCAGAACTCAATTTCCCAGCAGCCTGCAAGGGCGGCAGGGAACACCGGAGCTGGATTTTCGCGGCTGGAGAAAAAGACAGCGTCTCTCTCTGGTGCGTCAAAAGGGAGGGTCGGCTTCCTTCAGCTCTCGCAAACAGCAGGGCGTAGGGCGAGTAGTCAGTCGATCTGCTCTAAACCACAGTGTGTTTAACTAGGCAAACCTGGGCATATTTATACTAAAAAGGTGCCATGTTTGACGCACAACGGTGGACATATTAACATCTCTAGGTGCATGAAGTGCGCAATACGTTCCAGGGGTCTGGGACAAATCAATACTGGAGGCTTAGAGTATTCTCTTGGGGCTACAGTAAGTTTGTCATGTTTGTGGAGAAGCGTGGCTCAGTGGTTAGAGGCGGCAGACCCGGAAGCTGAGATCGACCGTGGACCAGGGTTCGATTCCCCGCCTCGGCGGGTCTCGGGCTCAAAATTCCACAGACTCGACAATTCTCGCTCTGGTGCCTACTCAACTCACGGGGTCACACTCTGCGACTCTGGGCAATAGCTTGCTTAATCTCCACTACGGCCCCTCGCGGCGGGATGCCTGGCTTTCACCTTGTGGACACCCTGCCGTGGTTTCTCACAGGGGAATACCAGGACGGGTTCCCTAAGCAAGCGCCGGGACGCTTACGGGCAGCTGTGCGCTTTACAAGTCCAGCACATTTACATTTACATTACATGTCCCAGAGCCAGTTGTACTCTCTAGGGGCTTATAGGCAGAGGAAACGCCATGTTAGGACTGTGCTGAATCTGTCTAAATATGGTCATGATTCTTATGCCCATATATGGGTATTATAAGTTAAATCCATATTTGGGCATGAATCTGGAAATTTATATTAGGGTACTAGATTACTTTACAACAGTTCGGCGCAACTGGCGATAGGATATAAGCATTCTTATTCAGTGGCCTGCACAATCGTGGCTCGTACCATGGTGAAAGGAGAATTCAAGTCTGATGTCATGCACACGTTGACATTAGGTGACTGTACCGCCCAGTTGGCAGAACTACGTGTTCTAGTGCTTCGGTTAGAGAGCATGAGGGGTAAAATGTCCCAATCCCTTACTGCCTGTTTATTGAGCAATGGTCCCTCTTTTTTGTCAAGCTTGCCCTCGGCATGGGGAAACCCCTATCCCCCTTATTATAGCAACTTTTGAGAAAGGTGTGTCAGGGCAAGCTTTGTTTTTTATAGTCTATTATGGAAAAATGCAAATCGCACTAGACGACTCGTACCGACATTACACCAAAATCAGGGAATCCCTATTTATCCACAGAAAAAAATGACCAGATATACTTCTTCAACCTGATTCGTAACGCCCTGAGGAAGTCCCAGGCCGGATGGCCATGTAAGGGGTGAAACACGTGTTGGCTGTTCTCCTACGTACTATCACGAATATAGTAACACCTTTATTAAAACAAAAAAATGAACCATTGTGTGATTGGAATTTTCCCATAACAGACTATAAAAAACAAAGCTTGCCCTGACACACCTTTCTCAAACTGTGCTCTAGTGCTTGCATTGGAGTTTGCTGTCCCTCGTGTGACTACTTTAATTGTGAGTGACTCTTATTACTTTGTTCAGTCCTTCAATAAAAATGTATTCTTTTGGACTCAGAATAACTATCGTGATTTCAAAGGTGGCACAATTAAGCACAAGATCCTATGAGTTCGAGTCACAGAACTTAAAGAACGTCTGCCTCTCATAAATGTAATTCATATTCTTGGTCACCAGAATGTAGGAGCACACGCTGTTGGTAACAGTCTTGCTGATGAAGCAGCAAAGACCGCAGTAGCAACATATGTAGTAGCCGCAGTTACACAGTCCAACAGTAACATTGATGATGACATCTTGGCAGCTGTAGCTGCTACAGAGATCGTTGATAATTACCCTCAGGGTTTCCCTTCTAAATACTGTTATCATTTAAGTCCTGATAAAGTTCCCTATGTGAAAATTAACAACGTTTGTGACAGGCTGATTCCCGACGCAGACCGCAGGCTACCCTTGATAACAGCCGCTCATGAAGGAATAGTCTCAGCTCATGCCGGCGTTTCAGCGTATGTCTCTATCTTACAGCAGTGTTACTGGTGGTGTGGATTGTGTAAATAAACTTGTGAATATGTCCTTTCTTGTTATGTATGTCAGCAGATTAAACCTTCAACTGCTGCACGGCTGCCACAAAGTCAGCTGTACATATCTAATAGATCACTTGGTTGTGTTTATTTAGATCACTGCTGTCCTTTTTCTTCTGATACTAAGTATACGTATGTTAGTTGCAGTGGATTCGTGCACAAGTTTTCTATGGGTTTGGCCACAAAGGAGTGCTGAGGCTCGAACTGTCATCAGGGATTTGCATGTCTTTATGGGAATCAACAACCTTCCCACTCACATCAAAGGGCATCTGTTGGATCCCGTGTTCTCCAACCTGCCGGGTCTCACAGCTAAGCCCCCCATCCCCCTTCCATGGTCAGACCACTTCTTGGTCCCCTTTGAGCTACCGCTATCCACCAAGCCTCTTGGTAAACCTCCCCCACAACCCCCCGATCGCCCGTGGAAAAAACTGGACAACAACGCCTGGGCCCAGGCTCTATCTTCCACCTCCCCCCTCCTGGACGATGACCCTTCCATTGCAGAAACTCAGCTACAGGATTGATCCATCAATCCTTAGAAACCACTTTGCCACTCAAACAACTGCCTAGCAGAAACAAAACGACCAAATCTCCCTGGTTCACCCAGGAACTCCGCACCCTAAAAAAGAGTTGTAAAAAACTCGAACGCGCCTGGAGGAAAACCTGGTCTACAGCCTCCAAAAACGAATACAGAGCCGCCATCAAGCTCTATAAAAATGCAATCAAATCTACTCAGGCCACCTTCTTCGAAGGAAAGATTGCTGCAGCGGCTAACTCCGCGAAGGAAACATACCGGATAGTATGGCTCCTTACCAAAATCCAGGACCCTCCCCCCCCTCAGACCCTGAAGGCGTGAGATGCAATCAAAGGCCAACTTTTTCTCCGCAAAAATTGATAAAATACTTACTTCACTCCCCGCACCCTCCGCTTCTCTCCACTCCATTCCATCTCCCCTCCATCCGGAGGCTCCGTACTTACGAGCCTTTGACCAGATCTCCACGGGGACATTTTTAGACAACCTGCAAACTGTAAAAAGTGGCTCACCCGCTGATCCTGCTCCAATCAGCAAGCTGAAACTGGTCGCCCCTATTATAGCTCAACCCTTCACTAATCTCATAAACGCCTCCTTTAGGAAGGGCACCGTTCCAGCCAATTGGAAAAAGGCCACTGTCAAAGCCCTCCTGAAAAAACCGCACCTGGATCCATCGGACCCCTCCAACTTCAGGCCGATTTCACTCCTTCCAGGGATCAGCAAAGTGGCTGAACGAATAGCTAACCAGCAGCTATCCACCTTTCTAGAGTCCAATCACTTATTACGCGACTCCCAGACCGGCTTCAGACCGGGGCACGGCACCGACACTGCCCTGTTAGCAGTTGTCGAAGAGGCGAGAGCCATCATAGACGCAGGAGGATCAGTTGCAGTGATCCTCCTCGATCTAAGTGCCGCCTTCGACACGGTGGACCACGACATCCTGGTCCACCGGCTGAGTCAAGTGGGAATCACGGACTCAGCCCTCGCGTGGATTAAATCCTTCCTCGAGGGAAGATCTTTCCATGTGTCAGACGGCTTTTCCACGTCCAAACCCCTGACCATGCAGTGTGGGGTCCCCCAGGGCTCCTCCCTCAGCCGCACACTTTTTAATGTTTATATGTCTCCCCTCGAAGACATTATCACTCCCTTCGGTGTCAAGACAGTGATGTACGCTGATGACACCCAGCTGGTGGTGTCCTAGGAAACCTCGCCAGTTGTCTCGAAGGGATCTCACAATGGATGTCGGACTCAAGACTTAAGCTCAACGGCGATAAATCCGAGATCCTTTTCCTGGGCAACCAAAACAAATTACCTGCAAACCTCTCCTGGCCACCCTGCATGGGCACCCACCCTAATCCCAAAACTGAGGTTAAAAGCCTAGGTATCTGGCTCGACCAGGACCTTAACTTCAAAACCCAGGCCATGAAAACATCGGGGACCTGCTTCGGCCTAATCCGTATGGCCCGTAAAATCCTCCACCTGATCCCTTTCCATTCCAGGAAGTTACTAATGCAGGGACTGGTCAACTCAAGACTAGATTATGGTAACATCCTGTACCTGGGAGCCATTGCTTCAGTCACTCATAAACTTCAGGTGGCCCAAAACGCCGCAGCTAGAGTCCTCACGGGAACCAAAGCACGGAGCTCGGCGAAACCTGCCCTCAAAAGCTTACACTGGCTCCCAGTGAAGGGGCGCATCACATTCAAGACGCTCTGCATAGCGCACAAAATCCTGCACGATAAGGGCCCCCCAATTCTCAGATCCCTGATGAAACCACACCAATCTAACAAACACCTAAGATCTGATTCACTGGCTCTGGCCTACATCCCCAGAATAAAAAAGGCAAGATCTGGCGGCCGCAGGTTCGTCTACAATGCGCCAAAACTCTGGAACTCCCTTCCACTAGACATGAGGTGTGATCATAATCTACTATCCTTCCGTAAAAAATTAAAAACTTGGCTCTTTCCCTAAACACCTTTCTGCTTTGACCCCTTCCGGAATAAACTAGGTCCTCTTAGCGCTGGGATGCCATAGGGTAGCTATGCGCTCTATAAATCCATATCCAAATCCAAAATCCAAATTTTTGCATGTGGCACCTTCCATTCTGATCAGGGTCCAGCGTTCACCTCTAAGGCGTACAAGGAAGCCATGGGGTCTTTGGGGGTGCAGGTGAAATTTTTGTCTCCATACTGGCCTGAGGGCAATTGTGTTGTGGAGCGAATGAACCGTGACTTAAAGCAATCTTTGCCAGCTAGGGTTTTAGGTACTAGGTGCACTAAATAATCTTCCTAGAAGATCTCTGGGTGGGCAGACTCCATACGAAATGCTCTTTGGCATAAAAATGTTTATCCCGGACCTTGATGGTCTAGACATCGCAGCGGTGGTTACACCTCTGCGTTCTGCATTTGCCGAGCTGTTCGGCATTCTAGTTCCATATTGACACTCCGCGCGTGTCCGTTTTTCATTTTTACAGCACAGCTCGGGCTTTCACTCGACTCTACAGTTTGTCCCGTTTTTATGTCTACACTCCCCTCTAAATGCGCACACACGGTTCCACCTAGCTTCCTGGTTTCTCATGGCGTCCTTGTGGATACACAGCGGTTTCTCACACTTTGTATTCTGTTAGGCGTAAGCTTTTTTTTACTTTGGTGCCTGCTGCACTTGTTTACCTGCATTTCCCTGTTTACCCATATTTTTCGTTTTCCATCAACTTGTATTTCTCGCATGTTACCTCAGTGTCTCCAGCACTATTTCATCTTTCTGTATTTCTACCGTAGTCTCACTCGCGTGCACCCGTTTAACTTTTTTTCAATATTCACTTAGTCTAAGTTTCATCTTGTCACACCAGCCTGCCATTCACAATGGGTTTAATATTGCACGGTTACCGCTTGTGTAACGTTTTGGTTTCTCAGCTCACTGCTCACCTTGCATTGTCTGTTTCTTTTGAGCAGAATGTGATATTTTATCAGCTCTCGGGCCCTGTATCTCTCCTATGCATATTTCCTTTGTTTTACATTAACAGATTACGGACCCCCTGAAGAAGAGCCAGCGTGGCTCGAAATGCATCGGGGACACCATAAAAACCATTGATATTACCCATTGTTGCATAACTGATGCCATGGTTATGAAATCTAGAACATTTACTTTGAATCACTCTATTCTTTTCAACTAAATTTGTTGCAATTTACATTTGGAAAATCGAACTGAATTTCAAAGTGATTAAAACTTTGTTATTTCACTTCTAAGACTACGCATGTTTATCATTATTTAAAGTGCAGTCGCACGTAGGTGTGCTCAAGGTCCCCACCTTACACCTGTAAGGCTTTCCTTTGCTAGACATGGCGGCGACAGCTGTACCTTTTGACGTAGATAATCATTCTGCTGTGTTACAGAACCTACAAGAGACTCGAGACAGTCTTGCAAAGGAACACTTGCCCTCCACATCTGGAGCTGAAGCTGATCTACAGATTCCGGTAGTTAGATGGCTTCCCCGAGTCAGTGACCTGCTCCGTGAGAAGGTGGAGAACAAGAAGGAGTTCAGCCCCTCTTATCATGCATCCGTTCCTGGGAAACAGGTACGACTCCATTGACAATTTCAAACTACAACGAGTGGCCGATTCTTCTTAGTATGACTCCTGCTGTCTCTTGTCCAGCAATGCTGATAAATTCTGTTTTGGCCTTGGCTGACACCAACAGGCCTGACCTTGCTATAGAGATGTCCACAGTCACTAATCCATTATTAAATTTGCCAGCTGGCGATCCACATGAAGATACTGAATATACATATACCACGGATGTGTCTTTGCCTGGTGTGTAAACAAGTCTAGCTGACCAGTCACGTTTTTCCTTTGACTCTGACTCTTTACCATCGAGTGTACAATTGAGGTTTTCTATTTTTGTTACTTGGTTTAAAAGACATTTTTTGGTTCCACCTTAGAATTACATCTGGTTGGTTCTCATCTCCATTTTTTTGATTCATGTCGATTGGATTTGTGATGGTATTTTTCCGACTGGTAAATGGACACAATATAACTGAACAATCAAAAATTTGATTAATTGATGGAACTTTGGCCCCACACTCCTCATCACACATCATGAAAAGAGACCAGACTTTTGTCAACATCACAGCCTAGCCCGTGCTAGATGTTATTGTATGAGATGCTGTAAAATGTCTAATTCATGGACCCACAGAGGTGGTTAATGTTCCTAATGTACTTCGTGTTTCAATGGGGGATGTTGTGAAACAAACCATACGTTCTGATGATTGGGATGTCCAAGCCATTGAAGCTCTCTTTTCTGATTTGAAATATTATGCTGCCTTTGATGCTGAGGATTTATATTTAGACTCCACAAACTACGCCGACTTGTTCTGTTACCAACACTATGGCCATCACTTTCTGCATAAGGCTAATACATTTAGAAATGTGGTTAATTACACCGAATGGGAACATTGTCCTACTCCCATAGAAGGCAGCTCAAATACCCTTCTGAATAAATTCACATATTTTACTGACTTTGATCGGTCTAACCCGAGCTCATTTTATTTTAAAATTAAATTACAAATCTAATTCGAAAGTGAGACTTACTCACTCAAAATTGTTGTATTCCAAATCATTTATGGATCAGTTAGCAGTGGATGGCTACAAGCTATGGAAAGATACCATAGATCTTAAATCTGTTTGGGGTTCTAGACCCTGGCAAGTGCAGGGCACTGAAGCTTTACACCGAGCATGTCTTATTCTCGGCCACATGTTGTTTTTAAATAGTACGATCTCACAAACAACTTGTCTTAGTTTGGCCACTTCAAAACACATGAATACCCCTAAAATTCCTAATCTGCATGCTTACCCTAATTGGAACAATCATACTGATAGGTCCCTTGATGAATTACAATCTTTCATTTTAAATTCCTCCTTTAACATTTCGTCCCTGGACCCTGAGGGTTGGCTGTTGTGGCCAACAAGTTCTAATTCTTGTCAACATGGCTTTCTGGATTTAGCCCCTAGCCTTACACAGGACAGAACTAATCCCTTTTAGAAACTTCCCATTCAGTTACCACCTAGTCAGTGGGGAAATGATGTCAAAATTGGCTGAAACATTCCACTCTTTCGTCTGTTAAACATCATTTATCTTTGTTGACCGACAATGTTGATTTAACTGATTTTGTTAAGGGTCCTGTGAGTGGAAGATCTAAAAGATATATATATGTTCTATTTACTATGAAGTTTGGAAACTGTCGCAGGTTGAGGCTGCTTCCCGTTTAAGAGCAATAGACCAAGCTAATTTGGAAAAAGTGCTTGCTCTCATTGATAATAGCATTAACACACTCTCTTCCAGGATTTACACCTTGGATAATATTGTTTCATCTGTTGTGCATATTGTGCAAGATAATGTTTCTGTTTTGTTCCATGGTCAAAATGAATTGCGGTTCATCACGCAGTTTGCATGGACCTTACAAACTCTAAAATCTGGGAAAGTGCCTTGGCACTACATTAATATTTTGTCAGTGTTTTTACCATTTAATTTAACAGAAAAACAACAGTTCATGTCCATGAAGGATGCGTCATATTCTCTATTGCATATTTAAAAATTAGAACTATTACCATTTTCTGTAGCCAAATCTAATTCAGTTGTGTGGCTCATCCATGGTTTAATAACATTGCCTTTTCCTCTGTTTAAGTTTAGTTCATGTATGAAACACTATGCCCTGGGTAGATGTGAACCACTCGGTACCGCTTTTCTCCATGAAGTTTGGTCTCTGCTCTTCTCATACAGATGTCTGAGGGATGGCTAAGAGGTTTACTTAAATGGGGAGGAGTGCACTTCCACACCTGATCATTCACTTGTATGCAAGAATGTTCAATTGCACGACATGTGTAATGTGGAGGCTCCGAATTTAGCTTACATTTTGAAGGGGATTCCTGTGCCAGCTATCGTACCAACATTCACACTATTAGCTAACAGTAGCTATTTACTTTTAAATAATGTGGCTTGCTGCGGGATGTTGGCTGGATTTACGTACATTGTCACTGTTTCACAGTGAGTAGTTTGCTGTAAAAATTAGCTTTTCCCGCCCCTGCATGGGAGGCTTGATATCTCGATTTGGCCTTCCATTCCGACCCTGAAAGCAGAGTTCAACAAGTTGAACAGAATAAGAACTTTATTGTCTCAAACAGAAGCCGCTCTCACTTCTTCTCATGAAACATTTTTCCTTCATGTTACTAAAACGTGTACAGAAGTACACATGCTTTTAAATACGGATCTACCACTTCATTTTGGTGCTTTAATCCACACTATCTTTAATGCCTCAACCACTACAGGCCAGGCCCACTTTTTTAAAACTGTTCGCTCCAGCCTTGTGACCTCATTCCAAACTCTATTTGGTGTGATACTGGCATTTTTTCATTCTATTTTTTTCCAGCATCTTTGGCGGCTTCATTCTAATTCTCGCCTTGGCTGCTGGTCTGCTGCTGTTTATTTGCTTGCTCCAAAATGGCTGCACTGTCTGTGTCAAGAGACAGCCGACCCAGGCTCACACAGCTTCATGATCGAAAGCTTGAAGACTATGGAGTACTGCCATTGGGCACATTGGCCATGGTATATGGATTATCATTTCGCTTTTCATTCTTTACTTGCGTTCAGCCCGTGTTCCATTGCCTGGATTGCCAATTTGGATGGCCATTAGAACTCTGTCTCTCAAATACGGTGTCTCCTGCTCCAGATTTTGACCATCTAATGAGTTCCTTAGTGGCTCATGAGTTGGCCTGTTCTGTAATCGGGATTATGGTCTGTGCAGCGGCACACAGAGTTTTGGCAAATTGGGACATATATACGGCTGCGCATGACTTCCAGGAACGAAGTTATCTTGAAGTAAACGCACATTGTCCTCTGATGGTGCTAGAGGCTCCTGCAATTGAAGAACCTGTATGTTCATTTCCGTTACTAAACTGAATGGTGGACTGTTTGCTGACAATAACAATGACTTCCTTTTGGAGGCTGTTGCGACATACTGCGATATACACGCTGATGGATTAGATTGGCAACGATAAAGCATGCGATGCATCACTCAAGTTTTTTGATTCTCCCTGTGGTGTTATTTTTCTTTCTCTCACTTGGATTTGTTTTCTTTTTTAATAGACATTCTTTTCATTTCATTTCTTTGACAAGAATGAACTCATTTCTTTCTCGGATGAACTTGAACTCTGCATTCTTCTTATGTTTCTTTTCGTGCATTGGCCCCATCAAGGGAGGGTGTATTGAGAATACGGTTCTGCCTGCACACATTGCTATGTTAGCATAAGTGAGTTAGTTGCTCAAACGCCATATATAATTATGTGGGATATTCAAATACCAGATGAATGAAGACTCGACTAGAAGAAAAGAAGAAAACCAAAGATTTGTAGAATAATAAAAGTGTCTGTTCCCAGCGATTGTTCACTTTGGTACACATAGTAAAAACAACGTGATATAACAGGAAATCCACTGGGAGACTAGCACAATGTGGAATAAAAGAAAAGAAAACTGGTTGCTTTTATTTGGCGATGAAGAATTACAAAGAAAAACATCCAAGAGTTCCTGTTCATGCTACCTGTAAAAGTGTAGTGAGGATACGGTTCTGCCTGTACACATTGCTATATTAGCATAAGTGAGTTAGTTGCTCAAACGCCATTTTGCTGCTTTTGCACATGACACTACATGTCTTTGTTTTTATAAAGACAAACTACTTGCTTTTCCTTCACATGAGAATGGTCTATTTTTCACATCTCTAGACTCACACTGCGACCTCAAGTCTGCACAAAGTGTTCAAGGCTAAAATAACAATGTATGCTGTTGATGCAGGTTGACCGGCCCACTCTCTAAACACAACACGAACACAGCTGCTCATTTCTGAAACTCAGGTGCTTTTAATATTGCACTGCATGCATGAGACTAGCACTTGACAAAAACCTTTCCATCGACAAAGAGCTGTGCTGATCTGGGATGTGATTCACTTCACCTGACTTTGGAGGTATGCGGTCCCCGTTTTAACCTAGAGATCCTCTGTTATTATAATACCTAGCAAGGGGAGGGTGGTACACAATGCGCTATAGACCTGGTTCCACTATCATTTTAATATGATTTCTCCCTTGGTATTTTATGGAATTGTAACAATGCTGATTGTATTGATTTTATGCATCTTTTTACTTATGTTAGCAAAGATACTGCATCTTAGAGCACGTAGTTGAAATAAACATTTTAAACTATACTGTGTCTCTGATTGGTCACGTTGTGGACATTTATGAGAATAAAAACAAAAGAGTGTTCTTGATTCCCAGTATTCCTGAGAGGTCCCAAAGTCGCTTGTTCTGGGTTGTCTACTCATTGGTAGCTTCGCTGTAGTATGGAGAATGAATGAGACACTGATGATAGTTGGATCGGGGTTCTGGGCACTGAGGTGGATTTTTTGGTACACCACAATACACTGAAGTCCTGGTTTCCTGCGCATAGTTCTGTGCATGAGCAGAATCCCCGCAACAAAAGCAGCTCTAGAAACAATGCTTGGACTAAGAAGGGTATTTTCAGCTAACTTTAGGGATTAGTGATAAAACCTATAAGCTCAAAAAACTTGGACTGAGTCCCTGCAAGAAGAACTAATTTAACAAGCACACACTGGTGAATAGTCACAGCTGATTGTGGTGTTTGGTTGTTTTCTACAACAGTAATGATTCAGTGACAGCGGCCAGAGAACAGTTTCCAAAAGCAAAGTGAAATGAGAAGAATGTGAACTGTCACTCTCGGGTATATTGCTTGCAGTACACAACATTTACCAGACAAGCCCTGACACGGAACAAGTGAAAGGATCAGAAGGAGAGCTGTGACTCTCTTTGTTAATGCTTGCAGTGCACTGCATGCACCACCCAGGCCCTGACATGGAAAAATGAAAGGAGAAGAATGTGAGCTGTGACTCTCAGAGTTAGTGCTTGCAGTGCATGGCATTCACCACCCAAGCCCTGATGTGGAAGAAGTGATGCCAATGTCCATTGTTGCATCTCTAAATGCACCCATCATAGTGGCCCTTTACCAGAGGTGTTTATCATCAAGCTGGATCTTAACGCTCTGCTGACTCTGAAGCTGATTCACTATTAGATGGATTGTATACAACAGAGGTGTTTATCATCAAGTTGGATCTTAACTCACTGCTGACTGAAACGGATTCATGGTTAGATGGATTGTATACAACAGAGGTGTTTACAATTGAGCTGGGTCTTGGCTCAATGCTGGCTATGTAAATGATTCACGGTTAGATCAATTGTATATAGCGAAGGTGTTTATCATCGAGCTGGATCTCGGTCACCGCTGGCTGTGTAATTCAGTCACGGTCAGATGAATTGTATATAACAGAGGTGTTTATCTTCGAGCTGGATCTTGGCTCACCGCTGGGTATGTATATAAGTCACGGATAGTTGAAATGTATATAACAGAGGTGTTTATCATCGAGCTGGATCTTGGTCACCGCTGGCTCTGTAAATGATTCACGGTTA
Organism: Lissotriton vulgaris; assembly: GCF_964263255.1. Taxonomy (NCBI): domain Eukaryota; kingdom Metazoa; phylum Chordata; class Amphibia; order Caudata; family Salamandridae; genus Lissotriton; species Lissotriton vulgaris. The sequence goes on from NC_141685.1 coordinate 57,103,263, forward strand.
GATGAATTGTATATAACAAAGATGTTTATCATCGAGCTGGATATTGACTCACCACAAGTTCTGTAAACGAGTCATGCTTAGATGAATTGTATATAACAGAGGTGTTTCTCATCGAGCTGGATCTTAACTCACCAACCGCTGATTATGTAACTGATTCACTATTAGATGGATTGTATACAGCAAAGGTGTTTATAATTGAGCTTGATCTTGGCTCACCACTGGCTGTGAAAATGAGTCCCGGTTAGATTAATTGTATAAATATATGTTATGAGTTTCTTATTTACAGAGATTCATTCAACCAAATTCCAACTGGTTATAGGACAGAATCAATGCATGACGGCAAAATTATTGATAGGAATTATTGTGAATGGAGGATCTCAGTACACAGAGCTTCTCATAAATCTATGAGAACCAAGTAAGGGTGAAGGGTCAGTAGTTATAAAGTAATGGTTATTTGTTTTTTTTTTGTTTTTTGTTGAAACGCTCAGCAAATGTCATAATCCAGAATGTTGCTCCTCCTAGGTCTCGGATTAATTTATCGTTTTATACTTTTTCTCATAGTATGAGAGGCTCTTTTTCTGTGCCCCTCTTTGTTCTTACAGTGATAAATCCCTAGCAAAGGCTATCTATGGAACAGCTTCACTGTGATTACTGAGAAAGATCTTCTTACACCTTTGCCAAGTTACCTGAACAAGGGAGTGTTATGAGTTTGTCTAGGGGCTAGTAATTCCATAGTTCTTTGGGTGCTTAACTATAAATATTATATATATATTTATGTATTCAACCGCTGAAAAAAAAAATAAGTTTACAGGGACGTTATAGTTAGGAAATAGAATTTTAAAAACCTGAGAAATTAGCTAAAAAATTAAAGGTTACAGGGACGGTATAGTTCAGTTCACAATTTATACACAAAAGCATAGAAATGCAGCAGTAATGGTTAGAGTTATCTCAAGAAACTATAATTCGTACCTTCGGGTAACTATAACTTGCGCGCCCACCATGCAGTTTTCTTATCAATAATTTTGCTGCAAATTATATCATCAATGATGGCATAGAAGTCATCATGAGTGATGTAATATGTGGGGTAATTAGCAGTGCATGGCTAGGATGTGAGTTATAGTTACCTTAGGGCACTGCCCCAGATGCTACATGCCTATGGCAAGAACCAGCATTGCTCCCGCTCGCAGGGACAATCTAAAAATGCTAAGCGGGCAGGGAAGCAATTATAAAGTCTGCTCTCAGCAGCCAGGTGCATTTTTTAATGCTCCTGCCTGCTGGACTCAGACGTAGTGTTTGTTCGCACTTTGCAGGAGCTTTAAAATTGCTCCCACGAAGCGAGAGCAAACACAGGTTTCCGTGTTCGGACCAGTGCGGGCAGGGAAACTGATATGCTCTGGGTGTGGGCACCCCAGGGCATAGCCAAGCCGGCAATGGAGTATGGGGTCCCCAGGCTAATTAATGGCCCTGGGAGTGGTGCATTTTGCCCCATTCCCATTTGCTTTTACAGCCTGCCCCCAGGATGGGGACCCTGGGGCTAAAATTGACCTGGGGAGGGGGCTTCTTGTTCCCCTCCCTCATGATTTTTGCTTCGTACCTGGGGATGCACCCCTTTTGATCCGAAATCGGCCCGGGGAGGTGGGCTGCATGGTTCCCCTCATTACAATTACGGCTGGGCCCCGGGTAATGGGATTCCCAGGTCCGAAATTGGCCAAGGATGGGGGCATCTGCCCCCTCCTCTGTGGTTTGGATAGCTAGGCTCTGGGGGTGTTGTGGTCCCCAGGGCTGAAATCAGCCTGGGGAAGGGCCACGTGCCCCCTCCCCTAAAGTTTGGATGGCTGGGGAGTGGTGATCTCCAGGGTCATAACTGGCCTGGGGAAGTGGGGCCAAGTGCGCCCCCTCTCTCTTAATTCTGAAGCTTATTATCCCCCAGGATGTGGCCCACCCGGGGGTATTATAAAAAACAAGTAGGCCTCTCATTTCAGCTCCTTCCTGGAAAGTTTTGAGGCGATCCATCAGGCGCGGCCGAGAAAAACAGGGGTCTCCCCCTTGTATTTTCTATAGACTTCTTTAAACAGTGCTGTAACAAAAACTACTGAACAGCATTACACTAACTTTGGCATGAAGCTAGATCTTGGCCCACAAATGTAGCTTTTTGGTATTTGGTGTAAATGCAATCAGTAGTTTTTGAGAAATGAAGTGTCAAAAATAATTGTATATTTGGTGTCCAAATGTGTTCTGATTGACCAAATTAGGAGGCAGTAGTCAATCCTGATTGGTTGGTTTCAACCTGAACAATATGTTTTGGCAGCCTTTACCAGACTCAGTGACATAATAAATTAATTAAACAAGCATTTTCAATGCAATAGGCTTCGCATCTGCAAGAGTTTAAGCTATATGCATTGTAAATGACGATGCCTTTTAGTTATGTTTTAAGAAGCAAAACTCAAATAAAATGGATTATCATGTACAATGGCAACAACACAAACTCTCGTAAATGCGAGACCTAGTGCACTGGGAATTGGAACCAGCAGAGAGATATAGGGAAAGAGAAAGATGAAAAGAGCGAAGGAACGACTACACATGTGGAGACATAGAGGAAGAGTGAAAACACTGTGACCATAGATACTTTTCATTCTACTGAAACTAAACGCAAATGTAAAACTTCAAAACATGAAAAGCATAATTATTCCATTTACCTTGGAGAAGTTGATTGAAGGGGGTAATGAAGCCCATGGCTGACGTTGGTTTCAAACGGAGTTACAGTTTGAAAAGTGCAGGACACTGTTGTGGTAAATTTAAATTACCTATACTTAATTTATGCGGTAAAGTTCAATAAGAATAACTCAGTCAAAAATAAGAGGCAGAATCCGTGGTATTTGAGGTTTTAAAAGGGGTTTTATTCCTTAAAAAGGAATTGGTTCGAACCAGGTAGATCACAATTCCGTCACCACGAAGGTTCGGGAAGGGACAGACAATACTTTATTGACAGATTATCATATATATAGTCAATGCATTACAGTAAAGGCAGATGCAGAAGGCGTAACAGCTGAGAGGAGAGATAAGAATACACATACGTAATGAAAAAGGCGTTACAATAGGCGTGCATAAAGGCGTGTACTAGAAACGTCATTATGAGGATGTCACAAGTGGGTGGATCCATAAGAGAATCCTGCAGTGTCAGCAGAAATATATGGCAGAAATGCGCGCGCAGGCAGCATGACGTGTGGTTGACGTGTAACTGGAGGGTGAAGGGGACTTGACATTTAGCCCTACATGAGGAGACAGGAGTCTGGGATGTCAGATCAACCTAATCCCAAATCGTATCTAATATCTTGTGTTTAAGGAACTGTATTATCTGGAAGGAAAGGTCTCTCGGACAGAGGCTATTCTACACTGACTATTAGTGCGTGTATAAGCGTCTACGTGTCTGCATGAGATGCGAGGGGGCATGGGCCTACCATGGTAACAGGAGCTATGAATTACTTGCACGGAGACAGTGAGGCCGGGCCCTTTGCTCTGCAGCTGGAAGGATGTTTACCTAAACTTACTAGACAAGAATGTATTTTTCGAGGAGCGGAGCAGATAACTTGAAGGCTGAATACAGTCTTGGCAGGCAACAGGCCGAGCCAAGCACCGTTAGCCGCGCAGGGAGTAAGACAAAGGTCACGGATACAGATGCAGGTCCAGGCTGAAGCATTCAGAGGCAGAAGGCAGAAAAGGCTCGATGGCAGAATTCAGGGCCTAACTCGCCAGAGCTAGAAATACGTGTAAAGTACACCACATAAAGACGTTGGCAAGGCATACTTAGGAACGGGTTATTCGACCCATTCATGGTGGATCTGAAAGAGGACATGTTAATGTTGGACGCAAATGTATTTGCGTCTTCATAGCTGGAAGTGGAGGGAACATACATGTACTTGTAGCACGTACATGGAGCCGTTGGGGTCTAAGATAGGGGACACAATCGATCACAAAAATTCATATTTCCTCATTCCCTCCTTGTCCCCTACTGACCCTTCACGATATATCGATCCTCATGAATCTATCAATCTGCTCACGTAACATCATTTGCTCTTCTTTCTTCTTATGGCGTTTTGAATGGGAACTTGAATGTGGAATACATGATGTGGCACACAGGCCGCAAATCGCTGGCCCACATTGTAGACATAGGCAGCAACTGAATACTATGAGAAGGGCAATGCCTAGGAAGGATAGGACCTTCCATCCCCAGGCTGTCAACGTGGTCCAGAACCAACCGGACCAAGTCCAGGTGCCTGGATTCTGGTGTATCAAACTTGCAATCTTATGAAGACGGGTTATGGCTCTATATACTGATGGCGCGTTTTCTGGAATGAAAACACAGCAGCTCGATCAGATGACTCTACAGGCTCCGCCCCTATCGGCTAGGATGACGTCAAGGACAAGACGATTTTGGAGAACAACAATCCGCATAGCAGACTGCTCCTCCGTTAAGTTGCCTAGGGCAGAAGTAGTTTCATTCACTACTGCTTCGAGGGTTCTAGTTAATTTGCGTATCAGTTTACTATTAAAGACAGCACCTAAGTAGGGAAAGAAACCTTTATTGAAGTCTGTGTATTGCTCCCATGCCGTTTCTGTGTAGTCGACAATCGGGAGATCTCTCCGGAGTCTATTGTTTACTAGATGGGTATTTCTATGATAATCAGGAGGGGCTAGGAAAACAGGTGGCAGAAGGAATGCAATGTAACAAGTACCATCCCAATCTAGAGGTAAACGTATATATGCGGTATGACCACAAATGAAGTAGGAATGACGGGTAGCTCTAAATGTAGACTTGCCTTGATCACTGAATTCGACCACAGTAGTACATTTACTATGACCCAGGTGTATTGAACCATTCTTTCTAACACATAATTCACCTTTGACTGGTAATACGGACATGGCAGGCAAGACTGGTGCAGCTTCGGATTCAACATTCAGAATCATGAGGTTAAGTGTGAAGTTACCTAATCCATATACTTCATTTTCTAGATCAGTTCCTGTCCTTGTGGGAAGTCCCTCCTTGTTAGGGTAGCAGGCTTTAAGCAAAACTAAGTTCAGGTTTCCCCAAACCCAGTTGCCCTGGTAAACTACGGTATCTGAATCTAAAGAATTAATCAAACTAAACCATGCGCCACAGGAACCATTGTGTGTGAACGGGTACGGAAAGAGGGGCAGAACTCCCTTGTATTTCTGGTAGGGAGGGAGTCGGCCACATATCCAACAATTTGTAGCGTTGTTGGTCTGATGAGAGTGATGTAACATACTAATGAATGTATTGTTGCGCAGCGCAAGTCTGTAGGACAATTCATGCGGAGGTAATTCGCTAAAAGAGTGTTCGGCAGTAACGTTGAAAGCAGAATGTGCACGCTTGAAAATAGGGTAGTAGATGTGCAATAGTATACTTGCAGCAATAATCAGAAGACTTAGAAAAAACATAATCAATAATGTCACTATACAGTGACTACGAAGTGATTTACAATATGCACTTTTCTTGAGCTGTTTCTGTCTATCTCTCTCTCTATTTCGGTCTAGGGGATACATGTCAGAAACTAATTTAACCGATTCACCTAGGGGAGGACTTAAACAATTAAACTGTCTGACTTGCTAGACCTTAGTTTCAGTTTGTATTCTTGGGAAGCGGTTTTCTCAACCAGGGGGAGTTTTGAGTCAGTCTGTGGAGGAGGGCAGGGCTGAGAGTTCAAATCAGAAGGTAGTCCATGAAATTTTTTGATGTGGCTCGAGTGCAGCCACCCTTTCCGGCCCTCAATCTTCACGGCTGTCCTCGTCGTCAGAAGCACCAATTTCGGTGTTTGCCAGCGGGGCTCCAGCGGACTTCTTCGGTCGAAATTTCTCACAAATACGAAATCCCCAGGGACCACTTCATGGGGCTTCACCTCGGTGTTGTCGGGAAAGGCTGCAGCTACCTGTGAACGACAAGATTGTAGTGCAGACATCAAGGAGGCAAGGTAATCTGTCAGCATAATACAGTCAACGTCAGTGATTTTACGAGGTATAGGCGTCCCCCACATATTTGGTGGCCTACCGAAGACCACCTCATACGGGGATAGCCCTGTTCGAGAATGCGCTATCATTCTCATGTAGAAGAGCGCAACTGGCAAAGCTACTATCCAGTCAACGCCTTTCTCTCTGCAGATTTTAGAAAGTCGAATTTTCAGAGTCTGATTATGGCGCTCCACGAGACCTGCTGCCTCGGGATGCCTGACACAGTGGAATTTCCACTGATAACCTAACAGGAGTGTAATGTGTTTCACAAGCTCGGATGAGAACGGTTGACCGTTATCTGAGTACACGATACGGGGCAAACCATACCGTGGGAAGAATTTGCGAACCAGCTGCTTGGCAGTGGTCGGAGCAGTGTAATCTGGGACTGGATATGCTTCTGTCCATCGGGAAAGTGCACATACGACTACGAGGACATATTTGAATCGTCGACAACGTTCCATCTGGATATAATCCATCTGGAGGACTTCAAAAGGGTGATCGGGAGGTTGAAATCCACCTTGCTCTACAGGAATGCTTTTACCTGGGTTGAACTGACAACAAATCATGCAAGTACGCACTTTCTGTTTGGCTGCTGCTCGTAAGTGTTTATTGAACCATATGTTTTGAATACTGTCTAGCATAGCTTTTTCTCCTAGGTGCGCTGGACTATGTATCGTGTTAATGATAACTTGAACCATAGAGTCGGGGAGAAACCATGTAGATTTTCCCTTCGTCATCCATCCCTGATCTGTTTGGATCCCTCCTAGTTCAGTCCATTTCTTGATTTCATCTGGTGTAGCATGTGTCTGTATGTCAATTACATCATGGGCGGGATCCCTGACTGTCATGCAATGTGTCGATGTCGGAACTATTGTCTTTGTCAAGTCAGTTGCATGAGTTCGGTTCTGGGCAGTTTGCTTAGCTGTTCGGTCTGCCAGGTCGTTACCCTGGGAGATGGTATCGATGACTTTTGTATGTGCCTTACACTTCATGATAGATATCGCAGTAGGCAGATGTATTGCATCTAACAAAGCTTGAATGAGGGGACCGTGTTGGATGTTGGCACCGTGAGAAGTTAAATAACCTCTCTCTCGCCAGAGGACTCCGAAGTCGTGAACGACTCCGAATGCATAACGTGAATCTGTGTATATGTTAACTCTCTTATTTTTGGCTTGAATACAGGCTTGTGTCAGAGCGATGAGCTCTGCTGCTTGAGCTGCCAAGGTGTCGATACAATTGGTTTCAATAACTTCGGTGTCTGTCGTGACTGCGTAGGCAGCTACTAATTCTCCTGTGCTTGTTCTCATACATGAACCATCCACATAAAGTGTCAGGTCTGGATCTGGTAATGGAATATCTGTCAAGTCTTGTCTGGGTTTCGTCGTAATAGTAATGACTTCAATACAATCATGTGCCAATAGGTCTGTTCCACTTAATGGCAAAAGTGTAGCAGGATTTAATGTACTACAGCGTCTGATTTCTATGTGTGGCTGAAACAATGTCAATTCATAACCTGTCAGTCGTGCTATAGTCAAGTGCTGGGTCTGTGTACGGTTTAAAAGAACTTCCACGGAATGTGGAACTTGTACTGTCAATTGATGTCCTAATACTATGGAATCACTTTGTCTGATTGCTAAAGCTGTCGCTACAACTGATTTCAAGCACGCAGGTAGAGCCTGGGCTACTGGATCTAGTGTGCTAGAAAAGTAAGCACACGGTTTGTGTGAACCTGCTTGTTCCTGAGTGAGTACTGACAAGGCAGTACCTTCGCGTTCTGTGACAAAAAGTGTAAAAGGCTTACTGTAACGTGGTGTTGCTAAAACAGGTGCTTGACATAAGGCTTTCTTTAAGTCTTCAAAAGCTTGTGTAAGTTCTTGAGTCCAAGGGAGGACAGTCGATGTCGCTGCCTCCTGAGTTGTCAACTGAATGAGTGGCTTTGCTAGAAATGCATATTGGGGAATCCATTGTCTGCAGTACGAAGTGAGGCCTATAAAGGCCCACACCTCCTTCTGTGTCTTGGGTGGTGTCATGTTTACAATTAACTGGATGCGGTCAGGTGTGAGCTGTCTCCCCCCTTTGGACAGCAAGTGACCAAGGTACACAACTTGCTGAACACAGAATTGTAGCTTCGAAGGGGACACCTTGTGCCCCTTGTCGGCCAGAAAATGTAAAACCGTCAGTGATGCTTTTTCACATTCAGGTTCGCTTCGGGCGGTGATCAGCAGATCATCGACATACTGAAGCAGGGCAGTGTTAACAGGCATGGGGATACTGTCAAGTTGTCTTTTCAGTGCTTGGCTATAGATGCTGGGGCTTTCTGTGAATCCTTGAGGTGCGCGTGCAAATTTGAAACTTCGTCCATTTAAACAGAATCTGAACAAGTATTGGCTTTCCGGATCGATTGGGACGCTAAAGAAGGCGTTCTTGAGGTCAATTACAGTAAAGAACGTCGCTTCTGAATCTATAGCTGTCAATAATGAAGAGATATCTGGAACCACGGGATACTGTGGCACAATGCATTTATTCAATTCGCGCAGATCAATAACTAATCGATAAACTGGTGGTGCATTTGGATCAGTACGTTCAAGAATTGGAATGATAGGAGAATTACATACATTGGAGTCGGTTTCCACGACCACTCCTTGTGCAATGAGCTCGTCAATGATTTGCAGTAAAGCCACTACAGCATCTGGAGGTAACTTGTATTGTCGAATTCGTGGTAATACCACTCCTGCCTTGAGTGTGACTCGATATGGTGTAATGTGCATACAACCTACATCAGTGGGGCCTTGTGCCCATAAATGTGCAGGGACATTCTGTAACCGGTGATCCATGTCTCTCAATACATAGTGACCTTTAAAGTCTCGCAGAAATAGTCGTACTCCTTCCGGAGAATAGCATATTATAGCTCCTAGAGCTTTCAGTGTCTTTATACCTAACAAGTTTTCTGGGCATGATTTTGTAAGCAATAAATCTGTAGTCCGTGTCAATGGACCAACTGCAAGAGGAAGAGGTTGCGATACTTCGTTAATAATAGGCTTTCCTGAAAATCTAAGGGAAACATTCTGTGAGCCTGAGAGGGGTGCCCCTGGAACCTCGTCGTGACTTATAGTTGTTCTGCTTGACCCTGTATCAATTAAAAACTTTCTGTCTTTCCCTAATACTTGACTGTGTACATAAGGACCCTCTTGATCTACAGGAACCTCAATAAGAGGCAAGCCAACCTCCCTCTCTAGGCTGTTTCATGTGTATCGCTGATAATCGGGGTAGTCATTTTGTGCATTCTGGTACATCTGTTGTGTCGTGTTTTGTGTTGCGGCAATAGGCTGTGGCTGTGGTACTGCTACGGTCTGTTGTGAGGCTTGCATAGGCTGTATATTCTGTATATTCTGGGGTACTTGTTGTTGAGCCTGATCCTGTCTAGGTGGACGCGGTCTCTCCTTGGTTTTACCCATGGAGATATTGTGTTTCAGAACTGCACAATCGTTTATATAATGACCTGGCTGTTTGCAATAGTTGCATGTCCCTTTAACAGGAGCCGTCGAATTACTGGGCTGTGTCGCACCCTTTTTATGACTGTCAGCTGGAACTGAGTGAGCAACTAACATTTTCATTTTTGTGTCCTTCATACGTCTTTGTTCGTGTTCTTCTCTAATTCTATTCTGGTGGTACTGTAACATTTGTAACATTTGTGAAGGGGTATTAGCTTGCCAAGTGCTCTCGACTTTCAGTACTCTGTTCTTAACCTGGGGCAGGGAATTCTCGACTAATTTTGTTACAAAAAGATGTGGATATGATTCGCTACTTGCTTTCAGGCCGCTATTAATACCAAAACATTTTTCGAATCGGGAATAAAAATCACTAGTGTCTTCATCGGGTCTCTGTTTGCAGGCTGAGATTGCACCCCAGTCTTCCTTTTTCGTAGTTAATAAACGTGGCAGTACTTGTACTAACAATCCTGGTAACGCTTTAACTTTATCCCCAAGCCCTACGCCTGGAACTCGGGTATTTTCTTCGTTTTCTAATGCAGCCCAATCAATCTTTTGCTCTCCCACCTCCCATTCTTTTTCTTTGAGTTTCTCGTAAATACCGGCAGGCAATAATACTTTCAATATTTTCATAATGTCTGGATAGGTGTAATCACCCATGAGTAACATGTCTTTTATTTCACGGTGAAAACCTGCTGGATCTTTGTCATGGCTGGGCACTAATTTTTTCATTTCCAATAGTTCTATTTTAGTTATGGGCGTGTACACAAACACGCGTCTAAAAGTATTATCATCATTCTTAACTGGGTGCACTTCTCGTAAGGGATTCTGTCTGTCTATGTAATACATTTTTCTTTCCATGGAGGGAGCAGAATCAGGCTGTGGACATAGGAAGGCACTATATCGGTGCCGATGTTCTAGAATTACTTTAATTAGATCGGTACCTAGACCTCTCCATTTCCTCATGATTAGTTCTATCAATATATCAGGCAGGGGACCTGGATCGGAGTGTTGGCTTTTATACAATATAAGGAGGTGTTGTATCATGTACATACCAGCTAAACGCTGCTCGTCTGGTGAAAGATTTAAAAACGTGTGTGCTATCGCGTCATCACTGTATTTATCAGAACTGTCAGCCCACTGTACTGCTGACCTGGCTAATTCTTGTTCGTCCATAGAATCGAGTACATGGTACCCCATTCGTTCTTGGAGTATTTTATCAGTGGCCTGAAATAAGTGTTCAGGAGTCCTCGGATTAGACATGGCTGCTTGAAAAATTCTTTTACTTTCCGGACGTACTGGACGCATTGAATTATTAAAGGGTCTTCCCTTACCTACATAAGCTATCATTTCTCTAGCTGGTAATTGTAATTGTCCTGTTTTCATTTCTGGTGGTTCCTCCTCCTCTGAGGATTCGATCTTGTCTGAATCTATTTCTGGTTCCGGCTGTCTTCTTTCATGTATTTTCTCTACTACTTTTCTGATCCTTCGGTACATGTTTTCTATACAACTCTGTTTATCATGTTTCCCGTCTGCTATATTCTGACCCCATTTGTTAAGTGCTTTCATTTCTTCCGGGTCTGTACCAGGCCTGTCTTGGTTTCTTATCAAGCAGTTAATAAAAAAACGTAATATCATCCCTTGAGTATCAACTTTCTGGTATGCCATGGCGTTGCCAATACTTTCGGGACCTTCCCCTGTTTGGATGAAGTGGTATATTTTGTCTAGATGATCGATCATCCCTGGTAGTAACATTAAATAGTTTGCAACTCGTCTTAGTCGTACTGATGATAGCATCATTCTGTCGTCATTCTTTTTACCGGGTACTGGATCGTATCTACAGTCTGCAAGAGGCTCATTGAGTATGTTGTAATTCTCTGATTGGGGTGTACGTTGTTGTGCTAAATCCCTATAAGTCAATCGATGTGCTTGTGGTGGTGTTTGGAAACCTCCTGTCGCACCTCCCGAGGTGCCAGGTGAGAAAGGGTTTAGTGGGTGTAGAGTAGGGAGGATAGGTGCAGGAAGGAGTGGAGGAACAGGCGGAAGAGTTGGAACGGGGGGAGGAGTATGTTGCTGCGGAGGTGGGGGTTGATTATCTCGGGCTCGAGCGCCGCCAGCAAGGGGTGTGCGTGGCGGTGCGACATTAACATATTCGGGGGCTGCATCGTCTAGATAGGAAGAAAGGAAAATGTCCTTTGCGGTCTTGTGATGCATTTTAGTCGGGAGCAATGGAGGTGGCAGATCTTTTGGTACTTCCGGGGTGGCCTTAGGTAAACCCTCGGCCAGAAGGGGATACATACCACTCATAAGGGTGTTTCGTTGTCTGTCTACTTGTTCTGTTTTTACTCGGATACCTTCCTCAACTAATACATTTTCTCGGGCCTTGTTGGAATCCTCTCTACTTTTCTCTTCTTTTCTAAGTGCTTTTTCTGTGCGTCTATGCGATTCTTTACGCCATAATTCAATGGCATCTTTCTGTGACTGTCTGGCTTTCTTTTTCCATAATGCTTCTTCTACTCTCATGATGCAATCTGCATCCCATGTCCCAGCAGCGGGCCATCTCTGATTCTCTGCTAGATCCTTGGTGTAGTCCACCCATAAATCAAGGAATAATACGGCATCTAGGCCATGTTTGTGGTACATAAAGTACCCTGGAGTGTCCCTAGGTGGAATGGGAACGGCTTCCTCGAGTACCCCTTTTCTGGTTTTTATCTGTCTCAATTTTGAGAATAGCGGCATCTTAAACCTTGCTACTTGATCCTTACTCGGACTTGAACACAATTAATACAATAATCACAATAATGAAAATCGAACAATCACTCATACCATGACATTTTGAAACACATTAAAACATTTTAAAACGAACAACAATGATTAGAATAAAACTAGCTAACTGCATAATACTGGATGTACTGCTAAACAGTACAGATACACCGCTAAAACAGTGCAGACCGGATATACTGCTAAACAGTACAGATACACTGCTAAACAGTGCAGACCAGGTCTGTGTACCCAAACCCGTCTTGACCGGCACAAATTAATGCGCACGTCTAGATGCGTCCCCAGCAATGGTACTCACCGGGAAGCAGGGAACGGAAGGCCTCGGAAACTCTGGACTGGACTGGACCGGACTGGACTCGACTCGACTCGTGACATAGATACTTCGGAACTTCAGAACCTGGTGGGCCTCTGTATACCTCGGATCTTGCTCTCTCAGCTAGGCTCTGGTCGGGATCCTCCGCACTCCTCACCGCCTCGTCTGGGTGTTGATCGCAGCCTCAGTCACCTCCGTTGGCCTGAGGGAGGTACAGGAAATCCTGCGGGTACGCGTAGTTGTCCGTCCGGCTGTGGCAGGGGACCGGGCCTGCAACGCACCTCCGGCGCGTGGGGTGGGGGAGGGGTCCCTATTCGGGCGCCAATTATGTGGTAAATTTAAATTACCTATACTTAATTTATGCGGTAAAGTTCAATAAGAATAACTCAGTCAAAAATAAGAGGCAGAATCCGTGGTATTTGAGGTTTTAAAAGGGGTTTTATTCCTTAAAAAGGAATTGATTCGAACCAGGTAGATCACAATTCCGTCACCACGAAGGTTCGGGAAGGGACAGACAATACTTTATTGACAGATTATCATATATATAGTCAATGCATTACAGTAAAGGCAGATGCAGAAGGCGTAACAGCTGAGAGGAGAGATAAGAATACACATACGTAATGAAAAAGGCGTTACAATAGGCGTGCATAAAGGCGTGTACTAGAAACGTCATTATGAGGATGTCACAAGTGGGTGGATCCATAAGAGAATCCTGCAGTGTCAGCAGAAATATATGGCAGAAATGCGCGCGCAGGCAGCATGACGTGTGGTTGACGTGTAACTGGAGGGTGAAGGGGACTTGACATTTAGCCCTACATGAGGAGACAGGAGTCTGGGATGTCAGATCAACCTAATCCCAAATCGTATCTAATATCTTGTGTTTAAGGAACTGTATTATCTGGAAGGAAAGGTCTCTCGGACAGAGGCTATTCTACACTGACTATTAGTGCGTGTATAAGCGTCTACGTGTCTGCATGAGATGCGAGGGGGCATGGGCCTACCATGGTAACAGGAGCTATGAATTACTTGCACGGAGACAGTGAGGCCGGGCCCTTTGCTCTGCAGCTGGAAGGATGTTTACCTAAACTTACTAGACAAGAATGTATTTTTCGAGGAGCGGAGCAGATAACTTGAAGGCTGAATACAGTCTTGGCAGGCAACAGGCCGAGCCAAGCACCGTTAGCCGCACAGGGAGTAAGACAAAGGTCACGGATACAGATGCAGGTCCAGGCTGAAGCATTCAGAGGCAGAAGGCAGAAAAGGCTCGATGGCAGAATTCAGGGCCTAACTCGCCAGAGCTAGAAATACGTGTAAAGTACACCACATAAAGACGTTGGCAAAGCATACTTAGGAACGGAATATTCGACTCATTCATGGTGGATCTGAAAGAGGACATGTTAACGTTGGACGCAAATGTATTTGCGTCTTCATAGTTGGAAGTGGAGGGAACATACATGTACTTGTAGCACGTACATGGAGCCGTTGGGGTCTAAGATAGGGGACACAATCGATCACAAAAATTCATATTTCCTCACTGTAAACAATTTAGAATAACACTGAAAGCGTGATTTGCGGGAGCTAAAGCAACCCAAGGCTGGGTAACCAAAGCTGTTCTCATTGACCCATATAAGTCCTGCAGTGGAGCAGCGAGCACTAGGATTGGCTGATGGATTTACAAGCCAATCATAGTAGCTCTCCACAAAAAGTCTGTGGCAACCATTAGAGGGTGAAACACAGCGCTTCATTGGCTGTCACCCAAAATAATGAAAATTATAGACGTGGCTTCGTATAAAGGCATTCTTATGGAGAGTTCGTGAAAAGTACGGACAGTTAGTCACTATGGGTGTTGATGGGATTTGTGTGGAGAAATGAGGGATGGAGGAGCACATACAAACCACCACAGCCACTACGGTGGTGATGAGAAGCCAGTTGTTATTCAGGATGCGATTGCAGTCGCAACCACCTCCGCTGTTTCTCTCTTTTTTTGTAGTAAACAGATCTTATTCATTTTCATCTTGTCAATTAGTAGCAGTACATTTCAACAGGAGCGTCTCATCTTAACTTAAGCACCGGGTGTCAACAAGCTCAGTTGCATCGATTCAGTCCTGCTCCCCGCTTCTTGCCCCTTATAGCCGTCACCGCAAGGGCAACCACTCCCCAAATTCCAAACAACTCCTGTAACTTTACATTCAATTTCTTTATACCAAAGATCAGCTTCTCGGTTATCTCTTCTCATCTACACACATATCTATCTAAACAACTAATAAGTGAACAAACCCCTCTCCCTCTCCCATCCCCTTCCCCCTCTGCCGCCAGGCATGTTGCTCTATCATGTGAAACCACCTCAGCTGTTTCTCTTGTGTTGTTTTGTGGCCACAACTTTAGCTGCTATGGTGATGGGAGTGTAAAAGGAAACACGTGATGATTTGTATGAGAGAGGCCTGGGCATGAATGACTGCATGGTTATGTGTGGCACTAAATAGGCAACTGTGTTCAAGAAAGCGCGTGTACAGATTACTAGTGTTTGCACGGTACATTGCGTGTGTGTTACTGTACCTGAAGTGCAAGGGCCGTTGGATTTTGGTGTTCTGCCCACATGCAAGAAAGGGGGTAGAGGGGGAGCTGAAAATGACGGAATGCTGGCTTTGCGCTGCCTTTGTTTCGGTCTGCTTCGTACAGCTCTGTGCGGTGAATGCTTCAGTGCCGCCAGTGCTTCTTGAGCTAGCAGCACCGGCAGCAGGCTCCTGCTCACCTCTCCCATCCTACACCGGCACCACCAGCCTCTATGACCTCTGAAGAGGCGGTGACTAAGACTAGTACAAAACAACACATTTTCAAAAATGCTTTATTATCGCTAAAATCAAATTTCTTGTTGCCAGGCTGCACCCAAAATAGCTATTTTCTCATGATAACTTGCCTTTTTTGGCTTACATAACACTGTTATTTATTGCTGAACCATCAAGTTACCATTTTATGAGATTAGCAACGGGAATGACGGCCTTGCACAAAGGCAATTTCTGAAACGTAACAATAAAAAAAATAAGTAGAAATGGGTGCCCTGCGAAACATGAAGTGCGGCGCCTGTGTGGAGAAAAGTTATGCACACGTTGAAATAAAAGAAGTAGTACACAAAGGAGCATATATACAACTACAGCTTAACCAAACTATAGTTGGCCGGTGCTCCTGAGAGAAAACTGCAAGTGATGTTACAGGAGTGCCAACCAATCAGAAGCCAACAAAGAAGAGTGATGGAGGATTAAACCAATAGCAAGCAGCCAGGTGGGATCACACTCCATGGCAGCCGTTACAGGACTCTTGGACATGGAGCCAATGGAAATGAAAAGATGGTAACAGTTACAATATAAATTATTTGTGGATGGTACCACACTCATTTTAGGAATGGTCTGTTTTAAGGTGATTTTACCCTGTGAAATTAAAGGATGCTAGCAGTAACAATACAAATCATTTGTTGTCTGTTCTAAGCTGTTCTAAGCTGATTCTAATCATGTTTAAGAGAAAACAGTTCTCTCGTGATTTTCTCACAGGGGTTATAGAAGGTGCTCCAAAAGCTAAAATGAGAGCATGTTCCCTGTAAAAAGTCTGGCATTTTCAGTAAATCGTGTACTTCCAGCAGGAGCAGCGAATGTCAGCTGATACGCAGTGTTCTACTGCAGCCTCCCAGAGTGTTCTAAAGAACAACTAGAGCGCTAACAGTCTTACTTTTGACAAAAGTGCGGCACACCTGAAGACATCTTGATTGCATCAAATTGGTAAAACATTTAATGTAAAAAGGAACAAAAAGAGGCTGTATATTTTGTCATAGAAATTATGGTTTCTGCTGTAGAAAGCAGAATTAGCAAACGTTTTAAATGAGCTCTCAAATATTGTCTTCTATTTCATTAATACTGTTTGGCATGCAGACTGAAACATGCACTTTCAACGCCAGCAGCAGACTGCCAGTTAACGCCCTGGTGATCAGCAGCTTTACCACAGTGTTCTAATGAGCAGCTAGAGTGCTGACATTCTGAAATTATTTCAAAAGTGTGGCACAGCTGAACTTCATCTTGATGGAATTGAAGTGAAAAGCTGAAAGCAGTTTCTACAGTAAATTAAAACTTTGAGAGCTAACGAAAAGGAAAGTTTAGATTCTAAGTACACAGAGGTGACAATTATGCATATCTTTTGTTACTTTATTAATCCAGCAGCCTTTAAAGAGCATCTTAATAAAAAACAGCCTTAACTACATTTCCCATGAACCAACAGAGAAAGTGTCTCCATAACAACCATTGTCCAATCAAATACCAGTCCTTTGTGTCTATATAACTGTGACATCCCTTCCTGTCCATCTTCTTCTCTGGAGGAAGTTAACCCTGACTGCATGCTCTACTTGAGTTTATGATTGTTACCTACTTAATAAAAAGGTGACCCATGGTATCATGTTCTTTACAATGACTTCTCACACCAACAGTTGAATCTTTGCTTGAATTTATCCATTATCAAGTTTGCAGCCAACAACTATGAATGATAAACATTAGACCAAGGCGAAATTACTTTTCCAAAATCAATGAAACCATTGATTAGCATTAATTACTGTCAAACAAATCATTTTAGGTAGGGCGAGGAGCTCTCTCCTTGATGTATACATGTGCGATAATCCCCTCCTCTGTGTCCTTAATTGAATCAACTTTCCTTCTTATTAGCTCTGAAATATTTCTTTCTATGTCACAACCGGATCCGAGGATTATGCATGTTTAAAGCTTACTTACCACCAAAACTGTGGCATCTGAATTAAGCTTGAAATAAAACTTCTTAAAAGTTTATTCTGATGACCAATCTGTCATGGTTGTGCCCGAGCCCGAGTTTAACGCTGCAGTAAAAGGGGAGGTGAAGCTCCGCCCGTATAAAACGTAACGCTTCGGGAAAACAGACTCTTCGCGTTCTAGTTGTTGCCTTCTTGCGTCTTCACTTCCGTGTCTCTCCCTTCTCTTCCGGGTCCTGAGTTCTAGCGTTGGCGTGTCATGTCTGGTTCCTGCTTCCCTCCTCGAGAGTTGTTGTGTGCCTTCTTCTGCTCCCGATCACTGAACTCTTTAAAGGCGGCTCGGGGACCTCCATTGACCCTCCTCGCTTCTCTCGTCCCCTTTGTGAAGAACTTTCACTTGTTTGGCGGTAACGCGCCAGCGCTAGTCAGGTGGCCCCGCCCTCCCCCCCTCTAAGGCTCCGTTGGTTTGCTGTCTAGGGACTCTTTTCTGTGGCGTTTTGGCATCTGCATTGTCCTTGTATTCTTGACTCGTGCACAGTGTCCTCACACTTAGTTAATAGGATTTCTCAGTCATTTATACTCCTTTGAGCGCTATACAGACCGGCTGGCTTAATTTTTAGGTGGCTGCATATTATATTTATGTTGGTCATTAGGAAGGTTGTGCTGTTAACAACTCATAGAATACATACTTTCGTTTTAAGCCACCATGCATTACATGTTCCTCACATATTTTAGGGGGTAAAATATGATACTACTATACTACATAAGTATCCTACTGTGATTTGGTGTGATTAGGTGTTAACATTATCTTTGTCTATGTTTAGGAACATTGCACCTGTTGCCCTATTCTTTTCATTTTTAACTGTGGACACAAGCGGAAGAGGGAAGATTTCCAGGTAAAATATTTAACCGACCATTAGTTCTGTATGCTTGATCATAGCCTATTCAACTGCTAATGTAACTTTCTGTTCGCAAGAATTCTTCCGGATCCCAGTGGAGCTTTCGATGTGTTGAACGTGTGCTGGACTTGCCATGTCTCTTCTTCTCTTGTCTCCCCTCTTCCCCCTATTCACTGGCACTGCTTTGACTTTGTTGGGCGGGCAGGTGGTAGAGGGAAGTTGGGATTTATTCATCTGACTCCTGTCTCCTGTCCCTGCGGAGACTTCAGGTGAGCCTGACACAATCCACTGCAATCAAAATGTCTTCTAATCTACCAGCTACTTGGATGGCCTTAGACGCCATGGCCTGTCTCCCGGAGTGGGCCCCAAACCTACATCACCATCCACAATCGTACGTGAACGCATATCGTATCGGCTTATTATGTTTGGCAAGAAATATAATTATTATGGTCTGTTATATAACGCTTAAAGGCAGAATCAGACAAACGCAAAAGTTCATTTCAATGTATCCTGCTTCATGCACTGATAACGTAGCAGTGACCTACCCACCATAGTATTCATCGAAACATTGGCAGCAGTTTGCCTATTATGATTGTACAGCTATTTATAAAGAACGTGGCAACAAACATATAGTTCATCATAGATTGTGTAACCAATATATCTGAATCCTGCATTTATTTTTTAGAACTGTTAGAGCTTACACTGTATATAAGGATAGCCTAAGTTTCCTTTTCTTTCTGCTTATAGACCCCTGAGGAAGGGTCACATATGTAAATGATTAAAGAAGAAGAAGGAATTATGAAATAAATAATACTCCTTAAAGAACATGAGAAAGTGTGCAACTGTTGATTTAAAGAGAATAATTTGAATAGACGAAAGAAGTCATTGGAAATGTGCTCACACCCATAAAGGGCGGTATCCTCCACCCTTCCTTGTTAACATATTTGTTTTAATAGTCACTGATGTGTGTCTTTTACTTGTGTTAGCGTTATAAGTGCAAAAAATATTCTCCAGAAACCAGTGCCTGTGTTTATTCTTCTTTGATTGATTTAAGTTTTCTAGCCCAGTTTAACAGAAACTCGCTCAGAGGTCAGGTGACCTCACGTGAGGCTTGTACGTTGCAAACATAAATTGCTCTCAAGTTCTGTGTCACAGGGAGCTCACTGGGGCCTCTGCTCCAATCCACTGTCATTTTCTTGGTGTTGCTCTGGCCAGGTCACTGGTGAGCTGAACCGGCTTGGTTTCAGTTCATTGCAATCAATAGTCCTTCATCCCTTGCGATGATTTAAGCCAGGCAGTGATTTTAGCTTTACAAAGGGTTACAGAAGTAGAGGTGAATTGAAGGAGTAGTAAAGGAGCAGCATCGAGTAGTGCAGAGGGAGTGGGAAATCCAAAAAGTAGCAATGAGAAGCGTAGAGGGAGTAGGGAATCCAAGGAGCGGCATCGAGCAGCGCAGAGGTTGCACGGAATTAAAGGAGCTGCATCAAACAGTGCAGAGGGAGTAGGTTTTCAAGGAGCAGCATCAAGTAGTACTTAGGGAGCAGGGAATCCAAGGAGCGGCATTGAGCAGCGCAGAGGGAGTAGGGAATCCAAGGAGCAGCACCGAGCAGCGCAGAGGGAGTAGGGAATCCAAGGAGCAGCACCGAGAAGCGCAGAGGGAGTAGGGAATCCAAGGAGCGGCATCGAGCTGCTCAGAGGGAGTTGGGAATCCAAGGAGCGGCATCGAGCAGCACAGAGAGAGTAGGGAATCCAAGGAGCGGCATCGTATAGCGCAGAGGGAGTTGGGAATCCAAGGAGCGGCATCGAGCAGCGCAGAGGGAGTGGGAAAACCAAGCAGCATGATCGAGCAGCGCAGAGGGAGTAGGGAATCCAAGGAGCGGCATCGAGCAGCGCAGAGGGAGTAGGGAATCCAAGGAGCGGCATCGTATAGCGTAGAGGGAGTTGGGAATCCAAGGAGCGGCATCGAGCAGTGCAGAGGGAGTAGGGAATCCAAGGAGCAGCATCAAGTAGTACTTAGGGAGCAGGGAATCCAAGGAGCGGCATTGAGCAGCGCAGAGGGAGTAGGGAATCCAAGGAGCGGCATCGAGCAGCGCAAAGGAAGTGGGAAATTCAAAAAGTGGCATGGAGAAGCGTAGAGGGAGTAAGGAATCCAAGGAGCGGCATCGAGCAGCGCAGAGGGAGTAGGGAATCCAAGGAGCGGCATCTAGCAGCGCAGAGGGAGTGGGAAATTCAAAAAGTGGCATGGAGAAGCGTAGAGGGAGTAGGGAATCCAAGGAGCGGCATCGAGCAGCGCAGAGGTTGCACGGAATCAAAGGATCTGCATCAAACAGAGCAGAGGGAGTAGGTTTTCAAGGAGCAGCATCAAGTAGCACTTAGGGAGCAGGGAATCCAAGGAGCGGCATTGAGCAGCGCAGAGGGAGTAGGGAATCCAAGGAGCGGCATCGAGCAGCGCAGAGGTAGTGGGAAATTCAAAAAGTGGCATGGAGAAGCGTAGAGGGAGTATGGAATCCAAGAAGCGGCATCGAGCAGCGCAGAGGGAGTGGGAAATTCAAAAAGTGGCATGGAGAAGCGTAGAGGGAGTAGGGAATCCAAGGAGCGGCATCGAGCAGCGAGGAGGGAGTAGGGAATCCAAGGAGCGGCATCGAGCAGCGCAGAGGAAGTGGGACATTCAAAAAGTGGCATTGAGAAGAGTAGAGGGAGTAGGGAATCTAAGGAGCGGTGTTCATATATTCTGCTTTGTGAATATAACTAACCTGTTCATCCATAAATGTGGATTTTCTAGTTTCGTGTGGTTTTTGGATGTTGGAGCAGTTGAGCGGTGTCGGTATGATGTGCATTCACCTTCCTCTTTCCTAGCGGACTAATCTGGTCTAGGTCAGTAAACTCCCTCTTAGAAACGGGGGTCTCTAGTTGGCAATGGTTTGCACCTTTGTCCAAGTAGGAACCCTTCTTCCGAGGGGCGCTAGAGGGCGCACTGCAGAATGGCCGCACTGCCGTGAGGCTCCTGCCGTCCGGAGCTTCTATCCGTGTATTGATCCTCTTGGCCATCGCTTATCCCTGATTTGACCCCGGATTCTTGCTGGGGTAGCTGCTGACCACACTTGGTCCAACTCCTGTGGCGATCGAAGCCTGCTTACCGAAGTTACGGGGGCTTGAAGTTTTCCCCGCCTGGCGCTCTGGAGGTCGGGTGCTCCGTAGCCCGGTGTCTCTGTCTACTCCAGACCGCGGCTTCGCACGTGGGGTGGAGGCCCTGTCCCCCTTCCCCCTCTGGATTCTGTTGGCGGCTGGGCACTCTGCTGGGCACTCCACCGCAGCGGGCGATTGTGACAGCCACCTGTGACCTGGGGACGCTCGTGTGGAGCAGTGGTGCAGGAGACACACCGAGTCCTGACGGTGAAACGCGCGGGGACCGCGCCTTCGGCCCGAGGTGAGCGGCGGCTATTATTCAGGCGGGAGTGGCGGGGTGTTCGCGCCTGCTCGTGCCCCCGGCTGTGGTGCTTTGGTGTTCGCTGGGAAGCTGCCTGCGACGTGACTGCTATCTCTCTGTGAGCTGCCCCGCGCTAGGAGCGGACTATCATGGGGAAACCGGACAATAAGCAGCCCAAGCTGTCCTTCGACTCGGTGGCGGCCAGGAGGGGTACACGCCTGGTGCAGGAGGCCGGGAGTTCGCGGTCCCCCCCCCCGCCTGTCGCTGATGCTGGGCTACAGCCTCCCACCCCGGACTTTCAGCAGATGATGCAGGAGATGAGGCAGGGATTTGCCACTATTGTGGATAAAGTGGACAAACTATCATCGCGCATGGATGCACTGGTGCAGAAACTAGATGTGCATGAGGAGCGCCTGACCTCGGCGGAGCAGCGCATCTCTGATCATGACGATACTGCCGCCACTCATACCACCCAGTTGGCGAGAATGGACAATATCCTGCGGGTAATTGCCGTTAAGAATGAGGAGTTGGAGGCGAGGAGTCGGCGCAACAACATACGCGTGGTAGGTATGCCGGAGACGACGAATGTGGGGAAAATGGAGACTCCTGGTTGGTGCTATTGGTGCGGAGGCTTTCTCTATGCAGTTCATTGTGGAGCGAGTGCACCGTTCCCTTGGGCCGCGGCCGGCCACGGGTGCTGCACTGCGCCCTATAATTGCGCGTCTTCTGAACTATCGGGACCGAGACGCTGCACTCCAGGCGGCTCGCACTAATCGCACCCTCTCCTTTGAGGGGGTCAACTTCACCATTTACCCTGACTTCACGCCGATGGTGCAAGAACAACGTCGTAAATTCCTGGCGGTCAAGAAAAACTTCGTGATCTGCAAGTGGACTATGCTTTGCTTTATCCTGCTAAGTTGAGGGTGACCCATCAGGCAAAGCAGCATTTCTTCACGAACCCGCAGCATGCGGAGGACTTTGTGAAGCGCCTCAGGAGGGAGCGATCTGCGCAGGACCGGCAGGATGTGAGGGAACAGGAGGACCACCGATCGGCGGGAGAGGAGGAGGACGCTTGAATATGTTTTTTCTTCGGCGCAGTGACATTGGCGCGCGTTGTGCGCGGACATTCATATGACTGCTCCTGTGGCCTAGGCACTCCCAGCCCTGTATTGTTGGAGATGGACGTGATGGTCACCGGTTCGGTCTTAGTGGCCGCTAATGGGGGTCAGTGAGGGGGCGATGGTTGATGACATTGCTGTGCTCCGGGCACCCACCCCCACACTGCGCCTGGGCCGTGTGTGGGCCCTGTGGTTCGGAGTGCGGCGTGGTGTGTGGGAGTGGTGATGTGCACCTCTGGTGGGCACCCCACCGGGAATGCCCCACTATTATTCAGTTTCTTGGTGCGACTGATCTGTTGGTTGAATGGACGGATGAATGAGGGGGGAGGGGGAGGGTACCTGGGGGTCCTGACAGTTGGGGGTTGATCAGGTGGGTGGGGAGGTGGGGGCTATGTTGGCAGCGCATGTTCAGCTTGCTCCTTGTGATTGCGGCAGGCTTGGCTACGGCTGTGTGCTTGTCCTGACATTGGTCTGTGACCGCTGCTCTGTTTTGTCTTCAGCCGTACCGGGCCTGTACTGTTCTACCGAGTATGAAGATGTGACCGTTTTGCCCGCGTATAGTGGCCTTTGTTGCAGAGGAGAGGGTGGACAGGGGCGGGCTACACCTGGGACGCTCATGGTTGGTGTGGAGGGGACAGGGTGTGTGTGCTGCGCGTTGCACTTTGTACTGCCTGCGTGCCTGTTGCACGGCTGGTGTTGTTTGGGACTGGGAGGGGGGTATCTGGTTTTTTGGATTGGAGATGGCTGGGTGAATGTGGAGTGAGGTTGTTGGAGGGGCCGTGGTGTGAGATAGTGACATTTCGCTGCTTTGCGATGAGAGTCTGGGACAGTGCACTGTTTCCGTGTGCCGCGTGGCACTTTGATCATGGCTGATGTCGAGTGATACTGTGGAAAAGATATCGATCTTGTCTTGGAATGTGCGTGGGCTTAATGATGCCAGGAAATGTCGAAGTGTGCTGCAGTATTTGGATAGACATGCAATACAAGTGGCTTTCCTGCAGGAGACGCATCTGCGGCGTTTGCCTGCTTCTACGTTTGGTGGGAGGTGGGCTACAGTTAGGACATTTGCATTGTATTCCTCATATGCTCGTGGAACTGTTATACTTATTAAGAAATCGCTCTCCTTTCAAGCATTGGGGTCACGAGTGGATCCTGAGGGGAGTTATGTGTTATTGTGGGGGAGGCTTGGGCAGGTCACTGTGCTCTTCGTGAACTGTTATGCACCTAACATTGACACGCCTGCTTTTTTTCTTACCCTTTGGGGCCACGTCCTTGCTGTAGAGGCCTCACATATTGTATGGGGGGGGGATTTCAATCTGGCGGTTCAGGCTCTGGAGGATAGATCGGAGGGTAGCCCTCAGTACAATACACAAGCCAGGGATGTTTTGCGGGGCATTGTGGAAGAGGCAGGGCTGATTGACAGCTGGAGATATGCTCACCCGACTGATAGAGAGGGCACGCATTTCACTGCACAGGCTCGCTCATGGGCGCGATTGGACTATGTCTTCCTCTCCAGAGGGCTGGTAGCGGGGTTGCGAGAGGCGGTACACCTGGCCAGAACGTACTCTGATCATTGCCCGGTTAAAGTTGTGTTTTCGGTGCCCGGGCTGCACAGGCCGCGCCCACCCTGGAGGCTCTTTCCCTCTGCCCTATTGGACCCCGTTTTTAAGGCGGAACTTGGCGAGGAGGTGGAAGCTTTCTTTCCAAGGAATAAAGGATCTGTTGATAGTGTGGAGGTGATATGGGAGGCATTTAAGGTTACGATCCGGGGTGTCACTATCTCCAAGAGTTGTGGGATGCTTAAATCTATTGTTCGAACTCTCGAGGGCTTAGAGGCTGATTTACGACAATTGGAGCGCAGATTGCAGGCTGGTTCTGATCCCGACCTCTTGGGTCAGTTTAGGAGTAAGCTTTCAGAGTATGAGGAGGAGGCTGCCAGGGAGGCTAAGCATAGGGGGAAGTACTGGACGGCGAGGAGATACTGTGAGGGGGAGAGGCCTGGGAAGGTACTTGCTGCACTTACTAGGCATCAGAGGTATAGTTCGGACGTGTTGGAGTTGGCCTTGCCGGATGGCACTCACTGTAGAGACACGAAAGAGATTCAGGAGACATTTCTCCACCATTACACCCACTTGTACACTACACAGTAGTCGGGTGATGTGCGATATGGCGGATTCCTTGATGATTTAGCGCTTTGCTGGCTGTCAGACGATCATAGGGCGTTCCTGGGCAGACCTCTCGAGGAGGAGGAGATCAGGGGTGCCATCATGTCCCTGAACAACGGGAAGGCCATGGGGCTGGACGGCCTTCCCGCCGAATTCTATAAATGTTACGTGGATATTATAGCTCCTGTTCTTCGCGAGGTTTTTGAAGAGTCCCTTGAGGTAGGACGGCTGCCGGGTTCTATGAGGGAAGTTGCTATTACCTCGTTACTTAAACCGGGTAAAGACCCCCAAGACGTGGGTTCCTATAGGCCCCTTTCATTACTTAATTGAGATGTCAAGATTCTGGTGAAAGTGTTGGCGGTTCGGCTGTCTGAGCTCATGCCTGTTATTGTTTTGCCTGATCAGTCCGGGTTCGTGCCTGGTCGGGCGACTTCCCATAATCTTCGTACATTGTTTTCCCTTATCCCGACCATTGCTCCGGAGCTCCCGGTAGCCGCCGTTTTTCTGGACGCCACTAAGGCGTTTGATTCAGTGGAGTGGGGTTACCTTATTGATGTTTTATGCAGAATGGGGTTTCCTCGGATCTTTATCTCTTGGATCAAACTGCTGTATACTGACCCGGTAGCGAGGGTGGTAGTGAATGGCGTGCTTTCCCCCCAGTTCCCTATCACAAGAGGGACCAGGCAGGGATGTCCCCTTTCTCCCCTCCTGTTTGCCATTGCCATAGAGCCCCTTGCCTGCCGGATCCGCCAGTTTCACCAACAGAGTGCGTTTAATTGTTTCCAACGCCAAGTGGGAATCTCTTTGTATGCGGATGATGTCACACTTTATGTGAAGGATCCACAGACGAATCTTAATGCGCTTTTGCGAGAGCTAGTTGCTTTTGGGGGTGTCTCTGGGATACATATCAACTGGCAGAAATCCCAATTCTTTCCGCTCACTGCGGCGGTTCATCGATTTCCGTTGGACTACCCTTTGGAGTGGTGTGACTCGGAGCTGCGATACCTTGGTATTGTGGTCTCTTTGAGCAGAGAGGAGACTATTAGGCTTAACTATGGCGTAGCTATCACTAAACTGGCGGATAACATCACGAGATGGATGTCATTACCTCTGTCCATGGCGGGTAGGGCGTCCCTGATCAAAATGGTGGTCTTGGGGGAGGAGCCTGGCTCGCAAACATGATGGCCGCCTGACTCCTCGGCTCCGCTTTTCCTCTCGCCATTCTCCCGATTTCCGCTTCATCCTGATC
This sequence comes from Lissotriton vulgaris, assembly GCF_964263255.1. Classification (NCBI taxonomy): domain Eukaryota; kingdom Metazoa; phylum Chordata; class Amphibia; order Caudata; family Salamandridae; genus Lissotriton; species Lissotriton vulgaris. The sequence goes on from NC_141685.1 coordinate 57,129,486, forward strand.
TTTGTTCTTGCACTGCTTGCCGGCAGCGGAATCGGGAGGCGGTCCTGGTCATGCCGATGTGCTTCTTGGGCTGATCCCGGCAGAGGAAGTGCCGAAACGCCCTCACCTTCCTCTCCTGCTTCCCGGATGGGATCGGGTCTTTGTCCTTTGTGAGCGTCCGACCCTGCACGAAACGACGGCGGCCATTACCGGCACTACGGAGTCGGCTGGCATGGCGTGGCAGCTGTTTTACACCCTCCGCTTCCCACTCCGCCTGATTCCTAGGCTTTGGGCACTCTAGCTGGAAGGGCAACATTGTTTCTCTTCGGCTCGGGAGCGGCTCTGCTGTTACATTGTTTCCCCGAGTGTCGAGGCGGGCGCCATCTTCCCGATTGCTTTCAGCTCCTGCAATCGTCGATCCTGGGCTGCTGCAGCGGACGTCACCTACTGCCCACGCCGCTCTGACACTGAGAAGAATGGATGGGGCTGCCCTAGTACCCTTTGACTTGTTTCGCCATGCTGAACATTGGCGGGGTGCTCAGACGCCTGCAGGGGGTGACGGGTGACGGTAGCCGATTACCGGGGCAGCTCCACATCGAGTTGCCTTGGGTGCAGGATCAGGGTGCGTCCTCTCTCCCTGAGGAGCCACTGCAGCTTAGCGATATTTTGGGCGCCCTAAACACCTTGAAAGCTGCCATGTCTACAGCTGCCTGTGAATTGGGGGATCGGTTGGACGCGATGCTGACTGTAACTTTCCTGCCCTACCAAGGATGTCCTCGAAAGCCGGACACTACGCCACACCCTGTCTCTGGCCTTTGTAGTGCCTCCGCCCTGGTTGCTACTGGTAAACTGGGGTTGCCGGACCCCAACATGGCTGCGGTGCCGGCGGGAGCACCTTCACAGAGGTCCAGCGCTTCTGGAGTCACGATATGGCTGGAGGACCATCACTGTGCAATATATCCTATGGCTTCTTTACGGAATATTGGCGTGACTCATTCCCTTTTCCGAGAACGGCTGCCACTTGCTTGTTTATTAGATCTTGGGAGGACTTGGCCGTGTGTGGCTTTTTCTCCTACCACTGCAGACCACCTGACTATGCACTGGATGAACTTTAATGGCCGCTCCTTCGTCTTATTGTGGTCCCTCTGCTCCTTCACCTTCTCCAGACCGTCTGTTGTTCAGTTGGACTGTGTCGCTACACCGTATCGTAGGGGACAGGGCTGAGGGCGCCCCTTATCGAGTCAGGACTGTCCTACTTGTACTGCTGGGATGCTGTTGGACTGCTGGGAATGTTCCACGTTGGTATTGTATTGGTGGAGGGGTCCGGGTACGGGCGGCCGGAGTAATACGTGCCGGTAGTTTTTAGGTGTAACCGTGTAGCTGTTTTCTATCCAGTTGGACTGAGTCGCTGCATTTTACCGTAAGGGGCAAGGTTGAGGGTGTCCTTTCCCAATTCGGAACTGTCTTCCTTGTATTGCTGGGGCGCTGACGGATTGCCGGGGATTTTACAAATTGGCCCTGTACTGGTAGTGGGGTTGGGGTAAGGGCGGCCGGAATAATGTATGCTGGTGGTTTTGGATATGTTCGTATGGCCCTCCCCCGGTCTTATGTGATTTATATTTCTTTTCTTCCTTTTCTCTATGGAACTCTTTCTCTTTTCTCTCTTTACTTGTTTCTACATTTCGGGTTCTCTTTTTGGGGCGACAGACACACTGCTACGGGGGGGTAGGCCATAGCCTCTGCATGCGTGTTGGGTGGGGGGTCTTCTTTGGTTCGTTTTTGTTTCTATGGGCCTTATTTTTCTCCTTTTGTTTCTCCTTTTCTTTTTTGCTTCTTCCTGGGTCAGTGGGTTGGTTTGGTGTTAGGAGGGTAGCGGCTGGCGTGCACCACTCTTTGTGTTTCATCATCCTGTTGTGCTAGCTCTGTGCCGCCATTTTGGCTCTGTTTATTGCTCGATGGATTTCACTGAAAGACGTTGCCCGCTTATTACTTAGATGGATGTTCTGTACACTGATCCGTTCTAGCTTCTGTATCTCCTTATATAAAAAATCATTTAAAAATTAACCTTAACTTCTCCTGACACTCGGTGCACGTCGAATTTAGTGTAACACATGTTGTATGCTTTTATGTACTGACGTGCTATCGAGTTGACGTATATTTTGCTACAAAGCTTACGAAGTGTCGAGGCCGGCCGGTTGGTTGTAGGCCCGTATTTGTTCTCTGAAAGTGCAAAATAAAGGTTTTCAAAAAAAAAAAAAGAAAATGGTGGTCTTACCCCGTTTTCTGTATCTTTTTCAGAACATTCCGTATCACCCTGGAGCTTATTTTTTTAAACGTCTCCGCTCAGAGCTCTGGGGGGTAAACAACCGAGAGTGGCGTGGGCTACCTTAACGTTACCCTATGTCGATGGAGGTTTTAATGTTCCTGACTTTGAACTTTACTATCTAAGCGCCCAGACACACTATGCATACCACTGGATGCGTCCCACGCCGTTTATGCCACAAATTGCGGCTGAACAATGGGTCGCCCATCCGCTCCCGTTAGAAGGTATGGTACTGGGCAATGTGGACGATGTGGACACTCACCGGACAACGGTGACGTGCACGGTGGATGCTTGGAAACGTGTGGCGCGATTACTGGGTCTTTCATTCCTCTACTCACCTGCACTACCCCTAGCGTATCATCCTGCTTTGTCTCTATTGCAGGAGACAGGGTTTCAGCGTCTGTGCAAGCGTCTTGGGGCACATACTTGGGGAAGCCTTTTTCACGAGGGCACTTTCCGTACCCGGGACCAGTTTTTTGGTGATGTCGTCTGTTCCCCTTTGGAGTTGTTTTATTATGTCCGCCTGCGACAGGGCCTGCGTACCTTACTGCCGGATTTCCCTAGGGAGCCGGATGTGACCTTACTACTCCACGTACTGTTAGTCTCAAATGGGCGACATTTGGTTTCGAAGCTATGTGGTGCCATTAGACGGCAGCGTGCTGAACTGGGACGCTGAACTGGGCATTACTATTTCTGACGAACAGTGGAAGTACGGTTGCGGTGTTACTGCTAATATCTCCTCCAGTTGCCGTTTGAAAATTATACACTACAAATTCATCCAGAGGTTTTATTATACCCCAGCCAGGAAACTTCGGTTTCGATTGTCGGAGGACGATAGATGTACCCGATGCCGGGCAGTAGGTGCCGATTTCCTGCACCTGGCATGGGAGTGTGCGGCCGTTTTGGAGTACTGGGTGCAGGTCCATGCTGATCTTCAGATTATGACCGAGGATGGGGTGTTGTTCGACCCCGTGGTCCTCCTGTTGGGGTATACTAAGGAGGTACCTGTCCTCCACCGTAGATTTGTTGATGTGGCCTTATTATTGGCCAAACGGAGAGTGGCTTGCTGTTGGGGGCGTGGCAGGGTGCCGCAGTTCAAGGACTGGTTACGTGATATCACTTATTGTCAGGACCAATACAACGTGTATGCGGTGCTGATGCCCGTGGGATGTAGGCCTAAGGATTTTTGGAGCCCGTTGCAGGTGTACCTCCTCACTAGGACGGTGCAGGACTCTGATTCTGAAAGTGAAGACCGGGTTGGGGTTGGTTAAAAACGGCACAAGGTTTGTTGTATTGCGCTGGCACCTGCCGGATCTCATGCCCCGTTGTGATTGTGGTCATTTCTTTCTTCTGTTGCTGTGCTGAATATGTATGTCATACTGTGATGTCCCTGTGTGAGGTTTGATGGGCCAGTACGTGCTTCCTTGTTGGTGGTTGGGGGGGGCCCCTATTCTGACCGCATGGTGAATGGTGGTTGGTCATCCACTGGGTCGATGTTTATCTCCCTACCTTACCGACTGTGAGCTACAGGTTTATACCCCTGCCATCACCTGCTGCTTTGTTCGGATGCGCTCCATAATGCACGTTTACAGATGTTATATGTCTTTTCCATTACTGTATGCACTGTACTATGCCTTGACATGTAGCCTGGACATTTTGATCATATTGCCACATTGCACTGTCTCTCACGCGTTCACGCGCAGCGATCGCGCCCCAGTCGTGCCGAAGGTGCGCCAAAGGTAAGCCCGTCTACGCCCGTCCGTGCCTGGACCGCGCCCAGCGCCAGACCCCCTGGCCCCCGTCCCACCGACCCCACCCGCATTACATACAATGCCACCTCCCTCCTAGCCCTCAACTCCGGCCGCTCCCCCAACTGCGCCCAAGCCGCTCCTGGACACACCCATGGACCCTTCTCATGCATCTCCTGCAAGTTCGACGGCACCAAAACCTACTCCTCATCCACCAACGCGACACAGAGACCCGACACCAACCACCTAAAATGCATCCTGCTCAACACCCGCTCAGTTCACAGACATGCCATCGACCTCTGGAATCTACTAGACACCATCTCACCGGACGTCGCCTTCCTAACAGAAACATGGATGAACGCCTCATCAGCCCCAGACATCACCATCGCCATCCCAGAAGGATACAAGATCATCCGTAAGGACCGCGTCAAGCACACAGGAGGAGGCATCGCCATCGTCCATAAGAATTCCATTCACATCTCAACCACCTCAGATGACAACCTTGCCAGCGCCGAACACCTTCACTTCCAGATCCACACCGACCCCAAAACAACACTCAGAGGCACAATTCTCTACCGGCCCCCGGGCGCAATTCAATGACTACATCGCTGACTTCATCACCCCACATGCCTTCCCCTCCGAGGACTACATCCTATTGGGAGACCTCAATTTTCACCTGGAAAAGAGCAATGACAACAGCGCCACCACCCTCCTGGACAACCTCGCAAACCTCGGACTCAAACAACTTGTCACTTCCCCCACCCACATTGCAGGTCACACACTCGACCCTATCTTCACCTCCAGCAAATACGTCTCATTCTGCCACACCACAGCTCTTCACTGGACGGACCACAGCTGCGTTCACTTTGTCTACAATAAGACCACAATCCACCACCGCCCTCAACCCACCCTGCGTAGAAATTGGAACAAACTCACCACCGAACAGATTTCCTCATCGCTCCTCCAAATCCCTCCTGTCCACTCCTCGAACCCCGACCAAGCAGCCATTAACTTTACCCAATGGCTATCCAACAGCGCCGACATCCTAGCACCGTTGAAAAAACATCAAAACAAACTAAGCAGCAAGAAGGCCTCCTGGTTCAACGATGATCTTAAGAAATCCAAGAAACTCTGTCGCTCCCTCGAGAAAGCATGGAAAAAAGACCCAAACTCCAACACCAGAGACGCCTTCAAAAACGCCACCCGCATACACCACCAACTAATCCGGTCCGCCAAGAAAGCCGCCTTCAAAGACCGACTAGATAACAACGCCCACAATAGCAAAGAGTTATTCAACATCGTCAAAGAATTTACCAACCCATCAGCCAACTCCAACGACATCACTCCCTCTCAAGCCCTCTGCGACTCCCTAGCCTCCTTCTTCCACAAAAAAATTGCAGACATCCACAACAGCTTCGACAACCGACCCGGAGACCAACTCACCCAACCTCCTGCAGGACCTTCACCCCCCTTGAACATCCTTAACGACTGGAACCCAATCTCTACTGAGGACACCATCCGCCTGATGAACTCCATCCACTCAGGATCCCCTACTGACCCATGCCCTCACCACATCTTCAACAAAGCAGACTCCATCATAGCACCACGCCTCCGAGACGTCATCAACTGCTCCCTCAACTCCGCCACCTTCCCGGAAAGCTGGAAACCCGCAGAACTCAGCGCCCTTCTGAAAAAACCCACAGCTGACCCCACCGAACTCAAAAACTACCGGCCCATCTCGCTCCTCCCTTTCCCGGCCAAAGTCATTGAAAAAGCTGTCAACAACCAGCTTGCCGCCTTTCTCGAAAGCAACAAATCCCTCGACCCCTCACAGTCCGGATTCCGAGCCAAACACAGTACGGAGACCGCCCTCATCGCAGCAACAGATGACATTTGAACCCTACTGGACAATGGAGAAACAGTCGCTCTCATCCTCCTTGACCTCTCCGCAGCCTTCGACACAGTCTGCCATAGCACACTATTACAACGCCTCAGTAACATCGGAATCCAAGGAAAAGCACTGGAATGGATCACCTCATTCCTCACGGGAAGAACTCAGAGAGTCCGGCTCCCTCCATTCAAATCAGAGGCCTCTGAAGTCATCTGCGGCGTGCCGCAGGGATCGTCGCTCAGCCCCACCCTCTTCAACGTGTACATGAGCCCCCTCGCAGCCATCGTTCGCCAACACAATCTCAACATCATCTCCTACGCTGACGACACCCAACTGATCCTCTCATTCACCAAGAACCCCAACACCGCCAAACACAACTTACATGAAGGAATGAAAGAAGTAGCCGAGTGGATGAAGCACAGCCGTCTGAAACTGAATTCTGACAAAACAGAAATCCTAATCTTGGGTACCTCCCCCTCCGCCTGGGACGACTCTTGGTGGCCAGAGGCCCTTGGAAAAGCACCCATCCCGACGGACCACGCACGGAACCTGGGCGTCATCCTGGACTCCTCACTCTCAATGACCAGACAGGTTAACGCTGTCTCATCATCCTGCTTCAACATTCTTCGCATGCTCAAAAAAACATTTCGCTGGATCCCCACCGAAACTAGAAAAACGGTCACTCGCGCACTGGTCACGAGTCGCCTGGACTACGGAAACACCCTATACGCCGGTTCCACCGCAAAACTCCAGAAAAAACTACAACGCATCCAGAACGCCTCGGCCAGGCTCATACTTGATATCCCGCGTAAAGAACACATCTCTGGTCACCTGAAAAACCTCCACTGGCTCCCAGTAAATAAGAGGATTACCTTCCGCCTCTTAACCCACGCACACAAAGCACTTTACGAACTTGGACCCGAGTGCCTCAACACACGACTGTCCTTCTACACCCCCTCCCGTCAGCTACGATCCTCCAACCAAGCCCTTGCCACTGTTCCTCGCATCAACAAAGCCACCATGGGAGGTAGATCCTTCTCCTACCTGGCAGCCAAAACCTGGAACTCTCTTCCCACTCACCTTCGCCTTACTCAGAACCACCTAGCATTCAGAAAGCAACTTAAAACTTGGATATTCGACAAGTAATTTCCCCCCTTCCTCAAGCGCCTTGAGACCCTATGGGTATGTAGCGCGCTATATAAATCTCTGACTTGACTTGACTTGACTTGTTGTCTTTTGCTTGTCTCCAAATAAAGGTTTAAAAAAAAAAATAGGAACCCTTCTTCCTGGTCAGGGTAAGGGGGATAAACCTCTAAAATAATCCCTGCTCACCCCCTTGGTCGCTTGGCATGAGCAGACAGGCTTATCTCAGAGTCAATGTGTAAAGCACTTGTGGACACATACAGTAATACAGTGAAAATGCTACAAATGGAACCACACCAGTTTAGAAAAATAAGTAATCTTTATCGAAACCAAACAAGACCTAAATAACACAAATCCACAATACAGTAATAAAAATATGACTCTCAAAATATAGAAAAAGATCAAAGCAAATTGCAGATGCAACACTTTTTACATAAAGTACTTTTGGTGCTTCACGCGCACAAACAAAAACTATTGCAGGCAAGGTGAAGCGTCGGTTCCTTATGCCCAGGCAAGGTGAGGAGTCGGTTTCTTACTCCAGGGGAGGTGACGCACTGCTGCCTTACTGCCAAGCAGTGGCGATGATGCGTTGGTTCCTTACTGAAGGGGAGGTGATGCATCAGTTTCTTACTGTGCGACCCCAGCATTATTGCAGGCGTGGCGACCAGATGCGATGCCCGAGGATCAGGGATGCATCAGTTCTCGCTGTGGCAGCGGCAACAACAATGCGTTGCTTTCTTCAGCCGCGGTCCCATTATGCTTTGGTTTGGGCAGGCAACCAGCATGGCCTGCATCGGAATCGGTGTGGTTATCTCTGATTTCAGAGATCGGTGCATGGAGTTTGGTGTGCGGTGCTTTCTCAAGTCGTGGGCACCCGCTCTGTTGGTTTCTTTAGCGATGCATCGGAAACAGGTGCGGATGCGTCACATTTCTTGAAGTTGCATTACTTTTCCAGCTCCCATCGGCAAAACAACCTCCAGAGGCGTAATACAGCCACAGGTTCCTCTTGGCAGTTCAGAACTCCCAGCAAGGAAGTTCAGGGGAGCTGGTGGTGAAATCTTTGTATCTCTGAGACTTCAAAACAGGAGGCAAGCTCTGCTTCAAGCCCTTGGAGATCTTCCTCAAGCAGAAGACACAGCACACAGCAAAGTCTTTTTCCTCGCCTTGGCAGAAACTGCTACTGCAGACCAACCCCAGACAGCTCACAGCAAAGGGGCAGTACTTCTCCCTCAGTATTCTCAGCTCTTCTCCTTTGCAGAGGTTCCTCTTGAGTTCCTGAAATGATCTAAAAGTCTGGGATATGGGCCCACTTCTTATAACACAAAATCCTTTGTTCTCTCGTGGCAAAGAAACTCTTTGCCCAGCCCAAACCAGTCCTGTCCTCTCTGGTTCAGCTTCTTGGCAGGAGGTAGAGACAGCACCGCCCAGGGCAGGCCAGGCCCATTTAGATGTGAAAGGAATCTCCTCCCTCTACTCTGAATGGAGCCCAGGTCTATTCAGCCTAGCCCTGACTCACCCTGGAACGGCAGGACACGCCTCACCCCCCCCCACCCCTCCAAGTGGCTGTCTGAACAGAATACACATCCCTAGCCACTGTCACTCCAAAGCCAGACAGTCAATACACAAACAAAGCAGCGGCACACTGGCTGGCTAAGCAAGAAAATATCCACTTTCTAAAAGTGGTATTTTCAAACCCAGTATATAAAAAGCATTCTTACTAAAAGATGCATCTCTTTATTCTGAGTACACGCATACCAAACTCTGTGTGTTATAAGTAAACTCCCCATTCTATCCTATAGGACAGATAGCATTTGAATAGTGAAAAACAAAATTGGCAGTATTTCACCATCTGAACATGCCACACACATCAGGTCATGTCCTCCCTTTCACATACACTGCACTCTGCCCACAGGGGTACCTTGGGCCTACCTTAGGGGTAACTCACATGTAAGAAGAGGAAAGGTTAGGGCCTGGCAAGTGGGTGCACCTGCTAGGTCGACATGGTAGTACTAAACTGCACACAGCCACTGCAATGGCAGGCCTGAGACCCTTTTGCAAGGTTGCATGTGTGAGTAGCACAATCAGTGCTGCAAGTCCACTAGCAGCATTTGGTTTACAGGCCCTGGGCACACACAATGCACTGTACTAGGGACTTAACAGTAAACCAAATATGGAAACACTAATCCATGATAATAATTTACAGAGGGAGCACTTGCACTTTGGCACTGAACAGCAGTGGCAAAGTACCCAAAGCATCCAGACCAGCAAAAATGAAATCCAACACACATTAAAACACAGGAGGCAACAGCAAAAAATGGAATGGAGACCCATGCCAAGGCTGCCAGCTCTAACACTCCCTTTTCCCATTTTTAAGCTTAGACCTAATCTGAGCCATGGTATATCCTCTAGGCACTACCTTGAATGCTTCCCAAACTTTAACTTCTGAGGAGATAGAGCCCGCAATAATGTCAAAATAATCTATGATATTATCCCACAGATGTTTCACAAGAGTATTATCCAATAGCCATCAGGCATTCAAACGCTGCATTCCAGCTGAGTACTCATGTATGTGCTTCACAGAGCTTTGAAGTTCCTAGGAGCTAAACCGAAGTAGACTATTGATGACCCTACAGGAAGTGATGTCACCTAACATTTGACGTTAATAATGTCAGAGGATGGGGCGTGGCTTCAGCGTCCCCCGAGATGGCGGCGTAGCTCCTCTCCCGACCTCCGCTCCTCGACGCTTTTTCTCATCTCACAAGGCAGTTTTCGACTCGGAAACGCTGCCACTTGCTGTTGGACATGAGGTGAGTCTAGCGCCCTCATATTGGATGCTCTCTACTGCTTTTTTTAATCAGTTTTCGGCCACGACTCGTTTTCTCGAGTCCCGGCCGCCATTTTGTTTGCTGTGAAGCGTGAATTGTGCTTTAGGACGCTGCAACTTCCTTTCAACTGGCTCATTCTCTTAATTTTCGCACCGCTATATTTCTACTCCTGAAATGAGATGAGCCCAACTCCCCCTGACTTGTAATTGCTTTTGCAGCTTTCTTGGTGCTCTTGTCGACTATGCCACGGATCTCTGGCTCCCATCCGCCTTTTTAAATGACACCACAGCGTTTCTGCACTTGATCCTCTGGGCTCTGTCTGCTCATTTCTGTGCTTCAATTTTTGGACTGCTAATCGCTCATTCTCTGTCTTCATTGTGAGGTGAGCCAACGATCTCATGTGTACCAGTGTTTTGCTGCATTTCTACTGTTGGCAGCTGCTTTTCATTTTCTCCACATTTCAGCCGCCACTCTCCCTCCTTTTCTCTCCTCAGTGGAGCGCATTCTTCACATGAGCGCTATGATATCACATCATTCCCAAATTTTGTGGCTGTTTTTCTTTTCTCTCAGCTGAGTTTTTTTTCCCTCAGACCCTCTGCCTGTGCCTTTAATTGTTTCATGACCTCGACACTAATCAAATGACTTTTCTGGTGACTTTCTTTCACTTTTTCTAACTCTTAGTGACCAACGCCTTGATCAATATCAGTTCTCTGTTACACCTATATGGGGAAACTGCGTAACCTGAAACTCTCTTCAATTGCCAAAGTACCTACTCACACAGACTCTGACTCTCCGTCACAGGAAATGGAAGAGGGCGCAATGTCTAAATCTGAGAATAATTCAGGTGCTATTTCTAAGTCTCACAATACTGCTATCGACTGCTTCAGCAACCTCTAAGCACCTCAAGAAAGACCCTCCCTCCCTCCCTCTCCTGATCATACATCTTCCTCTATGGATCTTATTCTAGAGGAGCTACGAGCTCTTAGACCTTTTATGGAGACGACAACTAAAACTTTACAAGTCATGCACGACAAATGGTCGTCATTGGACTCTCGTGTCTTAATTCTTGAGCAATCCACAGAATCTCTACAAAGTTCCTGTAGGAGAGTAGGGTCTGCAATCCTATGATCACCCAGATTTTTTGCTTTTGTTTCACTGGTTTACGACTTTCTCTGGCTGTGGGCCTGCCAATCAGACCCACAGCCTGGCTGTTCTCTTTCTAAATTACGATATGTACCCTAGGTGCATTTACCAATTGGTACTGGGCCACCTTATCAGACCCTGTAACTCAGGGCATAGGTGTACCCAGGGCCGCCAGGGGCTGCAGCATGTATTATGCCACCCCTGGCTGGCCTCCTAAATTTGACACAACTGGCTGCATGACAGCTGGGGCGAAGTCGTGTAATCACCCTTTGCTTGAGGTATAGTAGCTCTATATCTAACCATACAATGGACACCCGAGTTCCTATCAGTCACTCACATGGCAGGCCTTGACAATCCTGAAGGCAGAGTGCATGGGCTCGTGTGAACTGTGTTCTGGCCCGAGCCGAGCCAGTTGCAGCTTGCGGAGAAAAGACCCAATGGCTGTTCCATGATAACGCGGGCCACATCGGTAACTACGGTGTCGCGTTATCAAGACATGTCGAGTAAGGTGTCATACGAATCGGGATGCTGCCCTCTCACCAACCCTGGCGACGAGGTTAGCATTCCGCCCTTCTAGAGGGACACGACATGTACGTAACTGTGAACCCCGGTTAAAGTTAACGAAAGCCTCAGCTCCACAAAATGGATGCTGCCACCACAGACACGAGTCTGACCTCCTGCTGCTGGGAGTCCTTCCAGCGAGGAGCGCTTGGACAAAGGGTTTCCTGTCGAGGGCGGTGTTCGCACCGTCCCAGACAGGGTTTGTGTATTCTGGGTAGGTAGGGCTTTTGCGAGAAGGTGACTGCGGAGTGGCACCCCGGTGCTCACTACGCATCTGCCGGTTAGAACCAGTTCCAGGGGCGACAGCCCTGGCCTGGGGAAAGTCCGGCAGGGGAGAGGGGTGTAACTACCCCCCTTCCTGGTCCCACCCTTAGGGCAGGACCTAGTCATGTACCCACCCCTTTCTTTAGGATAAAGGCCGGAGCGGGGACCCTTCCAAATTAGATCATCTTTGAATCAAGAACTACTTTCTACGAAAGGACACTCAAGACTCTTCTCAAGATTTCTCCCTTGTGACTAAGGAGTAGTCACCCTGCATCAGCGGGCACCATCTAAGAACTCTGCGGTTTGCTGTAAGTCCTTCCTCAAGGAATCCGAGGGCCCAGCTCGACGAGAACCGGCTTCCCTGGCACCTCTGACCTCTACCCACGTCATCAGCTCAGCTGTGATCTGTGGGTGCGACGAGACCTCGAGGGACCGGCCATCATCAGAACCTGCACGCTCTTAACCAGCACGACCATCGAGGTAACTCTCTGGTGAGTGCTCTGGGGTCCGAGAAGCCCCGACCCTGAGCCGCTCCAGCACCGAAGTGCAGTCTCCCAGCATCTCCACGATCTGCGTGGGGCCCTTCTGCTCGCTGCTCAGCACGTTGTCTGGTCACTAGCCACTGGCTTGTGTCCTTCCTTGACGACGACCGACAAACATCACTGCTGGTCTGGTTGCTCCAGACTGGCCCTTGCTTCCATCTTTGCGAGAAGCACCCCGGGCCCTCCTGGTCCACTCAAGACGCCATCTTAGGCCCACCACGTGGCCCTGAGATCTGCCAAGGCTTGTTGCCCCATCCTGGGCCCAGCGACGCCGACAGCATCATCCTTCGTGGGACAGCTCGCACCTCCACCGTGGTCGCCGACAACGCCTCCTGGTCCGTGAGACTGCAGAGCCTAGCGTCGCCCACTCACCTGGTCGAGGTGACGGCCAACCGGTGCCTTCCTGGTACCCTCTGACTACTGGCTAGTAGTACGAACTTGGTCCCCTCTGCTTTCAGGTTTCATCAATCTCCGATCCAGGCTTGGATCTCTACGAACTATTCATCACTGGTCGCCGGCCAGCAACTCCTTTTCTTCCGGCTCCTGGCTCGTCAGCGAAGACCCCGACGCCTGTAAGACTTGTGCAGCCGCAGCCCTCGTGGCTAGGTAACTCGGCATTTCGGTGCCTGCATAGCCTCTTTACTCTAGGGTCCCGAGTCCCTCGCTTCCGACTTGCCTTATCGGGTCCGCCCGAGACCTTAACCTTTCCGTGTCCTCGGACACTTGTTTTAATTGTGCACTTGAAGTATTTGCTAAAGAGATTTGGTTTGTGCTTAGTACCCTGTCCTCATAAAGAGTACAGGGCTGTTGTGATTCTTAATAAATATACTGTTTATTTTCATAACACTTGTGTGGTGTCCTTTCACTGGGTGTTCAAGGGGTACATGTGTGGTAAACAGCTGGCTTAACGCGCCCTCTCGAGTCTTTAGCCTTAGACTGCTCGTATCCACGCTACTAGGATAGCTGGTCTATAGGTTGACTTACAACCAAACACCATAAGGGTCGTTGGAACGATACATAGCGGTCGCTAGAATAGCGAACGTTGCATATCGGGCCAACTTCTCACATTGGTGAGCAGCGGTTGGGATTTGAGCTTGCTGTTGTTTTACCACACGTATCCTAAGAATATCTTGTTGAAAGATCGCACAAGTACTGTTAGTACATATAACTAAAAGCTTAGAATACTCTGAGTTCTACTGAACCAGCTGTTGTAGCTCCTCAAGGCTTAGCACACCTTGGCTACAACTCTTAGCAAGGGAACAGTAGGAAAACACATAGTGTAGGTAGGTGCATCACTTACACCACACTAGAAACAGTATGTCGGACAAAGGAGGAAACTCTGGGTCTCCCCTTGTGTCAGTTGACCCTCCACAGGTCATCCCTTCAGGATATACTGTGCTGAGCTTCAAGGAGTTAAGACGGCTGTGTCACTCCAGGAAGATTCAGCAGGGGTCTAACCCCACAACGTCCTTTCTGATTGGTCTCTTGGAGACTTATGATGCCAGAAGAGCTGAGAAACTTCGTAGCTCTTCTAATCCAGAAGGAGACATGCCTCCCCTCGAGGGAACCCGAGACGATCCTGACCTCATCCACCTCGCAACTGAGAACGAAGATGGGGAGGAGGATGAGGATGAGGATCTCTCTGGGGACGAGGCAGATAAGGGACAGGTAGAAGTCGTCAGACTAACACGGTCCAACTTAAGCAAACATGATAGTGGTACTGGGGGACCCCAGGCGCTACTGTCAGGTCCGCTTAACATTGGGAACGGACGAGCCAGATCTCTGTCAAGAGGCTCTGGCAGATCCCTTCAAACCAATGGCTCTCACAACTCTTCTCAAAGAGGGATGACGTCCCCTCAGAGGAGAGTGTACGAAGCTAAGGAAAGGGCAGCTAATCTGAGGATCGAAAGGGAAGAACTTGCCCTGGCCAAAGAAAAGCTTGCCTTTGCTAGAGAGCAACAGTTAAGTGGGGTAGTCCCCACTGGTGGCAGCAATGTACCTAGTAATAGGGAAAAGATCTTCGATACGAAACACCTTGGGAAGATAGTGCCCCCCTTTAAACAAGGGGACGACATCCACAAATGGATTACTGCTTTGGAGAGGGCCTGCACTGTGCAGGGTGTTCCCCAGAGTCAGTGGGCAGCTATCTTGTGGCTCTCCTTTGAAGGAAAAGGAAGAGACAAGCTCCTCACCACAAGGGTAGAGGACACTAACAATTACCAAGTCTTGAAGAATACACTCGTTGAAGGGTTCGGCCTAACCACTGAGCAGTACAGGGTGCTGTTCAGGGATACCCAGAAAACGCAGGCTCAAGATTGGTCTGATTTTGTCGATTGTGCCACTAAGGCTTTTGAGGGCTGGTTGCTGGGCAGTAAGGTTACTGATTACAAAGGATTGTATAATTTGATGATGAGAGAACAAATTTTAAACAATTGTCAGAACCAGTTGTTGCATCAGCATCTTGTCGACTCGGATCTGACCTCTCCCCAAGAATTGGGAAAGAAGGCAGACAGATGGGTTCGTACGAGAGTTAAACAGAACCAGGGCCAGAATCAAGGTGGTCAGAAGAAAGCAGACCAGAAGGGTAAAGATTCTAAGGGGGAACAAAATGACCAGAAGTCTTCGACAGGTCCCCAACAACCCAAAGAGGGTGGGGGTCAGGCTCCCCAAAAGAAGAAAGAAGGCCAATCCAAAAGATGGTGCCAGTACTGTAAAAGTAAATCTCACTGGTTTAGTGAGTGCACCAAGAAAGGAGGAGGGCAGACTCCTGCCACTGCAGCCCCTAAGGCACCTGTGCCCCCTAGTACAGTCATTTAGCAATTTAAGACACTCAACCTGAAGTAAAATTCAAGGCTTGGAGCTGATCAGTAGCTTTTATTATTTTGCTTAATGTTATCAAAGAACAATTGGTTCAAAATTAAACAGTATTACATGCTAGGTACAAAAAATGTGGGAAGGAAAAATCTATCATTCTATCAGGCATGTCACAAGCTTACAACAATCAATCATACAGGGACAGTGGGGGACATAGAAACTCATATATTACAGTGGACAGTATTTACAGTGAACAGACAAGCACAAGAATAGTGCAATAGGCCACAGTCTGCTAAATTTCTAAAAAGTTTAGTTATAGAATTATTTACATAAACTGTACATTCCTAACGCAAGTTTTAAATAATCACAATTTTTGATGCAGTCAACCAAAAAGATGAATAAGGTAATGTACAACTAAGGGTGAAAAAGTGGCAAAACAATTCAGGTCAACTTGTCACCCAGGCAGACTTAAAGGTGGTGGAAGGCCTACGCGTTTCGAATCCTACAGGTGTACGAGGATTCTCATCAGGGCCTTTGGTTCAAAACACGGTGTTATAACATCCGAATGTAGTTTTTCACAGCATATATACTGAAGGGGGTATTTTGTACCTGCTACCGTATTTACAGATGATGCTTTACCAGGTGCGGGGTCACTTTGGCAAGGGCGCCCTTGCCTGAAGGTTACCACTTTGTTCGCGTTCGCCGTCGCTAAGGTCGCCAGCCTGAACCTTTGAAAGAATAAATCACCTTTCTGCAGCGTGCTGTGTAATGTTGACGGATCGTAGAATGGTTTGAACGTTTGCAACCACGGTTAGCGGACCACGCCCGCCGTAATTTAAAACACGGCCTCTGATTCAACTTCACTTCTACTCCCACGGCGACAGTGTCTCAAATAAAGCGACAGCTACCCTAAGGACAGGGATATCGGTTATAAATAAGAATAGAGATTTTAAAATATTAGGAACCCTTCAGCCTTTCCAAAGTGATTATTTAAAACTTGCGTTAGGAATGTACAGTTTATGTAAATAATTCTATAACTAAACTTTTTAGAAATTTAGCAGACTGTGGCCTATTGCACTATTCTTGTGCTTGTCTGTTCACTGTAAATACTGTCCACTGTAATATATGAGTTTCTATGTCCCCCACTGTCCCTGTATGATTGATTGTTGTAAGCTTGTGACATGCCTGATAGAATGATAGATTTTTCCTTCCCACATTTTTTGTACCTAGCATGTAATACTGTTTAATTTTGAACCAATTGTTCTTTGATAACATTAAGCAAAATAATAAAAGCTACTGATCAGCTCCAAGCCTTGAATTTTACTTCAGGTTGAGTGTCTTAAATTGCTAAATGGTTACTTGTATCAGTACTGGCATCCCCTTCTTGTTGTTATAGATACTGGCTCAGCCATACTGATTAGAGCCACCCCTTTGTAGTTTTCTGGCCCTAGTACAGTCAGCAGTGGTAGTGCGCCTCCCAAGGGTTTAGTAGGGTTAACCCTGGGTTCTGAGGGGCGTGACAACTTAGTTGGCACACTCACTCAGGCTGTCCTTGTCAGTACAGGGGACGTGGACGTGTCCCCTGACGTAAGCCCCAATACTTTGGGCAAATACCGACAGACGCCTTTCATAAATGGAAAGATGGCTCAGGCCTATAGGGACACTTGTGCCAGCGTCACCATGGTGACGCCTAACTTTGTGGACCCTGGACAGATCATGCCAGGTACAGAATTCCTGGTGACCAATGCAAGCAATGTCACTACCAATCACAGTATGGCAATTGTAGCTTTCTCCTGGGGAGGGGTAACTGGCCAAAAGAAGGTTGTAGTTAGTCCAGACCTCCCAGTGGATTGTTTGTTGGGCAATGATTTGGAGTCATCACAATGGTCAGAAGTGGAGCACCGGACTCACATGGAAATGTTAGGTTTGCCAGCACATGTGTTCGCTGTGACTAGGTCACAGGTCAGGAAATGCCCCACTGAACAGGTGCTGGATCCTGGAACAACGGACCAGACACCTCCCAAGAAAAAGAGCGGTAGGGTTAAGGCTGCGCCTTCCCCCTTGCCCCAGGTCATGGATCAAGTCTCAGAGGAGGCTGACCTACAGGAATTGAGGGAAACTGAGCCTAGGGAGTTCGAACTTGATCAAGTTGAATTCTTGGGCTCAGGGGGACCCTCAAGGGAGGACCTGGGGAAGGACCAGTTAGACTGCCCTTCTCTTGAACCCCTCAGACAGCAGGCTGCTGCTGAGGCTGCTGGGAACGCCACAGGTACCCACAAGGTATACTGGGAAGATGGACTCCTGTACACTGAGTCAAGAGACCCCAAGCCTGGCATGACCAGGAGGCTGGTCGTACCCTTGTCTCAGCGTGGTTTCCTACTTACCTTGGCCCACGAGATTCCCTTAGCAGGTCACTTAGGCCAGACGAAAACGTGGGACAGGCTTATCTCACACTTTCACTGGCCTCACATGAACGAAGATACCAAGGAGTTTTGCCGCTCCTGTGTCACTTGCCAAGCCAGTGGTAAGTCAGGTGGCACGACAAAGGCCCCCCTTATACCAATGCCTGTGGTGGGGGTGCCCTTTGAACGGGTGGGGATCGACATCGTCGGTCCCATGGAACCACCAACAGCATCAGGGCACAAGTTTATACTGGTGGTAGTGGATCATGCCACCAGGTATCCTGAAGCTATTCCCCTTAGGACCACTACAGCTCCTGTTGTGGCAAGAGCCCTAGTTGGAGTGTTCTCCAGAGTGGGCTTCCCTAAGGAGGTCGTCTCCGACAGAGGTGCAAACTTTATGTCGAGCTACTTAACTGCTATGTGGAAGGAATGTGGTGTCAACTACAAGTTCACTACACCCTATCATCCACAATGCAATGGGCTTGTTGAGAGATTCAACAGGACCCTAAAAGGGATGATTCATGGACTACCGGAAAAGCTTCGGCGTAGATGGGACGTCCTGATCCCCTGCCTCTTGTTCGCCTACAGAGAAGTCCCACAGAAGGGGGTTGGCTACAGCCCTTTTGAACTTTTGTACGGGCATCCTGTAAGAGGACCCCTGTGTTTGGTGAAGGAAGGATGGGAGAGACCTCTCAAAAAGCCTGCAGCCAACATAGTGGACTATGTGCTTGGCCTCCGCTCGCGGATGGCTGAATACATGGAAAAGGCATCTGAAAACCTTAAGGCCAGCCAAGAACTCCAAAAAGCTTGGCATGACCAAAAGGCTGTCTTGACTGTTTACCAGCCCGGACAGAAGGTGTGGGTGTTGGAGCCAGTGGCCCCAGCAGCACTCAAGGACAAATGGTCCGGGCCCTACACCATCCTGGAGAAAAAGGGAGAGGTCACCTACCTGGTCGACCTGGGAACTCCCCGGAGCCCCCACAGGGTGCTTCATGTCAACAGGCTAAAAGCATATGTCGACAGGAAGGACATGAGTTTGCTCATGGCCCTAGATGAGGGACAGGAAGAAGAGAGTGACCCTCTCCCCGACCTGCTCACTCAGAATCCTGACGATGGCTCGGTAGATGGTGTTGTCTTTTGTGGCAGCCTCTCCGAACATCAGCAGAGCGACTGTAAACAGGTTCTTCAGTCGTTCAGACATATGTTTTCTCTAACACCCAGTCAGACCGATTGGTGCACCCATGAGGTTGACACTGGTGACAGCTTGCCCGTCAAGAGTAAAATCTACAGGCAGCCTGATCACGTTAGAGACTGCATCAAGAGTGAAGTGCAGAAAATGTTGAGCTGGGAGTCATTGAACCCTCGGATAGCCCTTGGGCTAGTCCCGTAGTTCTAGTGCCGAAACCTCACACCCAGGGTGGTAAGAGAGAGATGAGGTTTTGCGTAGACTACAGGGGTCTCAATGCAGTCACTAAGACTGACGCCCACCCAATACCAAGGGCAGACGAGCTTATCAATAGATTGGCTTCGGCCAACTACTTGAGTACGTTTGACCTGACAGCTGGGTATTGGCAAATCAGGTTAGCTGAGGACGCCAAGCCTAAAACCGCATTTTCAACCCCTGGTGGGCATTATCAGTTCGTGGTGATGCCCTTTGGTCTGAAAAATGCACCTGCCACCTTCCAACGGTTGGTGAATCAAGTCCTTACTGGGCTGGATGACTTCTGTGCGGCGTATCTAGACGATATTGCTGTCTTTAGCTCCACCTGGGAGGATCACCTGGTCCACCTGCGGAAAGCGTTGGAGGCTCTGCAAGCAGCAGGCCTCACTATCAAGGCCACCAAGTGCCAGATAGGGCAGACACAGGTTGTATACCTGGGCCACCTTGTAGGTGGAGGCCAGGTTCAGCCACTGGAGAGCAAGATACAGTCAATCAGGGACTGGGCTCCTCCAACCACCCAGACTCAGGTTCGAGCTTTCTTGGGCCTGACTGGTTACTATAGGAAGTTTGTCAGGAACTATGGTTCCATCGTGACACCATTAAATGAACTGACAAGTAAGAAAATGCCAAAAAAGGTTCAGTGGACAGCGAGCTGTCAAAAAGCATTCGATGACCTAAAGCAGGCCATGTGCACGGCGCCTATCCTCAAGAGTCCGGACTACTCCAAACCATTCATTGTCCAAACAGATGCTTCTGAGTTGGGTGTGGGAGCTGTTCTTTCTCAACTGAATTTTGATGGTCAAGACCAGCCCATTGCTTTTATAAGCAGAAGGCTGACCCCTAGAGAGAAGAATTGGTCAGCTATTGAGAGGGAGGCCTTTGCTGTGGTTTGGGCCCTGAAGAAGCTGAGGCCATACTTGTTTGGCACTCACTTCAAGATTCAGACCGACCATAAGCCCCTCTTGTGGCTAAATCAGATGAAGGGTGAAAACCCCAAACTGCTTAGGTGGTCCATTTCCCTACAGGGGATGGACTTCACAGTGGAACATAGACCTGGTACTGATCATGGCAATGCCGATGGGCTCTCCAGATATTTCCACTTAGAACAAGAAGACTCACCTGGTCAAGGTTAGCTTATTGTTCCGACGTTTGGGGGGGGGGTCATGTAGGAGAGTAGGGTCTGCAATCCTATGATCACCCAGATTTTTTGCTTTTGTTTCACTGGTTTACGAATTTCTCTGGCTGTGGGCCTGCCAATCAGACCCACAGCCTGGCTGTTCTCTTTCTAAATTACGATATGTACCCTAGGTGCATTTACCAATTGGTACTGGGCCACCTTATCAGACCCTGTAACTCAGGGCATAGGTGTACCCAGGGCCGCCAGGGGCTGCAGCATGTATTATGCCACCCCTGGCTGGCCTCCTAAATTTGACACAACTGGCTGCATGACAGCTGGGGCGAAGTCGTGTAATCACCCTTTGCTTTAGGTATAGTAGCTCTATATCTAACCATACAATGGACACCCGAGTTCCTATCAGTCACTCCTATGGCAGGCCTTGACAATCCTGAAGGCAGAGTGCATGGGCTCGTGTGAACTGTGTTCTGGCCCGAGCCGAGCCAGTTGCAGCTTGCGGAGAAAAGACCCAATGGCTGTTCCATGATAACGCGGGCCACATCGGTAACTACGGTGTCGCGTTATCAAGACATGTCGAGTAAGGTGTCATACGAATCGGGATGCTGCCCTCTCACCAACCCTGGCGACGAGGTTAGCATTCCGCCCTTCTAGAGGGACACGACATGTACGTAACTGTGAACCCCGGTTAAAGTTAACGAAAGCCTCAGCTCCACAAAATGGATGCTGCCACCACAGACACGAGTCTGACCTCCTGCTGCTGGGAGTCCTTCCAGCGAGGAGCGCTTGGACAAAGGGTTTCCTGTCGAGGGCGGTGTTCGCACCGTCCCAGACAGGGTTTGTGTATTCTGGGTAGGTAGGGCTTTTGCGAGAAGGTGACTGCGGAGTGGCACCCCGGTGCTCACTACGCATCTGCCGGTTAGAACCAGTTCCAGGGGCGGCAGCCCTGGCCTGGGGAAAGTCCGGCAGGGGAGAGGGGTGTAACTACCCCCCTTCCTGGTCCCACCCTTAGGGCAGGACCTAGTCATGTACCCACCCCTTTCTTTAGGATAAAGGCCGGAGCGGGGACCCTTCCAAATTAGATCATCTTTGAATCAAGAACTACTTTCTACGAAAGGACACTCAAGACTCTTCTCAAGATTTCTCCCTTGTGACTAAGGAGTAGTCACCCTGCATCAGCGGGCACCATCTAAGAACTCTGCGGTTTGCTGTAAGTCCTTCCTCAAGGAATCCGACGGCCCAGCTCGACGAGAACCGGCTTCCCTGGCACCTCTGACCTCTACCCACGTCATCAGCTCAGCTGTGATCTGTGGGTGCGACGAGACCTCGAGGGACCGGCCATCATCAGAACCTGCACGCTCTTAACCAGCACGACCATCGAGGTAACTCTCTGGTGAGTGCTCTGGGGTCCGAGAAGCCCCGACCCTGAGCCGCTCCAGCACCGAAGTGCAGTCTCCCAGCATCTCCACGATCTGCGTGGGGCCCTTCTGCTCGCTGCTCAGCACGTTGTCTGGTCACTAGCCGCTGGCTTGTGTCCTTCCTGGACGACGACCGACAAACATCACTGCTGGTCTGGTTGCTCCAGACTGGCCCTTGCTTCCATCTTTGCGAGAAGCACCCCGGGCCCTCCTGGTCCACTCAAGACGCCATCTTAGGCCCACCACGTGGCCCTGAGATCTGCCAAGGCTTGTTGCCCCATCCTGGGCCCAGCGACGCCGACAGCATCATCCTTCGTGGGACAGCTCGCACCTCCACCGTGGTCGCCGACAACGCCTCCTGGTCCGTGAGACTGCAGAGCCTAGCGTCGCCCACTCACCTGGTCGAGGTGATGGCCAACCGGTGCCTTCCTGGTACCCTCTGACTACTGGCTAGTAGTACGAACTTGGTCCCCTCTGCTTTCAGGTTTCATCAATCTCCGATCCAGGCTTGGATCTCTACGAACTATTCATCACTGGTCGCCGGCCAGCAACTCCTTTTCTTCCGGCTCCTGGCTCGTCAGCGAAGACCCCGACGCCTGTAAGACTTGTGCAGCCGCAGCCCTCGTGGCTAGGTAACTCGGCATTTCGGTGCCTGCATAGCCTCTTTACTCTAGGGTCCCGAGTCCCTCGCTTCCGACTTGCCTTATCGGGTCCGCCCGAGACCTTAACCTTTCCGTGTCCTCGGACACTTGTTTTAATTGTGCACTTGAAGTATTTGCTAAAGAGATTTGGTTTGTGCTTAGTACCCTGTCCTCATAAAGAGTACAGGGCTGTTGTGATTCTTAATAAATATACTGTTTATTTTCATAACACTTGTGTGGTGTCCTTTCACTGGGTGTTCAAGGGGTACATGTGTGGTAAACAGCTGGCTTAACGCGCCCTCTCGAGTCTTTAGCCTTAGACTGCTCGTATCCACGCTACTAGGATAGCTGGTCTATAGGTTGACTTACAACCAAACACCATAAGGGTCGTTGGAACGATACATAGCGGTCGCTAGAATAGCGAACGTTGCATATCGGGCCAACTTCTCACAGTTCCTACTCCCGGATTTCTTCCCTGGACTCTGAAATTCTTCAGCTCAAAAGACAGACAGAGGATTTGGAAAACAGGAATCGTAGAAACAACCTACGTCTTTATGGTCTTCCTGAACTTTCAGAGGGATCTAATCCTACCGCCTTCTTCCAATCCTTCCTTCCAAACATTTTAGACGCACCTGCCTTACCTTCCATCAATATACAGAGAGCACATCGGCTGGGTCCCAAAGTCTCCTCCAAGCCTCAAGGCGTCATCATGCTGTTTTTACAGTACACTGATCTCCTACAGGTTCTTTCAGCCGCTAAGATCAAGAAACAAATTGTTTGGGAGGGTAATCGTCTCTATCTGTCGCAAGATGTTGCTAAGGTTACTGCTGACCGTCGGAAGAAATTTCTTGATATGCGTCCACAGTTGAGATCACTTAATGCCAGATATGGCCTCCTTCACCCATGCCTTTCAAAGTCACCTACAAGGAAAAGACTACTACATTTGAGGATCCTGCAGTACTACAAGAATTTGTACGTTGTCATGGAGCGGATGTTATGGACACTTCCAATAACACCTGATTGATCCTGATAGTTCTATAGTCTTGTGTACCCCATTTTTATTTTTTGTTGTCTATTTCTAACCGCAGGTTCTACCCTTTATTATTACCCTATGTATACTCTTACTTTATCTTAATGTTTGTCCTTGTTGATCTTTCTCATTGCTATGTTTTTCTACCTCTCACAGATTCCCCCTCAATCATCATATTCTGACGTTTCCCCACTAGTCCTGTCTACTGTCTTTACGACACCATGTTAGCGGAGGTTAGGTTATTGCTCTAGCTGTTATCGTTGTCGTCTTTTGACGCTGTCATCCCCCTCTCCTCCTCGTTTGTACCTGTAAGTATGTTTCTCAGTCATCTGTTGTGGACATGTACTGTCTTTACGTTCTTTGCCTTTTTCTTCTTTATCTCTTTATCCTTTCTCTCTTCTCCTTTCCTAACATTTTCCTCTTCTCTTTCTCTTTACCTTCTCCTCTTCTCTTTGGTTCCTAGCTTTTTCTCTTTTCTTCTCTTTTTCATTTTCTACTTCTCATTTTCTATAGTTTCAGTAAGCATGCTATTGCTTCATACTTCCTCACAGTTTTTTAATTCCGTGTTGTTACCTGGAATGTTAAGGGATTGAATAATCCGATTAAAAGGCAACGGGTATTATCACATCTTGCCAGACTTAAAGCAGATGTTGCTCTTATTCAGGAATCCCATCTCTCAGAGGCTGAGGCTTTCAAAGTTAAATGTTGTTGGGTAGAACATGTTTTCTTTTCTCCTACTAATGATAAGAAAAATGGTGTTCTGATTTTATTTCATAAAAAGTTAAATGTCTCCGTGATTTCTCAAGAATGTGACACTAAGGGTCGTTGGATATTTTTTAAAGTACTTATTGATAACATTCCCATTGTGTTTTTTAATGTTTATGCTCCTACGGGCGTTGACAAGCTTTTTTGGCCTTCTATCTCAGATAAATTGTCTACTTTGACAGATGATTATATTATTTTTGGTGGTGATTGCAATCAAATTGTTGACCCTATCCTTGACCGTCATTCCAAAGTTAAATTCTCACCTTCTAGAATGCACTCCCAATTCACCAAAACTATTCAAAATAATGCATTAGTAGACTTATGGAGGTTGTGCAACCCAGATCTTAGGGAGTACAGTTTTTATTCCCCTTCTCATAATTCTCAATCCCGAATTGATTACATGTTTCTTAGCAAAGCCTTGACTCAACACGCCATTCACTCTGATATTGGCTCCATCTTTATATCAGATCATGCTCCTGTACTTGTTGATATTTGACCTCATTCCCTTCTCCCCACACTACGGTAGATGGAGATTCAACAACTCCTTACTCCGTGATCCCACTTTTTGCACAGAATTTACTAAGTTCACTTCTGAGTTCCTTTTACTTAATCATTCCCCCGATTCCTCTTATGTCATGGTTTGGGACTCATTTAAGGCAGCCTCTAGAGGTTTTATAATTAATTTGGTTTCGCAAAAGAAAAAACTCAACGAAGCTAAGTCTGCTCAATTACTCTCTCATATCAAACACTTAGAGCTTACCTACCACTCCTTGAATTCCGAATCCTCCCTTAAAGATATTATTGATGCCAAAATTTCCTTTAATAAATTTACCACTGATGCTGCTTCCAATTTACTACTGAAGTGTAATTCACGTTATTACGGTGGCCAAAATAAAATGGGGAAGTTACTTGCTAACTATCTAAAAATTCGAAAGGAAAGAAGAAAAATTAAAATGATCAAAGCATCAGCTGGTGACTCTTTACTTAAGGATAAGGATATTCTTAATGAATTTGTGACTTTCTACAAAACTCTTTACACCCCAGAATCAGTTCCTGACTCATCCGACCTACTTTCTTATTTCCAATCTATCCCTCCTCCTCCTTCATCCCATGTAGATTTTGGATCTTTAAATGCTGACATCTCATTATCGGAAATCTCCCATGATGTCTCAAAATTGCACCATGGTAAAGCCGCCCGGCCCAGATGGGTTTACCATTGAATATTAAATCACTTTGCCTCTCTCCTTCTACCAAAACTTTTACTGTTATTTCAATCTTTTCTTGTCTATGGCCTTTCAAGTGGTTCTTTTCAACAAGCCTTAATATGACTAATTCCTAAGGAGGATAAGGATCATTCTCTCTGTAAGAATTACAGGCTCATCTCTTTAGTCAACACCGACTTTACACTTTTAGCAAAGATTTTAGCTCTTCGCATGGACCCTTTCCTACCCGACTTAATTGGTCCTGAGCAGTCTGGTTTCGTTAAGGGACGCTGGTCCTCCGACAATTCCTGAGTCTTCTTTGATATTCTCAGTAAAGCCCCTCTCTTGATCGTCCCCTAGCTGCTATTTCACTAGACGCCGATAAAGCCACTGACAGGATTAGTTGGGATTTTATGTTTCGCGCTCTCACTTGGGCTCCAAAGTTAAATATTTAGAAGTTTGGTTTGCTCCTCTTTTATCTGATATTCTGAAAATAAATTTTGATTATGTTTCCAAGAAATTGGATGACGCCATCACTTGTTGGCACCCACTTTTACTGTCTTGGTGGGGACGTTTGAATTCCATTAAAATGATGCTCTCACACCTTCTACTATACACTATCTCTATGATACCTATCCGTATTCCCGATTATTATTTCAAGAAAATTGATTCTATCCTACTAAATTTCCTGTGGAATGGTAAACGACCCCGCATTGCTCTCGCCTCTTTGAAGAAGGATAAATCTCAGTCTGGAGTTCCCTTCCCTTATTTCAAGGCATATCATTGTGCTTTTTCTCTCAAACCAATGGCTCGTTGGCTTTCCACCGATCTTCCTCTTTATCCCCCTCTCTGGTTAAAGATTGAGTCTTCCTTTATCTCTCCTTTGATTTTCGTGAAATTTTATCTTTCACATCTTCTCTGACTCGCTTTCGTAATCCCGTCATCTCTCATTCTCGCAATCTCCTTCTCCCTTATTTGTCCTCATGGTATCCTTCTATCTCTTCCACTCTTGATCAACCCATCTGGCATAATAAACAACTCAAGATCCGTAACCGCTCTTTCTTTTGGAAATCTTGGCACTCACATGGCCTTCGCTGGATCTCTCAACTTCTCTCTCACAATCATGCTCCCCTTTCTTTTCCAGATCTTCAATCTCTATTTTCCTTACCATCTAGCTCCCTATCTCAATACAACACGCTGCTTCCCTTTCTTACGTCTTATCTTGCTTCCTTACCGATTTCCAACCCCATTCCTGCCGCTTTTCGTCCCATTTCTCTGGCACTTGCCTCCTCTCACTCCGCATCGTTTCTTTATAACTCTGCTCGATTATCTGCTGACAGGCCCAAATCTAAAATTGAATTGGCTTGGGAACGTGACTTCTCATTAGAATGGTCAATTGTCTTATGGGAAAAAATTTGGTCTAAGATTCATAAGACCTCTAGAGCTGCCAATACAACTCAAAGTCTATATTTTATTTACAACTGTACTCTTTTCACTCCTTCTGTTTTGTCCACCTTCTCCACTGACACCCCCTCTACTTGCTGGTCATGTCCCTGCCCACTTGCAGATTTAAAACACATGCTATTTGAATGTCCTTCCATTCTCCAATTTTGGAAACTAGTTTGGCTTCAAATTCAACGCATCTTTCAGTTCCGGATTCCGTTTTCTCTCCCTCACATTTCTTTAGGCTCTCTATCTCCTGCACACCCCCATTCTCACCAACACTACTCTCTCATTGATCTTTTGATAGCTATTGCTTTTCATCACATTACCTCTAATTGGAAACAAGCCACTAATGTTTCTTTTAGGTCATGGTGGAACGGGGTGTGTTTCCACCACCGTCTAGACACTAATTATGTTTCTCCTGTTTCCTTAGCAATTAAATGAGATCTCCGTTGGCTTCCTCTAGTAGCTTATCTTTCCTCCTCTGCCCCTTCCTCCAAAACCCATGATGTTAATTCTACAGAGGTACGCAAACCACCTCAATTTCCCCCATTGCCTTTAAAATCACCAATACTTAGTAATGTTCCCTTTATTGCTATTTTCCCTGCTATTTTCAATTTGTTCTGTTTTCTGTAATTTATTATGCTTGCTTTATCACTCTATATGCATGACTTTGGATATTTCGATTGTTTTCTTTATTTATATTTACTCTATGCCACTCCATATTCTTTACCGTTATTGTGTAACTTTATGAATTGTTATATTGATTGTTTTTTCAGTCCTGCTTCTGTTCATGTTTTCTCTCATTTTCAATAAACTCAAACTTAAAAAAAAAAAAAATGTCAGAGGATGAGATATTAGTGAAATTATAGGAATGATGAGTGCACAGCTAACATCCAAATCATTAATACAGACATCCAAATTGACATTACACCAAATGTATAATCTGTTCAGTCGTCAAGGTGAAATATTGAAAATGTACTGTTATCAATATGTAGGCCAGTGGGTTTGCTGAACTCTATGAAATGAATAGTATCTCCCTCTTTGACTGTAAGCGGCTACTCTGCACACAGTAGAAGTATGAGCAAAGTCACATATGGAATTCTAGTTCTAGCCTCCCCCTTCTCCGAGTTATAAGATTCAGCAAGGTTTGAGTGTGACTTCAGCACAGCCTCTAAATGTGTGAGTGTCACTCATGATGAGTGAGACTTGAAGGCTCTGATGTGTGTGTGTGTGTTGGATCTGATGTCACTGCAGAGGCAACAAATGCAACTTGCCTGACAGTGCTACGAAGCTCTCCTGCACCCGCACATTGATGGTGTGTGGAGGAGGAATGACTTATGATAGGAGAGAGGGTTACCACCTGGCCGGTCTTTTAGCGGCATGGCCTGTATTTTAATGATCCGGCGAGTACATAAGTAGGAAGATAAGTTAAAGCTGGTATGTTTACCTCTAATCAGTGCAAACTTAAAATATCAAATATAAGCAGAAATCACTTTAAAATGTGATCTAGAGCTGCCTTAACGAATCCTGACTGATAGTTAAAGTAAACAAAGACAGAAAAGCAATTTAAAAAAATCAATACAAATACTTTTATACAAAGTCTTATTGAAAATTAATATCCGGGCCTGCAAACCCTTCAAACATGACCAAAGGTGGTAACTCTAATAAGAGCCTGTATGTAGGAGTCTGACATTAGTTAGTGCTGGAATATCCTCTCATCCTCAGACCCGGCACCGGTCACTCACTGCCAAGGGACCATCCACTGAGGGAGAAACCTCTGAGAGTCAAACCCGATTGTTCTGTCTTATGAATTTATGGAGACTGCAATCTACTTCTTTCTTTATTTTATAAGTGAACCTCTGAAGGGAGGGAGTGAGCAGGTAAACAATGCAGAGAAATGCAAAACTTAATTTGGAATGCTGTTTGAATATACACAGCCCTACCAAATATAAAGAATTACCCACAGAAACAGGGAAATTAGAAAAACGCTGTCCAGTTTAATCCTTGCAGTTTCAACATTTTGATATATTTAATGAAATAGAGACTGTCATTTCCAATTGACTAGAGGCGGCAGTTCCGTCAGCGGCCACCAGAGGGCACTCCCCGCCTGCTGATGAATCCCACTGAGCAGCACATTGGGTGAAAGGAAGAAGGGTTTCCTTTTCCGGGTCAGCGGCGGCAGAGACAGCACCAGCAGCATTGACATCACTTCCTGTCTTTCCTTGTGTGTTCAGCCTGCTGCAGAGGAGGAAGGAGCCCTGTCTGGTGGGCAGATACCTTCATCTACAGACCCTCACAGATCCCTCCTCAGACCCCAGATCTGTCCCCCCTCAGACCCCAGATCTGCCCCCACAACAGCCCCCAGGCGGAGGAGAGAGCCTGGACACGTCTGCACAGGTCTCTGCTCAGGTAGGAGATTGTCAGCACCTTCTGCTGTGTTTGAAGAAATAGACTGAATAATCCTGGAGGGAATCTCTGCAGGAGCCGGGCTGAGCTGGGCTCTTCTATCTGGGGGCCACTGGGGATGAGCTAGGCTCTTCTATCCGGGGGCCTCTGGGGGGGCTGGGCTCTTCTGTCCGGGGCCCCTGGGGCTGAGCTGGGCTCTTCTATCCATGGCCCCTGGGCTGAGCTGGGCTCTCCTATCTGGGGCCCCTAGGGTTGAGCTGGGCTCTTCTATCCGGGGGCCCCTGGGGCTGAGCTGGGCTCTTCTATCCAGGGGCCCATGAGCTGGGCTCTTCTATCCGGGATCCATGGGGCTGAGCTGGGCTCTTCTATCTGGGGGCCCTGGGGCTGAGCTGGGCTCTTCTATCCGGGGGCCCCTGGGGCTGAGGTGGGCTCTTCTATCTGGGGGCCCCTGGGGCTGAGCTGGGCTCTTCTATCCGGGAGCGCCTGGGGGGTTTTACTCCCATCTCTGGGGGTGTTTGTGGGCATCATTTGTGTTAAAAAGGGGATCTGTGTGCACTGCATCTTACTGCACTGTGAGTAATTTGTGCACTACACTGTATCTATCTTACTACACTGTAAGGTATCTTTGTCACTGCACTGCATCTTATGGAACTATGAAAAATCACTGCCAGGAGCTCGACTGAGCTGGGCTCATCTATCTGGGAATGTTTTGGGGAGAGGCGAGAGGGGGTGTTCCTTCTTGCCCTGGTGATTTTTGTGGTCATAATTTTTTTTAAGGGGGAATCTATGCACACTGCACTGCATCTTGAGGAAAGCTAGTGTGCACACTACTGCTTTTTATTACACTGTGAGGGGGGTTTAAAATAAAAGAGGAAATCAGTGTTGACTCCTCTTCCTTTTACTATTCTGTGAAGGATGCTTAGAGGCCATCTGTGGTCTGCAAACGGAATCTCTTTTTACAACAGTCCGAGGGGCGTTTAAAAAAGAGAAACTCTGGGCACGCTGCACCGTTCTTTACTCTTCACTGAGAAAAATCTGTCCATTCTGCACTTCCTTCTACTACAGTTAGGGGCACGCAGCGCAGCTCAGCAAGTCATTCGCTGTATCTAACACTCTACAGCGCAGTCATGTCTTTTCCCTGCGCTGGCGCACAATGTTCTACCTAGCTCCAAAGCAGGCACCCCTGCTCCTTGGTGCAAGCGTGCCTTGTAAACAGATTGTTTTTGTGCAAGAAGGGGCACCTTCTTGCACAAAAGTAATCCCCTGAGGCATTTTCCTCTTTCCATGTGTGCTGCAGAATCCAGCACACATAGAAAGGAAGGAGCAAGGAGGAATAAAGATAATTATCCTCGTTACACCGTTCATGGGTATGCATACCATTTTGACGCACTCCCAGGTCTACCAATGTTGGTAAAGGTGGGAATGCGGCAAAATCTATAGGGCGATGCGTGGGAACGCCCACGCTCCACCCATGGAAGCCGTCACTGGGGCAGAGTAACGCAAGGCAGCGATTTGAGCTGCGTTGCGTTACTCTAGATTTATCAGGCAACATATGGCCGTGCAAGGCGGGCTTGCGTGTCTTGATAAATCTAACTTAAGAGCTGCATCACTCTTGCGCTTCATTGTGCGGCTCAAGGCCGACGCAACTCTTTGATATGCCCCTAAGTGCATAGAACGCCACATATGGCCGTGCTAGGCGGGCTTGCGTGTCCTGATAAATTTAACTTAAGAGCTGCGTCACTCTTGCGCTTCATTGTGCAGCTCAAGGCCGACGCAACTCTTTGATATGCCCCTAAGTGCATAGGACGCCACACCGGGCCGTGCTAGGCGAGCTTGGGTGTCTTTATAAATGTAACTTAAAAGTTGCGTCTCTCTTGCGTTCCATTGTGTGGCTCAATAGTTCAAGTTCAAGTTCGGGCATTTATATAGCGCACTACTCACCCGGAGGGTCTCAAGGCGCTTGGGCAGGGGTTCATTATTTTTCGAATAGCCAGGTTTTAAGTTCTTTTCTGAAGGAGATGTGGTTTTGGGTAAGGCGGAGGTGAGTGGGGAGTGAGTTCCAGGTCTTGGCAGCCAGGAAGGAGAAGGACCTGCCACCCATGGTGGATCTTCGGATGCGCTTGGGACTGCGGCGAGGGCTTTATTGGACGATCTTAGTTGGCGGGTGGGTTTGTAGAAGGACAGTCGAGTGTTGAGGCATTCGGGTCCTAGATTGTAGAGGGCCTTGTGTGCGTGGGTGAGAAGACGTAACGTGATTCTTTTGTTGACTGGAAGCCAGTGGAGGTCTTTTAGGTGTCCGGTGATGTGATCTTGGCGAGGGATGTCCAATATGAGTCTCGCTGATGCGTTTTGGATGCGTTGGAGTTTTTTCTGTAATTTTGCTGTGATTCCGGCGTATAGTGTGTTACCATAATCCAATCGACTCGTGACCAGTGCGTGGGTGACAGTCTTTCTTGTCTCGAGGGGGATCCAGCGGAAGATCTTTTTGAGAATGCGAAGTACGTTGAAGCAGGAGGATGAGACTGCGTTGACTTGTCTGGACATCGAGAGAGAGGAGTCAAGGATGAAGCCAATGTTACGTGCGTAGTCTGTGGGTGTGGGTGCTGTGCCCAGAGCGGAAGGCCACCAAGAGTCGTCCCAGGCAGAGGGGGAAGATCCTAGGATGAGCACTTCCGTTTTGTCTGAGTTGAGTTTTAGGCGGCTCTGTTTCATCCATTCGGCTACTTCTTTCATGCCTTCGTGAAGATTGGTTTTGGCGGTGTTAGGGTCTTTGGTGAGGGAAAGGATTAATTGGGTGTCGTCGGCGTAAGAGATGATGTTGAGGTTGTGTTGGCGCGCGATGGATGCGAGTGGGCTCATGTCAACGTTGAAGAGGGTGGGACTGAGTGATGATCCTTGTGGTACTCCATAGATGACTTCAGTGGCCTCTGAGTTGAATGGGGGAAGTCGGACTCTTCGAGTTCTCCCGGCGAGGAACGAGATGATCCAGTCCAGGGCTTTTCCTTGTATGCCGATGTTGCTGAGGCGTTGTATAAGGGTGCTGTGGCAGACTGTGTTGAAAGCGGCAGAGAGGTCGAGTAGAATTAGGGCCACTAAGTGCATAGGACGCCACATATGGACATGCAAGGCGGGCTTGCGTGTCTTGATAAATCTAACTTAAGAGTTGCGTCTCTCTTGCGCTTCATTGTGCGGCTCAAGGCCGACGCAACTCTTTGATATGCCCCTAAGTGCATAGGACGCCCTAATATGGCCATGCAAGGCACTGCTTTTACCTATACTATGAGGGGCAGTGACAGGAGGAAAGCTGTGTGCAGTGCACTGCTGTGTATTACACTACCAGGGACATTTACAGAGGAAAACACAATGAGGGGTGTTTACAAAAGAGGAAATCTGTGTACAAAGCACACCTTTTCACTATATTATAAAGGGTACCTATCGATCTGTAAGGTGCATGGATGTTTACTCACAGTTCGAGAAGTGTTTAGAGTAGAGAATATCTGTTGACTGCGTTTTCCTCACACTATAGGGGGCATTTACTGTAGAAACATTTAAAAACTGTACCACTTATTACTGACACTGATGGGTTTTTATTATACAATGGAATCTGTGCACATTGCACTGCATTTTACTCACACTATAAGGATTGCAGAAGTCAACATTGCTACACTGCACTACTTTTAGACGCCAAAGGGACCCCAGCTTTTCTAGGACCGTGATTCAATCAGGTCCTCCGGCGCCACTTAAACTCCCGTGAGACGCCCAACCACGGCGCTCTATTTAACCAGACCGATGAGTCACGGTCTAACGCCCAACAGCCCGCCACCTTGAGGCCCGCACTTGCTGCACCTCAAGTGCATTTCAAGTACTCCAAAGTCGCCGCACCACGGCGCTCCCCTTCAATTTTCATTGGAACTAGCTTACAACCAAGTCCTGAAGACGACCCCAAACAATAGAGGGTCGAAACGCCGTCGACTGTACATCACATTTATTGGCGCAAATACTACTGTGGCTATTGCTTAAATGTGAATTGAACACTTAAGTCACTTGAATTGTTCACTTCACTAAGCCACCCACTGTATGATACTTGCACTCACACCCTACTTGCGCCGTTCAAGCTGTTTTCCCTACCATTTGCGTCGCTATCTCTCCCTTGCACACCATTGAGCACCAAGTATTTTATGGTTGTCATTTGATTTGTCCAAAGGCAGTGCTGCTCCAATTGTATGATCATGACCCTGTTGTACTATTCCCTTTGAATACAAAATTAATCACAACAAAAGACTAATTGAATATCTGTCTCCCTTATTTCCTTACATGTAATGTTTTCAACATACATATATAATTGTCTACCAAATATTACCTGTTGGGATATTGTTTTTTGTTCAACCTTCTTACCCTGATCCCGACCAGGTCTATGGGTCTTACTCCTGTAACACTTTACTATTGCATTGTTTGCGTCAGATTCTCCTAGTGCCTGACCAGTGTTATTGCATTGTTTGTTTCAGTTTCTCCTAGTGCCTGGCCTGTGTTATTGCATTGTTTGCGTCAGATTCTCCTAGTGCCTGACCAGTGTTATTGCATTGTTTGCGTCAGATTCTCCTAGTGGCTGGCCTGAGTTACTGCATTGTTTGCATCAGATTCTCCTAGTACCTGGTCTCTGTTTTTGCATTGCTCGCATGAAATTCTCCTAGTGTCTTGCCTGTGTTATTGCATTGTTTGCATCAGATTCTTCTATTACACGGCCTGTGTTATTCCATTTCCGTAAACCTAGTACCATTGGTGTGGTTCTCCCTTCCTCTTTTTGATAGATTGCCTCTTCTGTTTTTGATGTTTGCTGGTTTAGACGCTTTGGGCACTGCGCTACTGCCATTCAGTGCCGCAGTGCAAGTGCTCCATGGAATCTTTGTGTTTAATTTGAGATTCCATGATTGGTGTATTTTATTTACTGTCAGGCCTTAGTATCGTGCACAGGGGTGCCCGGGTGTTGGACAGGCCACATGACGGGCCGCTCTCCCCCGGCTCGACCAGGCCCGAGCCCCGTCACGCAAGCACCTCACACCTCCATTGCACGTCCTACGTCCCCTCAGGGACCCCTGCCCTCGAGCATGATAACCTCGTGGGTCCGATCCACTGCCGGCCCATGCGCCCAGCCCGGGCCGCCATCTTGGACACTTCGCCACGAGGCCGCCTGGCCCCCGATCGACCTCAACCCTGGGCCTAGCCCGGCCTCAGACATTCCGGCACCACCCTCCACCCAGGAGGTGAGCGGGCTACTTGGCAAGTCAATGGGAGAAAGAGGTGCCGATGGCTCTCCCCCGCCCAGTGCCGCTCGCCCATCGCCTCCCCGGGCGCTGGCTCCACCCCCCTGCTGGGTGTCTGGACTCCCTCATCCCGGACCTCCCGACCTCCAAGTGCGAGGGTCCGGACATCAAAGCACACCAGCCCTATAACTGGGGCAGCTCCAGAGCAGGAAGGCAGTTGTATCTTGGAGTCGAGAGACGTAAAGAGGAACTCATCCTGGACGGACTACTGGCGCTGCCGTAGCTCTGTCCTGTGCACCATCGTCCTGCCTGTTGGCGCTGCCACAGCCGTCGTAACCTTCATCCTTCATCGTCGCCCGGATCTGCTGGCGTGGCCGCGGACCGTTGTAACCGTCATCTTTCACCGGGACCTGCAGGCTCCGCCGCGGACCGTCGCCCTTCATCTACCTCGGGACCTGCTTGGCTCCTCCACGGCCCGACCATCTAAGAACGCCGAGCTCGAGGATTGTGAGCTATTTTGACCTCATTGGTAATTAAGACTGTCCCGCTACCCTTTTCCTCAACCAGAGATCAGAACCGAGGGGACCCCTGAGTCCAGACCTCCTTGTATCGTACTATCGTAACCTAAGAATTGCATATAAAGTCTCGTTAACCTTCAACCTTGTGTGGTGTCCGTCTGTGGGGGGGAAGTTACTTATCTGTACAGTCGTTGGAGACGGCTCTCCCTGGAGACCTCTCCCCGTAATCTCGGCCGACCCTCCCGGTCCGTCTAACATTGGTGGCCAGCGGCGTGATCCGAATCACCGCATAACGTACAGAGAGTAGCTCACCCCACAACGAACAACAATGTCGACTAAAGAGAGCGGATCAACTGAGAAGTTCCAAATGGAAAAACTAGAGGAATACAGCCATCGTGAACTAAAGCAGTTCTGCATCGAACTAGGTATCGCTACCACCGGACTAAGTACCAAGGACGATTTTAAGCATGCCCTAGAATCTTGGGCAGAGACCGGGGATGTCGAAGCCCCTGAGCAAAGCACCGCGAAAAATACCAACACGGCCCCTGAGGGGCGAAGAACCAGTCTCTCGCAAGACGAGATACAAGAAAGAGAAAAAGCCCGACTACACGAACTCGAAATGGCCCGACTCAAGATGGACATAGAACTCAAATTGGCCGAGCAAAAAATAAACTTAGAGCACCTTCGCCTCCGAGAAGAAAGAGAGGAGAAACAGAGGCAAAGGGAGCTCGAGGAAAAAAGCACGAACGGAACCTAGCCGAGATCAACCTGCGCAAACAAAATAAAGAGTTAGGGGTGCCCGACAGACCGTCCACCCCAGGGACCACGGAGAAAAAAAGTGCACATCCCCAAGGATGTGGTCCGAGAATATTTTCGAGAAGACGACATCCAGCAATGGTTTAAGGCCTATGAAATCGCGATGACTGCGCACCGGATCGATAGAGCCGACTGGGGAGCCGGCTTATGGGGCAAATTCCTCAATGAAGGCCGCGACACTCTGTTACAGCTCCCAGACCACCAGATGACCTCCTACGACCATATGAAAGCGGCCCTCCTCACCCGCTATGGCCTCACGCCCGAGATGTACCGTCAGAGGTTCCGAGACTGCACACGCATTCCAGGTACAACTTGGGTGGACTATGTAACGTACTTTAGCCGAGCCTTCGAAGGCTGGATCAGAGGGAACAACGTCACGACCTACGAGCAGCTATTCAATCTGATGGTATGGGAGCATCTGTCCAACAATTGCTTCATTGAACTGCGCCAACACCTCCTCGACAGCAAGTTAACCGATCCCCGGCAGCTCGCAGCCGAAGCTGACCGGTGGGAGATCACCCGAGTGGGCCGGAATGGGTCCTACGAGCAGAACAGGAACAACAATGGTCACCACCGACCCAGAGGAGGAGGAGGGGGCCAAGGACGAGGAAGAGACAACACTCCGGCCGCCCCCACTACCAGCACCACCCCCCCGGCCAACCGGGGCAGCACCCCGGCGCGACCGGGATACAGAGCCAATGTTACATGTCACCGATGCCAACGAGTCGGCCACTATGCAAACGACCCAAGCTGCCCGCAGTATCAGAGTCCAAAACCCCGCCATGTGGCCGCCGCGGCACTAGGGGAAGAACAGATCTCCGAGGAACAAGAAACAGACGAGCAAGAGTATCAAGAGTGGGAGCCAGCCGCCATGACTCTCGCATGCTTAGGGGGAAGAGACATGGTCCCGCGGGTCCCCCTACCCGCTAACACCCAGAAGTACAGCCAATGGGTGAGCATCAATGGACAACGGGCCGAAGCCCTTCGAGACACCGGGGCCAGTGTGACAGCCGTCCGCTGTCATCTGGTGACCCCAGAACAATATCTACCGAACATTCTCTGCCCTGTGCGATCAGCCGACAACTCGGAGAGTCTGTGTCGGATGGCCTGCGTCCCCTTTGAGTGGGGAGGGGTCTCTGGCATGTTGAAGGTAACGGTCCGAGACGACGCCCCCGTGGACTGCCTTCTCGGAAATGATCTGGAAAGCTCCCCGTGGGCAGCCGTGGAGCGAAAAGAACACTTGGGGATGTTGGGCGTCCCAGACTGGGCGTGCGTCACCACCCGGTCCATGGCCGCCCGTGCCAACCCGGAAGAACCAGAATGGCCGGCGCCACCGCCTCCGGTCGCCCCCGCCGAGACCCCCGACCATGGCACCCCCCTCGAACTTGCTCAACCTTCCGACCTTGCTAATCTTGACCAGTGGGCTCAAGAAGGGGGACCCACACAAGAACAATTTCGTCAGGAACAGAAGACCTGCCCCTCCCTTGAGGGACTCCGACAACAAGCGCTCGCCCAAAGCGCAGGGGACACCTCCGGAACTCATTGGGTCTACTGGGACAATGATCTATTGTACAGCGAGCAACGAATCGCCGAGCTGGGGGCCAACCGAGTACTAGTGGTGTCCCTCCGCTTTAGAGACTTCCTGCTAAATTTGGCCCACGATGTCCCCCTGGCAGGGCACCTGGGACAAGATAAAACCTACAGCCGCCTAGTGACCCACTTCTTCTGGCCCAAAATGAGAAACGATGTGCACCAGCATTGCCGATCTTGCCCCACGTGCCAAGCCAGTGGGAAGAGCGGCCGCAAATTAAAGGCCCCCCTGCAACCCTTTCCAGTAGTCACGACCCCATTTGAGAGGGTCGGGATAGACATTGTGGGACCCCTGGACCCGCGTACAAGACAAGGCCATCGCTTCATCCTGGTACTAGTGGACCACGCCACCCGCTACCCTGAGGCTATTCCTCTCCGGACCGTGACAGCCCCAGTGGTCGGCCGGGCCCTGATGGGGATCTTCTCCCGTGTGGGGTTCCCCCGAGAAGTCGTCAGTGACAGAGGCACGAACTTTATTTCTAAATATATGAAGTCCCTCTGGCAACAGTGTGGGGTCACCTACCGCTTCACGACCCCCTATCACCCCCAAGGAAACGGACTTGTTGAGCGGTTCAATCGCACGCTAAAAGGGATGATCGGGGGATTGGAAGAGCCCCTCCGTCGCCAGTGGGATGTGCTGCTGCCGTGCCTCCTCTTCGCCTACCGGGAGGTCCCACAGAAATCCTTAGGCTTCAGCCCCTTCGAACTGCTCTATGGGCACCCAGTGCGGGGGCCGCTCAGCCTGATCAAAGAAGGCTGGGAGATGCCTCCGGCAAAGAACCCTCCAGATGTCTTCCGGTACCTCCTCACCCTCCGCAACCAGTCCCGGCGGTTCAGAGACCTAGCAAAAGCCAACCTAGAGGCCAGTCAAGAGGACATGAAAAAATGGTATGACCAGAACGCCTCATCCATCGAATTCGAGCCGGGGCAACAGGTCTGGGTAATGTCCCCCACAGAGCCGTGCGCTCTCCAAGACAAATGGACAGGACCCTTCAAGGTAATCGAGCGCAAAGGTCCTGCCACCTATCTGATCGATATGGAGTCCTCCCGGAATCCACTCCGAGTCCTACACACCAACAGACTGAAGCCCCACTTTGCACGAACAGAACTCAGCCTACTGATGGCCACAGACAATGGGGTTGAAGACGACTCCGAGCCTCTCCCTGACCTCTTGCGGACCCAGGAGCAAGACGGCTCCGTGGATGGGGTCCGACTCTCGGAGACCCTCACCAGAGAACAACGTCAAGAGTGCCAAGCCCTCCTATCCCGGTTCGCCAGTCTGTTCTCCCTCACCCCAGGTGTCACTTCCTGGTGTGTGCACGATGTGGACACCGGAGACAGCCCTCCTATCCGCCACCGGGCCTACCGCGTACCTGATCGGGTACGGGCCTGCATCCAGGCGGAAGTAGCTAAGATGCTCACGCTCGGGGTCATCGAGCCCTCAGACAGTCCATGGGCCAGCCCGGTCGTACTGGTCCCCAAAGCAGCCGCCCCCGGAACCACACCCGAACTCCGGTTCTGTGTCGACTACCGGGGCCTGAATGAAGTCACCAGAACGGACGCACACCCCATCCCCCGGGCAGATGAACTGGTCGACCGAATGGGCGCTGCCCGCTACCTCAGCATCTTCGACCTGACGGCAGGTTATTGGCAGATCGGTCTCACACCCCGAGCACAAGAACGTTCTGCCTTCTCCACCCCCGATGGCCACTATCATTTTACGGTCATGCCCTTCGGCATGAAGAATGCCCCAGCGACTTTCCAACGGCTCGTCAATCAGGTCCTGGCGGGGCTCGAAGAATTCAGCGCCGCCTACCTGGACGACATCGCTGTGTACAGCCACCAGTGGACCGAGCACCTCCACCACCTCCAAGCAGTGCTGCAAGCCCTTCAGCGAGCTGGCCTCACGATCAAGGCTAGCAAATGCCAAATCGGACAAGGGTCGGTGACCTACCTCGGACACCAGGTGGGAAGCGGCCTAGTGGCCCCTCTACAGCTGAAGATTGCCGCCATCCAGAACTGGCAACCCCCTATCACTCAAACTGAGGTGCGAGCCTTCCTGGGCCTCACGGGCTACTACCGAAGGTTCGTGAAAGACTATGGTACCATCGTGGGGCCTCTCACCGAACTCACGTCAAAAAATCAGCCCAAGAAGGTGAACTGGACCCCAGGGTGTCAAGCGGCATTCGAACAATTAAAGGCCGCCATGTGTTCCGCTCCTGTGCTCCAGGCCCCAGACTACAGCCGAGAGTTCGTCGTCCAGACGGACGCCTCCGACCAGGGCATTGGGGCGGTCCTGTCCCAAGTAAACACCGAAGGCCTTGATCAACCGGTGGCCTTCATCAGCCGGAGACTCCTACCACGGGAACAACGCTGGAGCACCATAGAGAGGGAAGCCTTCGCTGTGGTATGGGCCCTCAAGAAGCTCCGGCCCTACCTTTTTGGCACCCACTTCCGGGTGCAGACTGACCACCGACCCCTGCAGTGGTTGATGCATATGCGGGGGGAGAACCCAAAATTGCTACGCTGGTCCATCTCCCTGCAAGGTATGGACTTCACAGTCGAACACCGGCCTGGGTCCGACCACGCCAACGCGGATGGCCTGTCCCGATTTTTCCGCCTCGACGAAGAGAGTCCCCAAGAGGATGGGTAACTCTCCCCGCCTTCAGCTGGGGGGGACGCATGTTGGACAGGCCACATGACGGGCCGCTCTCCCCCGGCTCGACCAGGCCCGAGCCCCGTCACGCAAGCACCTCACACCTCCATTGCACGTCCTACGTCCCCTCAGGGACCCCTGCCCTCGAGCATGATAACCTCGTGGGTCCGATCCACTGCCGGCCCATGCGCCCAGCCCGGGCCGCCATCTTGGACACTTCGCCACGAGGCCGCCTGGCCCCCGATCGACCTCAACCCTGGGCCTAGCCCGGCCTCAGACATTCCGGCACCACCCTCCACCCAGGAGGTGAGCGGGCTACTTGGCAAGTCAATGGGAGAAAGAGGTGCCGATGGCTCTCCCCCGCCCAGTGCCGCTCGCCCATCGCCTCCCCGGGCGCTGGCTCCACCCCCCTGCTGGGTGTCTGGACTCCCTCATCCCGGACCTCCCGACCTCCAAGTGCGAGGGTCCGGACATCAAAGCACACCAGCCCTATAACTGGGGCAGCTCCAGAGCAGGAAGGCAGTTGTATCTTGGAGTCGAGAGACGTAAAGAGGAACTCATCCTGGACGGACTACTGGCGCTGCCGTAGCTCTGTCCTGTGCACCATCGTCCTGCCTGTTGGCGCTGCCACAGCCGTCGTAACCTTCATCCTTCATCGTCGCCCGGATCTGCTGGCGTGGCCGCGGACCGTTGTAACCGTCATCTTTCACCGGGACCTGCAGGCTCCGCCGCGGACCGTCGCCCTTCATCTACCTCGGGACCTGCTTGGCTCCTCCACGGCCCGACCATCTAAGAACGCCGAGCTCGAGGATTGTGAGCTATTTTGACCTCATTGGTAATTAAGACTGTCCCGCTACCCTTTTCCTCAACCAGAGATCAGAACCGAGGGGACCCCTGAGTCCAGACCTCCTTGTATCGTACTATCGTAACCTAAGAATTGCATATAAAGTCTCGTTAACCTTCAACCTTGTGTGGTGTCCGTCTGTGGGGGGGAAGTTACTTATCTGTACAGTCGTTGGAGACGGCTCTCCCTGGAGACCTCTCCCCGTAATCTCGGCCGACCCTCCCGGTCCGTCTAACACCGGGCTTGTAAATCAAATGCTGCTGGTGGGCTTGCAGCACCAATTGTGCCACCCGCCGGAGCAACTCGTAAAGTATGACTCAGGCCTGCCACTGTGGAGTGAATGAATGAATGAATAAAACTTTATTTGTGGTTACTCAAAACCATTAAATAAGACACCACGCAACAATAAAACATTAATTGTCAAGCCAAGGGTAAGGGAGAAAGCTTAAAAGTAAGTGAAAACATAAATATAATTAAAAACTTGGTTCGTTAGTCCATTTCTACCTATCTCGAAGGTTTAAGAATCATTGTTCCAGGATGGTGACCTATCTATGCAGGATCATCAGTTTCTGGCGTGCCTGTTGGATGAATTTACTGAACACAGCCATGTCCTTCACTGTTTCCATTGTGAATAGATGGTAGACGGCCTCCTTTATAGATCTAATTCCGTGTCTAAGTAAAATTGGCTTTAAGTAAAGGTTGCGCTCAATAGACAGCCCCGGGCAGCAAAATAGGATATGTGCGAAACTCTCTTGTTTATATTTGCATAGGCTGCACTCTGACTGCCTTGTCGCAGGTAACCTTGTGGGGTGAAGGTCTTTAAGGGGGAGAGGATGTAATCTAAGCGCTAAGATCCTATTTACTGCTTGTTTGCCCACTGCTTGCGTAAGATAGACTTTCGAAGTCTGTACTGTCTGCGGGAGTGTTAAGGACACATGGAAGCCTTTTGCTTCCAATGCTTCCAAGTCAGTTGAGCGCGAACAAAGCCAAACCTGTCTTTTTGTCGCTCTTTTAATGGCAGCGTATTTAATTAACTCAGGGTCCCAATTATCCACTGCAAAATTCAACTCTTCTTTGGCGGCGGCGAGGCTGTTTGACCACGGATTTCCTGCTTCCAAATTTTTTTTCTTTATAATAGATTTCAGGGAGTTCTCTGGTGCCGCTGTGGGGAGGTAAAAGTATTTGCTCATTAGGGCCAGTTCTTCTAATTTTTGTTGTCTCAGCCCGAATTCAAGCCACACAAAGGGGTTTCTGGTGCAGGAGGGTAGATGGAATCGTTTTTTAAAAGCCGAGCAATGTATTTTTTCCAAGGTGCTAGATAGTTGTCCCGGGAAAGCCTGCTGTGCGTAGTTCAATGAGGGTATCAGCTTCGCCCTTATTACTCTGTGGATTGCTGTTGTTGTTGGGCTATGCAAATTTGCATGCAGCTTCCCAAGGGCGTATAAGATGCGTTTCCCTTTTGCCCGTATTTTGTCCAGGTGAACTCCCGGGCCCCCTGTCTCGCTTAGCCAAACTCCCAAATAGTTGTATTGTTGTATACAGTCTAACGTCAGCCTTCCTATCCTCCATTTTGTCATTTTGTTTTTGGGAAAAGGCCCAAATATTATTATTTTCGATTTGGCAGCGTTCACAATCAGTTTGTTTTTTGCGTTGTAATTATCCAAAGACGTTAGCGCTTTTTGAAGCCCTATTTTAGTATGCTCTAATAATACCAGGTCGTCGGCATACTGTAATAAGTGAATCTTGGTATGGGCAAGCCGAAGTGCTGCTAGTGATGCTCCTATCAAAGCTTTTCCCATGTCTGGGGTGTAAAGGTTGAATAACATCGGAGCTAAGACGCATCCTTGCTTCAGGCCGCGATTAGTGTCAATTTTCTCTGTGGCTGCTGTATTTGAGAGTTTGATTCTAACCCACTTCCCTGAATATAGAGATATGAGGGCTTTTAATAGAACGGGGTCGATGTTCCAGCTTTCCAATTTCTGCCACAGAATGGAGCGGTAAACGCCATCAAAGGCCGCTGTGTAATCGATAAAACAGGCAAAAATGAGAAGAGATTTTAGTGCCACCGCCTTGTGTGTTAGATATGAGAGCGCTATGATATTATCCACTGTTATGGCTCCTGGTCTGAACCCAGTTTGGTAAAAGGGCAGAAGGCCCTCCCTGTTGACCCAGATTGAGAGGTCCGCTAGTAGGGTGCTTGCATAGGCCTTTCCCTCAATATCAAAGAGAGCAATCATGCGGTAATTTTGTGGGTTAGATTTCGGCCCTTTCTTGTAAATGGGGTGCAGGATCGACCCTCGCCAAGAGTCCGGGACATTCCACATCATTCACTGGATAGTTCAATGATACAAGGAATTTACAGGTATTGTAATTTATTAATCAACACCACTTAGTTGCCAGTGGCAAAATACAATCACATAAAATTTCAAGCCCCAAAGGGGGAGAAAGGGAAGGGAAGGGTAGTGCTCAGGGGAGTGTCAGGTCAAGGAAAGTAAACACAGTTCCAAGAAAAAATAAATTACAATATTGCGATCAAAGTCGTGACAATTATGATGCAAAAGCCCAGATTCAAGGCATACATTGGAACTTATTCAACAAATGACATTCAACGGTCACATACAACATTCAGAAATATCGGGGGCATGTGCCGGAGGTCCAAGGAAAGGAACAACCATCGACGTTTCGACCCCTATCTACAGGCTATGTTGAGTCCTTTCTCGGGGTCTTCATCTGGACATCTACAAGGGGTGTGAGGGGTGGTGGGGCAATTCTATCTGAAAAAAATGT
Source organism: Lissotriton vulgaris (assembly GCF_964263255.1). Classification (NCBI taxonomy): domain Eukaryota; kingdom Metazoa; phylum Chordata; class Amphibia; order Caudata; family Salamandridae; genus Lissotriton; species Lissotriton vulgaris. The sequence continues at coordinate 57,173,074 of NC_141685.1, forward strand.
AATAAAGGATTCACACTTTAGTACATAATAGGAGTGAAATGAACCATCCTATCTAGCAATATAAAGAAACGTTAAAATAATTACCATGGAGTAAGGCCCGACTGGGCTCTGTACATGGAAGGAGAATACGCCACGCAGGATGTCGTGGTCGATCTCAGAGGTAAAAATTCTCAACTGCAGAGGAGACAACAATCGATCAGATACAAAGGATGAGGATAAATTCGTCAGACAGGTGTCCTGTGATTTAATGCTGTCTGTTAGAATTGAGACTACACTTACACGCTTCAAACGTTAGGCCGAATGGTAAGTTAGTGGTTGAACCATAGTCGTCACAAATCAATTTCAAAGTCGGTGCAGGCAAGCACGGGCTGTGGGTAAAAATAATTGATTACAACTCTACAGAGTAGAACGTGTGTGATTACTAATGACGCTGGACTAAATTAATGTCCGGTCACTGAGAGCCTGTATATGAGATGTCAGGCATATGCAACCGCTTACACGCAGGGACAATGGAGACTAGCAATCGCGGAACCCATGAGAAGATTGAATTGTGATACAGATCACTATGATAAGCAATCTATGTCTAAGATACAGTTGTGCGTAAAAATTGTGAAGTCAAAATTTACCTCCAGGTTGACACGAAAAGGAGAGTAATTATCATCAAATGTAGAACTTGTTACCGGCCCAGGTGGGATCAAAAAGGAACCGCCATGCGGTCCACAGGTCGAGAGAGGCACAAATACTCATTACGTCCGCCTTCGTGAGATTTAATCCTACGGTAAACAAGAGAGTAGGAATGTAACCGATTGCAAGACGAGTGAATCTCCAATTACGGCTGTCTTCTACTTACAGGTGACCAAACGGGCGATGGCGTCTACGCCGGTCGTGCAACAAACTCCGCAGAAGCCGCTACGCGGAGTTAGGGGCGGAGTTCACGGTTGTTGGAAAAAATAAAAAGGGAAGAGTTACTAGTGGCTAAAAGTGTGTATGCTAGTCTAGCCTTTGGGGGAACCGCCTTTAGCCACTAGTAACTCTTCCCTTTTTATTGCATTGTTTGCATCAGATTCTCCTAGTGCCTGACCCGTGTTATTGCATTGTTTGCATCAGATTCTTCTAGTGCCTGGTCTCTGTTATTGCATTGTGTGCATCAGATTCTCCTAGTGCCTGACCCGTGTTATTGCATTGTTTGCATCAGATTCTTCTAGTGCCTGGTCTGTGTTATTGCATTGTTTGCATCAGATTCTCATAGTGCTTGACCTGTGTTAGTGCATTGTTTAAATCAGATTCTCCTAGTGCCTGGCCTGTGTTATTGCATTGTTTGAATCAGATTCTTCTAGTGCCTGACCTGTGTTATTGCATTGTTTAAATAAGATTCTCCTAGTGCCTGGTCTGTGTTATTGCATTGTTTGCACCAGATTCTCCTAGTGCCTGACCTGTGTTATTGCATTGTTTAGCTCAGATTCTCCTAGTGCCTGACCTGTGTTATTGCATTGTTTGAATCAGATTCTTCTAGTGCTTGACCTGTGTTATTTCATTGTTTGCATCAGATTATCCTAGTACACGGCCCGTGTTATTCCATAGTTTCCGTCAGATTCTTCCAGTGCTTGGCCTATGTTATTCCATAGTTTGTGTCACATTCCCCTAGTGTCTAGCCTGTGTTATTCCATAGTTTGTGTCAGATTCTCCTAGTGCCTGGCCTGTGTTATTGCATTGTGTGCATTACATTTTCCTTGTGCATGGCCCGTGTTATAGCATTGTTTGCGTCACATTCTGCTAGTGCCTGGCCTGTGTTATTGCATTGTTTGTGTCACATTATCTTAGTGCCTGGCCTGTGTTATTCCATAGTTTGCATCAGATTCTCCCAGTACACTGTCTGTGTTATTGCAAAGTTTGCATAAGATTCCCCTAGTGCCTGGCCTGTGTTATTTCCTTGTTTACATCAGGTTCTCCTAGTGCCTGGTCTGTGTGATTGCATTGTGTTCATCAGATTCTCCTAGTTCCTGGCCTGTGTTATTGCATTGTTTGCATCACATTCTCCTAGTGCCTGGCCCTTGTTATTGTATTTTTTGCATCAGATTCTCCTAGTGCATGACCTATGTTATTGCATGGTATACATCAGATTCTTCTAGTTCACAGCCTGTGTTATTGCATTGTTTGTGTCACATTCTCCTAGTGCCTGGCCTTGTTATTGCATTGTTTGCGTCACATTCTTCTAGTGTCTGGTCCTTGTTGTTGCATTGTTTGTATCAGATTCCCCTAGTGCCTGGCCTGTGTTATTGCCTTGTTTGCATCAGGTTCTCCTAGTGCCTGGTCTGTGTTATTGCAATGTTTGCATCACATTCTCCTAGTGCCTGGTCCTTGTTAATGTATTTGCACAATTTACACAAATGCCCGAGAGGGCACGGAAAACCATATACTACAAAAGTGGAATGCGAAATTAATAGCAGGTAAGTACTACTGTCGGTGATGCTGGACCCAGGATTGGGTCAACAACTCTTGGCAAATGCAAGCCCACGCGGTGGACTCAAAATGGCGTCTGGGAGTGGACCAGGAGGGTCCGGGTGCTCCTCTGTTGGAGGGGAGCAAGGGCCAGCCTGGAGCAACCAGACCAGCGATGGAAGTGTCGTAGTTCGTCGTCAAGAGGGCTACAAGCCAGCAGGCAAGTGGCCGGACAACGCGGTGAGCAGCAAAGAGCAGAAGGGCCCCACGCAGATCTCGTGGATGCTGGGGGGCTGGACTTCGGTGCTGGAGCTGCTCAGGGTTAGGGCTTCTCAAACCCCAAAGCACTCACTCGAGGATCCCTCGGCGGTCGTGCTGGATAAGCGTAGTGCAGTTCTGAAGAATCTCAGCTGGGTTGATGATGCAGGTAGAGGTCAGAGGTGCCAGGGAAGCCGGGTCTCGTCATGCTGGTCGGTCTGGTTCCGGAGGAAGGATGTGCAGCAAACCGCAGGTTACTTAGTTGGTGCCCGCAGATGCAGGGTGACTACTCCTTAGTCACAAGGGAGAAATCTTAGGAAGAAGTCTTGAGTTCCTTTCGTAGAAAGTAGTTTCAGGATTCAAAGATGATCTAATTTGGAAGGGTCCCCGCTCCCACCTTTATACTGAAGAAAGGGGCTGGTACGGGACTAGTTCCTGCCCATGGGTGGGACCAGGAAGGGGGGTGGTTACACCCCTCTCCCATTCCGGACTTTCCCCAGCTCAGGGGCTGGTGTGCCCCTGGAACTGGTTCAAGCCGGCCTATGCATAGTGAGCACCGGGGTGCCACTTGCAGTCACCTTCCTATTCCGCCCTGCCTACCCAGGATACACAAAACCCTGTCTGGGATGGTGCTAGCACCACCCCGACAGGAAACCCTTTGTCCAAGCTCTCCTCGCTGGAAGGACTCCCAGCAGCAGGAGGTCAGACTTGTGTCTGTGGTGGCAGCATCCATTTTGTGATGCTGAGGCTCGAGTTAACTTTAACCGGGGTTCACAGTTACATACATGTCGTGTCCCTCTAAAAGGGTGGAATGCTAACCCCGTCGCCAGAACTGGCGAGGGGTTAGTATTCCAATTCGTATGACACCTTACTCGACATGTTTTGATAAAGCGATACCAGAGTTGGCATATAACCGCGAGGATTATAATGCACTTAAGAGTATATGGTATGCGTTATCATGGAACAGCTATTAGGACTTGGTTCCGCAAGCTGCAAACGGGCTCAGCTCCTGCCAGAGCACCATCTCACGTGATTCCAAGCACTCTGCCTTCAGGATTGTTAAGGCCTGCCATAGGAGTGACTGATAGGAATACATGTGTCCATTTTAGGGCTAGATATAGGTATACTATATCTAAAGCAAAGGGTGATTACACCACCTTGCCCCAGCTGTCGTGCAGCCAGTTGTGTCAGATTTAGATGGCCAGCCAGGGGTGGCATAATACATGCAGCAGCCCCTGGTAGGCCCTGGGTACACCTATGCCCTGGGTACAGGGACTGATAAGGTGGCCCAGTACCAATTGGTATATGCACCTAAGGTACATGGAATCCATTTTACAGAGAGAGCAGTAGGCCTGGGGTCCTGATTGGCAGGGTCCCAGGCCAACTATGTCAAAAACCAGCTAAAACACAAGGCAAAAAGTTGGGGCAACCATAGTCATGAGCTACCTTCCTTCATGTGTTATTGCATTGTTTGCATCACATTCTCCTAGTGCCTGGCCCTTGTTAATGTATTTTTTGCATCAGATTCTCCTAGTGCATGACCTGTGTTATTGCATGGTATACATCAGATTGTCTGTGTTATTGCATTGTTTGCGTCACATTCTACTAGTGCCTGGTCCTTGAGGTTGCATTGTTTGCATCACATTCTCCTAGTGCCTGGTCCTTGAGGTTGCATTGTTTGTATCAGATTCCCCTAGTGCCTGGCCTGTGTCATTGCATCGTATACATCAGATTCTTCTAGTACACAGCCTGTATTATTGCATTGTTTGTGTCACATTCTCCTAGTGCCTGGCCTGTGTTATTGCATTGTTTGAGTCACATTCCCCATCCAGCCTGCTTCTGCTAGCGTGTGTATTGTGTGTCTGGGTTTTACGAGTGACAGGGCTGGGGGGGACTCCAGGAGGTAGGGAGCGACAGCACTAGACTGATTGTCCTGAGAGTGGTGGGAGGAGTAGGTACCTGGGTCTAAATTGAGCCGGGCCATGTCCCACAATGTTGACTCCACTTCCTATGGTGAGTCTGAAGACCCTGGCTCACATCGACAAAGGAAGAAGACACGTACTGGTAGTATGCACCCAAAACTGGTTTTGACCAGGCAAAGCACCCTCTACCCTCAGAGAACAACAGAATTATGGGTATAAATACTGGGGCCCAGGCCCCAGATTTTTAAAATCACTCTGGAACAAAGAAAACGATGACCCTCTGCCGAGGAAGAGCACCTGGAGACCACAGGAGTTGTACTGGCCCTCTGCCAAAGCGCTGTAGTGGGTTAGCCTATGGTGGTGTCTCTCGTGCCGAGGAGAGGTAGAAAGGACCAAGGAAGAAACTTTCATCATCTTGCCGATTATTCCCCGAGGGCTAGAGTTGAACTAGCCTCTCGTTTGAAGACGCAAGGATACCAACAACTTCACCTCTTCTTTTTGAGCAAAGCTGGAACTGCTGTTTCAGCCGCTACAGAGTTACTCTGCAACTCAAGCCAGCTTACTTCGCCACCATCTGCCACGAGACCGTGAGTGCTGCTCCGACTCCCACCGTAGACAGATGCCTGCCGCTGGGCTACAACCGGCTCTGAGATCGCCATCTGGGCAGAGCCGATCATCGACAAGAGTGACCAAGCACTCACTGACTCAACGACATCAGCAATGACCTGTTGTGCCGACGCTGCCGTAACGCCACCTCCTCTCCGGTAAGAACAGAAGCCGCCCCCTGCCTGTATCCGCAGCTATGGTCCCGCCACATCGCTTTCCCCCGAAGCAAGGAACCCACCCTACCAATGTGCCACACAACATCACAGCTCCCTGATGCCGAGAAGAGCCTTTGTTTGTTTTCTTTAAGGTACTGTCCCATGAGAGTCTAGTTGTGACTCCGGGCCCGACGCTATGCTCCTTGCAGGCAGACTGTACCCTGAGAAGTCTTTTGTGCATTGAAGAGATCACTCCTGTTGGGATTATTTGTTGCCAGAGATACTTGAAACTAAGAACCTATTTTTGAGTAAACCGTAAAGCATATTCGTACTGTTGATTTTTGCCGTAAAGGTCTTGTGTTAATTATATAAAGCATACCTATTTTTGATACATCCCGGTGTGGTGTCCGTTTGAGTGGTTCATCTATATTACTGTATGTGTTCACAAATGCTTAACGACTGCCTCTGAGATAAGCCTGCCTGCTCGTGCCAAGCTACCAAGGGAATGAGCAGGGGTTATCTACAGCGTGTAAACGCCCTTGCCCTGAGGTAGACAAAGGGTCCCTACTTGACAAAGGTGCATACTGTTGCCAATTAGAGACTCCGGGTTCTAACAGCATTGTTTGCATCAGATTATTCTATTACATGGCCTGTTTTATTGCATTGTTTGCACCAGATTCTCCTAGTGCCTGGCCTGTGTTATTACATTGTTTGCATCAGATTCTCCTAGTGCCTGGCCTGTGTTATTACATTGTTTGCATCAGATTCTTCTAGTGACTGACCTGTGTTATTGCATTGTTTGTGTCTGATTCTCCTTTTGCCTGGCCTGTGTTATTGCTTTGTTTGTGTCAGATTTTCATAGTGCCTGGTCTGTGTTATTGCATTGTTTGAATCAGATTCTTCTAGTGCCTGGCCTGTGTTATTGCATTGTTTGAATCAGATTCTTCTAGTGCCTGGCCTGTGTTATTGCATTGTTTGCATCAGATTCTTCTAGTGCCTGGCCTGTGTTATTGCATTCTTTGCATCAGATTCTCCTAGTACACGGCCCGTGTTATTGCTTTGTTTGCAACTAACAAAAGCGACCGGGCCGTTCCTAAAGAGGAAAGAAGGAGAAGAAAGCGGTCACGGTGATGGCAGGGATAGTGCTCAGTGGAGGACTACCCTGGGTATCCAATTTGTTGGATATAATGGCCTCACCCACCCTTGCGAGTGTCATGCTTCATCATCGGCAGTGCTCCTCATTGGGCAGGTGGTGCAATGTCCAACGGGCTCACCTCAAAGAGGGGCTCTTTAGCGGAGATCTTTTATCCAACTGCCTATGGGTGAAGTGTGGGTGAGGGGCCAGGAGAAAGAGGATAGTGTGAGTGAGGTTAAAATGTGGCCCAAGGTACCGGAGATCAATTTATTCTGGTGGTCCTCTGCCACAAGTAAAATCAAGAGATAGCCTGTGATCGCTGGAAATTAGGATTCCACGTCACGATACAGGACTAAAGTGCATTTCGTGTGGTCAACATGTTTCTCACCTAAGCACAATGGCTGCGATTCTTCAGGTCATATTCAGTAACTACTATCACAAAAAACATGACCTAACAAAGTAGCAGTTTATGTTATATATCATCAGTTGTACTACCTGTATGGCACTGCTCTTGCCTAGGGAAAGACAAAAGAGATCGTTACCATAGATTAGTGACAACAAGTGACCCTTTCGTGACCGTGAGCACACAGTGCTAATGTGAATAAGGTGACATACTAGTGAAAATTTGTGACTAGTATGTAATTTCATGAATCACACATTAAAAACATATACACAGCATATATATACATATATACAGCAGCAGCTTATTCAGACCGCCGATGTTCATCCTGTAACTCGGGTAAACTGTTACTCACCTAATGGTCAAGGTGTGTAGTTGTCAACAGTACCCGGTAGGTCTGACATCAAGGGGGAACCATAGGGGGTTTATGGCTAAGAAGGGAACAATCAGAATTGCTTGGTTACAAAAGAACTGTTTCTTGAGTGGTTGGAACAGATGCCTGCTAGTTTCTTGTGAGCAGGGACCTGGTGTCTAGTGGTTGAGCGGTATAAAATTTAGGATAATTATACTAAATGCGATCAATCTATGGAGCCCAAGAAAAAAATGCTGTGCAACAGTCTCGCTTAGGCTGTATACCCCTTCGCTTGCTAGTGCAAACGGTAATGTGGTCACTAAAATATGTGACCCCCCGAAGGCTTTACCGTCGGTGGCTGTACTATGCCTACTCATGGGGTAGTAGCGTCAAACGACCCCTCAAGTTAAATGCCCAGTGAGCGGTTCGTTTATGGGATGAAGGATGTCGCAAGGAGCACTAGTTTAGTAAAAATGCGCTTACTTCCCCAAGATAGTTGCCGCTATCACACCGAGAACTGGGCGGACACTACCTTTCCCTCTCTATTGTCCTGACCTCCCCTACTATAACCTTTATATCTCAACTTCATCTCACCTCTAGACCCTTGTTACCCAAAAATGGATGGACAAGGATTGAGCTTCGGTGACGATGATGCAGCAGCAATTCATAGACTTCCGTCCATCCTGGGCGTTGACATAGACACCTCCACAGGGAGTAACTTGGCAGATTGGAAATCACTCTCTGACATGAAGAGAGAGTGGGTTAGGATCACCTTACATGGAGCACTCATGGCTGAGTACTTTAAGGCCAAATAGCAACTAATGGTCTGATCGTTAAAAAATTCCCCAGGATATTCTGGGAAGATGGTCAATTTAAGGTAGAATGGTCCCTTATAGACTTCTTAATGAAACAGAAAATTACCAAGCTGCAGAAAGATATCCAACGTTTTTCAAAAGAAAAGGTCTATCCGTACCTTAAAGATGACTATATCCCCCCCGGGACAAGATACCTTTCTGACTCCAGCGCCACCTCCTCTAAGCGAGGATCCAACAGTGACAGTAATTCGAGCGGGGACGATTGGCAACCGGAGCCCCGCAGGGGAAAAAGAGGGGGCAGACGCGGGCAATCATTCTACCCACACCCTCCTTCCAGGGGCCTCCTATGTGGCAATTTCCACAATTCCAACACCCTATGACACCTTTTGCACCCCAGTACCCCCCTCAGTTCGCCCTCCATGACACCAATCAGCAGCCTTTTGTAGACAGAGGTTGGGGCAGAGGGCGCGGGCGCAGGCGAGGAAACGGACCAAACAAGAGGGTGCAGTGGGAAGACACACAGGCTCAAGGGATGGAAACCAGGAGCAAGACAGGACGGAAGTAAGCCTGGTAGTGAATGTTTCTTCACGCCAACTCACTGATTGTGAAGAAAAAGTGTTACAAAAGGGGCTCGGATTCGTCCCAACTCCAAAAATAGACAACTTCCAACAGAGTTGCGAAATCCACAAATTCTTTAGGAAGATCAGATTGAGCGCCTTTTTCGATGGGAGACCATATGACACCCCCACTGATTCAGGCCTCCATAACCCATCCAACTTCACTCCACACAGCGGGATGGTTCCCAATGAGATCTTGACTTATGAGCAGGCTGTGCTCAAGTACATTGGATCATTGGGACAAAGTAAAAGACATCATAATCTTTCTAACTTAGAAATGCAGGTGTTGGATTCCTTAGCCAACGATGGGACCATCACAATTAAACAGGCCGACAAGGGCGGGGCAACAGTCATAATGAACACTACTGATTATGACACAGAATGTCTGAGACAACTAGGGGATAGGCGCTACTACACCCCTATTCCATCAAATCCCACTGAACGCCTGAAGACATCCATTACAGGATTGGTCGAGTCGGCTGAATGTCATCAATGGATTTCTAAAAAGGAGGCTGAGTTCCTTGTGAAAAAAGAACCTAGGGTGCCCTATTTTACACCCTTCCCAAGATTCACAAGGGGACCACCCCAGAACCTGGACGTCCGATCGTATCGGGCATTAACTCTGTACTAGAGCCCCTTTCGCAATTTTTCGACCACTTCCTACAACCTTTGGTAAAAAGAATCCCTTCTTATGTTCAAGACACCACTGATATCCTTCGTCTCCTGGATAACCTACAGGAAGACATCCAAATTGATTTCCTCATCACCCTAGGCGTGGAGACCCTCTACACCAACATCCCACAGAGGGCCACAGTAGGGGTGATTGAGAGGATCCTAAGTACTGAGGAATGGACCTCTCCAACGCCACCGTCCTTCATCATGGAGTGTGCGAGTCTTGCTCTCACTGAAAACATTTTTGAATTCAAAGGGCAGCATTACCATCAAACCCAGGGATCTTCTATGGGCAGCACTTTTGCCCCCTCGGTGGCCTGTCTGTACATGGCCGACTTTGAGGAAAAACACATCAATGGACCAATGAACCCCTACCACTCTAACATCAAACTCTGGAGGAGGTTCATTGATGACATCCTCATTCTCTGGTCAGGGACTGAAGATCTCTACAAGGAGTTCTTCAACTGGCTCAACACACTCAACAACTACCTTACCTTTACCATTACTGCTTCTACATCCAGCATAGCATTTCTGGATCTCACCATCAGGCTGGAGAGCGGCAAGATTGATACCACTATGTATCGTAAACCAACGGACCGCAACAGCTTGCTCCTCTTTACAAGTCACCACCCCAGGGCCTTGAGACTGAATCTTCCCTTTAGTCAGTTCCTGCGGGTTAGGCGCAACTGCACCAACCTAACCGACTACAGGACTGAATCTTCCATTCTATCCCGCAATCTGAGAGATAGAGGATACCCCACAAGGATAATCTACAGGGCACGGAAACGGGCACAAAACAACCACAGAGGGGCCCTCCTGGAGTATAATACTCTTACCTCTCAAGACAATGATCTCTTGACCTGTGTGACCACTTTTTCACCAGCCTCAAATGAAATCAAGAAGATTATAAAGAGACACTGGCAGATCTTGAACACAGGGGAACTTAATTTGGCGACCCCCAGATTCGCCTTCAAAAGGTCGAGGAATATCAAGGACATTCTGGTCCACACCAGGCCTAAGCAGGCTGTAACCCACAAACAAACCACACTCTGGCAACTACCACCAGTACGGGGACACTACCCATGTGGATCTTGCAGCGCATGCCCGTTTACCAACGTGCTCAAAACCATCCAACTGACAGATTCCTTCCTGTGGGAACTCCGGGGCCACACTAATTGCAACACACCTAATTGCATTTACCTACTCAGATGCCCATGTGATCTACAATATGTGGGAATGACCACCCGCCCTATTAAGATCCGCATCTCGGAACACAGAAGCAACTTCCGTTGCAAAAAAACGAACACAAAGATGTGCAGACATTTTTTAGAGCAAAACCACACCGCAGATTCACTGAGATGGCTGGTCCTCGAGACCCCAAGCAACAAATCTAAGCAGAACCTGTTTCAAAAAGAACAGAGGTGGATACACCGTCTGTCCTCTGACAGACGGGGGCTCAATGAGGACACTCAGTGGAGTGCGCTGTAATTATGGCCCTTCACCCCCTCTTATGAATTTACTGAAGGATCCTGTATTACGGATATAGATTGATGTAACATTAATATCAGTTTGTCCATCATGGGTAGGCATAACGGGTGCTGACAGAGGCAGATTGAAGTAAGTGTTGACACCGCTGGTTCACTTACCCTAAGCCAACAACACGAGGGCACGCTCTCCCCTTGCACTGCAATAGCTGAGACGCCACTTTTAATCATAGTCACTCATGTGGCGCGATCACTGACGTTTCCCCCTCACCGGGCCACCAAGCGGCAACTATCTTGGGGAAGAAACGCGCATTTTTACTAAACTAGTACTCCTTGCGACATCCTTCATCCCATAAACGAACCGCTCACTGGGCATTTAACTTGAGGGGTCGTTTGACGCTACTACCCCATGAGTAGGCATAGGTTATCCAGGAGACGAAGGATATCAGTGGTGTCTTGAACATAAGAAGGGATTCTTTTTACCAAAGGTTGTAGGAAGTGGTCGAAAAATTGCGAAAGGGGCTCTAGTACAGAGTTAATGCCCGATACGATCGGACGTCCAGGTACTGGGGTGGTCCCCTTGTGAATCTTGGGAAGGGTGTAAAATAGGGCACCCTGGGTTCTTTTTTCACAAGGAACTCAGCCTCCTTTTTAGAAATCCATTGATGACATTCAGCCGACTCGACCAATCCTGTAATGGATGTCTTCAGGCGTTCAGTGGGATTTGATGGAATAGGGGTGTAGTAGCGCCTATCCCCTAGTTGTCTCAGACATTCTGTGTCATAATCAGTAGTGTTCATTATGACTGTTGCCCCGCCCTTGTCGGCCTGTTTAATTGTGATGGTCCCATCGTTGGCTAAGGAATCCAACACCTGCATTTCTAAGTTAGAAAGATTATGATGTCTTTTACTTTGTCCCAATGATCCAATGTACTTGAGCACAGCCTGCTCATAAGTCAAGATCTCATTGGGAACCATCCCGCTGTGTGGAGTGAAGTTGGATGGGTTATGGAGGCCTGAATCAGTGGGGGTGTCATATGGTCTCCCATCGAAAAAGGCTCTCAATCTGATCTTCCTAAAGAATTTGTGGATTTCGCAACTCTGTTGGAAGTTGTCTATTTTTGGAGTTGGGACGAATCCGAGCCCCTTTTGTAACACTTTTTCTTCACAATCAGTGAGTTGGCGTGAAGAAACATTCACTACCAGGCTTACTTCCGTCCTGTCTTGCTCCTGGTTTCCATCCCTTGAGCCTGTGTGTCCTCCCACTGCACCCTCTTGTTTGGTCCGTTTCCTCGCCTGCGCCCGCGCCCTCTGCCCCAACCTCTGTCTACAAAAGGCTGCTGATTGGTGTCATGGAGGGCGAACTGAGGGGGGTACTGGGGTGCAAAAGGTGTCATAGGGTGTTGGAATTGTGGAAATTGCCACATAGGAGGCCCCTGGAAGGAGGGTGTGGGTAGAATGATTGCCCGCGTCTGCCCCCTCTTTTTCCCCTGCGGGGCTCCGGTTGCCAATCGTCCCCGCTCGAATTACTGTCACTGTTGGATCCTCGCTTAGAGGAGGTGGCGCTGGAGTCAGAAAGGTATCTTGTCCCGGGGGGGATATAGTCATCTTTAAGGTACGGATAGACCTTTTCTTTTGAAAAACGTTGGATATCTTTCTGCAGCTTGGTAATTTTCTGTTTCATTAAGAAGTCTTTATGCTCTGAGATTTCTTTATTTAATTCGGCCAGTTTGATTTTGAAGCCTAGGTTCTGGCCGGCGCTCTTAAGGGCGCTCTCTGCGATCTGAATTTTACTGAGTAGTTCATCAGCCAATCGTTTAGCAGTATTGACCAATAGGATGAGAAGGTCATGGGTACACTTCCACGAGATAAGGGACCATTCTACCTTAAATTGGCCGTCTTCCCAGAATATCCTGGGGAATTTTTTAACGATCAGACCATTAGTTGCTATTTTGGCCTTGAAGTATTCAGCCATGAGTGCTCCATGTAAGGTGATCCTAACCCACTCTCTCTTCATGTCAGAGAGTGATTTCCAATCTGCCAAGTTACTCCCTGTGGAGGTGTCTATGTCAACGCCCAGGATGGACGGAAGTCTATGAATTGCTGCTGCATCATCGTCACCGAAGCTTAATCCTTGTCCATCCATTTTTGGGTAACAAGGGTCTAGAGGTGAGATGAAGTTGAGATATAAAGGTTATAGTAGGGGAGGTCAGGACACTAGAGAGGGAAGGGTAGTGTCCGCCCAGTTCTCGGTGTAATAGCGGCAACTATCTTGGGGAAGTAACGCGCATTTTTACTAAACTAGTGCTCCTTGCGACATCCTTCATCCCATAAACAAACCGCTCACTGGGCATTTAACTTGAGGGGTCGTTTGACGCTACTACCCCATGAGTAGGCATAGGACAGCCACCGACGGTAAAGCCTTCGGGGGGTCACATATTTTAGTGACCACATTACCGTTTGCACTAGCAAGCGAAGGGGTATACAGCCTAAGCGAAACTGTAGCACAGCATTTTTTTTTTGGGCTCTCTAGATTGATCGCATTTAGTATAATTATCCTAAATTTTATACCGCTCAACCACTAGACAACAGGTCCCTGCTCACAAGAAACTAGCAGGCATCTGTTCCAACCACTCAAGAAACAGTTCTTTTGTAACCAAGCAATTCTGATTGTTCCCTTCTTAGCCATAAACCCCTATGGTTCCCCCTTGATGTCAGACCTACTGGGTACTGTTGACACCTACACACCTTGACCATTAGGTGAGTAACAGTTTACCCGAGTTACAGGATGAACATCGGGGGTCTGAATAAGCTGCTGCTGTATATATGTATATATATGCTGTGTATATGTTTTTAATGTGTGATTCATGAAATTACATACTAGTCACAAATTTTCACTAGTATATCACCTTATTCACATTAGCACTGTGTGCTCACGGTCACGAAAGGGTCACTTGTTGTCACTAATCTATGGTAACGATCTCTTTTGTCTTCCCCTAGGCAAGAGCAGTGCCATAAAGGTAGTACAACTGATGATATATAACATAAACTGCTACTTTGTTAGGTCATGTTTTTTTGTGATAGTAGTTACTGAATAGGTCCTGAAGAATCGCAGCCA